>NC_142880.1:62117500-62835000 GCF_051225735.1 Oryctolagus cuniculus | reverse complement strand
GTGTGCTGGCGCTGCAAGCCGAGGATTAGCCTGTTGAGCTGCGGCGCTGGCCTTAAGAGCTGTTCTGTGCTGTTGATGAAAGGTCACTAAGAAGCCTCTTGCATACATGTGACATATAGGGATGCCAGCTGCCCTTTAATTTATTGTAATGAAGTACTTATTAATTTATGTTACTGGGGCTGACGTGTGGTGCATGCAGTGGGTTAAAGTGACGCTGCAATGCCAGCATCCCATATTGGAGTGGCGTTTCAAGTCCTGGCTGATCTGCCCTCATCCAGCTCCCTGCTGATGTGCCTAGGAAAGCAGCAGATGTTGGCTCAAGCACTTTGGCCCCTGCCACCCTTGTGAGATACTAGGATGGAGTTCCTGCCTCCTGGTTTTGGTCTGGCCCAGCCTTGGCTGTTGCAGCCATTTGGGGAATAAACCAGTGGAGGAAGATATTTCTCTCACATTCTGTCTTTCAAATAAATAAATTGGTAAATAAATTTTTTAAAAAGGTTACAATACTTTGTTTTCAATTGTTGCTTCCTTAGATTGTTGCCATACCGTGCCTGTTGGGCACAACGAGACTGTGCCCTGTGCAGTCTAATTCCTAAGTGTGAATCAGTGAAGTCAAGAGGAGCTCTCATCTCTGCCTTTTCAAGAGATGGCCTGACACTGGCAGTAACTCTTAATCAGAAAGACCCAAAGGTCAGTAAATAGAACCTGTCTCAGAAGTAATCTACGAAAGAGTGAGTTAACTCCATTTTTGAGATTTCTTTTTTTACCTTTAAAAATAATAACTGATTTTATTTTTCTTTTAATACCTAATTATAAATATATTTTGTCAAAATATATGATCAATATGGTTAGTACATTTGCCTGTAAAATTATAAATAAGGTCAAGATGAATGTTTAGGTTTTTTTTGAGGATAAAAAGTGCAGCTATAAGGAAGCAAGCAGTCTGTGTAGTGTGTGGGTGAATGGCTGGGAACGTGTGTGTGTCTGTGTGTGTGTCTGTCCTCAAGGGCTACTGGATCTCAGCGGCACCCACACCCCTCCACTGCCATCTCCTGGTAATTCTTCAATTCCACCTTGTCGTACTCATCCAGGTACAGCATGGAGATGGCGCTCAGTTCAGTGAGCACACAACAGGCTTTGGGGATACTGGAGTTGACAGAGTTGACCAGGGTCTGCATGATGGCACGGTTGGTGGAGTTGAGGTGATCCGCCAGTAGAAAGGGGCAGTCCCTATGGCAGTAGAAGGAAGGCCTGGTAGCCTCGGGGGGAGGGACCATGGTCCAGTCATTCCAGCCCACGTTGCTGAAGTCCATGTAGAGTGGGTGGCACTGGCTGTTCTTACTCTTCTTCTGGGCCTGCTGTGGGTAATGCTTAGGACTCCACGTGGCCCTCTGGTGTCTGGTCAAGGTGTGGCCCCAGCCATCATGACCAGAAGTGACCAGGAGGGGCTGGAGCTCAGCCCAATCCCCACTCCCTTGAGCTAACAATAGCTGACCCTGACATGCTGGCCCTGATGGGTCTGTGTCTGGTGGAGGTGAGTCACCTCCATGGCCAGCCTGTGGTTGGGCTTCTTCTCCTGGGTCCATCGCAGGACTGCGAGGCTCACGTCACATTGTGGTGGACCAGTCTCGTGTCCAGTAGTCGTGTGATGAGGTGCCTGGGCACCGCTTCCACTGGGGGCTTCATAACCTCGTAAATGTTTATCTAGTAGAAGCCCCGCTCCCAGCTGGGGCCCTGGTGCGCCTCCTCCTGGAAGAGCCAGTGCTCTGCAGAGGAGATGGCCTCGTTCTCTGGGATGCTGCTAAGGTTAAAGAGGAAATGAAAAGCAGAGTTTTCGCTGGTCCCTGGGAGAGATTTCTTTTTTTTTTTTTTTAAACATAGTTTTTTTTTTTTTTCCATAGTACTCCTTTACATGCTTCAAATTGATGTTTTCTTAACCAACTTGACACTGTAAATTGGTAGTTATTTAAATGAGCTGCCAAAGTTTTTTATTTTTTTAAAGATTGATTTATTTATTTGAAAGTCAGAATTACACAGAGAGAGAGAGGAAAGGCAGAGAGGGAGGTCTTCCATCTGCTGGTTCACTCCCCAATTGGCCGCAACGGCCGGAGCTGTGCCGATCCAAAGCCAGGAGCCAGGAGCTTCTTCCAGATCTCCCACGTGGGTGCAGGGGCCCAAGGGCTTGGGCCGTTTTCCACTGCTTTCCCAGGCCATAGCAGAGAGCTGGATGGGAAGTGGAGCAGCTGGGACTTGAACCGGCACCCATATGGGATCTCGGCACTGCAGGTGGCGGCTTTACCCACTATGCCATAGCACTGGCCCCCCAAGATTTTTTAAAGTTGATCTAAGTAAAAGAGGATGAGGGAGTGACATTGTGATAGCCTGTAAAGCCAGCATCCCATGAAGGTGCCATTTTGGGTCCTGGCTGCTCCACTCTGATCTAGTTCCCTGTTTATAGGGGAAGATGACCCAAGTGTTTGAATGGCTTTGGAAAAGTGGTAAAGATGGCCCAACTGTTTGGGTCCCTGCCACCAAGGTGGGAGACCCAGATGAAATTCCTGGCTTCTGGCTCTTAGCTTTGGCTTGGCCCAGTGCGGGCTTTTGTAGCCATCTGGGGAGTGAGCCAGTGGATGGAAGATCTCTCACTCTCTCTCTCTCCCTCTGTAACTTTGACTTTCTAAATAAATAAATAAATGGTGACAGGCAGAGTTATAGACAGTGAGAGAGACAGCCAGAAAGATCTTCCTTCTGTTGGTTCACTCCCCTAATGGCTGCTACAGCCGGCACTACGCCGATCCGAAGCCAGGAGCCGGGTGCTTCCTCCCGGTCTCCCGTGCGGGTGCAGGTACCCAAGCACTTGGGCCATCCTCTGCTGCCCTCCCGGGCCACAGCAGGGAGCTGGACTGGAAGAGGAACAACAGGGACTAGTACCCAGTGCCCCAACCAGGACTAGAATCCGGGGTGCTGGCGCTGCAGGCGGAGGATTAGCCAAGTAAGCCACGGCGCTGGCCTAAATACATACATACCACAGTAGAGAGCTGGACAGGAAGAGGAGCAACCGGGACAGAATCCGGCGCCCCGACCGGGACTAGAACCCGATGTGCTGGCGCCGCAGGCGGAGGATTAGCCTATTGAGCCGCGGCGCTGGCCAATACATATATATTTTAAAAAGAGGATAAGGGAAAAGGAGGAAAGAAGAGAGTGAGTGATAACTTATGGTGAAGCATTAATATGTTGGGCTGTTAGTGGTCAACATTGCCTTGCAAGTTGGGAAAGACTCCCTGGGTAGTTTATTGATCTAGGATTCCAGTATCCACAATTGGAAGTAATGATTAAAATAATTTTAATAATTTTTGTCTTTATTTTCTTTCTAGGCAACTCAGGTATTATTTGTAAACACAGTGAATTTTGTTACTCACTCTGGTAGCCTTAAAGGATGTAGTAATAAGAATCCTGTGCTTCCAACTTCGCTTGTCAGGTAAGAACTCTTAAGTGTTTTAAGTAGTGTTTTTATTTTTATTTCTAATAGTTAGACAAATTTAAATCTATAATAATTCAGTAGGATCATGTGATACAGTTTAGTCTACCTTCGGTTTCTGTGCTTGATAAACTCTAAAAGCTATTTCATTTATAGAAAGCCTCAACTATTTTAAGGAAGGAGGAAGGTCTGGTGATGTGGAAGATAAATGAACATACTTTCTTTCATGGTACTTTTCTGTCTTCTTGGGAGTGGAATAATTAGTAGGTAGAGAAATACTTGGTTAAATGGAGACACTGAAATGAAAAGCCTGGATTGGGAAGGCTTATTTTTTCAGGAAGGTTGGGGTAGTCATAGCCTTTTAAAAGGCTTACCTCTTTAGGGAATTTTGAATTGCCTATGAAGCTGAATTTCCATTTGGAATATTGTAGTACATGTTCTTGAGCAAACTTTTTTTTAAGAGGAAGTGACATTCATGAAATGTGTGTGCCGATTCCTATCTTTACTTTTGGCCTCTTTATTTGAAATGTGTCACCTGTACTTGGTACAGCCTCTTATGAAGTGTCAAGAGCCCTTTTTCTTCTTTTTTTTTTTTTAAAGATTTATTTTATTTATTTGGAAGTCAGAGTTACACAAAGAGAGAGGGGGAGAGAGAGAGAAAGAGAGAGGGAGAGAGAGGTCTTCCATCCATTGGCTCATTCCCTAATTGGCTGCAAAGCCGGGGTCGCACCAATCCGAAGCCAGGAGCCTCTTCTGGGTGCAGGGGCATAAGGACTTGGGCCATCCTCCACTGCTTTCCCAGGCCACAACAGAGAGCTGGATCGGAAGTGGAGCAGCCGGGACATGAACCGGCACCCATGTGGGATGCTGGTATTGCAGGTGGTTGCTTTACCAACTATGCCATAGCGCCGGCCCCAAGAGCCCTTTCTAATGTGTCCTTTGCTCTTTGTAGGTCCTACTGGATAGGTGATATCAGCTGGACTCATGACAGTCTTTTTCTGGCTTGTATATTAAAACGTGGCTCCTTGGTTTTACTGACGTGTCAAGGTGAATTGCTAACATTAATTACGTTTGGTTGCTCCATTGAATTTGGGCCAGCAGAATTTATTCCTCTTCATCCTCTAATAACATATAGGTGAGACACTGGAATTGTTTTAATTTGTTTACAGAAGTTTTTCTCTTTTTTGGTATTATTTTTACTGTGTATTTTTATTTTTAGCAATACCACATTTCAAATTGTTTTATTCTTTCTGTTATCTCATTATCTGTTTATTTATAGTTTTCTTCTGTTTCTTTTTGTGGCTTAATCATGGTGACAGTTTGACATTGTGACTTTGTAAGTACATTATTTAATTATTCAGTAACACTAAGAATTTATCTTCATTGTTATAAAAGTTGGTAAAAGTATAATATGGCATTTTTTGTTAGAATTTCACTTAGATAAATTAAAAATCAAAATTAACTTGGCACATGAGTTTGTCTACTTTTTTCCCCAAAAGGAGAAAGTTGTTGGAAATGGATAGAAGACTTTAGAATGTAGTCATTTTTTAATTTTTTTAAAAAAATTTATTCATTTGAAAGGAAGTATGAGAGAGAGACAGAGGTTGATCTTCCATTGGCTGCTGTTTTACTCCCCATATGCCCACAACAGCCAGGTCTGGGCCAGGCTGAAGCCTGGATCCAGGAACTCCATCTAAGTCTCCCACATGCATGGCAAGTACCCATGAACTGGAGCCATCATCTGCTGCCTTCTAGGTGCATTATCCGGGAACTGGATGAGAAGCAGAGTAGCCAAGACTTGAACCAGCACTCAGTAAAGGATACAGGCATCCTAAGTGGTGGCTTAATGTCATGTATCATAATAACTGTCCTATATTTAAATTTGTAATTTGAGGTGAGCCAGAGCAAAATTCAAATGTTGGTTCTTTTACTTATTAGTTGTGTGACATTGGATAAGTTAGTTTTTAAGCCTCTCTTTTATTGTGAAATGAGGGTGATAGTTACTGTCTCTCAGGGTTGAGTGAATGAAGTAAGGTAGTACTCATGTGTCATTATAAATCACTTAGCTCTGTTTTTTTTGTAAAATAAGTGCTCAGTAAATATTTGTAACTGATTTTGATTGTATTTGTATGTGTAGCTAGATCTGTATATACAGCTGTTAACAAAATAGAAAAATTGGAAAAGACCTTTGAGGTGAATCCATTCTCTGCTTTATAGAGAGGAACCTGGAGAGATGTGTGCTTGATTTATGTTAGCAAAAAGTAATGCCTAATTTGTAGCCATAGATATTGCAAATGGAAGATATTCATCACTTCCTGCAATGTTTTTGTTTTCCTCTTTAGGATCTAATTCATAATTGACTAGATTTCTTTACATTCTCCTTTTAAATTAATATTTGAGGCCTTTCAAAATGGATTTTTTATTACAGAACTAATACTACTTTATTTTACTTTAAAAAGTAATTTATTTAAGAGACAGAGTTCTCATTTGCTGATTCATTTACCAAATGTCTGCAGTGACCTGAAGCCAGGTGCCAGAAACTCCATCTAGATCTTTCATGTGAGTGGCAGAGACCCAGTTACTTAAGCTGTTAGCAGTGGCTTTCAGGATGTGCATTAGCAGGAACAGAGCCAGTTGTTGAAAGCAGGTTAAGGGCCGGCGCCGTGGCTCAATAGGCTAATCCTCCACCTTGCGGCGCCGGCACACCGGGTTCTAGTCCCGGTCGGGGCGCCGGATTCTGTCCCGGTTGCCCCTCTTCCAGGCCAGCTCTCTGCTATGGCCAGGGAGTGCAGTGGAGGATGGCCCAGGTGGTTGGGCCCTGCACCCCATGGGAGACCAGGAAAAGCACCTGGCTCCTGGCTCCTGCCATCGGATCAGCGTGGTGCGCCGGCTGCAGCGGCGGCCATTGGAGGGTGAACCAACGGCAAAGGAAGACCTTTCTCTCTCTGTCTCTCTCTCTCACTGTCCACTCTGCCTGTCAAAAATAAAAAAAAATAAAAAAAAAAAGCAGGTTAAGCACACAATCATATATAGTATAAAAAAGTCATGTGGATCAAAAGTAAATTGTGTAGAAAATGAAAGACTAACTTTCCTTGTCAGGCATTATGTTGTAGTGGTTCTGCCGATTTCTGTGGCTTGTATGTTGTCTGATTAACCAATCTCCTATTCTTGGTTATTTAATTTAAAAAATCTAAATTTGAATAGTTTCCTAACTAGAAAAAAAGACAGTAAGCTGAGATTATTGTCACACATATATATATATATAGCCCCAAACTTAATAATCAGTGATGTCAAGTAATCAGAATCAGAAATAACAATAACAGTAAATGAGTACACTTAAGTGGAAACTCACCAGATTTAATCCTAAACTGATATAGTTTTACTGTCATTGTCCTCTCCAGACATTTTCTATTTTTCTTCTTTTTTTAAAAGTAGGTACGCCAATAGCTTTTAATTGTATTCCTATAAGTATATTTAAGTGTATGTTGAACGGGGTAGGTGTCTGACAGTGGTTAAGCTACCACTTGGGATGCCTGCATCACATACTGGATATTGGAGTGTGTGAGTTTAAGTCTTGGCTCCATTCCTCATTCCAATTTCCTGTTAATGTGTAACTTGGGGACAGCAGGTGAGAGCTCAACTTTTTGAGTTCTTGCCACTCGGTTGGGAGACCTGGATTGAGTTCCTGGCTCCTGGCTTCAGCTTGGCCAGCTCTGGCTATTGAAAGTGTTTCGGGAATGAACCAGCAGGTAGGAGATCTCTCTCTTCTTTCTCTGTGTGCCTGTCTCCTTCTTAGGAAAGGTAACTGTTTAATTCTCTTTAATAATAAAATTAAACTTTTTTTTTTTTATTTAAAGATTTATGTGTTTGAAAGAGTTACACAGAGAGAGGGGAGAGGCAGAGAGAGAGAGAGAGGTCTTCCATCCGGTGGTTCACTCCCCAATTGGCCGTAACAGCCGGAGCTGCGCCGATCTGAAACCAGGAGCCAGGAGCTTTTTCCTGGTCTCCCACGTGGGTGCAGGGACTCAAGTGCTTGGGCCATCTTCTGTTGCTTTCCCAGGCCATAGCAGAGAGCTGGATGAGAAGTGGAGCAGCTGGGTCTCGAACCAGCGCCCATATGGGATGCCAATGCTTCAGGCCAGGGCATTAACCCACTGCATCACAGTGCCCGCCCCAAAAGTAAACTTTTAATTCTTGCCTGAAATATTTTGTATATTAATTAAAAAAGTAAATACTACAATTTTGGGAAAAATTAAAAGCCTACATATCTTTTAATCAATATATTTTCCAACTATATATATATAAGCACATTTAATCTTTTTAAAAAAATAATTTTATTAATTTGAGAGGTAGAGTTAGAGTAATAAAGGGAGAGACAGAGAGGGAGAGCTCTTCCATTTGCTGGTTCACTCCCTAAATGGCTGCAACAGCTGGAGCTGGGCTGATCTGAAGCCAGGAACCTGGAGCTTCTGTCAGGTCTCCCACGCAGGTGCAGGGGCCCAAATACTTAGGCCATCTTCTGCTGCTGGCCCCTGAAGGTGGAGACTTAGCTCACTATGCCACAGTGCTGGCCCCAATATTTAATCTCTTTATATATGTTTCAGCTGCTTGTTTTCTCATTATTCTGTAGCTTTATTTTGCTTCTTCTTTGGAGTAGTATGATTGTTTCCTTTAAGATCTCTTACTGATTCTTGAATTTTGATGTTGTTGCTAGACCACAGCATTTTCAAGAGTCAAAGAATTCTGTAGATTCATCAGCTTCTGATAATGACCCTATGAGACAGAAATTTTCTGTAAACACACACTCACGGTTACCCTACCTCATTGTTTCTGATGGATACATGGTCACAACCCTTCGGTTTCTTGATAATCTGTCTCCATCCATGCTCATGAGATCACTACTACTTGACTCAACCCAGAGGCTTGAGAAAGCATACCAAAGTGTGTTACAGTCTAAGGTATGGTGCTTTTTGGTACCATTTGTAAAATTTGCTTCCTTGTTCTGTCAAATTTAAAACTATAAACTATGTTTGTAATTATATACAGTTATCCATAACATTTTTTATTGCTTGTAATGGAATTACAAATCTGATTTTCCTCTTTTCTCCTGTAGCCAAAAGGCAAAGGGCTGAACTTACGATCACTGGATTCCCTAAGGTCTAGCCTGTTAAAACACCAAGGAAATGAACGTCCAGCTGATTCCACTGTCCCTAGGTTTTTGCAGGCAAACGAAATAGGGACGGTGAATGAAGAGACGGCAGATTGTCAGGTACTTGTAGTGCATTTACTTTGAACATTTCCACTTGACTTTATTTTAAGAAACACATTTCATTTTTCCCTTATTAAAGGGAAGAGAAATTTGAGAACACCAATGTGACTCCGCTTAATAGGGATTAAGTGATATGAAATAAATTTCTTTCTATCATATTTAGGATTTTGAAGCAGAGGAAACAAATGAAGGCAAATATTTTTCAAACCAGTTATTTACCTTTTCCAAAAAAAAGAATGATGTGCTATTTAGTAGTGTCAAGGAAGGAAGATTGGAGTTTGCATCTATGTTTGATACAATACATGCAAAGGATGATGCCAAGGAGGCAGACAGATCCATTACAGAACTGCATTCCATCCAGAAAAATCTACTTGCAGCATGGACAATAGGAATTTCAAAAGATGTGACAGAAAAAAATTTAATGTTAAATTATACAGTGGTTTGTATCACTCATTTTTTCTACATTCTTCAGTTTGTAAAAAGTCCTTTACCTAAACTTGATCCTTTTTCAAGTGAGAACTCAAGACAGAACACATGGGTACTTGGTACCTTTCAATTTTTTCTTCAGTGTTTATCAATCCAGTACTGGGATGTGAGATACAGACAAGATGTGGGATATTTGATAAAGCTGACCTCAAATACTCTAAGACTTTTGCTGGATCAGCAACAGAAGGGTCAGTTATTCTCAGAGAAACTTTTAGCCTGTTTTTATTTACTCAGAATGGTAACCGACAGTTTAAATGGTATATACAGTCTTCAGCCTGAAGTTACTTCAGCATCAACTGATGGAAGTAGAGCAGCAGATCAAGATGCACTGGTGGTGCCTGTCTTTCAAATGTTTCAAGAATGTAGCCCTGATGGAAACTGGTCATGGAAGTCATCTTTCAAGATTCATCCTCAAGTAACGAGTCTTGTTCACCAGCCAGGACATAGGTATAAGTATTTACTTTAATATTAGGAAGCTGGGGCCGGTGTTTTGGCATAGTGGGTTAAGCTGCTGCCTATGACATTGGCATCCCATATGGGCGCTGGTTCAAGAACTAGCTGCTCCACTTCCAATCCAGCTTCCTGCTAATGAACCTGAGAAAGCAACAGAAGATGGTCCAAGTGCTTGGGCCCCTGCACCCATGTGGAAGACTCAAATGAAGCTCCTGGCTTCTGGCTTTGGTCTGGCCATTTAGAGAATGAACCAGCTGATAGAACATTCTCTCTCTCTCTCTCTCTCTCTATTTCTCTCTCTTTCTTTCTGTTTCCCTCCCTCTCTCTCTCCCTTCCTTCCTTCCTCCTTCTCTGAAGCTCTGCCTTTCAAAGAAAAAAAATTTATCTTTTTTCAAAAAAAAAATGAGAACAGCATTTTCATCAGGTTTTTTTTTTTTGTTTTTTTGTTTTTTTTTTTTTTTTTTTTTTTTTGCTTTTTTAAAAAGACATAAAAAGGGGCTGGCACTGTGGCACAACGAGTTGTCATGGCGCAGGCCAGCATCCTATATGAACGCTGGTTTGAGTCCTGGCTTTTCCACTTCTGATCCAGCTCCTTGCTAATGTGCAGAAGATGGGCTAGGTGCCTGGTCCTCTGTACCCATGTGGGAAACCCAGATGAAGCTCTTGGCTTCTGGCTTTGATCTGGCCTTGCTTTGGTCGTTGCAGCCATCTGGTGAATGAACCAGCGAATGGAAGTTCTCTCTCTCTCTGTCTGTCCTTCTCTCTCTCTCTAACTTTGCTTTTCAAATGCATAAATAAAGTGCTTAGGAAAATGAATTAAACTCATCAGTGTTTGAAAAAAAAAAAAAGAAAAGAGACTGGCACTGTGGCATCTCGGGTAAAACTGTTGCCTGCAGTGCTGGCATCCCATATGGGCCCTGATTGAGTCCTGGCTGCTCCACTTCTGATCCAACTCTCTGCCAAGGCCTGGGAAAACAGTAGAAGATGGCCTAAGCCCTTGAGCCCCTGTACCCGCATGGGAGACCTGGAAGAAGCTCCTGGCTTCTGATCAGCCCAGCTCCAGCTCTTGTGGCCATTTGGGGAGTGAACCAGCGGATGGCAGATTGCTCTGCCTGTGCCTCTGCCTTCCTGTAACTCTTCATTTTAAATAAAATAAATAAATCTTTAAAAATAAAGAAATTCCAGCCGGCGCCGCGGCTCACTAGGCTAATTCTCCGCCTTGTGGCGCCGGCACACCGGGTTCTAGTCCCGGTTGGGGCGCTGGATTCTGTCCCGGTCGCCCCTCTTCCAGGCCAGCTCTCTGCTGTGGCTAGGGAGTGCAGTGGAGGATGGCCCAAGTCCTTGGGCCCTGCACCCACATGGGAGACCAGGCTAAGTACCTGGCTCCTGCCATCGGATCAGCGCAGTGCGCCGGCCACAGTGCGCCGGCCGTGGCGGCCATTGGAGGGTGAACCAATGGCAAAAGGAAGACCTTTCTCTCTGTCTCTCTCTCTCACTGTCCACTCTGCCTGTCAAAAAAAAAAAAAATCCGTACTGTAAAATTCGCTATTGCATAGTGTGTATTTCAGTGGATTTTATGGTGAAATCATTAGCACTAATTCCAGAACGTTTTTATCTCTGCAGAAAGAAATCCTGTTTCCGTTAGCACTCGGCATCACGGCACTATTTTTTCTTTTAAAATTTACTTATTTGGAAAGCAAAGTTACAGGGAGAAAAAGAGAGCGAGAGAGTGTGAGAGCACTTCCATTCATTGATTGAATGCATAGTTGGCCATAATGGCCAGGGCTTGTCCGGGCTGAAGCCAGGAGCATGGAACTCAATCTGGATCTCCCATGTGGGTGGCAGAGGCCCAAGTACTTGGCCGTCTCTTGATGCTTTCCCAGGCACATTAGCAGGGTACTGGATTGGAAGTGGAGCAACTGGGACTTGAACCAGCATGCGAATGGTATGCTGACATTGGAGGAGGCGGTTCAGCCTCGTGTGTAACAGTGCTGGTCCCAAAGCCCTATGGTATTTAAATAATATTTAAGGGGGCTAGCACTGTGGCATAGCGGGTAAAGCCACCGGCTGCAGTGCCAGCATTCCATATGGGCGCTGGTTCAAGTCTCATCTGCTCCACTTCCAATCCAACTCTATGCTGTGGCCTGGGAAAGCAGTGGAAGATAGCCCACGTCCTTGGGCCCCTGCACCCTCATGGGGGACCCGGAGGAAGCTCCAGCCTCCTGGCTTCTGATCAGTGCAGCTCTGACTGTTGTGGCCAGTTGGAGAGTGAACCAGCCGATGGAAGTTTCTCCTCTCCTTTCTCTCTCTCTCTCTCTGCCTCTGCCTCTGCCTCTCCTTCTCTCTCTGTGTATCTCTTTCAAATAAATAAGTAAATAAATATTTAAGTGCTTGTTTTAAAATACCATTTTGTAGCTGGTAAATATATAAAATTTTTGTTAAGATATTTTAGCATTTTTGTCAAATTTTATGCAACATACACACATATATATGTATATATATTTGGTTTTGGGCAATTTATGATGTTATTCAAAGATTTTGGTTAAGTGCTATTGAAAAATTACCCCCAGGTGCATGAATCATTTATAAAGTTTTATTTTTATATGTGTTACACATTGTTTGACCATTGGACTTGGTACTGTATTTAAATCTGATCTGTTTCTGTACACATTACCTCCCATATAATAGGCTCCTATTTTGCTTGTCCAAAAGACAGGCTAAGAAGGGGGCTAAACGAGTCTGAATGTGGTTTTAAAGACTACCTTATTTTGTTTGCAGATTGATTGTTCTCTGGAGATTGTTGTACCAAAAAACTCTATGGTATCAAACACAGTTAGGTCGAAGAGTTCCAGAAGGTTACATACAGTTCACTGAAAAGATGGCACACGAAGCATCTACTGTCAAGTTCTTGTTGTGTCATATACAGGCCAACTTACAGACTGCTGGAGACTGCTTGAACCAAACCTTAGAACTGAAACCTATCAATGGTCAGTATCTTTGTTTTTTTTCTTTTTTAAGATTTATTTATTGGCCAGCGCCGTGGCTCACTTGGCTAATCCTCCGCCTGTGGCGTCGGCACCCTGGGTTCTGGTCCCGGTTAGGGCACCGGATTCTGTCCTGGTTGCTCCTCTTCCAGTCCAGCTCTCTGCTGTGGCCTGGGAGTGCAGTGGAGGATGGCCCAAGTGCTTGGGTCCTGGTACCTGCATGTAAGACCGGGAGGAGGTGCCCTGCTCCTAGCTTCAGATCAGCGTTGTGCGCCGGCCGTAGCAGCCATTAGGGGAGTGAACCAACGGAAGGAAGACCTTTCTCTCTGTCTCTCTCTCAGTGTCTATAACTCTGTCAAATAAAAAAAAAAGAGATTTATTTATTTACTTGTAGGGCAGAGTGACACACATATACACACACGTGCGTACACACTCATACATCCTCATAGACACGTACAGATTTTCATCCGTTGGTTCACTCTCCAAATGGCTGCAACAGCTGAGCCTGTTCCAGGCTGAAATCAGGAGCTCAGAACTCCATCCAGGTCTCCTATGTAGGTAGCAGGAACGCAAGGGCCACCATCCTCTGCTTTCCCAGGCCCATTAGCAGGGAGCTGGATCTGAAGCGGAACAGCTGGGACTCGAACTGGTGCTCTAATATGCGATGCCAGCACTGTAGACAGCTGCTTACCTTGCTGCACCACAAAGCTAGCCCCCTCAGTATATTATAAACAATTTCTGTTTCTACAAATAAGTGAAATAGTTAACCAGGCTTTTATTTTTTTAATTGCTTGCAGTTTGCTTTTCAAAAATAATTTTTGGCTGAGATGTGTCCACTGAATTTTAAAACAAAGTTCCATAAAGCAATGTAAATATGACTGATTTTTGGTTAAAAACTTTCTAGGAGAAGAGTGTTTCCTGTTAGGCTCATATGAAGAGTCTGTTGAGTTGTGGAAGCAGGCGCTACAAGAAACTCAAGAGAAAGGTACTGGAGTGATGATAATGCTACATGGCAGTGATTTTGCTGGGAACATATTTTAATTTGCTTCAGAGCTTAAAAATAATTCCAACTTTTACAATGCTCGCAATATTTTAATGCCCAA
This sequence comes from Oryctolagus cuniculus, assembly GCF_051225735.1. Classification (NCBI taxonomy): domain Eukaryota; kingdom Metazoa; phylum Chordata; class Mammalia; order Lagomorpha; family Leporidae; genus Oryctolagus; species Oryctolagus cuniculus. The sequence goes on along the minus strand of NC_142880.1, from coordinate 62,821,227 downwards.
ATAGAGTACAAATTATATAGGCAACTGGACTATCAGAAATGCTTATTTGAAATTAGTCTTGAAATCTGTAGTACCAAGAATATTTGCAGGGATCTCTGGATAAGTCTCATGTCATTTGGTTAATGTTGAAACTTGTGTGGTTGATTATTGTTGGGGGGAAAAATGAGATTTAGATCCTAAATACAAGATTCTTTTTTTTTCCAAGATTTATTTTATTTATTTGAAAGAGTTACAGAGAAATGTAGAGACAGAGAGAAAGAGGTCTTCCATCCGCTGGTTCACTCCCCAGATGGCCACAACGGCCAGACCTGCGCCGATCTGAAGCCAAGAGCCAGGAGTTTCTTCTGGGTCTCCCATGCGAGTGCAGGGGCCCAAGGACTTGGACCATCTTCCACTGCTTTCCAGGCCATAGCAGAGAGCTGGATCGAACTGGTTTCCATGTGGGATGCTGGAGCTTTAGGCCAGGGCATTAACCCGCTGTGCCACAGTGCCGGCTCCTACATAGCGTTTTTTGATAAGGACAATTCAGTAAGATAATAGGACTGAGCATGCAGCTGAAATGAGAGAAATTCTCAGATGGTGACTCTGGAGCTAACCCCTACCGGCAGCTATTGAATGGTCAAATTTGGCCAATGACTGCATTTGCTACTGCTGTGGCTTCGTATGCTTTATTCATTCATCTACTTAACCAGTATCTATTTATTTATTTTGAGAGGTAGAAAAAGATTTCTCATCCAGTATTAAGGGTTTTTACAAGTTGCACACTCCTCTCTGATGAGTAGTAGACTAAGAGCATTTCCTTGCCAATGTGCTTAATTATTTGCCATTGCAGGAGGAAGAAGGACATGTTTTCTTCAGACACGCTATTATCTTTCTCTCTTATACTGCTACCTCTATAGTTATAATTTAAATGATGCTCAAGGATTATGCGATCTGCTAGTAAGGGAAATACTGAGATGGTCCCAACTACCTGTAAAAGAACATGAAGATTGTCCAGGTACGCCTTTTTTTTTTTTTTTTTTTAAAGATTTATTTTTATTTATTTGAAGGAGTTACAGAGAGAGGTAGAGACAGAGAGAGAGAGGTCTTCCATCCGCTTGTTCATTCCCCAGATGGCTGCAACAGCTAGAGCTGAGCTGATCCGAAGCCAGGAGCCAGGAGCCTCTTCGGGATCTCCCACGTGGGTGCAGGGGCCCAAGCACTTGGGCCATCTTCTACTGCTTTCCCAGGCCACAGTAGAGAGCTGAATCAGAAGTGGAACAGCTAGAACTAGAACTGGCACCCATATGGGATGCCAGTGCTTCAGGCCAGGGTGTTAACCCGCTGTGTCACAACGCCAGCCCCAATTTATTTTATTTATTTGAAAGACAGTTACAGAGAAAGGTAGAGATAGAGAGATAGGTCTTCCATCTGCTGGTTCACTCCCCAGATGGCCACAATGGGCTGGAGCTTGGCTGGAGCTGCACTAATCCGAAGCCAGGAGCCAGGAACTTCCTCTGAGTCTCCCACGTGGGTTCAGGGGCCCAAGAACTTAGGCCATCTACTGTTTCCCAGGCCCTAGCAGAGAGCTGGATTGGGAGAGGAGCAGCTGGGACTCGAACTGGCACCTATATGGGATACGGGCACTGTAGGCGGCAGTTTTACCAGCGCCAGCTCCCCCCCTTTTTTTTTTTTTAAATTGACTACTCTGTACCAAGCCTTATGCCAGGTACTTTAGCAGATATAAACGTCTTCTACTGCCTTTCCAGGCACATTAGAAAGCTGGATCAGAAGCTGAGCAGCCAGGATTTGGATGTAAACTCTTTTTTTTTTTTTTTTAAGATTTATTTATTTATTTGAAAGGAAGAGTTGTTTCAGAGAGGCAGAGGCAGAGAGAGGGAGCGATCTTCCATCTGCTGTTTCACTGAAACAATGCTGCAATGCTGCAGCTGTGTCAAGCTGAAACCAGGGGCCAGGAGCTTCTTCCAGGTCTCTCTCGCGGTTGCAGGGTCCCAAGCACTTGGGCCATCTTCCACTGCTTTTCCAGGTTATAGCAGAGAGCTGGAACAGAAGTGGAGCAGCCGAGACTTGAACCAGCTCATATGGGATGCCGGCTCTGCAGGTAGCTTTTCCTGCTGTGCTACAGCACCGGCCTTGAACCTGCACTCTTATATGGATGCGATGCTGGTACAACTCCAGGGCCTATAGGTTAATTGTTTTCATTTTTACTGTCTGCAGGAAGTATGGCTACAGTTTAGCTGTTCTAGGCCTTAGGTGTGCATCTCAGAAGAAGCATTTTTATTATCACTTTCTTTTTGTATGATGTTGGGACCTTAGATGTGACTACTTTGTGTCGGTTTAATCAGAACCTCCTTTGACTGTGTTCCTTAGTTCCTGAGACGTCTCACTCTGAGTTTGGAATGGCTGGGTGCGTCCATCCGGAGGCAGCAGTCAGAGTTGTCCAGGCCATGGCTCGCTTCATGACTGCCTATTTCACCAATCAGCTGCTTTGCATTTTGCCACCTCACAATGTGAATATTCTTCCTCCACTGCATGTGAAAACAGGTAATGTGGTCAAGAAACGATTTTCTCTTTGCACTTTTTTTTAAGTTTCTGCATTTTATTGATCCTGTCATGAAAAATTTGCCCACTGCCTGAAAATAAAGTTGTTGCAGAATCTTGCTTTTCCCCAGCAGGAACATTGGCCTTCAAAACACTCCATCCTGTTCTTGGGCTCCTTTCACAATTTTCTTGAGGTGCTTTCCTTCTCATACGAACCAGTTCTTGTAAATCTGTGCTTGGATTTTCTTTGTGTAGTTCTAGGACTTGTAAATCCTGCCAAAGCCACTTGGGTTGCCATCACCAGAATGGATTCTGTTTTGACTCTGTTTCTGAATTTCTTTCTGAAGCATTGTTGCCTTCCGGGGTGGAGGATGTCAGTGACATGTCTTTCGTCAAGCACTTGTTTGGTCACGACCTTCCTGGACCATAAGGTTACAGGGTGTTTACAAAAAAGCTCATCAGTGCTTACAAAAAAAGTAAAAATGGTGTAGCACATGTGTACTTTATTGTAGCCCACTTTATAGGTATACCTTGCTGTAGCTTTGTGTGGAAAATAATAGTGGAAGAGATAAATATACTCTTGTAAGGAGGCATGAGTTTGGATACACGAGTTGTAAGTAGAATATCCATTTTTTTTTAATTTACTCACAGATCAGTCCCTTCGGCTTATTCCTCTGCAACACTCTAAGGTGGCAAGTGCTGTTAGAGATCAGAATCTCTCCAATGTGTGGACTGTTGAATATGCCCTTGAATTACTATTTATTGGTGGCCTGATTCCAGAGGCAGTATGGTTGGCACATAAACTTGGAGACTGGAAGACATCTGTGTCAATTGGTGTGGCTTTCCAATTTTTCTGTAAACGTGATAGCAGTTTCAAGAGGTGTGTATTTTTAGGGAAACATGCAATATGATATTCACCTAAAGATGTGTTATGTATCTTTTATTTTGGTATTAATATGTTAAATGGAATCCTTAGGTCAGCATTGTCCAATAGAACTTTCTTTTTTGAAAAGATTTATTTATTTATTTGAAAGGCAGAGTTAGAGAGGCAGAGGCAGAGAGAGAGAGAGGTCGTCTATTTGCTGGTTCACTCCTCAGATGGCTGTAACAGCCAGAGCTGAGCCAATCCAAAGCCAGGAGCCAGGAGCTTCTTCCGAAGTCTCCCACATGGGTGCAGGACCCCAAGGACTTGGACCATCCTCTAGTGCTTTCCCAGGCCATAGCAGAGAGCTAGATTGGAAGTGGAGCAGCCGGGACTTTAACCGACACCCATATGGCATGCCAGCATGGCAGGCAGAGACCCAGTCCACTGTGCCACAATGCCGGCCCCATCAACTGCTTAATTTCAGATCCAGCTCCCTGCTAATGTACCTGGGAAAGCAGCAGAAGATGCCCCAACACATGGGAGACCAGGAAAAAGCTGCTGGCTCCTGGCTTCATTCTGAAACAGCCATGGTCGTTGTGGCCATCTGGGGAGTAAACCAGCAACAGATGGGGGATCTCTCTCTCTGTCACTCCCTCTTACTCTCTGTAACTCTGACTTTCAAATAAATAAAAGTAAATCTTCAAAAAACAATTCTAAGAAAAAGAGCTTATAGTGAGTGGAGTGTTTATTTCATAATAGGATTTGAGTTTTAAAATAAATTAAACTTATCTATGATTTTAACTTTTTGAATGCTGTGGCACTGTTGTATCTTTTCTATATTTTTCAATTTGAGTCTTTTTTATTTTAAAGATTTATTTATTTGAAAGAGTTATACAGAGAGAGAAGGAGAAGCAGAGAGAGAGGTGTCTTATTTCCGCTGGTTCACTCCCCAATTGGCTGCAACGGCGGCCAGAGCTGTGCCGATTCAAAGCCAGGAGCCAGGAGGTTCCTCTGGGTCTCTCCTGCGGGAGCAGGGATCCAAGGACTTCGGCCATCTTGTACTGTTTTCCCAGGCCACAGCAGAGAACTGGATTGGAAGTAGAGCAGCTGGGACTCCAACTGGTGCCCATATGCGATGCTGGCATTGCAGGTGGCAGCTTTACCTCCTAAGTCACAGCGCCGGCCCACCTTTTTTTTTTTTTTTTTTTTTTTTAATTAACTGCTCTGTACCAAGCCTTATGCCAGGTACTTTAGCAGATACAAGCGTGTCACTATACCTAAGACACTTAAGCTTTATAATAGAGAAAATAGGAGAAGCCATTATAATAATTTAATAATATGGTAAGAAAAGTGCCAGTGGTCTGGTGAGGAGTGTGATAATACCAACTAAGGGGAAATGCAGGAAATATTTTATGTAGTAAATGTCATTTGAGATGGCATGGAACCCAGATAGGCTCTTGACAAATTGAGTAATGAATGAGAGAGAAAACATTCCAAGCTTGAGCAAAGGCATCTCGCGAAAAACAAGTTTTGGTTTGTTTGACTAGCATGTGCATGTAATACAGAAGGAAAAATGAATGGAGAAATGTATAGGCTCTTAACTGTGGGGAGCATTCATAGAGAATTTACTCAAATTTTTATTTTCAAAACAAAGGATAAAGTGAATTCCATTGTTTCTTGAAATTTCATGATTAGTACTTGTGTGAAATCTTTGATTTTCTCAATATTTGGTTTCATTTCTTTTGATACGATATTCTTTCAGGTCTAAAAAAAAGGGTCTGAATCTCCCATTAAATATGGCTCCAGCACAGATTTTCCAGGAAAAATTGCAATGTTTTTTGGGTCAGCCAGCCTCTGTGGAAACAAGAGACAAAATCCGCTCAAAATGTAAACAGTTTACAGGTGTGTTATCTATATAAGATCTGATACATTTATCAGGTTAAAATAAACCCTGTGATAGTTTTCAAAAAAAGTTTGTACATATCTATAAATACATTAGCACTTCGAAATAAGCTTACCAAAAATAAAGTATGATATTTATACTTAATCATAGGAGCATTCAAAATTGATGGCAGCTCATAATGTGAGAGTTAGTAACTGAATGATTTCCTTACTTTCTATATATAACATATTAATTGTATTTTGCTACATTTGGATCATTTTCTTTTGTAGACATAGGATCATGGAATCCTGGAATGGTACTTGAAGTGATTTAGTTCAACTCTTACCTACTGCATAAATGATAGTTTTTTTTTTAACTTTTTTTTTTTTTTTTTTGACAGGCAGAGTGGACAGTGAGAGAGAGAGACAGAGAGAGAAAGGTCTTCCTTTTGCCGTTGGTTCACCCTCCAATGGCCGCCGCTGCAGCCGGCGCACCGCGCTGATCCTGGCAGGAGCCAGGAGCCAGGTGCTTTTCCTGGTCTCCCATGGGGTGCAGGGCCCAAGCACCTGGGCCATCCTCCACTGCACTCCCTGGCCATAGCAGAGAGCTGGCCTGGAAGAGGGGCAACCGGGACAGAATCCGGCGCCCCAACCGGGACTAGAACCCGGTGTGCCGGCGCCGCAAGGTGGAGGATTAGCCTATTGAGCCACGGCGCCGGCTCCAGTTTTTTTTTTAACTTTAAAAATTCAAAGTGGTGTTATAAAATTAAAAAAAAAAACAGCACTGCATATTTTATAAAGATGTTCCCAGATGTATCAAAAATTTATCTGTTTTACAGACGACAAAACATTAAATCAATTGTGTGCAGACGTGTATATTTGATGGTAAAACAAGGATAACTCTGGGGACTTTGTGTGTGTATGTGTGTTTAAAGGCTTGTTTATTTGAAAGAGTGACGGGATGTAGTGGGGAGAGAGGGAGGGAGAAAGAGAGAGATCTTCCATCTTCTGTTTTAAAGGCTCAAGAATTCCATCCAGGTCTCCCATGGGAGTGGCAGGAACCCAGGGACTTGGCCCATCATCATCTGCTACCTTCCCAGGCATGTTAGCAGGAAGGTGGATCAGAAGCAGAGTAGTCGGGACTTGAACTGGTCCTCCCATGGTGGTTTAACCAGGCTCCTACACTTGTGTTTTTATTAAAGCTTGACTTCATTAAAGAGTGAGACTTCTTCCTGTAGATTTCTAAAAGTTACAAACTTTTTTTAAAAAAGAACATACTTGTTTTTTAATTAGAGATATAAACAGAGAGATCCCATTCACTGGCTCATTCTCCAGTTGCCTGTAATGATCAGGGCTGGCCCTGGGTAGAGGGAACCCAGTTACCAAAGCTATTACTGCTGTCTCTCAGGGTGAAAGTGAAGTTAGGAGTCAGAGCTTGACACTGAACCCAGGCGTGGGGCTGAGTATCCCAACCACCATCTTACTCACTAGGCTAAAGGCTCTCTCTCCTTTAAAAGTTTTTTCTTAATTTAAATTATTTTTAATTTTTTAATTTAAACTTTGAGAGAATATCTAATTCTTGGAAATCTGACTATAAACATTTATTTGATAATTTTCTGTGCAGTTCTCTCTTATTTTTCAGTTAATAAGACATTACTACATAAAATTTGGATTTAAAAAAAAGAATAGGAAAATACCACCAATCTGAACTTCCAGTTCGAATAATATGTTGTTCTAGATGACCTGGAAACTCTCCTACAATAAATACGTTGATACAAAGTGCTTCTAGATAAAATATATCAATATAAAGGCCAAATTTAAAGAAAGTAAGGGAAGTTGCCAGAGAACAAAGAGCAAATAAAAATTCAGGTTTCTAGTATGTGATAAAATAAATAACAGTATAAGTCCACCCAAAGATCCATATATTAATGTTCATAGCAGCTTTTTTTTTTTTGATGATACACTTTATTTTTTTAGAAAGCTTTTATGTAATAAATATAAATTTTATTTTATAGGTACAGCGTTTGGAATATGGTAGTTCTTCCCCCCATACCTGCCCTCCCACCCCTACTGTTCCCCCCCCCACTCACTCTCCCATCCCATTCTTCATTAAGATTGATTTTTAATTACTTTTATATACAGAAGATCAACTCTATAGTAAGTAAATATTTCAACACTTTACACCCACACAGACACTAAGTATAAAGTACTTATACAGCAAGTATAAAGTACTGTTTAAAGACAAGTTTTTCTGTTAATTTTCATTGTACAGCTCATTAAGGTCAGAGGTCCTACATGGGGAGCAAGTGCACAATGACTCCTGTTGTTAACAATTGACACTCTTTTTTTTATGACATCAGTGATCACCCGAGGCTCTTGTCATGAGCTGCCAAGGCTATGGAAGCCTTTTGAATCCACAAACTTCATCATTATTTAGACTGGGCCATAAGCAAAGTGGAAGTTCTCTCCTCCCTACAGAGAAAAGTGCACTCTTCTTTGATGGTCCCTTTTTACCACTGGGATCTCACTCACAGAGATCCTTCATGTAGGATATTTTTTGCCACAGTGTTTTGGCTTTCCATGCCTGAGATGCTGTCATGGGCTTTTTAGCCACATCCAAATGCCTTAAGGGCTAATTCTGAGGCCAGCGCATAGCAGCTTTTTTTAATAACCAAAACTTAGAAGCACCCCAGCTGTCCATCACCTAGTGAATTGCATAAACATGTGCAATATTCCCATAAAAATCCACAGTAAATAATAAAGGGGAGAGAAAAGGATAACATGTGATAACATAGATGAATTGCAGAATTGTGATGTTAATGAAAGAAATAGGAACAAAGACCACCGCTGTATGAGTCAATTTATGTGGAATTCTATGAAAACAAAGCTAGGGGAAGAGGAAGACACATCAGTGCTTTCTTGGGAGTAAGGGGGCATTGACTACAGAGATACATAAAAAACTTTTGTAGTGATTGAAATGTTCTTACAGTCCTTTATAGATTTGTCAGTTTATTGAGCTATATAATTGGACAAGTGTGAATTTTGTTGTATGTAAATTATGCTTCAGAAAACCTGGTTTAAAAACAAAAAATTGGGAGCAGTTGTTTAGCACAGTGGTTGAGTCACCGCTTGGGACACCCGTATCCCCTAACAGAGTGCCTGGTTCAAGACCTGACTTCCCTATTTCTGATCAGCAGTGATGGTTTCAAGTGCTTGGGTCTCTGCCACCCATGTGGGAGACCTGAATTGACTTACAGACTCGTGGCTTTACTCTGGCGAAACCCTGCCTATTATGAGCATTTTGGGCAGTGAAGCAGCAATGAAAGATTCCTTTCTGTCTTTCAAATAAAAATAAAAAACAGACCCCTCAGAACTCAGCAGATGAGCAGAGGTGTGACGTAATTGGAAAATAAACTTTAAAAAAAAAAAAAACTCAATAGGTGGTTAAAATTATTATTAGATTAGCTGGCCCAGTGGGTTAAGTTGCTGTCTGCAGAACTGGCATCCCATATGGATGTCATTCACGTCCTGGCTGTTCCACTTCTGAGGAGCCTGGGAAAGCAGCAACAGATGGCTCAAGTCCTTGGCCCCCGCATCCATGTGAGAGACCAGGAGGAAGCCTGTGGCTCCTGGCTTCTGCCTGACTCTGCCCTGGCCGTTGCTGCCATTTAGGGAGTGAACCAGTGGATGGCAGACCTCTCTCCTTGTCTCCTTTTCTCTGTGTAACTCTGCCTTTCAAATAAATAAACAAATCTTGTAAATAAAAAAAGACCAGCATAAGAGTAAATTAATAAACTGTAAGATTAATCTGAGGGACTGGTGCTGTGACGCAGTGGGTTAAAGCCCTGGCCTGCAGTGCCAGCATCCCATATGGGTGCCGGTTTGAGTCTGTGCCACTTCCAATCCAGGTCTCTGCTGTGGCCTGGGAAAGCAGTAGAAGATGGCCCAAGCCCTTGGGCCCCTGCACTGTAATTGGAGACCCAGAGGAAGTTCCTGGCTCCTGATCGGTTCAGCTCTGGCTGTTGCAATCATTTGCCGAGTGAACCAGCGAGTGGAATACCTTTCTCTCTGGCTCTAACTCTCTCTGTAACTGTCTTTCAAATAAATAAATCTTTAACAAAAAGATTAATTTGAGATTACATATATTAAAAAACAGATAATGTAGGTAGACAGAGTTGGAAAAGCTTTGTAGCATATAAAAGAGAGAGCATAGGAATCCCAGTACTGTTTACCAACTTCTGGAGAGTGGCTACCTCTGGCTGGGAGAGTGAGTGGAATGTAATTAGTCCTTGAGATTTCAACTATATTTGTAGCATTTTCGTATAAAGAATATAAAGTGAATGTTATCACCAGACAAGGATGAGAAGTCAGTACATGAGTGCTTGTCATATTATATCTATATTTTGCAGTATGCTTAAAACGTTTGTAATAGACAAAGCCTGAAGCCTCCAGTTTTGCTGCCTACGTTTCCTTGTGTTCTGCTTCTGGGACATGTCCACATATATATAGATATTTTATATGGCTGAAGCCATATTTTACATAGGATCATTTTGCATTTTTCTATTTTTTAGCTTCTTAAATAAATTTTACTAATTTTTATCATTATAAAACTATGATAGACAATTAAGAAAAAGAAACATGGGATGGATGTATAGCCTAAAGGCTATGATGCCTGTGTTCTTGGTTGCAGTGTCTGAGTTTAGTACCTGGTTTTGCCTCTGGCTCTTCCTGTTCTTCCTCCTCTGCTTCCCACTAGTGGAGATATGGGGAGGTAGCAGTGATGACTCAAGTGACTGAGTTCTTAGCATCCACGTGGGAGACCTGGGTTGAGCTCCCAGGTGCCGGTTTGGTTTGGCCCAGCCCTGGCCATTATTTAGGTAGTTTACCATCATACGTAGCACTCTGTTGTGGGGAGCAATCCGGACTAGACTGAGTTACTGGAATTAAGACTTATTCTATGCATCTGCTCTCCCACAATATGGCGCTGGGAGAGAAGTAAACAGCTTCTGCACAGCTGCCTCCAGTTCAACCAATAAACTGTAGGACTTGCTCCTGATTGGAGAGCAGCGTACTTGGCGTGTGGGCAGCCGAGTTGGGATTGGCGGAGGAGGACTATAAAGGAGGAGAGAGACGGCATGCACCAGGAACATCTATGGGGAACATCTAGCTGAAGGAACACCCGTGCAGCCCCCGAGAGACCCGGCCGGCGGTGTGCCGCTCCCCTGCGGAAGTGGGGAATGTGGCTAGGGGGAACTGCCCTTCCACGGAGGTGGAAGGGATAGTAGCCAACCCGGGAAGAACCAGCAGCAAACCCGGGGAGGGCCGAGCAGACAGAAAGAGCAGCGCAGGGTCCTGTGTCGTTCCTCCACGAAGAGGGGGAGCGACATAATGGTGCCGTGACTCGGATATGAAGCCTAGGCAGGGTTTAGTGTCGTTCCTCCACGAAGAGGGGGAGCGACACTCTGTCTCTATACTACTCAAATACATTAATTTTAAACAAAAGGAAAAAAAAAGTTACTCGCCCATGGTCTTCAAATAATGTCTATTTTGGTGTCTTTCCTATTAATATCTTTTCAAGTATTTTTTTAGCAGTGTTACATGCCAAGAATGTCTTTCTTGTGTAATTGTTAAGTAATTCTGGAAAGAAAAAGTCTTATGCTGTGGTTTTCTATAATTGTAGAGTAACAGTATAGTTCATAAATTTCTGTTAAGTTTGGATGTTTTGCATATCAGCAAATATGTTTGTTCTAGACTGTTAGCTTTCTCAGATTTGAAATTTTATCTTACAAAATGAGAGTTTCAGTGTAAATGTTAACCAAATTTTGTGTTCAATAGATCCCATTGAAGAGGAAGATGCAAACCTGCTATTTGGTTCGGTGCAGGAAGTACTGAAAGCATCAGTTATGGCTGATGCAGATATTCTTTCGGAGTCATTTCAGCTTCTGATGGACTCTGCCAAGGACTTCAGTAGGAGGCTGTGGGGGTTGGTGCCAGTCGGCTTGTATCTTCCAGCTCCGCCGTTGTACTGTCCCCAGCCAGCTGTTCTTAGTGAAGTAAGCGTAGTCTACTCTTTTCATTCATTTGAAGTGAGCTTTGTCCAGTCTTTAAAATAAACTTGTATATTATCAGGGAATGTATTAAACTGATGTTTACTTTTCTTTCCTCTTTAAAATGCAGATGATAATAGTATAGGTTGAATATCCCTTATGTGTATTGCTTGGGGCCAGAAGTCTCTTTTGGGTTTGGAAGTTTTCAGATTTTGGAATACTTGCATAAACATATAATGAGGTATCATGGGAATGAGTCTGTATTTACCTTATTTGCATATATTAAAGGTGATATTATATAGTGTTTAAAAAATTTATTTATTTGAAAGGAGAGTGACAGGGAGGGAGAGACAGAGCATTTCCATGTGCTGATTCACTCCCTAAATGGCCACAGTATTCAGGGCTGGGCCAGGCCAAAGCCAGGAGCCCATTCTGGTGTCTTGCATAGGTGGCAAGGAGCCCAGGTACTTGTACTATCTCTCACCACCTTCCCAGGCACATTAACAGGGAGCTGATCAGAAGCAGAGCAGCTGGGACTCGCGCTAACACTCTAGATATGGGATGCCAGTGTAGCAGGCAGCCACTTAACCTGCTGTGCCACAATGCCAGCCGGTATACAGTATTTTTAATAATTTCACGGAATTAAATTTTCCAGTTGGATTATGTTGGTACTCAGAAAGTTTTGGATTCTGGAACATTTCAGATTGGAAATATTCTACCTGTGCCTTTCAAGGCATTTTTGTGAAGCTTCAGTGAGAAATGCTGTTAAAGCTTCTAGTTCAGGAACTGGGATACATGGTAAGCATTCAGTAAATGTTATGAATGTTAATTATAGTGATGTAGCACAATAAAGAAGTTTCTCACTAATATTTAAAGGCTGGGCATTTTTTTTTTTTAGGATAAGAATGAAATAACAAATGTCAGAATTAGAAGTTGTGTTTTTCCATCTTTTACTTACTTCATTGTCTCCCTTTTTTGAAAGACTTATTTTGATTTTGCTTTGATCAGAAATCTTATTTTTTTTTCTGCTGGATTATTTAACTAATATAATTGTCTTGTAAATAGCAATACTGTATTCCTCTCCAGAACTTTGCCTTGGCTGAGGAAGGGAACACATTTTGCTTGAGAGAAGCTCTGTAACGTTTTACCAGTGGAGTCAAGAGTACTGGGCTTACCTGTTATAGAGTAAGACTTGGGACTAAGGTTAGCTTGGGACTGTACATTGTTTGAAGGGAGAGAGAACTTTAGAAATAGCTATGGTTGGGATCTCATAGCCTGTGCCTCAAAATTGCCTTTATAAATCTCCAGGAGCATTCTAGTTTGAGAAGCCCTAAATATCAATAACCTATCTGTATTTTCACTTTAACATTTTACATTTTCTTATTACCAGCCACTAAACTTGTTTTATTTTCCTCAGGAAGATGGTGATGATCTTCTTCTAAAAGCTGAAAAAGATAATCGCCAAAAGGTGTCTGGCATCCTGCAGCGTGTTCTCCTACTTTTCCGAGCCGCTCACTGTTCTGTTCCTGTGGCGCAGTGGTATATCTTGCAGTTGAGGTGGGCACGAAAAGTCATGCAGAAGGTACAGAAATGTCTTGGTCATTTATGTACCACGTTGGACAAGTAACGTGTACTAATTCGAGGGGTCTTCAAAATGTTCATGGAAAGCACATGTTATGAAAAATCTGTGCCTGGATTTTAAAATTGTTTTTTATCAAAAGAAACTTAAAATTCCATTTTCCACTAACTTACTGAAGTACTCTCTTTTTTTTTTTTTTTTTCACTATTTATTCATTTGAGAGGCAGAGTTACAAACAGAGAGAAGGAGAGACAGAGAGGTCTTCCATCCACTGAATCACTTCCCAAATGGCTGCAATGGCCAGAGCTGGGCCTATACAAAGCCGGGAACCAAGGACTTCCTGGTTTCCCACATGGGTGCAGGGACCCAAGCACTTGGGGCCATCCTCCACTGCTTTCCCAGGCCATTAACAGAGAGCTGGATCGGAAGTAGATCAGTTGAGACTTGAACTGGTACCCATATGGGATGCTGGTGCCACAGGTGGAGGCTTATCTTGCCCTGCCACAGCACTGGCTGCAAACTACCTTCATATTTATACTATAATATTTTTAATAGCGACATTGTTCTAAGGACGCTTGCCCTATGGATCTGTGGATTTCAGGCTTATATACAGTAAGTATCCTAGGCAGAGCTAGTTCTTTGTGCTCAAGGTGAGGGCACTGAACTTGTTCTCTGGGTCAGTCCCATCCTGTCTGGCAATAGACAGTGGCGTCTAATGGGAATATTAATTACTCCTTCTTCCCTCACCCCACAATTAGTTGCAGTTTAAGAGACAGACAGAGAGAGACTCCGAGAGAGATCTTCCATCCACTGGTTCACTCTCCAGATGGCTGCAACAGCTGGAGCTGTGCCAATCCAAAGCCAGGAACTTCTTCTGGGTCTCCCACAAGGGTGCAGGGGTGCAAGGGTGCACATCCTCCTCTTCTTTTTTAATTGATTTATTTAAAACAGTGACAGTGAGGGACAGAGACAGCCAGAGATTTTCCCATCTCATCATTCACTCCTCAAATGTCTGCAACAACCAGGATTAGGCCAAATGAAAACCAGAACCCAGAATTCCATCTGGGTTTCCCACATGGGTGACAGGGACCCACCTTTTTTTATTTTATTTAAAGATTTATTTATTTGAAAGGCAGAGTTACAGAAAAGCAGAGATAGAGAGAGAGAGGTCTTCCATCCTTTGGTTCACTCCCCAGATGGCTGCAACGACTCAAGCAGTGCCAATCTGAAGCCACGAGCCTCTTCAGGTCTGGGAAAGCAGTAGAAGATGGCCGAAGTCCTTGGGCCCCTGCACCCTTGTGGGAGACCCAGAAGAAGTTCCTGGCTTTGGATTGGCGCAGCTCTAGCTGTTGCAGCCATCTGGAGAGTGAACCAGTGGATGGAAGATCTCTCTCGGAGTCTCTGTCTGTCTGTCTCTCTCTGCCTCTTTGTAACTCTACCTTCAAATAAATAAATAAATAAATAAAACGTTAAAAAAAAAAAAGCCCAAGGCCCAGGCCACACCTGCAGCCCCAGTTCCGGCTCAGGCTCCTCCCAAAGGTGCCCAGCCCCCCGCAAAGGCTCCCTAGTAACAGCCTTTGCCTGCCAATGCAAGGGCAGAAGGACTGGTGTGACCCCTGGGCTGCTGTCTGCGTGGGGCTAGTGTCCTCCTGTGCTGTTTGTACAAATAAACCCGAGACAGGGTCTCAAAAAAAAAAAAAAAAAAAAGACTCAGGTTGTTGGCATAAATCAGTTCCATGTGGCTGTAGGCCTGGGGTTCCCATTTCTTTGCTGGCTGTACCTTTCCACCTCTTGGTGGCATCCTGGTTGTAAGTCCCATTAATGTATTTGATAGGAAGTCTGTCATTAATGTACTTCCAAGGAGATTTGATTAGATCAAGTCTTAAGTAGAGGGTGAGAATAGATTACAAACCTGCTGCTCATCCTTCCTAGTTTAGTCTCTCAGATTGCTCTTCTTGTATATGTAATGGCCCTCCACACTTTTTTTTTAAATTGATTTGTTAGAGAAACTGAGTAATTTATCCTGTGTCGTACTCTAGTTCGGTCATTTTCTCAGTTAAAGTTGTTTAACCTGTTCTTTCCTTTTTGTTTTCTTTAACCTGTTGATCAGTCTATATTCACTGCGATAGATTTGATAAGGTTCAGATTTTCTTCAAAATGAATCCTTCACAGGTGTGGTATACTTCCCTGTTGTAGCATTTCAGGTGGTACATGGGCTTGCTTATTTCATTTTTATTGTCAGTAAGGTTAATCAGTGAGTTTGGGTTTGCCACATCTTCTGTCAAGTTCCCCATCAACCCTTAGTTTTTACTTAATTTATTATTTTATTGATGATCCTTTCCTGGAGTAATTATTTTTTCAGATGTTGCCAAATGGTTCTAATTCTGTCATTACTTTTTTAAAAATTTATATATATAGACATAAGTTTTTTTTTGACAGAGTGGATAGTGAGAGAGAGAGACAGAGAGAAAGGTCTTCCTTTTGCCGTTGGTTCACCCTCCAATGGCCGCCACGGTTGGCGCACTGCGGCCGGTGCACCGCACTGATCCGAAGGCAGGAGCCAGGTGCTTCTTCCTGATCTCCCACATGGGTACAGGGGCCCAAGTGCTTGGGCCATCCTCCACTGCCCTCCCGGGCCACAGCAGAGAGCTAGACTGGAAGAGGAGCAACCAGGACTAGAACCCGGCGCCCATATGGGATGTCGGTGCCTCAGGTGGAGGCTTAATCAAGTGAGCCATGGCGCCGGCCCCTAGATACTTAATTTTTAAGATTGTCTTTCTTACGCCTGTGGGAAAAGCCAGAGACAAATAGTGTTGGATTCATTTGTACAGCAAAAATGATTAACAAGATTGTAAATGATTTGTTTAAACCTTTTTTTCTCTTTTGAGATATAATTTAATACATTTCTTTAATTAGATTTGTGTATTAAGTTTTCAAGAGTACAACTAACTTCTGTGTATTTTTCTAGTGCTCAGAGGAATTGAGCTGTTTTCTATTCTGTATGGTTCTTCTTACCTGCCTTGTTCTTTATACTTTCCCTAAAACAATGTTTCATGTTACTGACAGTTAACATATTTTATTATTTACTTCCAGATTCGAATGAAAGGGTCCCTACCTTCATTGAGTCCTTTCCCTCAGTCCTTGCTTAATTACTGTAAAGGAGGAATAGCGTTCTTTAGACCAGGAGCAACTGGAGACCACAAGCTTGATGACGTTTCCACCAAAGCAATAGGTTTGTCCAAAATGATCATCTGGCTTAGAGATTAGGCCTTAATATAAATAATGATACATTTTTCATTTGACACAGGCTCAAAACTATTGACTTTGATGTAAAGTGTGTTCTATGATCTTTTTTCCTGTGTTTACTAGTAAATACTGTACTTTAACAACTATGGATGTACAAAGGAACTTCAAAAAACCTTGAAATAAAATAAAAGTTTAGGGGCTGACGCCGTGGCTCACTTGGTTAATCCTCTGCCTGCAGTGCCGGCATCTCATATAGGCACCGGTTCTAGTCCTGGTTGCTCCTCTTCCAGTCCAGCTCTCTGCTGTGGCCTGAGAAGGCAGTGGAGGATGGCCCAAGTGCTTGGGCCCTGCACCTCCATGGGGGACCAGGAAGAAGCACGTGGCTCCTGGTTTCTGATCCGCATAGCTCCATCCACAGTGGCCATTTGGGGAGTGAACCAATGGAAAAGGAAGACCTTTCTCTCTGTCTCTCTCTCACTGTTTAACTCTGTCAAATAAATATAAAAAAAATAAGTTTAGTTTGCAAAAAGTTTTTAAAAATGCATGCATAATTTTTCAGTAATATACCTTATCCGTGAAGGTTTCTCTTAGGCATTTTTTCAAAAATTTTGTACCAAAATATTTATGTTTTGTATAAGTTCATTTTCCATGAACTTTTTGAAATACTCTCATACATTTATTATGTGTGTGCTATTATATGTGTTTCTATTTTTATAGAAAACAAATTATAACACCTGTGATATTGTCATTTTTTCGTTAGTTAAATTTGGGATGCTTCTTTTTTTTTTAAGTTTGTTTGTTGCTGGAGCCCAGTATTGTCACATAGTGGTTAAAGCTCCTGCCTGTAATGCTGGCATCCCATGTGGGTGCTGGTTCATATCCTAGCTGCTCCACTTCTGAACCAGTTCCTTGCCAGTAGCCCAGGAAAGCAGCAGAAGATGGCTCAAGTACTTGGACCCTAGCCTCCCATGTGGGAGACCTGGATGAAGCTCCTGGCTCCTGGCTTTGGTCTGGCCCAGCCCTGGCCACGCAGCCATCTCATGAGTGAACCAGTGAATAGATCTCTCTTTGTCTCTGTCCCTGTCTCTCTCTTTTTACCCTTTCACATAAATACATTTTTAAAGAAAAACATCAATTGGGACATTGTGTATCTAGCTGAAGGGAAAAAACTGAAAAACAGTGTGATTAAAAAAACCACGAAATTTATTTATTTATTTATTTGAATGGCAGAGTGACAGAGAGGGAGAGACAGAGAAAGATATCTCCCATTTGCTGGCTCACTCCCCAAATGGTCACATCAGCCAGGACTGGGCCATGCTGAAGCCAGGGTGGCAGGGGCCCAAGTACTTGGACCTTCTTGCACTACCTTTCCAGGTACAGTAGCTGGAAAACTGTATTGGAAGCAGAGTATCTGGTACTCAAAACCAGCACTTCAGTATAGGATGTCAGTGTTGCAAATGGTGGCCTAACTTGCTGTATCTCAACTCTGGCTCCTATTTCCTATCTGCTAAAACGGCATGCCAAATATTATGATTCCTTAAGATTAGTGGGTAAAAAAGATGATTTATATGCCTTCAATTTACTTATTAAAATAATTTTATTCTGAAAAATATGTGGTAGAAGGCCGGTGCCGCGGCTCACCTGGCTAATCTTCCACCTGCGGCGCAGGCACCCCGGGTTCTAGTCCCGGTTGGAGCGCCGGATTCTGTCCTGGTTTCTCCTCTTCCAGTCCAGCTCTCTGCTGTGGCCCGGGAGGGCAGTGGAGGATGGCCCAAGTGCTTGGGCCCCTGTGCCCACATGAAAGACCAGGAGGAAGCACCTGGCTCTTGGCTTTGGATCGGCACAGCGCACCGGCCGTAGCAGCTATTAGGGGGGTGAACCAATGGCAAAGGAAGACCTTTCTCTGTCTCTCTCTCTCTCACTGTCTAACTCTGCCTGTCCAAAAAAAAAAAAAAAAAAAAAAAAAAGTGGTAGAGAACTGTCATCTGCTAATTTACTTTCCAAATTTCTACAGTGTTTGGAATTGGGTCAGGGCCAAAGCCAGAAGCCAGGAATTCATTCATTTCTTTCTTTCTTTTTATAAGATTTATTTATGTATTTGAGAGGCAGAGATATGGAGAGAAGGAGAGAGAGAGAATCTTTCATCCTCAAATGGCCACAACAGCAGGGGCTGGGCAACGCTGAAGCCGGGAGCCAGGAGCTTCTTCCAGATCTCCCACGTGGTTGCAGAGGCCCAAGTACTGTGGCCAACCTTTTTATATTTTTATTTTTTTAAAGATTTATTTTATTTACTTGGAAGACAGAGTCATAGAGAGAGGTAGAGACAGAGAGTTCTTCCATCTGCTGGTTCACTGTCCAGATGGCTGCAATGAATGGAGCTTTGCCAATCCAAAGCCAGGAGCCAGGAGCTTCTTCCGGGTCTCCCATGTGGGTGCAGGGGCCCAAGGACTTGGGCCATCACCTACTGCTTTCCCAAGCCATTAGCAGAGAGCTGGATCAGAAGAGGAGCAGCCGAGACTAGAACCAGAGCCCATATGGGATGCCAGCGCTTCAGGCCAGGACTTTAACCCGCTGAGCCACAGTGCTGGCCCCGGGACCATCTTAAGTGGAGCAGCTGGGACTCAAACCAGTGCTTATACGGGATGCTGGTGCTGCAGGCGGCGACTGTGGCGACTGCTCTGTGCCACAGTGCCGGCTGTGGGAGCCAGGAATTCAATCCACGTCTCCCATGTGGGTGACAGGAACCCAGAACCCAATACTGGAGCCATCACACTGCCTCCCAGAGCCTGAATTGGAAGGAAACCTAAGAGCTGGAGTTGGGTATTCAAGTTAGGTACTCCACTCTGGGAAGTAGATATCTTTTGTTTATTTGAAAGGCAGTCCCAGAGAGAGGGAGATAGAGAGAGAACTTCCATCTGCTGGTTCACTCCCAGAGCTAAGCTGGTCCAAAGCCAGAATCTAGGAACTTTTTCCAGGTCTCCCATGTGGGTGCAGGGGCCCAGGATTTGGGCCATCCTACTCTCCTGCTTTCTTAGGTGCGTTAGTGGAGAAACCAGGACTTGAACTGGCATCCATTTGGGATGCCAGGTCTACAGACAGTGGCTTTACCTTCTATGCCACAGCACCAGCCCAGAGATGTGGGTATCTTTTTGAAAGGCAGAATTAGAGAGACAAAAGCAGAGGGAGAGAGGTCTTCCATCTGGTGGTTCACTCCCCAGATAGCTGCAACGGCTGGAACTGACCGATCAACAGCCAGGAGCCAGGAGCTTCCTCTGGGTTTCCCACATGGTGCAGAAGCCAAAGACTCGGGCCCTCCTCTACTGCTTTCCCAGGCCATAGCAGAGAGCCATAGCCGAGAGCTGACTCAGAAGTGGAGCAGTCAGGATTCGAACCAGTGTCCATATAGGATGCGGGCATTGCAGCCAGTGGCCTTTCCCACTATGCCACAGTGCCGGCCCTAGATGTGGGCATCTTTTTTTTTTTTTTTTTTTTTTTGACAGGCAGAGTGGACAGTGAGAGAGAGAGACAGAGAGAAAGGTCTTCCTTTGCCGTTGGTTCACCCTCCAATGGCCGCCGCGGCCGGCGCGCTGCAGCCGGCGCACGGCGCTGATCCGATGGCAGGAGCCAGGAGCCAGGTGCTTTTCCTGGTCTCCCATGGGGTGCAGGGCCCAAGCACCTGGGCCATCCTCCACTGCACTCCCTGGCCACAGCAGAGAGCTGGCCTGGAAGAGGGGCAACCAGGACAGAATCTGGCGCCCTGACCGGGACTAGAACCTGGTGTGCCGGCGCCGCTAGGCAGAGGATTAGCCTAGTGAGCCGCGGCGCCGGCCTAAGATGTGGGCATCTTAATCAACATCTTGACCACTAATCCAAATGCCCATTCTGTATGCCTTTATTTTGACTATTTATATTGAAAATTTACTATTTGTATTTCCTCTTGTAAATCATTTTCTGTTCATGGCCTAAAAGTAGATGTCATTCTACTCTTTTACATCCAGTCAGAAGTTGATGGTGGGGAGGTGGGTTGTAGTATAAAAATGCCTTTAGGTGATTCTGGTAATCTCCTTGGGAGCTTATAGGATTTGTAGAAGACCTGAATTCTGCTCAGTTTCCATAATTTCAAACCATACTTTCTGGCTCTGTAATAGTTATTTTAAAAATAAGTTAAATAGCTTCTGTAGAAACTGAAAAATCCTGACCATTTATATTAACCACACAACAGTAGAGAAGATGTGCTTTAATTGTTCATACTTAGTTATAGTAAGGAAAACTAAGATTAACAGAGTAGTGGACGCTTGCTTTGCTGGCTGAAGTGTGAGCCCTGGCATTGTGCATAGTTAAATCTTGTTGCTTTGTACAATAGAATATTGGTAGTAAGAACCTTTACTATGTCTATGCTACCACCATGAAAAGATATCCACCATACATTATGTAGAAAATTAATTGCAAAACAGCATACCTATTATGGTTTTATATTTTTGTGTTCTTATATTGCTTTTAATTTACAAATTATTATTTGAAATAGTATTAAAAATTCAATTTGATAAATGCATGTCAATAAGTGATTTTCCTAATAAATTAACTATAGAACTGTATGTATTGGCTTTGAAAAGTATCTCCAAAGTTATAAGGCAAATAAATGATAATAAATGCAATCATTTATTTATTTTATAAGTATGTTTTCAACATTGATATGCATGTAATATTGATATGCATGAAATTGATAAGCATGAAATATTCTAGGGTAATATGCATAAACATTGTGAAAGGTCTCTGACTTTTTATAAGGTGTTAAAATGAGAATATGTTTCTTTCATAATCAGAATGGAGACATTTATTTTAAA
This sequence comes from Oryctolagus cuniculus, assembly GCF_051225735.1. Classification (NCBI taxonomy): domain Eukaryota; kingdom Metazoa; phylum Chordata; class Mammalia; order Lagomorpha; family Leporidae; genus Oryctolagus; species Oryctolagus cuniculus. The sequence goes on along the minus strand of NC_142880.1, from coordinate 62,800,224 downwards.
AAACTAAAAACCAGCAGGGGTGGAGTTGTTGTGTCGATACCACACTCATACGATGTTCTTTCCTACTTGTTTTCTTGCTTTAGGTTGCTTCAGAGAACTTTGTGCTTTGTGTTGGATGCTGCACGTCCGTGATAAGTTATCCTTTAGTTGTAGACAGTTTCAGAAAGCAAGAGAAAATGTGAAAGGAGGAAAGGTACTTACCTGCTCAAGAATAAGAAAAATGAACAAATATTACTTTGCAAATTATTACTTAATAGAAGATTTGTTTGTAACAAAGCTTTCTTTTCAAGTCATTCTGATTTATTCATCTAAACTGAAAAGGAAATGTATTTTTTCTATCTTTTAGGACCTTGAAGTGGAGTTTGATTCTTGTATGATTGAGCACTGTCTCAATGCAGTGGACTGGGCTTATAGAATGCTGCCATTCTCTCGTTTTTTTAATATTGAGGAACTTATTCAGGATATAATTTTGAGCCTTCTTGGAGAATTGCCACCAATCAGAAAGGTAATATGATTGTAGATGAAAATAAAGTAAGTCAGAATCAGATTTTGAAAGATTTTTATTTTAATTTTTTAAGATTTATTTGAAAGGTAGAATGACAAAAAGAGACAGAAGGAGAAATAGAGAAATCTTCCATCTACTAGTTTACTCCCCAAATGGCCACAACAGCTGAGACTGGGACAGGCCAAAGCCAGGTGCCAGGAATTCCATTTGGATCTTCCACATGGGTGGCAGGGACCAAGTACTTGGGCCATCATCTGCTGCTTTCCCAGGCACATTAGCAGTGAACTGGATTGGAAGCAGAGCAGCTGGGATTGGAACAGACACTCTGAGTTAGTATGCTGGTATTGCAAGAGGAGGCTTAACCCAGTGTGTCACAACCCTGGCTCCTGATTTTTCCTTTTGTTTTAATTAAGAATGATGATGACTTTCCATATACATCTGGCTTATTTCGCTTAGTTTAATCTCTAGGGTCAAAAGACATACTATTTAAATTGCACACGTGAGATTGTAAAAGTCAGACTCATGGGAGCAGATAGTAGAATGGTACTGTCCAGAGGCTAGTGGGACAGGGATATGGGAAGATGTTGGTCAGAGGATTCAGTTGCAACATTCAGTTATAAGATGAATAAATTCTGGGAATCTAATTTTTAACATGGTGACTGAAGTTAGTAATACTGTATTGCGTACTTGAAATTTGGTAAGGAAAGAGGTTTTATTTGTCCTTGTCAAATATACATACCAGGGTATTTCAGAAGGTTTGTGGTAATGGAATTTATTTATTTACTCATTTTAAGATTTATTTATTTATTTGAAAATCAGAGTTACACAGAGAGAGGAGAGGCAGAGAGAGAGAGAAAGAGAGAGAGAGAGAGGTCTTCCCATCCACTGATGCACTCCCTAATTGGCTGCAATGGCTGGAGCTGCGCCGATCTGAAGCCAGGAGCCAGGAGCTTCTTCCAAGTCTCCCATGTGGGCACAGAGGTCCAAGGACTTGGACCATCTTCTACTGTTTTCCCAGGCCACAGCAGAGAGCTGGGTCAGAAGTGGAGCAGCTGGGTCTCAAACCAGCGCCTATATGGGACACTGGCACTTCAGGCCAGGGCGTTAACCCACTGTGCCACAGCTCCAATCCCTGGTAATGGAATTGAAAAACAAGTTTATTTTGGTACAGAAATTTTCAAGTTGTGTTCCTAAGGAATCTTCAAAATATCATAGAAAATGCAAGTTATGAAAAAAATATGTGCAGATGTACAGTTTTTTGGTACCAGAATAAACTCATCTTTTAATTCCATTTTCCATCAACTTTTGGGAGTATCCACACATATAAAATGGTAACTTTGTGTGGTGATGTATTTGTCAGTTTGACATTGGTAACCACATAATGTACAAAGGTACTTCAGAATGTTCTTAGGGCGTTTGGTCCTAGCTGTAAAGATGCGCACATCCTCCATCAGAGTACTTGGATTTGAGTCTCAGCTTCACTCTCGATTCTAGCTAGCCTCCTACTAATATGCATCCTGGGAGCAACAGGTGATGACTTGGGTCCCTGCCACCCTCCAGAGAACTCAGTTGAGTTTCTGACTCTGGGTGTTTGGGGAGTGAGCCAGCAGGTGGGAGTTCTGTGTCTGTCTCAAAAAAATAAATAAATTTTGAAAAGTGAAATTGAAAGGTGAGCTTATTTTGGTACAGAATTGTTGAAATCATGTATAGTTTTTTTTTACAATATGCCTTTTCCATGAACTTTTTGATCTTTGTGTGTGTATGAAGCTATCATGCCTTAATGTATGTAATTCTTATTTTTCAATTAAATATGCAAGTTTACAGTTAAATGCTAAACTCCAGTCGGCAGATTCATGCTCAAGGAGAGCTTTGATCTGACATTCAAAGAATAGTAATGAATACACATTTATGTTTTGAATTAAAATAAAATGTTTGAGGAATGGAAACCAAATATATGTTGCTCATAAAACTTAAAAAATTATTTTTCTGAAGGTAGCTGAAATATTTGTGAAAGCCTTTCCCAATCCTGAGGACATAAGGGTTCCCTTAAGAGAAAAATACCATTCTCTTCAACAGAGACTCAGGCACTACGTTGTAAAAGGTATTTATTATTTGCAATTTCTCAGGTAGCTAAAGTGCTGAAGGTTCTCCTTTTGTTTTGAAAGCATTTACTTCCATTCCTTACATTCCAGTGCATTTTTGCCTTTCCAGACAGATAGGTGTATGAGAAGGTGAAAGCACTTGGCCATTGAGAAGGACTGATACTGTTGTTTTGGAACCAGACAGGGCTGAGTTCATGTCATGACTCTGTTGGTTGGTAACTGTGTGACCCTAGGCAAGTTACTCACTCTCTCTGGGTCTCATTTCCTTGTTTGTAAAATGGGCATAACATTACCTGCTTCATAATGTTTATTGAGAGGATTACATGAGGTATATAAAATGAACATATAGTGAGTGCTTTTTATATTCCATGTATTTATTGAAAACATGGATTCTTCCTCTCCCTTTATGGTTCTTTATGCTTTTAGTTTTATCCTATGCAACCAAGATAACTGGTTTTATGGAACTTTTTTGTGTGTAGGTGGTAAACTAGATATAACATAACATAAAATTTGCTCTTCTAATTTTTTTTATTTAATGAATGCATTTTTACATAGATACAACTGTAGGAATACAGTGGTTCTTTCCCCCAACCCCCCCACCCTGCTCCCATCCCACCTCCCATTTCCTTCTTCATTATGGATCATTTTTAGTGTGACTTTATCTACAGAGAACCAACTCTGTGCTAATCATAGATTTTTTTTTTTTAAGATTTTATTTATTTATTTGAGAGGTAGAGCTACAGACAGTGAGAGGGAGAGACAGAGAAAGGTCTTCCATCCGCTGGTTCACTCCCCAAATGGCCGCAACGGCAGGAGCTGTGCTGATCCGAAGCCAGGAGCTTCCTCTGGGTCTCCCATGTGGGTGCAGGGGCCCAAGGACTTGGGCCATCTTCCACTGCTTTCCCAGGCTATAGCAGAGAGCTGGATTGGAAGTGGAGCAGCCGGGGCTAGAACCAGCGCCCATATAGGATGCTGGCACCACAGGCGGAGGATTAACGCACTGCGCCACAGTGCCAGCCCCGATCGATTTCAACAATTTGTCCCACACCCACACACAACACATAGAGTACAATTTGGGGAGAGAATTTGCAGTCAATTCTCATATTTCAATCCAATAGGGACAGAGGTCCTACCTGGGGATCAAGTGCGCAGTGATTACTGCTGTTCCTTTAACAATTAACACTCTTATTTATTTTGTCAGTGATCATCCGAGGCTCATGTCATGGGTTGCAAGGCTATGGAGGCCTTTTGTGACCATAGACTCTATCGGCATTTGGACAAGGCCATAAACAAAGAGGATGTTCTCCTCTCCCTTCAGAGAAGAGTGTCTCCTTCTTTGATGACCCTTCCTTTCCTCTGAGGTCTCACAGAGATCCTCCGTGTAGGGTTTTTTTTCCACAGCGTCTTGTCTTTCCATGCCTGAGATGCTCTTAGAAGCCTTTTAGCCTGACCAGGAAGCCTTATGGGTTGATTCTGAGGTCAGAGTGTTATTTACTACGAAAGTCATTCCAGAAGTCTGCTGTGTGGACTGCTTCCCATGTTGGTCCTTCCTTCCTTCCTTTTTTAATTCTATTATATTTACTGAGTACTTGATGTTATTTATATCATCCCTTTTAAACTTAGACCAGTCTATCTGTTGCCTTTAACATTTAATATGATCATTGTAACAGTGAAGATGGTGTTTATACTACCGATTCTTACGGGTTTGGAACCTCATGATTAGTTCTTAGGCTATACCCTGAGAGGTGAGTCTATATGCCTGTGTGCAGAACTAGACTGCTTTACAGTTTTAGACTACCTCTAACTATTTTTAAGTGTACATTTCAGTAGTATTAAGTACTTTCATCATGTGGAAATTTTCAAAGAATTCAAATGATTCTCTTTTTTTAAGAGTTAGAATCAAGTATTTAAGTCGTTATATTCTAATTGTACATTATTTCACTTATTGTAATTATGATTTATTTTAATACTTTTTCTATGCTTTAAAACATCTTTATCCTGTGTAAAATTTTTAAAACTAAAGGTAAAAAAATTTTTCTATAAATGGCCTTGAAAAACTTGGCTTGCTCTTAGTTCCTATTATTTGTAGTAAGAAGTATGTCCTTGTTTGTGTTGCTAAGATTATACTCTGCTCTGTTAAAATGGAAAATTGGAAAAAAAATACAGATTACTCATTCATTTTATACTTATTTTTCTGATTTTTGAAATAGCTACATGACTTTTTAATTTTTTTCCCCAGGGCACTTTTTTTTTTTTTTATAGAGTCTGAATTCTGTTTCTTTCATTCTTTAGTTTCTGCAGTTGTACTCTAGAATGCCACCCATAGTTTTCCAACAAATACCTTAGGAAGACCTGACCTACGGGAATGTGGATACAAGCCTTAGTCTCTGGTTAGGTTACATGTTCCCAGCAGGTACCAGAATTGATTCTGCTTATGCCTTGAGTTGAAGTGATCTGATGGACAGTAAGCCCTGTTGTTCTGTTCTTTCCAGGGCCCCAGACTGAGGAGATGATGTCTGTCATCATGCATTCTATCCATAAAGTGAGGGTGAAAGCCCTAAAACGAGTACAGAGAAATATAGGTCCTTTTGAGATGAATATATGGGAACCAGCTGAAGAAGAAAAACCAGAAGAGACTGTAGGCTTGGACAGGTTTTCCCTGGGGACCAGCCTCAGCAGAAGCACACTTACAGAACTGGGGAGTTCTGTGGCTCACAGTGATGCAGACACAGCAGAGACGTGCTCTGAAGCTTTGTCTATTGAAGGAAAAAATAGGGTGCATATTTCTCAGAGGTATGGTTGGGATCTGTGTCACAAGCATCTACTTCCTTGGGCAAATAAATGTTCCTAAAATTTTTTATGCCACTGATGAGTTGATTTCTAGTCAAAACAACCCTCACTGATTGTGCTATAACAATATGAGTGACAAGTGCTACTTGTCCTACTCTAAAGGTTATTAGAGTACCGGCACTGGCTGGGAGCGTCTTTCTTATGGTCTCTGTTATTGTGATTCAAGCGGATTTTTTTCTTTATAATTTCAGTATCTGCAATGCATTTTATCCTTCTTATGACTTAAAGACTAACCAAGGGCCGGTGCCGCAGCTCACTTGGCTAATCCTCCACCTGTAGTGCCAGCACCCTGGGTTCTAGTCCCAGTTGGGGTGTCGGATTCTGTCCCCGTTGCTCCTCTTCCTGTCCAGCTCTCTGCTGTGGCCCGGGAAGGCAGTGGAGGTTGGCCCAAGTGCTTGGGCCCTGCACCCGCATGGGAGACCAGGAGGAAGCACCTGGCTCCTATGCTTTGGATCGGTGCAGCACGCCAGCCGCGGCGGCCATATGGGGGTGAACCAATGGCAAAGGAAGACATTTCTCTCTGTCTCTGTCTCTCACTGTCCACTCTGCCTGTCAAAAAAAAATAACCAAGAATAGTCTTCCTTGAGTAAAATTATCACATCTACTACCAATATGTGCTTGAGTCATATCTAATAATGTTTTAAATGCCGTTTTGCTTTACAAAACAACTATGCTTAAATGTTAGCATGGGAAATACTCTGAAGATTGCTTATTGTGTGTTTTCAATAAGAAGAGATGTAATGACCCCTGCCCAAGTTCCTAACACCCCTTCTCTTATTGAGGGAACTAAGGATCAAGAAACAACTTTAAAGTAATTGTGACTGGGAGTTAAGGTGCCTGCCCAGCAGGTTTCATAATAGCTGAAAGTGATGAGAAGAAGTTCTTACCTTTGTGTGTTAAAACAAAAAGGGGAAGTTCTGCTTGTTATACTTGGTATGAGGGGACCTGAAAGGACAACCCTAAAAGGAAAACAAAAACCCTAAATTAAGATGTGTATTTGTGGTTTATGATTTTTATTTGTACATTTCTATTTGTATTCATAAATTCTGCTCTATTAGAGTACTAATTTTTCCTTCTAGGAAAAAAAATGTTCTCTTATGGTGAAATTTCTGTGATCACATTTTGTATTTATTTGAAAGGCAGTGAGACAGAAAGGGAGAAAGCTGCTTCTCAATCACTGGTTTGCTTCCTAAATCCCCACTACAGCCAGGGCAAGGCCCTGCAAAGCCAGGAGCCCAGAACTCAGTCTGGATCTCCCACATTGTTGTCAGGAACCCAAGTGCTTGAGGCATCACCGGGTGCCTCCGCCATGCACTAGAAGGAAGCTCACTCAGAACCAGAGCCAGGACTCTAACCCAGGCACTCAGATAGATAAGAGCTGTAGGCATCCCAAGCACAGCTTTACCCCAGTACTGAGCACTTGCCCCTGTCAAGAAATTCTAATCTCTTACTTACAGATACTGTGTTGTGTTTTCTGAGCTTTTAAAATGTTCCTCCCTTGAAAACACTTAGAGGTCATGTGGTCCAACCTCGTCATTTGAATGATATAGTCAAGGCACAGAAATGATCCATGACTTAATCAGTAGAGAGAAATTTAATGACAATTCTAAGATCAGTGATAGTAATTAAATAATCTTTAATTGTGTCTTTTAATTTTTTTGCTATAGAAATCCCCCCAGTCACAGGAAATTAACATTGACTGGTAAGCCTGGTGATAAAAAGAAAACAAATGATCAGAAAGAAAACCCTAAAAGGAAAGAAGATCATGAAAAGTTACCACAAAATGCGCTTCCTATAATAGGTGTTTGGGAATTTGAACGTGATGATGATGAATATATTAAATTCCTTGATCTCTTCTTGAGTTATGTTCTTGAAAGAGACCTACTTAGTTCCAGGAATCCTAGCATTCCATTTCTCACCAGCTTTTCTGGACAACTTAGAGAACACGAACTGAATTCTTTACTTTTTGATGTACATACAACTTTAAAACGACGTCAGGGCAAAACCAAGAGCCAAAGTGTGTTTAGAGCTGGATCTTGCTTTGTTGTTATTCCTGAGTGTCATGATTCTGAGAAATCGTCCTTGTTAAATGATGAAGGTGCCATTGGTCTAGAAAACCAGGCACTTTCAACTTCAGTACTGGTTAATCAAAGGATCAGGACTTTTTTAGAGAACTCTTTAAATGAAGTCAGTAAAAATGAAGGGAAGAATGGATTATTTGGTTTAAAACAAAAGCCAGTGTACAGAATGCAAGCTGATAATCGAGAGAAACCTCAGATCCAGAGATCATCACACCTATTTCAGACTCCTGAGTCTACCAAAACTAAAAGATACCTTTTCAGAGCAATTCACTGTGGTGATATTAACCCTCAAGAAGACCTTCCTCTGGCGGTAAACGACACATTTGGCCATATAGGAAGATTGCTGGAGTGGATGATAAGATGGTCTGACAGACGACTGCTCTGTGATTCTGGTACGACTGAGTCAGCCTGTGGGTACAGCCCAGTAATTCGTGTAAGGACCTCTTCAGCTGCCATTCTTACTTCATTATGGCTTTTGGAACAGCCTTATTTTGCTACATACAAGGCAAAAAAGGCCATTATTAAGGTAAGTACATCGATTACTTATGATATACAAGTGAGAATTTATAGTTTAGATTTTATTTTTTCATCTGCTAAAGAAGTATTGGAAAACTGATGATAGTGTTCTTTATAATTTATGTCTTAATTTTTTCAAGTGCTTCCTTTAATTCATAAAATAACTAGAATGAAAGTGCTTTATGTTGTGTTGCAGCTTTTTTTTTTTTTTTTTTGACAGGCAGAGTTAGTGAAAGAGAGAGACAGAAAGAAAGGTCTTCCTTTTTCCATTGGTTCACCCCCCAAATGGCCGCTACGGCCGGCGCTGCGCCAATCTGAAGCCAGGAGCTAGGTACTTCCTCCCGGTCTCCCATGTGGGTGTAGGGCCCAAGGACATGGGCCATCTTCCACTGCTTTTCCTGGCCATAGCAGAGAACTGGATGGGAAGAGAAGCAGCTGGGACATGAACTGGCACCCATGTGGGATGCCGATATTTCTATTGCCTTTGTTTTGTGGCCTGAGAACGGTGATGACGTATCTTACAAATTCGTAAGGCTGATTTCTGTGGAATGCTATTAGGGAGTCAGATTTTCTTTTTACAAATAAAGACTTGATAATTGCCTAGCAGTGAATATTGAGTTGAACAAATGTAGTAAATACTTGATAAAGGAATAAGAATCAGCAGAATTTCTGTAGAAAGTATGAATAATAAAATATGGTGAAAAATAAAGGGTTCGATAATGAATAATACTAAATACTATAAATGGTTTGTTTTAGGTGCTAGAGAATCATTCCACTGGGTCTCAGACTGGACCTGGTACTGGGAGGGAGCTTGAAACAGATGGTCGCTGTTCAGTTGCAGCAGCTCGAGGTGGGACTGAGCAGAGAAATGAGAAGCAGTCTTGTCAAAGTATCTTGAAGTAAGTTGCTGATATAACCTCCTTTTCAATAGAAGATACCTGGTCTGGTGGTGTTTGGGCTTAAAGTGCAGAGTATTGAACCCTTGAAAGTTAAAGGAATAAGCATTAGCTAGAAGTAAGAAATGGCTTTCTGAGGTGCATCACCTGTTCATTATAAATATGTTTCTTCCCTATTGGTCAACCATGTATCATCTAAGAGAAGAGCTGAGTCTTCCCGAGAGATCCCTTTATTATACTAATTTATTTCCCATTTTTACAAGTAAAATAATACTAGAAGTAATATGTCTTTGAACACCATGGCGAAAGCCCTAGGGCATGAAGATTCTTTTGTGAAATGGTAATTTTAAGTAAATTACACATACAAATACTTTGAGTAAATAAAAATTAAGATTTTCAGGCATCCATTAAACAACATTTTAAGCTTCTGCCATGTACCAGAAATGTTTTTTTTTTAAAAAAAAACTTTATGAAAACAAGGTTGCTTCTTTTTTTTTTTAATTTTTTTTTTTTTTTAATTTTTTGACAGGCAGAGTGGACAGTGAGAGAGAGAGACAGAGAGAAAGGTCTTCCTTTGTCGTTGGTTCACCCTCCAATGGCCGCCGCGGCTGGCACGCTGTGGCCGGCGCACCGCGGCTGGCGCACCGCGCTGATCCGATGGCAGGAGCCAGGAGCCAGGTGCTTTTCCTGGTCTCCCATGGGGTGCAGGGCCCAAGCACCTGGGCCATCCTCCACTGCACTCCCTGGCCACAGCAGAGAGCTGGCCTGGAAGAGGGGCAACCGGGACAGAATCCGGCGCCCCAACCGGGACTAGAACCTGGTGTGCCAGCGCCGCTAGGCGGAGGATTAGCCTAGTGAGCCGCGGCGCCGGCCCAAAGTTGCTTCTTTTTTTAAAAAAGATGAATCTAATGAAAACAAGCTCTTTCTCCTAGAGTGAGTTGTAATTTTCATTGCTGCATTTTCATTGTAGAAATGCAACTGAAGCAGAAACCCCTGCAATAAAAGAAACAAGTGATGAGTTTATTCCTATGACTTCTAACACTGAAGAAGAACATGTATATATCAGTGAGGATGTATTAGGAGTGGAAACATTTACACAAGAGGAAATGGATGTTCACTTATCAGACTGTGAAGGTCAGTTCACTTTATTAATTTGAAATTGATACATAGGGGCCGGCGCTGTGGTATAGTGGGTAAAGCCGCCGCCTGTGGTGGCATCCCATATGGGCACCGGTTCGAGACCCAGCTGCTCCATTTCCTTGGGCACCTACACCCGTTGGGAAACTCGGAAGAAGCTCCTGGCTCCTGGCTTTGGATCGGCACAGCTCCAGCCAGCTGTTGTGGCCAATTGGGGAGTAAACCAACGGATGGAGGACCTCTCTATTTCTCTGCCTCTCCTTCTCTCTGTGTATAACTCTGACTTTCAAATAAATAAATAAATCTTTTAAAAAAAAGAAATTAATACATGATATTGTCTGAGATAATCTTATTTACTTTTTTTTTTTTTTTTTAAAGATTTATTTATTTACTTGAAAGTCAGAGTTACAGAGAGAGGGGGGGTCGGGTCTTCGATCTGCTGGTTCACTCCCCAATTGGCCACAACGGCTGGCTGGAGCTGTGCCAATCCAAAGCCAGGATCCAGGAGCTTCTTTCGGGTCTCCTACATGGGTGCAGGGGCCCAAGGACTTGGACCGTCTTCTACTACTTTCCCAGGCCATAGCAGAGAGCTGGATCGGAAGTGGAACAGCTGGGTCTCGAACCAGTGCCCATATGGGATGCCAGTGCTTCAGGCCAGGGTGTTAACCCACTGCCCCTTATTTAGTCTTAAAGCCGATGTAGTTCGTTTGTATTAGCCTAAAACAAAAAATTAGAGAATGGAGCATTTATGAAATATATAAATATTGAATATATTAACTTGTAACTTTTTAAAAAAATTTTCATCTACTGGAAAGGCAGAGCAACAGAATGAGAGCAAGCTTCCATCTGCTGGTTCACTCCCCAAATGCCCACAATAGTTAGGGCTGGGGCCAGGGCTGAATCTGAGAACTCCATTTGAGTTTCCATTGTGGGTAGTAGGGATCCAAGTCCTTGGGTCATCATCCACTGCTTTTCCAGGTGCATTAACAAAGAATTGGATCAGTAGCAGAGTAGCTGGGACTTAAAATAGGCACTCCAGTGTGGCTTGTGGGTCTCTAAACTGACAGCATAACCTACTGTGCCTCAGTGCCCACCCTGCATTACGGAATAAAATCAGGAAAATCTAAAGTATTTTTATATTTGTGACTTTTTTTTACAATTATTAGTCATCTTTTCCTGCTTATATCATCTTTTCCTGCTTATATGAACATTACAGGTCTCTTAATTTCTGTGAACCTACTCTAAACTCTTCTCCTTGCTTGTCTTCCTTAAGATAGCAGCTTTGTGTCAGGGGTGGGCATGTGGCCTACCAGTTAAGATGATGGTGAAGGGCCCAGTGCTTGGGTCAGCAGTTAGGATACTACTTGAGATACTCATATTCTGTATTGAATGCCTGTGCTTTACTCCTGACTCAGCTTTCGAGTCTAGTTTCCTGCTAATATGTGCCCTGGAAGGCAGCAGGTTATGACTCAAGTGTTTAGTTGCCTGCCAAATCCATGAGAGATCCAGATCCGACTCCTGGCTTTGGCCTAGCCCAGCCCTGTATGTTGTGGGCACTTGGGGAGTGAACCTGCAAAGAAGGGATATGTGTGTGTGTGTGTGTGTGTGTGTGTGTGTGTGTGTGTGTGTTTTATCTTCTCTTTTCTTCTCTCTGTCTGTTCTGTCTCTAATGCTCTGTGTTTCTAGTAGATGAAAATAGATAAACATTAAAAAACTTTTTTGGTGAGTGCTGTATTTGTCATTACTCTATTTCTATAAAAGTCAATAGATGATTTTTCAAATGATCGATTTTCTCTTTCTGTTTCTCTCTAGAAGATGCCAAAGAACCTGAAGGAAGTCTCAGAAGTCCCAACATTGCCATTTGCATGCCAAATTTGCCACAGAAGTTAGAAGAAGTAAGGCAATAAATAGTAAATGAAATTCTTCAGCCTTGAGGCTGGTGTTTGACTGGTGGTGGAGACGTTTGGGATGCCTGTCCCCTATCTCAGTGTCTGGGTTTAAGTCCATAGCTCCAGCTCTTGTTTCCAGCTTCCTGTTATTGCGAATCTGGAGGCAGCAGTGATGGCTCAAATTGTTGGGTCCCTGCTACTCAAGTGGGAGATCCAGGTTGAGTTCCCAGCTGTGGCTTAGGGCTCGCTCCAGGTCCGGCTATTTTAGACATTTGGGAAGTGAAACAGCAGATGGAAGTGGTCTCTGTGTCTGCCTCTCAAAAAATAAGTAATTTAACTTTTGGTCTAATATTTAAGTAATACCAAATGTTTTATTCACTGTTAGAACATACATCAAAGCAAAACTACCTGTTATCTCTTAAACATAGACTGTGGATTCTAGAATTGTGCAGTTTTTTTTTTAAAGATATATTTATTTATTTGAAAGAGTTAGAGAGAGAGAGGTCTTCCATCTGCTGATTCACTCTCCAGTTGGCTGCGATGGCCAGAGCTGTGCCAATCCGAAGCCAGGAGCCAGGGTCTCCCACGCAGGTACAGATGCCCAAGGACTTGGGCCATCCTCCACCACTTTCCCAGGCCACAGCGGAGAGCTGGATCGGAAGAGGAGCAACTGAGACTAGAATCAGTGCTCATATGAGATGCTGGCGCTTCAGGCCAGGACATTAACCCACTGCGCCACAGTGCCGGCCCCAGCATTTTATTTTACTGATATTCTGTTAGTAATTTGCCCTGTAATTTCCGGCAATGAAGTTCTCATTTCACAAACTGCTCTAGCAAATTAACTGAATTAAGAAGAGTGAAAGTGTCCTTTATTTAAAAAGTATAAAAAGTGATATATGTGTATATATATATATTTATATATATGTATGAATCAAGTAAAATATATATTTATATGTACTTTAAAAATACTTTTATTTCATTTTATTAGAGAACAACAGAGATCCTTTGTCTACTGTTTTTCTTGCCAGATACCCTCGAGAGCTGAGGCTGGGCCAGATTGAAACTAGGAGCTTGGAATTTGATCCAGGTCTCCCATGTCGGTGGTAGTGATATGAGTACTTGAGCCATTATCTGCTGCCTTCCAGAGAATTAGCAGGAAGCTGGATCAGAAACACAGGAGCTGGGGCCGGCGCTGTGGCATAGTGGGTTAGGCTGCTGCCTACAGTGCTGGAATCCCATATGGGTGCCGGTTCGAGTCCCAGCTGCTCTACTTCCAATCCAGCTCTCTGCTATGGCCTGGGAAAGCAGTAGAAGATGACCCAAGTGCTTGGGCCCCTGCCTCTGTGTGGGAGACCCGGAGGAAGCTCCTGGCTCCTGGCTTTGGGTTGGCACAGCTTCTGCCGTTGCAGCCAGTTGGGGAGTAAACCAGCGGATGGAAGATCTCTCTCTGCCTCTCCTTCTCTCTCTTTGTAACTCTGACTTTCAAATAAATACATTTTTTTTTTTTTTTAAAGAAACGTGCCTCACTTGGTTAATCTTCCACCTGCAGCACCGGCATCCCATATGGGCACCAGGTTCTAGTCCCGGTGGCTCCTCTTCCAGTCCAGCTCTCTGCTGTGGCCCGGGAGGGCAGTGGAGAATGGCCTACGTGCTTGAGCCCTGCACGTGCATGGGAGACCAGGAAGAAGCACCTGGCTCCTGGCTTCAGATTGGCACAGCGCTGGCCGTAGCGGCCATTTAGGGGGGTGAACCAATGGAAGGAAGTCTTTTCTCTCTGTCTCTCTCTCACTGTCTATAACTCTACCTGTCTAATAAAATAATAATAATAAAAAAAAGAAACACAGGAGCTGAAACTTGAAGCAAGCACTCCAGTATGGCATGTGGGTATCCCAAGTGGCATCTTAACCACCATGCCAAACATCCACCATCATGCATTTTTTTCTTTTAAATTGGATTTTTTTTTAGGATCTATTTATTTATTTGATAGATAGACTTAGAGAAGCGGGGGGGGGGGGAGAGCAAGCGAGCGAGCTTCCATCTGCTGGTTCACTCCTCAGATGGCTGATGCTGGGCCAGGCCAAAACCAGGAGCCAAGCTCCACGTCTGGCTCTCCCACGTGGGTGGCAGGGCCCAAGGACTTGGGCCATCTTCCACTGCTTTCCCAGGCTCATCAGCAGGCAGCTGGATTGTCGCTCCCCCTCTTCATGGAGGAACGACACAGGACCCTGCGCTGTTCTTTTGTCTGCTCGGCCCTCCCCGGGTTTGCTGCTGGTTCTTCCCGGGTTGGCTACCGTCCCTTCCACCTCCGTGGAAGGGCGGTTCCCCCTGCCACTTTCCCCACTTCCGCGGGGGAGCGGCACACCGCTGGCCGGCTCTCTCGGGGGCTGCACAGGTGTTCCTTCAGATAGATGTTCCCGTTAGATGTTCCTGGTGCATGCCGTCTCTCTCCTCCTTTATAGTCCTCCTCCGCCAATCCCAACTCGGCTGCCCACACGCCGAGTACGCTGCTCTCCTCCAATCAGGAGCAGGTCCTGCTGTTTATTGGTTGAACTGGAGGCAGCTGTGTAGAAGCTGCTTCTCCCTTCTCAGCGCCATATTGTGGGAGAGCAGATGCATAGAATAAGTCTTAATTCCAGTAACTTAGTCTAGTCCGAGTTGCTCCCCACACTGGATCAGAAGTGGAGCAGCTGAGAATTGAAGTGGTGCCCTTATGGAATGCTGGCACTGCAGGCAGGTGCCATAGCACCAGCCCTGTATTATTTTTTGAAAGCTATATTTCTCTAAAATTTCCAGATGGGGCATAGACATTTCCAATTATTATAACCATTCTTTTCAAAAGGATTATTTTTCCTGATCTTACAGTTGTCTTCAAAGGATAGTTAATCATGTAGTGATGAGTGTGTGTCATTTGCAGTTTGTAGGTCTCCTCATGTCATCTTGTCTTTGTACGTTAGAATGTGCAGTGGTGACTCAGGGAGATAGGCCAAAGACAGCCACGTGGTGTATACATCTGGCCGGAGCAGGACTTGGGGGTACTCTGTAGTGTGTGGTTTTCTTACTTGCATTGAGACTATTGTAACTTACTTTGGGCAGGTGGCTTCTGTGAAACTCAAAATATCCAAGACAGTAATGTCTCTTTGCTTCACTCCTTTTGTTTTGGGTACCATTAATTTTAACAGCATTTCACAAAAGTGGCCCAGTTTCCAAGGGAAGAACCATTGGACACAAATAAGGAGAACAAACCAGCTGAACAAGAAAGGTAAGGGGAAAGCATGTGGGCGGGGTTGTAAGCTCATTTACCTCTTAATTTACTTTATAGTGGTATTATGTTTTTAGGGAAATTTATAGCTGTGGTCAGTGATTTTGGTGAATGTTATGCTTTTCCATGTTGGTAGAATGAAATAGACAGTAATACCCAGAATGCTTTTTGTTCTCCCATCATTGTCAGCTTTTTGAAAATAAACGACAATTGCAAATAGGACAAGTTTATTCCGCTGCTAATTACAGAACCACCTTTATACACTGATTCCATTTTTATTTTTGTTCATTTATGTCAGAAAGATTTTATTTATTCATTTGAAAAGCGGGATGATAAAGAGGGAGAGACAGAAAGATTTAAATGCCTGCAACAGCCAGATCTGGGTCAGGTTGAAGCCAGGAGCCAGAAACTCCATCCAGGTCTCCCACATAGGTGGCAGAGACTCACGTACTTGGGCCATCATCTGCTGCCTCCCAGGCACATCAGAAGGAAGGTGGATTGGAAACAGGATAGCTGGGACTCAAACTGACAATCAGATATGGGATTTGGGTATTATAGGCAGGGGTTAATGTGCTGCACCATAGTGCCTGTCCATTTATTTATTTATTTATTAGGTTTTATTTATTTATTTGAAAGGCAGAGTGACAGAAAAGGAGGTTTTATGCAAGTTTACTCCCCAGGTGCCTGCCAACAGCCAATCCGGGGCCAGATTGAATCCCGAAGGCAAGAATTCTGTCTGGGTCTCATGTGGGCGGCAGGGCCCAAGTACTTGAGCCATCATTTGCTGTTTCCCAAGTGTGTTAGCAGAGAGCTGGGTTAGAACTGGAGTAGCCAGAACTTGAACCAGTGCTCTGATATGTTATGCTGATGTCTCAAGCAGTGCCTTAATTCAGTATACCACAACACCCACTCTGGTTTCAGTTCTACTGAATCAGAGCCATTAGGAATCACATTACACATCCATCCTCTTTCACTGTTGTGCTCTGATTGCTGCATGTTGACCATGAGGGCTGTGATAGACTTAGCCTTTGCTGCCTCATTTACTGGCTTCAAAGAAAGGAAAGGCAGTTTCCTTGTGTTGCAGTGTGGATGCAGTTTCTTAATTTTTAGAATTTTAGAAGTTAAGAATTACCTTGGATAAGAGAGGCAACATAATTTTCTATTGTTCTCAGTATACAGTTTTGTTCAGTTTGAATGTGGATAGTTAACAGGAGACATTTTATGTCATTTGCCTTTATGAGTAAAAGATATTTCTGTTCTTAAAAGCTAGTATTGGGGGGCTGGTGCTGTGGTGCAGTGGGTTAACTCCCTGGCTTGAAGTGCCGGCATCCCATATGGGCGCCGGTTCTAGTCCCGGCTGCTTCTCTTCTGATCCAGCTCTCTGCGATGGCCTGGGAAAGCAGTAGAAGATGGCCTAAGCCCTTGGGCCCCTGCACCCATGTGGGAGACCTGGAAGAAGCTTCTGGCTCCTGTCTTCGGATCAGCTTAGCTCTGGCCCTTGTGGCCAATTGGAGAGTGAACCATTGGATGGAAGAGTCTCTCTATCTGCCTCTCCTCTCTGTGTATCTCTGACTTTCAAATAAATAAATCTTTAAAAAACAAAAACAAACACACACAAAAAGCTAGTCTTGGGGCCAGTGTTGTGGTATAGTGGCTAAAACCACTGCCTATAATGCCGGCATTCCACATGGGCATGGGATCATGTCCCGTCTGCTCCACTTCAATCCAGTTCCCTGATAATGGTCTGGATAAAACAGCAGAAGATGACCCAGGTGTTTGAGTTCTTGCCAACCACTTGGGAGACCTGGATGAAGCTCCTGGCTCCTGGCTTCAGTCTGGCTTCCCCTGGCTATTTAATTTTAACTTTCAAATTTAAAAAAAAAAAAAAAAAAGCTAGTCTTTACAGTTTCAGGGTTTTGTTTTGTTTTGTTTTGTTTTGTTTTGTTTTTTTGAGAGGCAGAGTTAGAGGGGTTTTCCTTTTTTCCGTTGGTTTACCCCTTAAATGGATGCTAAGGCCGGTGCGCAGTGCTGATCCGAAGCCAGGAGCCAGGTGCTTCCTCCTGGTCTCCCATGCAGGTGCAAGGCCCAAGCATTTGGGCCATCCTCCACTGCCGCCTTGGGCCACAGCAAAGAGCTGGACTGGAAGAGGAGCAACCGGGACAGAATCTGGCGCCCTGACTGGGACTAGAACCCAGAGTGCTGGTTCTGTAGGCAGAGGGTTAACCTAGTGAGCCACGGTGCCGGCTACAGTTTCAGTTTTGACAGTGGTCTCTTCAGTATTCTGAGTAAATTGCCTGTCTTCCTCATAAGTGAGCCTGTGTCCCACTATCCTCTCATGTTCTCTTTGTTTAGTCTTTGTTTAGATTCTATTGTTTTCATTGCTAAACAGTCAGCAGTGTTTAAGTTGTGTGTTAAGTCATTCAGACCTATTCTTAGCTTTCATTTGGATCTGTTACTAATTGCTATGGAGACAAATGTAAACAGATTGTAATTATGAGGTAAGCATTACACAGGAATGGAGGATGTTTAGACTTCAGATGGCTCAGTATTAGATTACCTAAGCCTTAGATAATGCAAAGAATATCTTGCTTCCTGATCACTAATTAACTTTTATTTGCAGTATGATCGAAGTCCTCTCAAGCCCTGAACATGCCATTTCTCCAAGTTTCAGTGCAGATACAAATTCAGAAATGTCTAGGTAAGACATTTTGCCTTCTGTATCACTTTGAAATAATAATGTTTTATGAATAAGTAAGAGAATGAAATGATGTCTACTATATCATTTCAAAATAATTACTAAGTCTTATTACAGAAAACTAAGAATAAGTATAAGTACGTGGAACATTGAAAGAGTACCCCAGGTACACATCCTGATATCTCTGTGATAATGCTCTTTTTTTTTTTTTTTTCCAGATGAACAGCCTTACATTTAATCAATCAACATCACATCACATTTCTCTGACACTTGATTTTTTTTTTTTAAGATATATTTATTTATTTTCCATGCAGAGTCACAGAGCGGCAGAGGCAGAGGTCTTCCAAGTGCTGGTTTGCTCCCTGGATGGCCGTAATGAATGGAGCTGCACCAATCCGATGCCAGGAGCCAGGTGCTTCTTCCAGGTCTCCTACGCAGGTGCAGGGGCCCAAGGACTTGGGTCGTCTTCCATTGCTCTCCCAGGCCATAGCAGAGAGCTGGATCGGAAGTGGAGTAGCCGGGACTCGAACCAGTACCCATGTGGGATGCCAGCACTGCAGGTGGAACTTTACTGGCTATGCCACAGTGCCGGCCCCCATCACTTGTGTTTTAAAGACTTAAATAGACTGTAAAAAAATGGCTAGACCAGTTTTTTCCTGGGTGGGGGTGGGGTGGAAAGTGCCCATATGAGATTCCAGTGCTGCCAACAGAGTCTTGACCTACTATACCACAGCACTGGGCCCTAAAGTTATCTTAAAATAGGCAGATTAGGGCTGGCAATGTGGTGTAGCGGATTAAGGTGCTACCTGCAATGCCTGCATCCCATATGGGCACCGGTTCAAGTCCCAGCTGCTTCACTTCTAATCTAGCTCTCTGCTGTGACCTGGAAGAGCAGTAGAGGATAGCCAAAGTCCTTGGGCCCTCCTCACCCACGTGTGAGACCAGAAGAGGATCCTGGCTCTTGGCTTTGGATTGCATAGCTTCAGCCATTGCAGCCAATTGGGGAGTGAACCAGCAGATGGAAGACTTCTCTTTCTCTATGCCTCTCTTTATTTCTCTATGTAACTCTGACTTTCAAATAAATAAATCTTAAAAAAAATAAAATAGGCCAGTGTCGCGGCTCACTAGGCTAATCCTCCGCCTTGCGCCTCTGGCACACCAGGTTCTAGTCCCGGTTGGGGCGCCGGATTCTGTCCCGGTTGCCCCTCTTCCAGGCCAGCTCTCTGCTATGGCCCGGGAGTGCAGTGGAGGATGGCCCAGGTGCTTGGGCCCTGCACCCCATGGGAGACCAGGAAAAGCACCTGGCTCCTGCCTTCGGATCAGCGTGGTGCGCCGGCCGCAGCGCACCGGCCATGGCGGCCATTGGAGGGTGAACCAACGGCAAAGGAAGGCCTTTCTCTCTGTCTCTCTCACTGTCCACTCTGCCTGTTAAAAAAATAAATAAATAAAATAAAATAGGCAGATCAGTTGCAATGCTTACTTTCAGTGGATTTGGCAGATAGTTTTGTTAGCATTTTAGATGCTTGATGGAAGGTGGATGTTACCATTGAAATGGAATGAGTGAATCAACCTAAGTGCAATTTAATATATTCTTTGCGTTTTGGAAATAGTGATCAGCTTATTTTAATACAATAATTACCTACTGCCTTGTTTAGGAAATTAATTTACTTAAAAAATATTGAGTACTGGCAATGTTTAAGGAATAATCCTTCTAAGGTAATTTTTAAAAAACAGCTTGTTTTTAACCTTAATTTTTATTTCTAAATAAGCATTTTTTGGTGAGAGCTTATTATAAAGGTAAACTCTGGAGTTTGTTTGGAAATGAAATGTTCACAATATGATTGTTTCACATTTTACAAAAGATTTATTTTAGTGACAATGCTCTGCTGCAGTGGGTTAATAAAGCCACTGTCTGCAGCACTGGCATCCCATATGGGCACCAGTTTGGTTCCTGGCTGCTCTACTTTCCATCCTGTTATGTGCTAATGTGCCTGGGAAAGCAGCGGAGGATGGTTCAGTTCCTTGGTCCCCTGCACCCACATGGGATATGCAGAAGAAGTTCCTGGCTTTGGCCTGGCCCAGCCCTGGTTATTGTGGCCAATTGGGAAGTGAACCAGTGGACATAAGATCTCTCTGTCTCTCCCTCTCTCTCTGTAAAAATCTTTTTAAAAAATTTATTTGAAAGGCAGAGTTAGAAAGGAGGACAAAGATTTTTCAAATACAGTAGTTGGTTTTATTGATTCAGGAATTAAACATTTTTTCTTAAGATTATTTATTTGAAAGAGTTACACAAAGGAGAGGCAGAGAGAGAGACAGAGAAAGAGAGAGAAAGTCTTCCCTTTGCTGGTTCACTCCCCAATTGGCCTCAGCGGCCTGAGCTATGCCGATCCGAAGCCAGGAGCTTCTTCTAGGTCTCCCATGTGGGTGCAGGGGCCCAAGGACTTGGGGCATCTTCTACTGCTATCCCAGGCCATAGCAGAGAGCTGGAACGGAAGTGGAGTAAATGGGGCTCAAGCCAGCGCCCATACGGATGTCAGCACTTCAGGTGGCGGTTTTCCCCACTACACCATAGCGCCAGTCCTGGGATTAAACATTTGTTTAGAAAGATTTATTTATTTATTTGAAAGGCAGAATTACAGAGGGGGAGAGAGAGAGATCTTCAGTCTTATCGATCACTCCCCCAAATAACTGTATTGCCTGGAGCTGGGCTGGTCTGAAGCCAGGAGGCAGATGATTCTTCCTGGTCTCCCACTTGGGTCCAGGGGCCCAAGAACTTTGGGCCATCCTCAGCTGCTTTCCCAGGCTCATTAGCAAGGAGCTGCATCAGAAGTGGAGCAGCCTGGATTTGAACTGGTGCCCCATATGGGATGCCAACACTGTAGGTGGTGGCTTTGCCTGCTATGCCACAGTGCCGGCCCCTGAACAATTTTAAAACCCATTCTTTATCTACTTTTCTTAACTCTACTTTGGCCCCTTTAGTTTAGTCAAAATACTAATTTCTAATCAAATTGTAAAGTCTGTACAGTTAATTGGAATGATTGGATATGTCTCAAACTCAGAAGTCTACGGGTACCAGACAAATAAAATAAATTGTTAACTGTTTTGGGTTCTAACAGCCCAGGAAGGGGAACATTGCTAACCAGACAGGACCTTGAATAAAGGCATTCAGATGAAAACATGACCGCAGTGTCCAGTGACTGATGGGTGCTAGAGAAACAGGCTTTACAGTGGAGATTGTCTGACAGCTGTCAGAATAACCTTTACATCTGAAGAAAAATGGGTCTGAATGTTTAGATAATAAACATCTAGTTTGTTTTCTGTTGAATGATTTTTTTAATCTAAATTCTTCCACATAGTGCACAGATTTCTGCATTTAAAGATAAGTCTCTCCCGTTTCCACCTCCGGTACCGAGTGGAGTCAGTGTTGCTTCAGAAACACCTGTTCCAGTTCCTCAGACGACACAGCAGAGTGAACACACTGTTCAGTTACCAGATTCTTCAGATTCTGTTAGGCAGATGCTCCAGGATGAAATGTTTAAATTAGTTCAGGTAAGCATATCACTATAGAAATATATAAGCCTACATGACATAAGCAAAATTTAAAAATATTGATAGGCTTCCAGAAAAATACAAGGAAAAATTAAAATGCAGGCAAATTCCATGCTTTGAGCAGTTGATCATTCAGAAGTTGGTAAGTCTGGGGCCTGGAGTCCAGGCTGAGCTCCTGCCTTCTCACAATGACTTCTTTTCACTGAGATCTTAGCACTGCAGCTGCTCCCAGAGCTGAGGCGGGGCAGTCAGACCAAATCAGTGGGCTTCTGCTCAGAAGTCTCCAAAGTTCATGTTGTAGCAGCGGCTGTCACATCATATCCTTTATCCACGGAGCAGAATTTGGCGTGGCTGAAGCTGGCAGCTACATTCCAGGTCGTTGATCCCCAGGACTTCCTGTCATTGTCTTTTCACTTGGTTATCCTTTTCTCTGTCTACTTACAGTTTTTCATTATTTTTGTTTTTTCTTGAAGCATTCGTTTTCCTCAAGTCTCATTATCATTTGTTTTGTATCTACTTTTTTTGTGATATAATGTGTCATTTTATGATGAATCTTGCCACTAATTTCCTTTTTTAGTCTAAGTGCCCCTGTTGCTTGGCACTTACAGAAACTGGTTTTATTCTTATTCTCCCCAGTCCCTTGATTATCCTTTCTGTGTTGTAATACCACTTGTTCTACCAGCTTAAAGTTTTAGAAGCATTTCTTAAAGTGTTATATAGTCACACTTCTATGCATTTACTGTGTTCTGCAAAAATTCTGAGCACACAAGAGATTCAGAATCACTGTCTTAGAGAGCCATCCTTGCCATCTTCATTACTTGTATCCAGTGTTTGGCTATGCCCTTTTGATTCCTGGCCCACATTATGCGCTAGAATGGCACCTTGCTATATCCACAGCTGTAGTCGACATGAGATTTACAGCATTTTATACTTCAGATGTCTTAGGTAAGCATCTTCTAGGACATACTTCTTCAGATATTATCTCAATACTATCTCCTATTTTTAAAATCTTTGCCAATTTCAGGGACAAATTTATATACTATATGAATCAGTCTTGTTTTAAAAATAGAGAGGTAGATGTTTGGCACAGCTGATAGGAGCCCTCATCCTGTATCAGTGCTGAGGTTGGAGTCTTGGCTTCATTCTGCATTCCAGTTTCCTGCTACTGCCATCCTGTGAGGCAGCAGGTACCGACTCTAGTAGTTGGGTTTGTGGCTCCTGGCGCTTTGTGTTAAGAGTGCCAGAGAGAGCAAGATTTTCCACTGGTTCATTCCACCAGTCTGTACAATATTCAGAGTTGGGCTAGGCTGGAGCCAGAAGCCCAGAAATCAATCCTAGTCTCCCATGTTGGGCCCAAGTATTTGAGCCATCATTGCTGCCTCCCAGGGAGCTCATTAGCAGGAAGCTGGATCAGAAGTGGAGGAGCTGGGGCTCAAACCAGGCACTCTGATGTGGGCATCCCAAGCAGCACCTTAACTGCTGCACTCAGTGTTCCTTTCTAGGAGTTCTTCAATTATGTTCCACTCCATCAGATCCCTCCTCTCTGCTCTCTGGGATGTTTATGGAGACTGGATTACAAATAGTCCCAAGTTCATTCATGAGTTAATATTCATATTCCCAGTTGATAAGAAGGTACACCTTTTTTTTTTTTTGTCTTTTATAAAAAGAAGCAGTGTCAGGCGAGTTGTTTGGCCTACCAGTTAAGATGTCAGGTTAAGATTCCCACATCCCATATAGGAGGGCCTGGGTTCAATAACCAGTTCCTGAATCCGGCTTCCTGCTGATGTGGAACCTAAGAGATGGCAAGATGACTCAAGTGATTGGGTTTCTGCCACTTACCTTGGAAGCCTGGATTGAGTTTCTGACTCCCAGCTTCAGCCCTAGCTTATGCACAGCTGTTGTTGGCATCTGAGGAATGAACCAGCAGACAGAAGCTCACTCTCTGTTTGTCTCTCTCCTCTCTCTTTTTCTGTCTTTCTTCTTCTCAAACAAAAATTCAGTATTATTTTTTAAAAAATTCTCCTGGCTTTGCTTCCTGCTCAGCATTCATGAGTCTGACAGATAATGAGACAAAGGTATGACTGTTATAGAATACTAAGATGATTGTTGCCTTTGGTTTCTTTCCATTTTTCTCACATAACTCTGATTATTTTATTCTAGCTACAACAGATCAACTTCATGAGCTTAATGCAAATAGTAGGATCATCCTTTGCTAACCTACCAGATATACAACAACTTGTACAGCAGTCTCAGTCTCTGCATTTCCGGGGAAGCCAAGTATTGAACCCCACAAACGGGAGTGATTGTGTTGAAGAGAACAGTAGAAATCTTAAGGAGAGGATTTTTATTAAGCCACAGTTCATGGGAGAGTACAACAGAGAGCCTGGCAGGGACAGCCCACATTGCCAAGAAGGAATTACCCAATCTGATCAAAAAAGCAATGGGAATTTACAGGTAATGTAGTAGTTCCACTGTTGGTTTTTGTTATTTGAGTAAATAAATTTTTTAGCATAATTACCTCCCACCCTCTTCAAAACATATTGAACATTTTTCAAATAAGAGGAATGTGTACTATATTCTAAACTTACACAGTATGTCTTTTTCTCTTCCAGAATGTTCCACAAGGGAGTATTCCTTCACATCATTTAGGCAGCCAGTCCCAGAAGAGAAAACTGACTCCAGCATCTGAAAGCTTACCACCCACTGGGTTTTCTCTAGCCGCTGCTGAAAATACTCACCTGTACCTTTTGTCCACCCCTTCTGCTCTTCAGAAGACACCTAGACTCATCCCACTTGCAAAATCTTTTAGTCCTGGTGATGGTTTTCCTTTGCTTCAGTTTCAGCCTAAGCAAGAGTTCAAGCCCCCTTATTTACATACAGGAAGAGTTCCACCAGTTCCATTCAGGCCTCTGGCCCAACCACGAGAGGCTTGGGGATTCTCCGATTCCTCCCAGCCTCCTCTGCCCCAGAAAATAGTGCACACTACTGCAGTATCTCATGTGAATGGAAGCCAGCACAATATGGAAGCCATAACAGAAGCTGCTGAGCAGAAGAAATGGGCAGAAACTGTGATTACAGAGGTCCCTAAGCATGTGAACCTGGGTCAGGATGTCAGCCTAGAAAACTTGACACCTCAACAGGACTCTTCAGTATTTGCAAATCCAGAAAAAACACTTAATATTAAATCTGGGCTCCTGGAGATACCTCCTCAGAATTCCCTTGGACTTCCCTTATTACACCTGCAACTTAAACCTCCTTTGATAGTTCCACCAGCCTCAAGAACATCAGTTACAGCTCCTGCAGTACCCATCCGGGCTGTTGCAGAAGAAAGAAAACACTCAGGACTATCATTACTTCATTCCTGTCTATCTCCAGAAACTGTGGTAATGCATTTCTGTGCAGTGATGCGAAAGCAGGGGCATTTCTCATACTCTGAATACTGTCTATTCAATAAGAAGCTCTTGTACATTTCTCTTTTAAAAATAATGCTTACAATCATAGAAAACAACATAAAAGTCAGGTTTAAAATAATTATTATGTATTTAAATTTTTTTAGAAAAAAGATTTATTTTATTTATTTGAAAGAGTTATAAGGAAAGGTAGCGACAGGGAGGGGGTGAGATCTTCCATCCGCTGATTTACTCCCCAAATGGCTGCAATGGCCGAAGCTGAGCCGATCCAAAGCCAGGAGCCAGGAGCTTCTTCCAGGTTCCCCATGTGAGTGCAGGGGCCTAAGCATTTGGGCCATCTTCTACTACTTTCCCAGGCCATTGGTAGGGAGCTGGATCCAAAAGAGGAGCAGCTGGGACTCAAACTGGTGCCCATAAGGGATGCTGGTGCTAGAGGCCGGGACTTTAACCCACTGTGCCACAGCACTGGCCCCCAATTATAGTGTTTTTTAAAGGCTTTAGGTTTGGCTGGGCTATCAATACTAAAGTTGACTCTATTTTTTTACAGTGTTTATTTTTAGCTTCTTGAAAGGTAATGAGCAAGAGAGCAAGCAAGCTTCCATCTGTTGGATTGCTTCCCAAATGCCCACAACAGCCAGGGTCAGGCCAAAGCCAGGAGCCTGCAACTCCATCTGGGCCTTCCAAATGGGTGGCATTGCCAGCTCTTGAGCTGTCTCCTCTGCTGCCTCCCAGGTTGCATTAGTAGGGAGCAGGGTTGGAAGTAGAACAGCTGGGACTCAAAGTCAGCACTCTGCTCTGGGATGCAGGTGTTGCAAGCCACAGTTAACATGTTGTACCATAATGCCTGCCTCTTATGGACTCACTCATAGTTATTTGTTCTGCTCAGAGAAGAATTAAGTACAGTAAGATGACTAACTGCTCCTATGCATGTGTGGAGTATATGTAGAGAAAGTGACCCAGTGCCCATATTGTTTGTGGTTCCTAGCAGTTGTGATATGGATCTTTGAATCTCTTAAAGGTTAAATTGTGAAATAGTCCCACGGTTGTCAGTAACTGGGCATAAAGCAAAATGGTATCTTTATGATCCTCCTCCCTTTAAAGATATAATGAAATTCGATTTGTTTAGATTTCAATTCTGTATTAGTACTATCTTTTTTGAAGATTTATTTATTTATTTGAAAGAGTTAAACAGAGAAGGAAAGAGAGAGAATGAGGGAGGGAGGGAGGGAGGTCTTCCATCTGCTGGTTCACTCCTCAATTGGCCGCAATGGCTGGAGCTGTGCCCATCTGAAGCCAGGAGCCAGGAGCTTCTTCTGGGTCTCCCATGCAGATGCAGGGGTCCAAGGACTTGGGCCATCTCCCACTGCTTTCCCAGGCTATAGCAGAGAGCTGGATCGGAAGTGGAGGAGCCAGGTCTCAAACTGGTGCCCAAATGGAATGCCATCACAGCAGGCCACGGCTTTACCCACTACACCACAGCGCCGGCCCCGGTAATATCTTATTTATTAATCATTCTCTGATATGCTTTTTAAGATTTGAGTATGCTAGTTGGAAAAAATATTTATCATGCCTCCTTTTTATGTGAACACATTGTGAGTAGAAGAAGAAAGGATTAGGGGCTGGCGCCGTGGCTCACTTGGTTAATCCTCTGCCTGCAGCGCCTACATCCCATATGGGTGCCAGATTCTAGTCCCAGTTGCTCCTCTTCCAGTCGAGCTCTCTGCTGTGGCCCAGGAGACAGTGGAGGATGGCGCAAGTGCTTGGGTCCCTGCACCCACATGGGGGATCTGGAAGAAGCACCTGGCTCCTGGCTTCGGATCGGTGCAGCTCCGGGTGTAGCGGCCATTTGGGGAATAAAACAATGGAAGGAAGACCTTTCTCTGTCTCTATCTCACTGTCTATAACTGTACCTGTCAAATAATAATAATAAAAAAAAGGATTAGAGGAATGGAATAATAGAGATTTTTGAGGAGTTTTTTTTTTTTTTAATTTATTTTATTTATTTGAAAATCAGTTACAGAGAGAGGTCTTCCTTCTGCTGGTTCACTCCCCAAATGACTGCAGCACTCAGAGCTGAGCTAATCCAAAGCCAGGAGCCAGGAGCTACAGGCTGTGGCTTTAACCCACTGCGCCACAGCGCCGGCCCCTGGGAGAATTTTTTTAAAAAGATTTGTTTATTTATTTGAAAGAGGAGTTACAGAGACAGGGAAAACAGAGGGAGGTCTTCTATCTGCTGATCCACTTTCCGACTCTTTTTTTTTTTTTTTGACAGGCAGAGTGGACAGTGAGAGAGAGAGACAGAGAAAAAGGTCTTCCTTTGCCGCTGGTTCACCCTCCCATGGCTGCCGCGGCCGGCGCACCGCGCTGATCCAAAGGCAGGAGCCAGGTACTTCTCCTGGTCTCCCATGGGGTGCAGGGCCCAAGGACCTGGGCCATCCTCCACTGCACTCCCGGGCCACGGCAGAGAGCTGGCCTGGAAGAGGGGCAACCGGGACAGAATCCGGCACCCTGACCGGGACCCGGTGTGCAGGCGCCGCAAGGCGGAGGATTAGCCTAGTGAGCCGTGGCGCCGGCCTGCTGATCCACTTTCCAATTGGCTGTTAGAGCCGCGGTTGGTCCTGGCTGAAGCCAGCAATCAGGAACTTCATCTAGGTCTGCATGCATGCAGGGGCCCAAACACTTGAACCAGCCTTTGCTGCTTTCGCAGGTATATTAGCAGGGAGCTGGATCAGAAGTGGAGCAGCTGGGACTTGGGCGAGTGCCCATGTATGATGTCAGTGTTTCATTCAGCAACTTTATCCACTATGTCACAACGCCGGCACCAAGAAGAATTTTTTTCTTTTAAATATTTATTTATGGGGGCCAGCGCTTTGGCATAGCAAGTGAAGCTGCTGCCTGTGGTGCTGGCATCCATATGGGCGCCAGATCGAGTCCTGGCTGCTCTGCTTCCAATCCAGCTCTCTGCTGTGACCTAAAAGGCAGTGGAAGATGGCCCAGATGCTTGGGCCCTTGCCTCTGCATGGGAGACATGGAGGAAACTCCTGGCTCCTGGCTTCGGAACGGCACAGCTCCAGCCATTGCGGCCAGTTGAGTGAACCAGTAGATGGAAGACTTTCTCTCTCTCTCTCTCTCTCTGTGCCTCTCCTTTTCTCTCTGTGTAACTGACTTTCAAATAAATGAATTATTCTTTAAAAAATATTTATTTATGAGCTGGAACTGTGGTGTAGCAGGTAAAGCTGTCCGTGCAACACCAGGCACCCATGTGGTTCCTGCAGCCGAAGATGGCCTGAGTGCCTGGGCCCCTGCACCCATGTGGAATACCTGGAGGCAACACCTGGCTTTAGCCCAGCCTAGTCCTGGCTGTTTTGGCTAGATGGGGAGTGAACCAGCAGGAAGCCCCTTGTCTCTACTCCCCTTTCGCTGTCTCTGTAACTCTGATTTTCAAGTAAGTAAATCATCAGGAGCCAGTGCTGTGGTTTAGTGAGTAAAACTGCTGCTCGCGACGCTGGCATGCCACATGGCCACTGGTTTGAAACCCAGCTGTTCCACTTCTGATCCAGTTCCATGCTCATGTACCTGGGAAAGCATTGGAGGATGGCCCAAGTACTTGTACCCCTGTACCCACATGAGAGACCCAAAAGAAATTCCTGGCTCCTGACCTTAGGCCAGCCTAGTTCTGGCTGTGCAGCCATTTGGGGAGTGAACCAATGGATGGAAGAGCTCTCTCTTTCTCTGTTTTTGCCTCTCTCTCTGTAACTTAGCCTTTCAAATAAAATAAGTAAATCTTAAAAAGAGAATCTTCTGAAAATTTAAGATTATTTATTTATTTTAAAGAGTGATGGAGAAGGGGAAAGATCTTCCATCTGTTGGCTCACCCTTCCAAGTGGCCCCAGCAGCCAGGGCTGGGCCAGGCTGAAGCCAGGAACCAGGAGCCAGGAGCTTCTTCCAGGTTTCCCACGTGGGTGGCAGGGGCCCAAGTACTTGAGCCATCTTCTGCTGCCTTCCCAAGTGCACTAGCAGGGAGCTGAATCTAAAGTGGGACTGTGAGGACTCTAGCTGGCACCCATGAGGGATTCCAGTGTCACAGGCAGGCAGCTTACCCTGCACCACGAAGCTGGCCCCCTGAGAAGAATTCTCTTAAGGATTTGTTTTATTTGAATGGCAGAGTTACAGAGACAGAGAGAGATCTTTCATCCACTGGTTTACCCCTCAAATGACCACAATGGCCAGGGCTGGGTCAGACCGAAACCAAGAGCCAGGAACCAGGAAATTCATCTGAGTCTCCCATATGGGTACTGGGGCCAAAGCACTTGGGCCATCTTTGCTGCTTTCCCAGGTGCATTAGCAGGGAGCTGGATCAGAATTGGGCAACCAGGACTTGAACCAGTGTCCATATGGGATGGTGGCATTGCAGGTGGATTAACCTGTTACATTATAATGCTGGACCCGAGCTGAATTTCTAAAAACAATTTTTTAATGAGCCCCCAAGTTCCCAGTTCCCTGCTTCAGGAGTTTTAAGTATACTGCTCATGTGTTCTTTTTTTTTTTTTTTTTTTTAACAGGCAGAGTGGACAGTGAGAGAGAGAGAGAGACAGAGAGAAAGGTCTTCCTTTGCCGTTGGTTCACCCTCCAATGGCCGGCGCACCGCGCTGATCCGATGGCAGGAGCCAGGAGCCAGGTGCTTTTCCTGGTCTCCCCTGGGGTGCAGGGCCCAAGCACCTGGGCCATCCTCCACTGAACTCCCATGGCACAGCAGAGAGCTGGCCTGGAAGAGGGGCAACCGGGACAGAATCCGGCACCCCAACCGGGACTAGAACCCGGTGTGCCGGCACCGCTAGGCGGAGGATTAGCCTAGTGAGCCGCGGCGCCGGCCCCTGCTCATGTGTTCTATGTCTTTTTGTGTGTGTGTGTGTGTTCTATGTCTTTATGCCTCTGCATCCTCCCTTTCCAATAATTTAAAATGAAATGGCAGATATTATGCCATTTCATGTCTAGTTGTAAAAAGTATGATTTTTAAAAAAGATTTACTTATTTACTTGAAAATCAGTTACACACACACACCCACACCCACAGAGAGAGAGAGAGAGAGAGAGAGAGAGAGAGAGAGATCGATCTTCTGATTGTTCACTCTCCAGAAGGCCGTAAAGGCTGGGGCTGGTCCAGGCTGAAGCCAGGAGCTCCCTCCCTCCCAGGGGCCCAAGCACTTTTCCCAGATCATTAACAGAGAGCTGGATTGGAAGTGGATCAGCTGGGACATGAACTGGCACCCAGATGGAATGCCAGCGTTGCAGGCAGAGGCTTCACCTGTTGCACTACAACACTGGCCCTAGAAGGATGACTTTTTTTTTTTTTTTTTTAAGATTTATTTGAAACAGTTAAAGGAGAGAGGGAGGGAAAGAGGCCTCCCATCTGCTGGTTCACTTCCAAGTGGCTGCAATGGCCAGAGCTGGGCCACTCTGAAGGCAGGAGCCAGGAGCCAGGAGCTTTCTCCTGGTTTCCCACTCAGGTGCAGGGACCCAAGGACTTGGGCTTTCTTCTGCAGCTTTCTCAGGCCATAGCAGAGAGCTGGATTGGAATTGGTGCAGCCGGGTCTCGAACTGGCTCCCGTATGGGATGCCAGCACTGCAGGCTGCGGCTTTACCTGCTACACCACAGTGTTGGCCACGAAGGGTGATCGTCTAATCTGGGAATAAAATGTGGAAGATGGGGACTTCTGACTTGATGTCTGTATAAGGACGATCTAGTGGAATTTGTTAGTGCTGGAAAATCTCTTCTTCCTAAGATATGGACGCTCATCTTACAGTCTAAGTCAGTTTGTTAATGTTTGATTTGTTTTACCTCTTGCACATTTAAAAACATTTAAAGAAATGCTTTTCTTACTTTTTAATGTATGGCACAGCTTTTTAATTTTTATTATTATGCTGTTTCTTATAGTGTAAGAAGCCGCAACTTATCCCACTTGAAAACCTCCTTGCCTTTAAAAAAAGCCAGAAGAAACTGACACTTAGTTTATTTGAACAAGGTGATTCTGCACACCTGCAGCT
This sequence comes from Oryctolagus cuniculus, assembly GCF_051225735.1. Taxonomy (NCBI): domain Eukaryota; kingdom Metazoa; phylum Chordata; class Mammalia; order Lagomorpha; family Leporidae; genus Oryctolagus; species Oryctolagus cuniculus. The sequence continues at coordinate 62,769,291 of NC_142880.1, read as the reverse complement.
TCTGAAGGCTGAAATTGAATCATCTGAAGTAAGACAAGTAAAAGACAGTAAAAAAAGGCAAGTTTTAAATGACATTTGGCAGTACCGCATGAAAGCAAGGTCATTATTATTTACAATCTCATAGTCCTAAAGGTGTGAGTCATGTCGTTTAGCCTCCTAGCCTGTATTTTCATATTGTTTCCCTGTTAAGTGTCATGCACTTGAACACTTACTGTAATGAGCACAGTTTCTATATTGTGAGACAAATACTGTCGTCGTTGAAGGAATTATTTTCTACTGTTCATAGGCTGAAGCACTCCTGTATTTGTTTCTGCCACGGGATAAGAACTGTCTTTTGCATACTTGGTATCATGTAATAGTCCATGTACTGTCCAAAACTTGAAGCAGTATATTATAATTATATTTTTAAAAATATTTATTTATTTATTTGAAAGAATTACAGAGAGAGAGAAGGAGAGACAGATCTTTGATCTGCTGGTTTACTCCCCAAGTGACGACAACTGCCAGGGCTGAGCCAGGCCAAAGCTAGGAACCTGGGAATTCATCCTTGTCTCCTACCTGGGTGGAAGGGGCCCAAGTATTTGGACCATTTTCTTTTGCTTTTCTTGGCCATTAGCAGGGAACTGGATCAGAAGTGGAGTAGCTGGGACTTGAACTGGAGCCCATATGGGATGCTGGTGTGGTAGGGGGGTTTGCTACAATGCCAGCCCTATTGTTACTCATTGTTCCATATTCTCTGGACTTCTAAAGGAAGCAGTTGAGAAAGTGATGCAAGTTGTTTTAGGAAAGTGAATGTGTATGTAAAGAAACAAAGCTGTGACAGGTTTTTGGCCTAGCAGTTAAGGCATGAGCATCCCACATCAGAGCATAAGGGTTAGGGGCCAGCGCTGTGGCGTAGCAGGTAAGGCCGCTGCCCACAGTGCCAGCATCCCATATGGGCGCCAGTTTGAGTCTTGGCTGCTCCACTTCCTATTCAGCTCTCTGCTATGGTCTGGGAGAGCAGCAGAAGATGGCCCAAGTCGTTGGGCCCCTGCACCTGTGTGGGAGACCCAGAAGAAGTTCTATGGCTCTGGATTGGCACAGCTCCAGCCGTTGTGACCATCTGGGGCGTGAATGAGTGGACGGAGGACCTCTCTCTCTCTGCCTGTCCTTATCTCTCTTTGTTACTCTGACTTTCAAATAAATAAAGTTAAAAAAAAAAAAAGTATGAGAATTGGATACCTGGCTCCTGATTCCAGCTTAAGACTGAAAAGCACTTATTACAGTATTTTACCTACATTGGATGTTCAAGACTTACATAGATTGGTAGACTTGGCCGGCGCCGCGGCTCACTAGGCTAATCCTCCGCCTTGCGGCGTCGGCACACCGGGTTCTAGTCCCGGTCGGGGCGCCGGATTCTGTCCTGGTTGCCCCTCTTCCAGGCCAGCTCTCTGCTATGGCCCGGGAGTGCAGTGGAGGATGGCCCAAGTGCTTGGGCCCTGCACCCCATGGGAGACCAGGAGAAGTACCTGGCTCCTGCCATCGGATCAGCACGGTGTGCTGGCTGCAGCGTGGCGGCCATTGGAGGGTGAACCAACGGCAAAGGAAGACCTTTCTCTCTGTCTCTCTCTCTCACTGTCCACTCTGTCTGTCAAAAAAAAAATAAATAAATAAAAAAAAAATAGATTGGTAGATTATTACTGAATCTAGAAAATAAATTTAAAATTACACAATTACCACACTAAAATTATCACCAGAAATGATTCTCTTTCCAGAAGTTGCTCATTCCTTCCATTCTTTTCCAAATATTCCCTGTTTACGTCTTCCCCTTACTGTTTGTGTACCTCTTTCCCCTCTGCTAAAAGTTCACTGAGGTGACCAAGTGTGCTTCACACCTTCAGATAGGCAAATGGAGGTGTCTGGTAGAGTATGTAGCATCAGCCAGTGAAAAGAGTTGGAAAACTACATAATAGTTCCAAAATAGGCAACAAAATAAAAAGAATAACCTGTGCCTATATTCCCATTACTGACATAGAACCGTCAGTTCAGTAGTAGTGGATGTTAAAATAATTTTACATTTCTTTTTTTTTTTTTTTTTTTTTTTTTTTTTGACAGGCAGAGTGGACAGTGAGAGAGAGAGAGAGACAGAGAGAAAGGTCTTCCTTTGCCGTTGGTTCACCCTCCAATGGCGCGCTGTGGCCGGTGCACCGCGCTGATCCGATGGCAGGAGCCAGGAGCCAGGTGCTTTTCCTGGTCTCCCATGGGGTGCAGGGCCCAAGCACCTGGGCCATCCTCCACTGCACTCCCTGGCCACAGCAGAGAGCTGGCCTGGAAGAGGGGCAACCAGGACAGAATCTGGCGCCCCAACCGGGACTAGAACCCGGTGTGCCGGCGCTGCTAGGCGGAGGATTAGCCTAGTGAGCCACGGCGCCGGCCCTTACATTTCTTTAATTTTCTTTCTTTGCTTATATTTGTCTGTTTTCCAGCAGAAAATTTTGCTCATTTAATTAAATGATACTGAAAATAATACATTATTGATAACTGTTTTCCTGTTTAGGGTGATACAGATGCAAAACTGATAACCCTATATCAGTAATGAAAGTATGCTCTGTGCTGTGCTACTGTTTTTAATAGGCAGAGACGTCGAGCTGTGAAAGAGCTGCAAGCAAAAAGTTCTGAGAAATTAAAAAGAAAATCTGGTGTCACTTTCCGGCCAGAGGATTCTATCATTAATAGTGATGATCCCGAAGTTGTTATGAAACCCAAGGTATAGAACAACTATAGATTCTTCCCTGATTTTTATATACACAGTTTGGTGTGTGTTTGTGGTTTATTTAGTCTGATTGCTGGAAGCCTCAAAAGTGAGTAGGATAATCTTTATGTCGCTTTTAAAAAAAAAAAAGATTTATTTATTTGAAAGTCAGAATTACACAGAAAGAGGAGAGGCAGGGGTGGGGGGCTTCCATCCGCTGGTCACTCCTCAGTTGACTGAATGGCCAGAGATGCGCCGATCCGAACCCAGGAGCCAGGAGCTTCCTCCAGTTCTCCCATGTGGGTGCAGGAGCCCAAGGACTTGGGCCATCTTCTTCTGCTCTCCCAGGCCAGAGCAGAGAGATGGATCAGAAGTGGAGCAGCCAGGACTCAAACCAGCACCCACATGGAATGCCAGCACTGCAGGCGGTGGCTTTACCTGCTATGCAACAGCGCTGGCCCGTATGTCACTCAATACATAAGTTCCTGCTGCTTCCCTCCCCACCACATCAGGTGCATAGGGTTATTTAAAACATCTTGATGGCAAGTCCAAAACTGCAGTTTAGACCCTGCCTGTGTGGCTTTTCTCTATTTTAAATCATTTTGCTTTTTTCCTGTAACACTGTAATGCATGTAGTATGTTATTTGGGCTTCTGTTACAGTTTCACCTATCTCTGAGGTGCTTCTAGGATTCCCGAAGCATAGATTTGCGAAACCTGTGTTATGTAACCTGTATTTTAAATCAAAATTTTTAAGTGTTCTGCTAAATTTGGGTTGAGCTGTTTTTGTGATAACAGATTAAACAAAAGTACACTTTTGTTTACACAGATTTTTTAAAAGTTATGGCTCAAGAGTATGTGTGGAGGCACATAGTAAAAATATTCGTTGTTGTCTTTAAGTATTTATTTATTGTTATTTGAAAGTCAGAGTGATGCAGAACTAGAATGAGAGAGCCAGAGACAGAGATCATCATCTGCTGGTTCATTCCCCAAAAGGTTGCAGCAGCTGAGGCCAGGCAGGCCAAAGTTAGGAGCCTGGAACTCTATGCTGATCTCACATGTGGGTGTCAAGAGCCCAGGAGGTTGGGCCATCTTCTGCTACCTTCCCAAGTGCATTACCAGGGAGATGCATCAGAAGCCAAAATAGCTAACACTGAATCCAGTACTCAAATGGGATGCAAGTGCTAAAAGTGGTGGCTTGGGGCTGGCGCCGTGGCTCACTTGGTTAATCCTCCACCTACGGTGCCAGCATCCCATAAGGGCACCAGGTTCTTGTCCTGGTTGCTCCTCTTCTGGTCCAGCTCTCTGCTGTGACCGGGAAGGCAGTGGAGGATGGCCCAGGTGCTTGGGCCCCTGCACCCGCATGGGAGACCAGGAGGAAGCACTTAGCTCCTGGCTTTGGATCAGCGTAGCTCCGGCTGTAGTGGCCATTTTGGGAGTGAACCAACGCAAGGAAGACCTTTCTCTCTCCCTCTCTCCCTCTCTCCCTCTCTCCCTCTCTCTCCCTCTCTCCCTCTCTCTCCCTCTCCCCCTCCCTCCCTCCCTCTCTCTCTCACTGTCTGTAACTCTACCTGTGAAAGTGAAAAAAAAAAAGTGGTGGTTTAACCTGCTGCACCATTGTACCACCTACCCCTAAAATATTTGTTGACTCCGTGAAAAATTTTAATGAGGTGCAGTAACTATTTGAGCATTGAAGAGACTCTGCAATGGAGAATTGCACATAACTTAATAACTTCACACTAAATTGTTAATACTCCTTTTTATTGCTGGACTTCTGAATTTTGTCTACTCTTATAAAGTTATTTTTTGATAAAAAAATTTGATAGGACAAATAATTATGCTCAGAAAAATAGAAACTGAACCTGTAGTTAAGGATTCAACAATCTTCCTAGCAAATGGTTTTTTTTTTTTTTTTTTTTCAAAAATAATAGATGTCTTTAGTTAATCATAGTTTATTCATTTAGGAACCACAGGAACATCTTGCTCCCCAGCCTTTGGAAGAGTTTGACATTCCTTTTGGTATGTATATGCATGAATATTGTAATAGCTAAGTTAAGAGGTAGAAGTCAGCTTCTAGAACTATATTCAGTATGAATTTCATATTATCTTTGACAAGATATGGGGGGTATGTGTGTTTATGTTTTGTTGTTGTTAAGTTTTATTTATATATTTATTTTGAGAGTCAGAGAAATACACACAAACATGGAGAGAAAGTCCCCATTTTCTGATTCCCTCCTCAAATGCTAACAGTCACTGTGGCTGGAGCCAGGAGTGTGGAACACAGTCCAGGTGTTCCATGCTGTGACAAGGACTCAGCTATATGGGCGGTCACCTTTGCCTCCAGGGTCTGCATTGGTGAGAAGTTGGAATTGGTGGGAGTTGGGGCCTGGAATCTAACCCAGGTCTCCCATATGGGATGTGGACATCTTAACCGCTAGGCCAAGTGTCCGTCCTGTGTGTGTTTCAAATCAGTGGTGACAGCCTGTGACCTGCAGCCCAATCTGAACCACTACTTAAGTTTTTTCTTTTTAAGATTTATTTTTATTTATTTGAAAGAGTTACCGAGAGAGGTCTTCCCTCTGCTGGTTCACTCCCCAAATGGCCCCAACGGCTGGAGCCAAACTGAAGCCATTAGCCAGGAGCTTCTGGGTCTCCCATATGGATGCAGGGGCCCAAGCACTTGGGCCATCCTCTGTTGCTTTCCCAGGCACATCAGCGGGGAGCTGGATCAGAAGTGGAGCAGCCAGAACACAAACTGGTGTCCATATGGGATGCCAGGGCTTTAACCTGCTGTGCCACAGTGCCGGCCCTGCCTCGCCTCTCTTGAGTTAGGTACTGTGCTTCTGGTCTGTTGGCTTCTCAGTGATCTCTTCTAATGTTTTGTTGTATTTAAGAAATGCTGCAAGATGATGTTACTACTTCAGCTGGACTGCATTTCATGGCTTCTGTAAGAAAGAAAGCTATAGGAAGTCACGATGCAAGTACAAATACAGACCCAGGTAAAGTGCTCCCTTTTGAAAAACCCATATATTGTGACATATTTAATAGATCTAGTCTTTGTCTTTAAGGCAGTGACTTAAAAGGAACTTTTAATCATTTGTCACAGGTTCTTCTGCCCAACCCAGGTATATACTGTACAAACTGAATTTATGATAGCGTAAGTAAAAGGTAGTAAAGATATTTATTCAAAACAGACATGAATAGCAACCTAGGTCAGTAGAAATAATGCTTTGAATCAGGTATTTTATGCCATTCAATTATGTTGACTGGAATTCCTTGTGTAAGGTTGAGAGGCCTGGAGCTGGGGCTAGTCAAGATGGAGCTGGAAGAGGAATATAACAGGTGCAGGATGGGAGGAGCAAGTCCTATGACCGAAAGGAGAACAGATAGGAAGTGTTGGAGGATCCAGCATCTGGAATGTTGCCTGACAGGTTCCTCATTCAAGTAACCGTTATAAGTAGGATCTTGAATAGTGCTTTGCTGGTTATTTCATAGTTATCTTTTTTTTTTCTTCAGACTTTTAGCAAATGGTTTAACTGTACAGAATTGTGTCTGTTTTTTAACTCTAATATTATCTTATTGTAAAAGACTATTGATTTTTTTTTAATTTTTTTTTTTATTTTTGACAGGCAGAGTGGACAGGGAGAGAGAGAGACAGAGAGAGAAAGGTCTTCCTTTGCCGTTGGTTCACCCTCCAATGGCCACCGCGGCCAGCGCATCGCGCTGATCCGATGGCAGGAGCCAGGTGCTTGTCCTGGTCTCCCATGTGGGTGCAGGGCCCAAGCACCTGGGCCATCCTCCACTGCACTCCCTGGCCACAGCAGAGCACTGGCCTGGAAGAGGGGCAACCAGGACAGAATCCGGCGCCCCGACCGGGACTAGAACCCGGTGTGCCAGCACCGCTAGGCGGAGGATTAGCCTATTGAGCCACGGCGCCAGCCACTATTGATATTATTTTAAAAATAATTTATATTCATTATTGAAAATTTGGATGATATAACAGACTATGAAGAAGATGAAGATTAACTGGATTAGCTGTAACCATACCCTTTGGCAATAACTTTTTTTTTTTTAAGATTTATTTATTTATTTGAAAGAGTTACACAGAGGAGAGGCAGAGAGAGAGAGAGAGGTATTCCATCCAATGGTTCACTCCCCAGCTGGCTGCAACAGCAAGAGCTGTGTTGATCTGAAGCCAGGAGCCAGGAGCTTCCTCTGGGTCTTCCATGCGGGTGCAGGGGCCCAAGGACCCGGGCCATCCTCCACTGCTCTCCCAGGCCAGCTGGATCAGAAGTGGAGCAGCTGGGTCTCGAACTGGCGCCTATATTGGATGCCGGCGCTTCAGGCCAGGGCGTTAACCCGCTGCACCACAGCGCTGGCCCTGGCAATAACATTTTTTTTTTTTAGAGATTTACTTATTTATTTGAAAGTCACAGTTACACAGAAAGAGAGAGAGAGAGAGAAGAGAGAGAGGTCTTCCATCCGATGGTTCACTCCCCAATTGGCCGCAACGGCTGGAGCTGCGCCAATCCGAAGCCAGGAGCCAGGAGCTTCTTCCAGGTCTCCCATGCAGATGCAGGGGCCCAAGAACTTGGGCCGTCTTTTACTGCCTTCTGAGGCCGTAGTAGAGAGCTGGATCAGAAATGGAGAAGCCAGATCTCAAACCTGCGTCCGTATGGGATGCCGACACTTCAGGCCAGGTTGTTACCCTGCTGTGCCATAGCGCCATTCCTGGCAATAACATTTTTAAAAAGATGTATTGAAAGGCAGAGTGTCAGAAAGAGGGAGAGACACAGAGAGTGTGTGCTAGTTTGCTTCCCGAATGCCTGCAATAGCCAGGGTTGGGCCATGCTGAAGCCAGTAGCCAGAAACTCCATCTTCATCTCTTATGTGGTGGCAGAGACCCAAGCACTTGGGTGAACATCTGCCTTCTCAGGCACATTAGCAGGAAGTTGGATTGAAAGCAGCATAGCTAGGACTTTTTGTTTAAGATTTATTTACTTGAGGGGCTAGCACTATGGTATAGTAGGTTAAGCCACTCTCTGCCTGTGGTGCCGGCATCCCATCTGGGCACAGATTCATGTCTTGACTGCTCCTCTTCCAATCCAGCTCCCCTCAGGTCCAGCTCTGGCCTGCAAAAGCAGGATAAGATGACCCAAATGCTTAAGCCCCTGAACCCAAGTGGGAGACCCAGAAGAAGCTTCTGGCTCCTGGCTTCAGATTAGCCCTATTCTGGCCTCTGTGACCTTGTGGAGAGTGAACCAGTGGATGGAAGACCTCTCTGTCTTTCCATCTCTCTGTCTGTAACTCTCCTGCTCAAATAAATAAATAGGTCTTTAAAAAATTTTATTTGAAAAGTATAGTTACAGAGAGGGAGGGAGAGAGAGAGATCTTCCATCCTCTGGTTCACTCCCCAAATGGCCGCAACAGCCGGCGCTGGGCCAGGCGGAAGCCAGGAACTTAATCTGAGTCTCCCATGTGAGTGCAGGGACCTAAGGACTGGGCCATCTTCCACTGCTTTCCCAGGTGTGGTAGCAGGAAGCTGAACTGGAATTGGAGCAGCTGGGAACCAGTGCCCATCTGGCACCGATAAGGGATGCCAGTGTTGCAGTGGTGGCTTCGTCCACTGCACCACAGCACTGTCCCCAGCCAATGACAGTTTGATAAAATATATACCATAAGTTCCTCCTTTACTATCTGAACCCTCATTGTCTAGGTATTGCTCTCTTCTGTAGTTTTCTCCTGAGAATCTAACCCACGTAAGTCCCCATGTTTGTTTTTGTCCAGGTCCTTTGAACATTCTCCTTTATAATTTCTTTCTCTCTTTAATATTCAGTTTATTTATTTGAAAGTGTAACAGAGACCAAAAACTGTACCTATGAAATTTACATTTATTAAGTAAAAGCTTTAAAAAAAAAAGTGAAAGAGGAAAAAAAAAAAAGAGTCACAGAGAGAGGGAGAGACAGAGATCTTCCATCTACTGCTGGTTCATTGCCCAAATGACTGCAACAGCAGGGGCTAGTCCAGGCAGAAGCTGGGAGCCTGGCATTCCTTCTGAGTCTCCCACATTGGTGGCAAGGTCCCATGCATTTGGGCCATCTTCTGCTGCTTTCCCAGGTACATTCCAGGGGCTTGGATCAGAAGTGGAGCAGCTAGGATCGAACATCCCATCTCATATGGGATGCTGGCATGACAGGCCATGGGTTACCCTGTTGTGCCACAGTGCCAGCTCCTAGAGTATATGTTACTCTTTAACATACCCATATAAATGGATACACATGGTTTTGCACCAAAATAAACTTCAATTTAATTCAATTTTCCACAAACTTTGGAACTTCCTTGAGTTACTTCATGTTAGTATACTTACAACATCATGCAAACTTGCTGCAGTGTTGAAGGTGATTTGTATGTGGTATGTTCACTGTTATTGCATATTACTAGTGAATTAACTGGATGTTATTGAAGAAGTGATGTTTAAAATGCTGTACAGTATGTAGGTTTCCTTGATATGTTGTTATTTAGGTGTTTAGAGTTATGTAAAGATATCTGGGAAAATTAGATGCTCTGGGACACCTTTGTTCCCCATTGAAATAATGTAATAATGTCTCGCTGCTTGAAAACTTTCCAGCACAGTTCTAGGAGTGGATTAAGTTTGAGTAACAGGAAGTGCTTTTATTTTGTACTCTTCTCATTTCACTTTGGTTTCTCCTTACATTGAGTATTTCCCTGTGTCATCAAAAAAGAACTTTGTAAGCATATTCCTTTTTTTCAGCTGTGTCATAAAGTAAAAGGATACCTCAAAAAGTTTGGAAAAAATGTAATGAAAAGATAAGTTTATTTTCTTGCTAAAAATTTTTGAAATCCATGCATAGTTTTTTCATAGTGTGCATTTCCAAAGAACTTTTTGATTCTTGGATTTCAAATTTTTTTGGCACAAAGATAAACTTATCTTTTTTGTTCCATTTTTTGTGGACATTTTGAAGCACCCTTGTATTAAACTGCATTCAGCAGTTTCCAGTTTTTTCTCCTATAAATAATTCTTTGGGAAATATCTTCTTGCCTAAGAGCCTTTGTTTGTCATTGATTTAGGTTTTTTTTTTTTTTTTTTTTTTACTTTGCCAATCTGGTAGGTCAAAAAGTATTATTTTAATTTGTGTTTTCTTTTTTTCTGAATGAGGTTGAACATGTGTAAGATGTTTTTAGTGTAAATGAATAAAACATGCAAGTGTTTTTATCTGGGCATGTCTTTGAGCAAGCCTTGGAGGGTCTTTGCCTTAGTGCTGGCTTGTCTCCTAAAGCTGGCCAGCTGCTTGGTAGTAGGTGTTTGTTACTCATTCAGGTAAAAGGCCCAGCATGTAAGTAGAAGGAACATCTGATTTTATTTTATTTTAAAATCAAATTGTTGTCAGTCCACAGTTCTGCCACCATTTGTGCAAATCATATGATTATCTGTATTCATATATTTTATATTCCTTGTGTTTTCAAAATTCTTCCTGTGTTTTTTCTTATGGCCTCAAAGTTCCTAATTTATTACAAGACAAGGAAGCTACTTCTCAACTAGCTGTTTCTGAATGTGGAAAAAATCAACAAATCATTTCTTCCTCTCCAGGTATGATTTGTTTCTTTTTTTTTCTGAGAACAGTGACTTGTAAATATTATGTGTGCAGAATGCCATGTTAAGAGTCACCATCACCCATGAGAAATCTACCTTAGCAGGAAACGGGTCAGAAGTTGGACCTTGGCATGAAAGCACTGTAAAATGTGGGACACAGACTTGCGTTTTAACCACTGTGCTAAATACCTGCCCCCTTTTGTGAAATAGTTGAACTTTATTTTTATTTTTTATTTTTATTTTTTTATTTTTTTTTGACAGGCAGAGTGGACAGTGAGAGAGAGAGACAGAGAAAGGTCTTCCTTTGCCGTTGGTTCACCCTCCAATGGCCGCCGCAGCCGGCGCGCTGCGGCCGGTGCACCGCGCTGATCCGATGGCAGGAGCCAGGAGCCAGGTGCTTTTCCTGGTCTCCCATGGGGTGCAGGGCCCAAGCACCTGGGCCATCCTCCACTGCACTCTCTGGCCACAGCAGAGAGCTGGCCTGGAAGAGGGGCAACCAGGACAGAATCCGGCGCCCCGACCGGGACTAGAACCCAGTGTGCCGGCGCTGCTAGGCGGAGGATTAGCCTAGTGAGCCGCGGTGCCGGCCGAAATAGTTGAACTTTAAAAAGCAGAATTCAGCTATAGACTCTGAATATTCTAAAAACCACTGAATATTTCTGTTTTTTTTTTTTTTAAATTATTTATTTGAAAGGCAGAATTACAGAGAGAAAGAGAGGCAGAGAGATAGATCTTCCATCTGCTGGTTCATCCCCAAATGGCCACAACAGCGGGGCCTGGGCCAAGCCAAAGCCAGGAGCCAGGAGCTTCATCGTGGTCCCTGATATGTGTGCAGAGGCCCAAGCACTTGGGCCATCTTCCATTGCTTTTCCAGGCACATTAGCAGGGAGCTGCATCAGAAGTAGAGCAGCTGGGTCTTCAGCCAGCGCTCATACGGGATGCTGGCCCTGCAGGTGGCAGCTTTACACCACAACACCGGCCCCTGAATATTTTTTAAAAAGTTTTTTTTAATTTGAAAGAGATAGACCTTTAATTCACTGGTTCACTCCCCAAACGCCTGCAGCTGCTGGAGCTAGCCCAGGCCAAAAGCTAGGACCTAGGAACCCAATACAGGGTGGCGGGGACCCAACCATTTGAACCATCAGATGCCGACTTACAAGGTATGCATTAGCTGGAAGCTGGCATTGGGACAGAACCGTGACTCAGAGCTGGGCAGTTTAATATGGGGTGCAGCTGGCTTCTTAACTGTTCCAAATGCCTGAGAGTACCCTTTTGAAGAGTATGAATTATAACTCACTCAGTAAAGCTGTTACCCCAGCAAATGGGAAACTTAAAATTTTAAACAATTGGTAATATGTTAATTTCTTAAGATCTGGGTTTAGTGGGAAAAGTAGAAAGACATGATTCAGTGTATCTATCATGGAAACAGGAAATTACAGTATTTTTTGATGTTATTGGGTAATTTATTCTGGTGAGTCATTCACCTAAGTGTGATAAGTAAGAAAATAAAATCACCTCTCCTCCTGTACTCTGACAACACAGATCACTTCTGACACCTGATAGACATGTGAGGTGTCTTCCACATATCAGACCACCAATTTTGCATCATTGGACAGCAGCTGGAGAATGCTGATCGAATTCAGTTTTCATACTATTTGGAAATAGGGTCAGATCCCACAGATTGAGGGGTTGGGCCCCAAGAATGCCCCCTACTTCAGATGCCAGTCGCAAACCTCAGGTGAAACACATAGCATAGGCTTACCAGTTTATTGTAAAGGATATTTCAAAGGGTACGAATGAAGAGCTGCAGAGGGCAAGTAGGAGGGAAGGAAAGCAGAGTTCCATGCCTCTCTAGGTGCTGTGCTGCAGGAGCTGCCGCGTGTCAGCTCTTGGAACCCTGTCCGTTTGGTTTGGTTTGGTTTTAAAGATTTATTTGAAAGGCAGAGTGACAGGGAGAGAGACAGAGAGAGATCTTCCATTCACTGGTTTATTCCCCAGCTGGCCACAATGGCTGGGGCTGGGATAGGCTGACTCCAGGAGCTGGGAACTCCATCTGGGTCTCCCATGTACGTAGGCCATCTTCCACTGCTGTCCTGGGTGCATCAGTAGGGAGCTGGATTGGAAGCAGATCAGCTTGGACTCTTGGACTCTAATGGGCAGCATCACAGGTGGCGCCGTACCACCAGCCCCTGTCCTACTGAGTTTTATATGGAGACTTCGTTGCATAAGCATGATGCTGATAGACTAGGCGGGGAAAACCAGCAAGGCGTGTCTGTTTCAGCCACCTCCTGGACCCTTTGTGTAGTGTTTATTTTTCCAGAGTATGGGACATGATCTAATTTGAAGTAAGAGGGTCTTATCTATCAGAGGGTGTAGATCAGAGAGAGGCAGGGAAGAAAAAAGTTCCTGTGACCCACCTTGGGGAAGAAAGTTATGAGCCAGAAACCATGGATAAAAAAACAAAAATGAGAAAAGCAACAGACTATGTTGAATTATGAAGTACTCTAGAGAATAAATTGCCCTTAGAATAGAATAGAATTTGCTTTATTTGTAAATATGAAGCTTCTACTTAGATTTCCCAGAAATATATTTTACACAGTTTGATGTTAATTTGGTGTAGTTAATTATTTTGAGCTATTTACAGACATATTTTACATTCTTTATTTTTGTTTCTTTAATTTCTAGAACATCAGCCTTCGAAAGTTCCTCAGCAGTTGGTTCCAGATGTATGTCTAAACCTCAGACGTTCCACAGAAATACCAGAGACAGCTTTGTCACCTTCAGCACTTCATACGGTAACGAGTTTGGTTTGTGTTTTATTCAGAAATCAGTCTAGTTTTATGCTAAAATGTGTAGTGATCATCCTGACATCATTCGACTGAATAGGTGAAATGAGGCTAAAAACATGTTATATATGTAGCTTTGTAGGAAAGGTCAAAGCACTATTATGTTCCCAAAATTTAGGAAACTAAGACTAATAATGTACTTCCATAGCTTTCACTAAGTTAGGCCACATACAAGCTTTTCTTACCTTGTTATTAATAAGAATGAAGAATTAAACCTTATTTTGTGGAGTAGCCATGTGGAAGAAAAGGAATGTAATCTTTTTTTTTTTTTTATTACTACGTGTCTTGACTCAGACTGGCCACTCTTACATAAAGGTGATTGACATTCAAGCTGATGATCTGCAGGAATCACCTGTTGTGGGAGAGTCTCCCCCTGACAGTGGTAGCAGAGCGCAGAGCGACCACAGGGAAGCCCCATCATCTGCAGAGTTACATTATCTTGCTGCTTCAGTTACTAATTCTGTTCCCCCACACAAGTTTAACAGTCAAGGTAATAATTTTTTTCCTCCGTTTTAAATAAGTAGCTTTTGAAAAATTCTTTAATACAGCATTGTTACTCTGCTTGCATCTGTATTCCCACCGTCATTTTGGATGTTTATGTTCACGATGATCAATGTTCTGTTAATCTTCTAATTACCTTATTTAGAATCTTTTTATGCCTTTCATATTCTTGATAGACTGTGCCAGTTCTGCTGTGGATTTACCTAAACCTGCTAAAGGGACTCTAGCCTGTCTGGAAGGAAAAGGTTGGAGAGCAGACATTTCAGAAGTGGAGGAGCCTGAAGTTTGCTCACCTGTGCCACCAGTCAGGCTGCAGGATAGAGGTGAATGGCCAAGATAACCCTCCCTGTCCCCTGAATTACTATCATATTATAAATAAGCACTGGTCAGCGTTGTGTCATGGTGAGCCAAGCTGCCACCAGCAATGCCAGGATCAGAGTGCTAGTTCAAGTTTTGGCTGTTCTGCTTCCAATCTGGCTCCCCGCTGATGTGCCTAGGAGGGCCAAAGAGGATGGCTGAAGTGTCTTGGCCCCTGCCACCTGTGCTGTAGACCCAGATGGCGCTTTGGGCTTCACCAGCTGAGGGAGGGTTGCGCACTTTCTATTTCCCTCCCCTTTATCTTCCCCTCCCTCCGTCTGTTTCTATCACTCTGCCTTTCACGTATAGAAATCAATCTTTAGAAAATAAAAAGAGATAAGTACTGACCACTGTAAAAGAAATGAGAGAAAGGCTAGTCCTTTGCCAAGGAGAGTGGGCAGGTAATACAGGATAGAAATAACTGCAAAGCTTGTACTCATGGATGTTTTGTAAGGAGGCCACAGATCTATGTCTGCATGTTTTTTTTTCTCACGTGTTCTGTAAGAGTTCATTGGTGTCTTGATGTTAACAAGGAACTTCAGAGCCAGTGTTTTTGCAGTGCTTAGGGTGCCATTTGAGACATCTGTATCCGTAGTGCAGTGCCTGGATTTGAGTCTCAGCTCCTTTGTTTCTGATGCAAATTCCTGCTGATGCAGACCCTGGGAGGCAGCAGATTAGGTTTAAGTAGTTAAGTCCCTGTCTCACATATGGAAGTCCTATACTGAGTTCTGGGCTCCTGGCTTTGGCCTGGCTCAGCTCTGACTGTTAGGGGCAATTTGGGAGTGAACCAGTGTGTGGAAAATCTCCGTCTCTGTCTTTGTCTATCCCTCTTTGCCTTTCATATAAAGTAAAAATAAACATTTTCTAAAATGGGAATTCTCATATTTACAAAGAAAACTCTAAATTGGCACGTTGAAAATAAACAGGTATGGTAACCAGCAATGCTTTTCCAGTAAAATATTCAGTGTTATAATAAATTAGGTTGCATTGTGGTAAATTTTTCTAAAGATTTAGTAAGAATACTTCTCACCGACCCTAAGTTACTACACCCTGTAGTAATAATCCAGCATGTAGTCAGACTTACTGCAACAAAGAACTGATGTCTTTACTGGGTTCCACAGCTGTTGGGCAGCATGAAGCCTGCTTTGTGGTTGTGAGATTCTTGGTACAGAATCTGGTAATGCCTGGTCCTTGCCAGTAGCCGACGGATACTCAGGAGATAGGAGGAGCAAGGAAGAAATGGGTGGGGGGAGCTCCTAACTTGGGACATATTCTAGCACATGTATTACAAACCACATGCCAAGGTTTGGTTTGGTTTGTTTTTGAAGATTTATTTATGTTTATTTTTAAAGATTTATTTATTGGAAAAGTTACAGAGAGAGGAGAAAGAGAGTTCTTCCATCCACTGGTTCATGCCCCAGATGGCTGCAATAGCCAGGACTGGGCCAGGCTGAAGCCAGGAGTCTGGAGCTTCCTCCAGGTCTCCCACAAGGGTACAGGGGCCCAAGGATGTGTGCTATCTTTCGTTGCTTTCCCATTTGCATTAGTAGGGAGCTGGATTGGAAGTGGAGCAGCCAGCACTTGAACCAGTGCCCATAAGGGATACTGGCACTGCATGCAGTGGCTTACCATGCTGTGCCAAAGCACTAGCCCCCAAGTTTTATGTATTTTATTTGAAAGGCAGAGTCAACAGAGAAGGGAGGTAGAGGAGAGACATCTTAACATCTGCTGGTTCACTCCCTAAATGGCTGCTATGGCTAGGAGTGGGCCAAGCCAAAGCCAGGAACCTGGTGCTTCATATGGGTCTCCAGCCTGGCTGGCAGGAGCCTAAGTCCTTAAGCCATGGTTTACTGCATTTCCAGGGGCATATCAGGGAGCTGAATTGGAAGTGGAGCAGCTGGGACTCCAAATTGGTGCTTATATAGGATGCTGGCATTATAGGCAGCAGCTTAACCTGCTGCACTATAACTCTGACTCCTAGGTGCAGTGTTTCAGGTTTTGAAACTTTGATTTTCTCCGACCTGTTCTGGGGCTGCCAGAGTCCACAGTGGTGGAGGGAAATGAGCCAGTGGTCTTTCAGGCTGGAAAAATGTGTAGTAAAGTGAAAGACTTGGCTTTTAGACTTAAATTGATATACTTGAATTTCCATGCTGCCTCTGTCAGTGAATTGCTTTTGGGCTTTTTTTTTTTTTTTTTTTAACAAATAAATTAACTTTACCTGATTTTCTCTTGTGTGTCTGTGGGATTCAGTCTGATAGGATTGTTAAAATGTACATCTAACCAAGTATCTGTGGCTACTGAAGTATCTCATTGGTTTCCCTTTATACCAGCCAACTTTGGAAAGTTGAAATGGGACAGATACCTAGGTGAAACCTTAAAGGCAAGTATGATTTAGAGAGAGAAAGGGCATTTGGACTGAGAGAAGAGATTGTGTGATGACTCAGATTTGATGGAGTCTACTGAATTTGAGAAAATTAAAGTTGAGTATGTTTGGAGTCAGATAAAGTGTTTGCTAAATGAAGTGGCACAAGGTGAAGCTGGAGTGGAAGACTGGAAAGATTATGTGTGCCTGTGCCCTTTTTTGTCATGCTAAGGCATTTGGACTTTAAGGTAAAGGCATTGGAGATGATCTGAAGGGCTTTGGGGCAGAAAAGGAACCGTATTGCATTTTTGGGTTTAAAAATTTTTTATGTATTTTATTTTTTTAAAGATTTACTTATTTACTTGAAAGAGTTACAAAGAGAGAGGAGAGGCAGAGAGAGAGAAAGGTCTTCATCTGCTGGTTCACTCCCCAATTGGCTGCAATGGCCGAAGCTATGCTGATCTGAAGCCAGGAGCCAGGAGCTTCTTTCTGGTCTCCCATACGGGTGCAGGGGCCCAAGCACTTGGGCCATCTTCTACTGCTTTTCCAGGCCACAGCAGAGAGCTGGATTGGAAGTGGAGCAGCTGGGACTTGAACCGGTGCCCGTTTGGGATGCTGGCACTGCAGGCGGTGGCTTTATCTACTACGCCACAGCACCAGCCCCATGTAATTTTATTTGAAAGGAAGAGTCAGAGAGATAAACAGTGGTTCACTCTTCAAATGTCCATAGCAGCCCAGGCTGGGCCAGGAGGAAACCTGGGAGACAGGAACTTTAATCTTGATCTGCTGTGTGGATGGCAGGGACCCATTTACTGGAGCTATCAGCTGCTTCCCAAAGTGTGCATTAACAGAAAGATGAAATTGGAAATAGAGGCTGGATTCAACCCCAGGCTCTCCGATATGGGATGTGGGCACCCCAAGCAGTGCTAGTGCCTATCCCCTCAATCATTTGTGATCTTCTGTTGACATTTAGATCTGCCCAAACCAGAGTTCCAATTCAAAGAACAGAGCACGGAGTCGGACTCTACGGAAGATTATCTGCTGGGGAGACTCCTGCAGGACGTCTCTGCACCTCGCCCTGCTCCAGGCCCTGCCGCTTGCCGCCTGGAACATCTCACCTCTAAGCTGCAGGAGATTGACCGACAGCTGCTAGCAGTGCAGAACATCGCTGGAAGCATAGAGCAGGATTTCCCCAGCCTTGAAATGCTGAACCTGCCTAGTAGTAAGGTAGATTCTCTTCATTTTTCTGTTCTTTACTGAGTTGTTAAACATTTATAGTGTAGTACAACTGTAGGCACTTGATTTTTCTTTCTTTTTTTTTTTTTTAAGCTTTAGTTGAAAGGCAGAGTTACAAAGAGGTGGGGGGGGGGCAGAGAGAAAGAGAGAAAAAGAGAATGAGAGAATCTTCCATATGCTGGTTCACTCAGATGGTTACAGAGGCTAGAGCTATACTGATCCCAAGCCAGGAGCCAGGAGCTTCCTCTGGGTCTCCCATGCGGGCACAGGGGCCCAAGGACTTGGGCCATCTTCTACTACTTTCCCAGGCCATAGCAGAGAGCTGGATCAGAAGTGGAGCAGCTGGGACTTGAACTGCTGCCTATATGGGATGCCGGCACAGCAGGTGGTGGTTTTACCTGCTATGCCACAGCACTGGCCCCTTGGTTTTTTAAATAATTGGGAGATTTGGTTTCTACAAGCTAGAGTTTCTCAACCTCAGCTCTGTTCACGTTTGGGCCAGATAATTATTTGTTGTAGAAGTGTCCCGTGCAATGTAGGATATTTGGTATCATCCCTTGTTTTTACCAAATGCCAGTGGCTCCCCTACCCCATCAGAAATGTCTCCAGACATTGCTAAATGTCCTAGGGGGCCAAAGTCACATCTGGTTGAGAACCACACTCCCTTAAGCTTCTAAGAATTGAGCCTGTGCTTCATACCAGAAAAGGTATACATGAATTGGGGCCAGTGCTGTGACGTAGTAGATTAAGCATCCACGTGTGGTGTCAACATCCCGTTTGGGTGCCAGTTTGAATCCTGGCTGCTCCACTTCCAAATCCAAATCCCTGCTGATGGCCTGGGAAAGCAGTAGAAGATGGTCCAAGTGCTTGGGCCCCTGCACCCGTGTGGGAGACCTAGAAGAAGCTCCTGGCTTCAGATCTGCTCAGCTCTAGCCATTGCTGCCATCTGGGGAGTGAGCCAGCAGATGGAAGACCTCTCTTTCTGTCTCTTCCTTGCTTTGTCTGTGGCTCTGCCTCTCAAGTAAATAAATAAATATTAAGGAAAAAAAAAAAAAGAAGAAGAAAGAAATGCAGGAATTATAAAACCAGAATGTGATTTCAAAGAATCCTGGGCCGGACTAGAACGGGTCAAAGCCAGGAACTGGGAAGCTCAATCCAGGCAGAGACCCGACGACTGGAGCCATCACCTACTGCCTGCCAGGCTCTGTGCTAGTTGGAAGCTGCAGTTATGAGCTGAAGCCAGGAACTGAACCCAGACCTTCTGATACTGGACACAGGCGTCTGAACCACTAGGCTATTTATTTTTTTGACAGGCAGAGTGGACAGTGAGAGAGAGAGACAGAGAGAAAGGTCTTCCTTTGCCTTTGGTTCACCCTCCAATGGCCGCCGCGGCCGGCGCACCGCGCTGATCCGATGGCAGGAGCCAGGAGCCAGGTGCTTTTCCTGGTCTCCCATGGGGTGCAGGGCCCAAGCACCTGGGCCATCCTCCACTGCACTCCCTGGCCACAGCAGAGAGCTGGCCTGGAAGAGGGGCAACCGGGACAGAATCCAGTGCCCCGACCGGGACTAGAACCTGGTGTGCCGGCGCCGCTAGGCGGAGGATTAGGCTAGTGAGCCGCGGCGCCGGCTTTTGATTTTATTTTTTAACTCGGGCTTAGAACTATCATATCAAAATGAATGTTAGCTGTCAAAGTAGTCTATGGAATGTCCTTCATAAAACCTTTTCCTCCCCTTTCTGAGCTAGTTCAGTAAGCACAGCTAAAGCCAGAGGCTTCACTTATTTCCAAATCTAATCTTGATTCTGGCTTGCTCACCCTTGCATTCATTCACTTCAACATTTATTGAGTATCTACTACATGCTAGGCCTGCTACTAAGTTCTGGGGATGGAAAGTCTAGTAAGGCAGAGTACCTACTTACTCTGGGGAGCTTGGAATCTAACAGAAGGTATTGAATCTGTACACAAAGAAAACATGAAGCAGGTGAGGATACCGAGGTGCGCCTGGCCTGCTGTGAGAAAAAGCAGAAAAGATGCCATACGGTGGGAGGTGTTGGGGAGTGTCTCAGCATTACCTGGAGGTAGAGGCTGGTGGATCTGGCTCTGCGACTGTAGCAGTAGACAAAGGTGGGAGATAGATAAGAAGCATTGTTGGCCGTGTCCAGTGGCTGGGATTTCATCCTGCAAGCAGGCAGTGGGGATCACTGCAGAGCTTTCGGCAGTAAAGTGATGTGATCACACTTGCTGGCATAGTGTGGAGGGTAGATTGGAAAGGCTGAGACCGGGAACAGGGGGGCCAGTTGTTATCACTGGGGTTCCAGACCTTGCTGCTCATTAGAATCATCTTTGAAACTTGTTATAAATGCAAACTCCTGGGCCCTGGTTCCCTGAGATTCTGATCTTTAAGTAAGTCTGGGATAGAGCTCAGGAATCTTTATTATTAACAAGCTTTACAAATGATCCCTGTGCTGCTAGTTTTATGTGAGGTCCACTGGTAAGTTTTCAGTGGATCCCAAACACCTAAGGTATGCAGTAGTGATACAGGTAAACCTTCCCTAGAGGGAGAAGCTATCAGGAGTTAGCTATCGGCTAAGGCACGTGAAGAAGAGAACAGATTCGCAGTGGTGTCCAGGTCCCAGTCTGGGTGCACGCTGGGGCCACTTTCTAAACTCAGGTAGAGGAAGCGCTCGTGTGTGTTTATGTACGCATGAGTTTGGGGAGGGACGCACATGTGAAACATGAGGTGCTGTGAGATTGTAGGTATTGGATATATGCTCCTGGAGCTGAGAAGTTAGGTGTGGGCTGGAGGTTCAGATGGTGGAATCACTAGTTAGGAGAGTTCAGATCGTAGGAGAGAGCAGACGGTGGCACAGGAGAGATTCCAGGCACACTCCTTTTTAAGGATGAGGATTCAACATGCAGGCCTGAGAACAGCCCAGGGTTGTAAGAGATCCAGGAGAAAGCTGGCCAGTGGAGGCGTTTGAAGAAGGAGCTCTCACGGATCTGCTGCGTTAGACATTGCACAGTTGTGTCATGATCACCCTGATAGCTCTTCTGGTAATGTACAGGCCAGCCCTGCTGAATCTGTGGAGGAGGCATAGGGGCTGCCATTTCTGAAAAGTTCCTAACAATTGAGGGAGAGCTTCCCTATCAGCCCATGCCTTTGAGACTGGAAGGTGGGTGCTAAGCCTTGTGCTGCCCATGGCAGGTACTGGGTTAATGTTTGCTTAACGACTGCCTTTGTTCTCCTGGTTTTGATTGTAACAGCAGTACAACTATATATACAATGCAAGATTTGCTACTAGAATGTTTAGTAATAATTGTAACACAAGTTTGGAAGACAGTTTGAAAGGAAGAGATTTATTAACTCTGTTTGAAAGGCAGAGTTACAGAGAGAGGCAGAGACACAGAGTAGTCTGCTGGTTTACTCCCTAAAAGGTTGCAGCTGCCGGGGCTGGGCCAGGCTGAAGCCAGGAGCCTGGATTTCCATCTGGGTCTCCCACCTGGGTAGCAGGGGCCCAAGCACTGGGGCCATCTTCCGTTGCTTTTCCAGGTGCATTACAGGAAGCTGGATAGGAAGTGGAGTAGCTAGAACTCAAACAGGAGCCTGAAGACTTGGGTGGAAATCTGTGTTCTACAATTAAGCAAGTCACTGAATCTCCCCAGGGCCGTGTTCCCTCATCTTTTTTTTTTTTTTTTTTTTTTGACAGGCAGAGTGGACAGTGAGAGAGAGACAGAGAGAGAGAAAGGTCTTCCTTTTGCCATTGGTTCACCCTCCAATGGCCACCGTGGCCGGCACACTGTGGCCGGCGCACCACACTGATCCTATGGCAGGAGCCAGGTGCTTCTCCTGGTCTCCCATGTGGGTGCAGGGCCCAAGGACCTGGGCCATCCTCCACTGCACTCCCGGGCCACAGCAGAGGGCTGGACAGGAAGAGGAGCGACCGGGACAGAATCTGGCGCCCCGACGGGGACTAGAACCCAGTGTGCCAGCGCCGCAAGGTGGAGGATTAGCCTATTGAGCCACGGCGCCGGCCCCCTCATCTTTTAAATGCCTTTGCTGAGATGGTAGTCAAAGTTCCTTCGTGTTCTCAAATTATATATTACTGTTTTTCTGAGCCTCTCTTTTTTTTTTCTGAATTAATATTTATTTTTTTGAAATAATATATTTTAATTTTCTTTATAATGAAAGGTATTTTTTTGTTTAAAGATTTATTTATTTATTTGAACATAAGAGTTACATAGAAGGAAAGGTGTAGCGGGTAAAGCCGCTGCCTGCAGTGCCGGCATCCCATATGGGCTGCTCTAGTTCCGATCCAGCTCTCTGCTGTGGCCTGGGAAAGCAGTAGAAGATGGCCCAAGTGCTTGGGCCCCTGCACCCACATGGGACACCCAGAGGAAGCTCCTGGCTTCGGATCAGTGCAGCTCCAGCCATTGCGGTGTGAACCAGTGGATGGACGATCTCTCTCTCTCTCTCTCTCTCTCTCTATCTCTCTGCCTCTCCTTCTCTTTCTGTGTAACTCTTTCAAATAAATAAATAAATCTTTTAAAAAATTTATTTTTTAAAGATTCTGTTTGTTTATTTGAGAAGTAGAGTTATAGACAGTGAGAGAGAGAAACAGAGAGAAAGGTCTTCCATCTGTTGCTTCACTCCCCAAATGGCCGCAATAGCCGGAGCTGCGCCGATCCGGAGCCAGGAGCCAGGAGCTTCTTCCTGGTCCTCCATGTGGGTGCAGGGACCCAAGCACTTGGGCCATCTTCTGCTTTCCCAGGCCATAGCAGAGAGCTGGATGTGAAGAGGAGCAGCCAGGACTCGAACCAGCGCCTATATGGGATGCTGGCACCGCAGGCGAAGGATTAACCCACTGTACATGGTGCCGGCCCCCCAAAATTTAAATTCTTTTAAAAATATATATATATCACTTCTCCTGAGCCTCTTAAAAGGTTAATTCAGTTAAGGAACAAATAAATAAAATTTTCTTCTGTACTGATCTCTATCATTTAGCTCAGAGTGGATTTAATTCATTTTTTTCATTTGTTGCATTAATGCAAATGTTTAAAACTTATATAAAATTATTTGTGATATTGATATGAGCAGTGTATAAAATCTGTAACTGTTGTTTTGTTGTGTGTGTGTTTTCTGCAGTTTGGACAGGTGGATCATGAGGAATTGTCTCCTGGCTCTGAAATTGAAAAACCATTAGCTTCAAAAACCATCAGCATTTCTGAAGAAGGTTTGTTGTGGGTGTGGCAGGGGCTGGGACTGAGCCTTGTTTGGTTGATCAGAAAGAATAACATTGTTTCTTGGAATACCAGAATCAGGAATAGTGAACTGAAGACATCAGCCTCCCAATTTTTAGTTTAGGGTTATTTTTGTAATAATGTAATTGACTCCCACCTTAAGGTCGTTTTTACCCCTGAGAAGCCAGTAACCTCCTCGAGCTTTGACGCCAGAAGCGGGCAGTGTGGCCTGGATCTTAGTTTCTTTGGATTCTGAGCCACTGGTTACCCACAGCTGAGGACTGCACAGGGCTTGTGGTTATGCCTCTGTTTGAGGTGGTCAGGTGAGCTGACACTGGAGGCTCTGGTTAAGCCAGGCAAGAGTTTTTTGTTTTTTATTGAAAGGATGAGATTGGAGTGATATTGTTTATTTCTACTGTATCTTTTTTTTTTAAGAAATATTTAAAATCAAAAATCTCCAATTCTCTTGTTCACTACCCAAATGGCTGCAGCAGCCAGGACTGAGGCAGGCCGGAGCCAGGATCCAGGAGCTCCCCCTAGGTCTCCCATGTGAATGCAGAGGCCCAAGCTTTGGGCTATCCTCCACTGCATTCTGAGGCATACCAGAAGGGAGCTGAATTGGAAATGGAGTAGCCAGGACTCGAACTGGCATCCATATGGGATACCAGTGCTGCAGGCTAGGGCGTTAACCCACTGAGCCACAGCACCGGCCCTTCTACTGTATCTTTAGTTGTTTATACCTGCACTCTTATTCAGTCTGATCAAAAGAAGACAGCTTTTTCAGTGTTCTCAAAAAACCATCCTGTCTGATACTTCTTAAAATATTCATTTTCTTGGCCGGCGCCGCGGCTCACTAGGCTAATCCTCCGCCTAGCGGCGCCGGCACACCGGGTTCTAGTCCTGGTCGGGGCGCCGGATTCTGTCCCGGTTGCCCCTCTTCCAGTCCAGCTCTCTGCTGTGGCCCGGGAGTGCAGTGGAGGATGGCCCAGGTGCTTGGGCCCTGTACCCCATGGGAGACCAGGAAAAGCACCTGGCTCCTGCCATCGGATCAGCGCGGTGCGCCGGCCGCAGCGCACCGGCCGCGGCGGCCATTGGAGGTGAACCAACGGCAAAGGAAGACCTTTCTCTCTGTCTCTTTCTCTCTCACTGTCCACTCTGCCTGTCAAAAAAAAAAAAAAAAATCAAAAAAAAAATTCATTTTCTTTATTTTTTTCATGTAGTCTGTGAGTGGTAAATTTCTCGTCTTTGAAAATAACTTTGATTGTACTATAATTTTTGAGTGATAGCTTATAACTGAATATAGAATTCCAGGATAATCATTGCTTTCCATCACCATTTTGAAGCTATCTTCTGCCATTTCTTTCTCTTTTTTTAAAAAAAAATTTGAAGCAGAGACAGAACTTCTGGTTCACCTCCCAAGTGCCCCCAGTGGCCTTGGACTAGGGGCCAGCACCAGGAACTAGGAACTCAATCCAGATCTCTCATATGGCTGGTGAGAATCCAATTACTTGAGCCATCACTAGTGTCTCCCAGGATCCACATCAGCAGGAAGCTGGAGTCAGGAGTGGAGGCGGGTATTAGCCCGGACACCCCCAATTTGGGATGTGGGTGTCTTAACTGGCATCTTTGTCACTGAGCCAGATTTCTGGTCACTAAGTATCCACCATGTGCGGTCAGTCTAATTGCATGTCCTTTTATCTCTGAATTCATAAGATTTCTCATTTTAAATTTATTTTGCTGTTTTGAAACAATATGTCTAGGTCTTTATCTTCCATTGAGGTAGTAATGACTCTTCGGTTAATGGTTTAACATGGGGAACTTTTCACGTGGTATGTTCGGCAGTGTTGTGTCCACCCTGTTCTTTGTTCTTTCCTCAAACCGTCCTTTGTAGGTTTGTTAGAACTCACTCTGTTCCTTATCTCTTTAACCCACTCTCCATAATTTCCTCTCTTATCCCCTTGGGGTTCTCACAGATATCTTGGACCTGTCTTCCTAGTGTGCCAGTTCTCTTTTCTGCTGTCCTCTTATTCTTTCACCCATTCCTCATGATTTTAGTTTTGATGACCACATTTTTAATATATAAAACTTCTGTACTTTTTTTCCAAATCTATCTGTTCTTTTGATGTTCTATCCTATTCTTCTGGTATGGTTTCTATGCCTTTTAAATTGTTTTTTATTACTATGGAAGAATTTTGTTTCATATTAAATTAATTCATTATACAGTAAAAATTTATCAGAATATTGATACAAACTTCTGATATATCTGAGATGCCAGTGGAAGTATTATAAATTGTTTTCATGTGATTTTTTTGGCTAGTGTATTCTTTTAATTGTAATATGTGTTCTGAATTAGTGCATGTCCTGACTCATGTGGATGGGGAAGATCAGAGTGACAAGATTTCAGAAGCTGAATTTTCAGTAACAGAAAATCGTTCTCATCAGAAAACCTGTGTATTTCCTTCTGCTGATTCAGCTGTCAGCCTTTGCAGTGGCCAGAACACTGCTTCTCCTGGTACTGGTCTTCATCTTTGTTATTTCTCTATACTTTCTGCTACCGCGTTATTGAACTGTGTTCACTGGGGCCACAGGTAGGAAGAATTTGTGAAGGCCATTATGTAATACTTACTTCATGGAAGTTACAACTTGAGCCATTCATCTGAAGAAGTGTGTTACATTGTCACCTTTATAAAGTGTACTACAGCCACGTATCTCCCTGTAACCAAGGTTAAATAGATGAGAATAACAACTGGAATTACCATGTCTGATTTCCACAAACATTTAGAAATTTAAACTTTGCAAATTATGAGAACTTTGAATTTTAATTTGAAAACAAGATACTGGCTGCAAAATACTGAGGCTCTGCCATGTGCTAGACGTCACTTTTTATATGCACAGATTCTGGTTTAAGCTTGGCCTGTGGCTTACTTTTATGATCTCCATTTTACCATTGCAGATATTGAGACTTAGATTTAGCACCACTTTTTATTCCATTTTATATGGGAGGAAAAATTAGCAGTGATATTCTTTTTTTTTTTTTTTTTTGACAGAGTGGACAGTGAGAGAGACAGAGAGAAAGGTCTTCCTTTGCCGTTGGTTCACCCCCCAATGGCCGCCGCGGCCGGCACACCGCGCTGATCGATGGCAGGAGCCAGGTACTTATCCTGGTCTCCCATGGGGTGCAGGGCCCAAGCACTTGGGCCATCCTCCACTGCACTCCCTGGCCACAGCAGAGAGCTGGCCTGGTAGAGGGGCAACCAGGACAGAATCCAGCGCCCCGACCGGGACTAGAACCCCGGGGTGCCAGTGCCACAAGGCGGAGGATTAGCCTAGTGAGCCGCGGCGCCGGCGCATCTACTGTTTCACTCCCCAGATGACCTCAATAGCCAGGCTGGGTCGGGCGGAAGCCGGGAGCCCAAGTACTTGTGCCGGCTTCTGCTGTTTTCCCAGGTGCACTAGCAGGCAGTTGGATAGGAAGCGGAGCAGCTGGGGCTTGAGCTGGTGTTCTGGTGTGGGATGCTGGTGTCACAAGTGGTGGCTTAACCTGCTGTGCTGCAATGCTAGCCCTTAACTTCCATTTTTTAGCACATTCTTCTGAAGTCGTAATACTGGGAAACAATTACTCACTGAGAATGGATTTAATCTGGGGGCCGCTTCTGGCAAGTTAAATAGATGATGGGGTTGAGTATCACTTTTTGAAATGAAAAATAAGGAATTGTGGTAATCAAGGAATAAAGCTTACTGATTTTGGTTAAGAAATTGTACAGGCAGTCCCTGTGTTAACTTGTCTTTCCCAGGTAAACTTATAGAAGATTTAATAAATTGTTTGCTTTAAAGACATGTAGTTAACATTGAACAAGGTTTAAAGAAGTCATTCCTTAGTTTCTGTCCTTTCAAGTAATTTGCTTCTTAGATTTAAATTAGATATCTTCCAAAAGGTATTACTTTCAGGTTACTAGAGGGTTTTTGTCATTTGTGTTTTGTTTTAAAGTCAGTTGCATTCTGGTATTCCACACCATGTACCAAAGATGCAACTGAAGGATATCATGTTGAATGAAGAATGAAATAAGCTGGACCCAGAAAGACAAACACCTTATGTCTCCCGTATTCATATGTGAGAGCTAAAGTTAAAGGATAAAATAAAAAAATCCGTGTACTAAAGGAAGAGGAGTTGAAAAATATTCTACAGGATACTCAAGATTCTAGGAAGCAATCCTGAAATGTAGTAGTACCAAATAGCGTATTCAAGACGAGGACAAACATGTTGATGAATATGTATTTAAACCAATTCAGAGATTTAAAAATATTTCTTTTTCTGAGTATATGATTTGTATATGTGATTACTGATTGACACAAAAAAAGACCTGAAATTTTTATTAATAATATTTCTTTCTTCAAGGTGCAAATAACAGTGATGAATTACTTGAAAGGTAAATATTTTAAAAGCTAATTCTTGATTTTAATTAAGTTTGGGTAAAAATATGTATTCTAGGAATTTTGCAATATGTATGAACTCTTAAAGTATACATCTTTGCATGGTTTAAAGAAATGTAATAAATTCCCACTGAGAACTGAAAATTGTTACATACCTTTCTATTTTAACACAATTAGAATATAGACTCCATTTGCTACATTTCCCTTCACTAAATGTGTATTGAATTTCAGCAGCAAAATCTGCAGACTCTTTTCTTGGTCCTTAAGAGTTTGCTTTTCAAAATGCATTTGCCAAGTCATCTGTTGTGGATTAGGCTTTTCATTTAGAAAAGCATAGAATACTAGAAATTAGTATATTAGAATGACAAAATATCAGAAAGAGTAGGTACGTGTTTATCATTTTGTGTTCAGGTACTCTTGAAAGGCGTAGTTTCACATGTTTAGTTTTGTTTCATTATGTTGTGGATACTGATTTTTGTTTCTCAAATCACATTCGCAAACACAGTGCTTCAGTCGATGCACTCCAGGTGGCTGGCCTGACTGACATTGCAGACATTATTGATGATCTGATAACCGGCGGTGGAGTTTCCAGTGAAGAGCTTGGCTTAACAGAACAACAAGCTAAGAGTATCTCCAGGTAAACTTTGAAAAAATCATTTTTTTTTCTTCTTAGAGGCAGAGAGAGAGGGACAGGCACACACACACGGAGTCAGAGAGGGAGAGAGCGAGCACTTGCGAGCGCTCGCATCTACTGGTTCATTCCCCAAATGCCTGCAACAGCCGGGGCTAGACTGAGCTGAAGCTGGGAGCCCAGGAACTCTGTTCAGGTCACCCAAGTGTGTGGCAGGAACCTGGTCAGACCAGAGCAGGAATCAATCTTGGGTCTGTGAAGCAAGATATGGCCAGCTAATGGTGATTAAATGTCTACCCCAAGAATTCACTTTTAACCCATTGAAAATATTGGTGTTTCAAAAATGTTCAGAATGGACATTTTTAATGTGGTATTCATGAAACAAATTTGAAGCTATTCTAGAATATACTTTTTCTTCATCACTAGTTTTTGTGATGTGTATGTGTCATTTGCCCCTCTCCCCCAACAGTACATAACTGGTTTATTCAGTGTAGCACATTGTATCCAGCGAGTTTTTCCAGGGTCTCAACACTCTGTCATACATTTCATCTCCTCCCTCCTCTGCTCCTCCCTCCCCTCCCCTTTAGTTCCCTTCTCTTCGCCTTCCAGCCCTGCCTGCCTGCTGCCTGCCTGCTGCCTCCCTGCCTTTATTTGGAAGGCAGAGAGAGGAAGAGACAGACAGAGGTCTCCTATCCATTGGTTTGTGCCCCAACTGTCTCCAGTAGTCACGGCTGGGCCAGGCTGAAGCCAGGAGCCTGGAAGTCCTTCTGGATCTCCCATATGGGTGTCAGGGGCCCAACCACTTGGCCAGCTTCCACTGCTTTCCCAGGTGCATTTACAGGGAGCTGGATCAGGAGGGGAGCAGCCTTTGCCATGGGGAGCCACTGCCATGAAGGTCGAGCTGTGCAGCTGCAGTGGGTGCACGATCGATCCCAGCCACGGGAGGCACCATGAGGACTGATGGGAAGGTGTTCTCATTTCTTAACACAGAATGCAAGTCTGAGTTTCTTTCCAAGAGGAATCCTTGGCAGATAAACTGCACTGTCCTCTACAGAAGAAAACATAAAAGGGGCAGCCGGAAGAAATCCAAAAGAAACGAACTCGCCATGCAGTCAGATTCCAGAGGCCATCACTGGTGCATCTCTTGCTGATATAACGGCCAAGAGAAGTTAGAAACCTGAAGTCAGACTCAATGAGAACAAGCTATCAGGGCTGCCAAGGAAGCCAAAAAAGCTAAGCAGGCATCTAAAAAGATAGCAATGGCTGCTGCTAAAGCTCCTGTACAGGCAGCACCTAAGCAAAAGTTCGTAAAGCTAGTGAAGGGTTCCGCTCCCCAAACTAGTGGAAAATGCCAAGTTGGCACATTAGAGTTTTAACTAAAGATTGGAGTATCAATAAAAAAACGAAGTAGAGAAGCTGGGTCCCCCACTGGCACCCATATGGGATGCCAGCATCTTGGGTGGTGGCTTAACCTGCTAGGCCACAAGCCTCACTTCTTGACTTTTATAGAGTCAGCTTTACAAGGAGCAGCTATACTTCTTTATTTCCTAGCTCAGTTCCACTTACTGCCTCAGTAAAAATAGTGTTATAATCAGACTTTAAAGACTGACCAGAAAACAGTCTACCCCCCACCCCGAGAAAAATAAACGATTATTTATTTAGTGGACTTTATCTGCTATATTATGGCCTTCTATCACAACATTGTAAACCCTAACTGCCTAAACTAGCACATTTAATTACCTTCAATATTTTTTTTAAAGACTGATTTATTTTAAAGGCAGAGTTGGAGAGAGGGGAGAGAGAGAGATGAATATTGACTTAACCTGTGCCATAGCACCAGTTTCTTTCTGCTGTTTTTAAGTTGATGACATAAATATTTCATTAAGTCTATTAAATGTCAAAAGTTGGGGCTGGCACTGTGGTATAGCAGGTAAAGCCACTGCCTGCAGTGCTGGCATCCCATATGGGTACTGTCTATGAGTTTCGGCTGCTCCACTTCCAATCCAGCTCTCTGCTATGGCCTGGGAAAGCAGCAGAGGATGGATGGTCTAAGTGCTTGGGACCTGTACCCCTGTGGGAGACCCAGAAGAAGCTCCTGGCTCCTGGCTGCCAGTCGGCCCAGTACCAGCTGTTGGTGCCATTAGTGGACAGAAGACCCCTCTCTCTGTCTCTGCCTCTCTGTGACTCTGCCTTTCAAATAGATAAGTCTTTGGGGAAAAATGTCAAGAGTGATAAATAACAAAATTTTTTTTCTATTCCTGATTGGAGATAGAAATGTAAGACCAAGTTATGTCAGTGTGCTGAAGGGGTCCAGGGCAGGAGAGTCAAAGGCAGCACTTCACCAGAGTTTGAGCTGTATCCTAAAGGATCTGTAGAAACTCATGGCTGTGGGCCAGCCCTGTGGCATAGCAGGTAAAAAGCCACCACCTGCAGTCCTGGCATCCCATATGGGAGCCGGTTCGTGTCCTGGCTGCTCCACTTAGGACTCAGCTCAGACATTAGACCACAATGAAGATCTGAGGCCTGCTGGCGCTGCAGCTCACTAGGCTAATCCTCCGCCCAGCGGTGCCGGCACACCAGGTTCTAGTCCCAGTCGGGGCGCCGGATTCTGTCCCGGTTGCCCCTCTTCCAGGCCAGCTCTCTGCTGTGGCCCGGGAGTGCAGTGGAGGATGGCCCAAGTGCTTGGGCCCTGCACCTCATTGGAGACCAGGAGAAGTACCTGGCTCCTGCCATCGGATCAGCGTGGTGTGCCGGCTGCGGTGCGCTGGCCGCGGTGGCCATTGGAGGGTGAACCAACGGCAAAAGGAAGACCTTTCTCTATCTCTCTCTCTCACTGTCCACTCTGCCTGTCAAAAAAAAAAAAAAAAAAAAGAAGAAGAAGAAGAAGAAGAAGATCTGAGGCCTTCTTTTTAAGGAGAGAGGGAAGAAAAGAAGGTTAGGGAGACAGAGAGCCAAGAGTCACCCAGAGTCACCCGTGTCCTGCAGGAATGGGCCAACCCAACCGTTCCTGCCGTGCCTGGTCATTGACTTGGCCAGACTGTGGACGTGGGACATGAAACTGAGCAGGAGCTGGGGAGATCCAGAACAGTTCCCTCTGCGTTACAAGTTCTGGAAGTGATGGAGTCTAGGATATAGATTATAGATAAGAAAATCTAAAACAAAACCGTTAGGACTGGAATAGTGAAATGGTGAGCAGAGTGGAGCCATGTAGGAGACCACGTATGTTTGAGAGTTAAAATCCAGGCTTGTGGTGCAGTCCCAGCTACTTTGCGCCCCCAGCCAGGTTCCTGCTAATGTGCTTGGGAAAGCTGCAGAGGATGGCAAGTGCACCCGAGTGTTTGGGTCTCTGCCACCCACGTGGGAGGCCCAGATGGAGTTCTTGACTTCAGCCTCAGCCTGCCCTGGCTATTAGGACCATTCAGGGATTCATAGCAGATGGAAGATCTCCCTCTCTGTCTCTCCTTCTCTCATTCTGCCTTTCAGATAAGTAAATAAATAATTAAAAAAAAAAAAAGTTCCAGAGAGAGTGTAAAGAGAAAAGAGCTTAAAGCAAATGTATAGGGAATTTGATCATTCTGAGACCCTTTTCAGTGGATTTCAGGGAGCAGATTTTAGCGAACTGCCTAGAGCAGGGGAAGACTCCAAGTACACAGTAGTTAGTCATGGTACTTCCTATCTGCATGAAAATGTAAAAGTAAACGAAATCTTGTTCTGTTTCTCAGGATTCAGCGTTGTTCTGGCAGGCGTCCACAAAGAACTGAGAGAGAGAGGAGAGAGATTCAAGTGTGGATGAAAAGAAAACGGAAAGAAAGAATGGCAGAGTACTTAAATCAGCTGGCAGAAAAGAGAGGGCAAGAACATGACCCTTTCTGCCCCAGAAGCAATCCGGTAAGTCCGCCATGTCCCAGGAGTGGGATTATCATAGACTGTGTAGTTTTATCATGTCAAATAGTCAAGGATTACTGTAATTTGGATAAATTTTATTTGTTTAGAAGTCACTGTTTACTTAGCTCAGGAAAAATTAAGAAACTTCAGAAAATATAGCAGGATATTGTACAAACCACTTTCACTTGAACTAGCTTAAATACTTGTTTTCTCCTCCAGGCTCATTATGGCTCTAGCATTTTAACCAGGAAGTTGAGTGAGTAGGTGTTTTGCTGGAGTTAAATTTGTAATTTTCGGTGAGAGTTAGGGGCAGCTGAACAGCTTTGTGCATATGAAAGCTGTTTTAAAATTTGATTTTCTACATTAATTTATATATGAAGAATTTTTTAAAGTATGGTCTAATCTTGTACCTGCAGAACAGTGGCTAATGTGTGTGTGGGGTTGTTTTTCTTTTTTTTAAGATTCATTTTATTTGGAAGATAGAGTGATGTTTCATTCTCTGGTTCATTGTCCAAATGGCCACAACAGCCAGGATTGGGCCAGGCTGAAGCCAGGAGCTCAGAACTCCATTTTTGTCTCCCACATAGGTCGCAGGGGCCCAAGCAGTTGGGCTACTGGCTGCTGCTTTCCCTGGAGCAAGAAGTAGAGTAGCCAGGACTCGACCTAGCACTCTGATATGGGATGCTGCTGCTGTTAATATACTGGCCCTTGTTTTGCTTTTATTTTTTCTTTTCTTTGCTCTTTTTCCTTTTTCTTTCTTTCGCTATTGATTTATTTATTTTGGAAGTCAGAGTTACAGGGTATTGGGGGAAAAGAGAAGTCCTCCCATCAGCTGGCTTACTCCCCAGATGGCCTCAATGGCCATGCTAGGCTAGGCTGAAGCCAGGAGCCAAGAACTTCACAGGGTCTCCCACAAGGGTGGCAGGGGCCCCGACAATGATTTCCCAGGCCATTATAGAGAGGTGGGTCAGAAGTAGAGCAGCCGGGACATGAACCAGCACCCTTATGAGATGGCCAGTGTCACAAGTGGTGGCTTTACCCACTGTGCCATAGCGCTGGCCCCTTTTTCTTAACTGCCTCCCTTTTTTGGTCATTTAATTTGAAAAGCAGAGAACTCTCTCTCTCTCTCTCTCTCTCTCTCTCTCTCTCTATATATATATATATATATATTTTAAGATTTATTTGTTTGCTAGGCAGAGATCAGAGAGAGGGAAGGACAAAGAGAGAACTATCTTCCATCTTCTGGTTCACGCTCCAGGTAGCTTCAGTGGCCAGCACTGGGTCAGGCTGAAGCCAGGAGCTTCTTCTGGATCTCCCATGTGGGTGCAGCAGCCCAAGGACTTGGGCCATCTTCCGCTGCTTTCCCAGATGCATGTTCCAGGGGAGCTGGAACAGAAGTGGGGCAGCCAAGACTTGAACCGGCACCCATATGGGATGCCAGCACTTCAGGCCGTGGCTTAACCTGCTGCGCCACAATGCCAGCCCTAGAGACAGAGAACTCTTTCATCTACTAGTTTACTCCCCAAATGCCCAGAACAGCTGGAGTTGGGCCAGGCTGAAGCCAGGAGCCTGAAACTCAAGCCAGGTCTCTGATACGGGTGGTAGCGACCCTGCTGTCTCCCAAGTTGCACAGCAACAGGAAGCTGGATCAGAAGCAGAGTGCTGAGTTGAATTCAGGACTTCCCAAGTGGTGCATCTTAACTGCTGTGTCAGACATCCGCCCTTAACTGCCTTTTAAACAGTCAGTGTTTATTTTCTGAGCCTGAGTATAGGCATCACTGTGGCTATGTCAGATTTTTTTCCTTCAAAAAAGTGAAAAAAAAAAGCAGTGTTACTTTGATAATCATATTAGTATGAAAATTAATTTAGGTTATAATTAGATTATATTTTTATCTTTGACTTTTTAATATAAAATAAAATGTTTCATTTTTTTCAGCCTCATTAGTAGAACACATTATTTTTAATGTTTTTTGATTAACATGTAGTAGTTGTACATTTAAAAAATATTGTCATTGTATTTGAAATGGAGAGAGAAAAACACACACACACACTGACAGTGACAAAGAGACAGATACAAAGAGATCTTCCATCCACTGGTTCACTCCCCAACAACCAGGGCTGGGTCAGGCTGAAGCCGGGGCCAGGCTGAAACCAGGAGTCAGGAACTCAAGCTGTGTTGTTGGTAGCGACTTAAGTACTTGCTATGTCTCACAGTGCGCATTAGCAGGAAGCTAGATCAGAAATGGAGGAGGGATGTGCACCAAGCACTCTGATAGGGAAGGCAGGCGTCCCAAACCAATTCTTGATCACTGCACTGAACAGCTGCCCCACCATGCTTAATGTATTTCCTCCCTCCCTTCCTCCCTCCCTTCTTGCCTTCTTAAGAGTTACACAGAGAGGAGAGGCAGAGAGAAGGGTCTTCCATCCGCTGGTTCACTCCCCAGTTGGCCACAACGGCTGGAGCTGCGCCAATCCAAAACCAGGAACCAGGAGCCTCCTCTGGGTCTCACATGCGGGTGCAGGGGCCCAAGGAGTTGGGCCATCTTCTACTGCTTTCCCAGGCCATAGCAGAGAGCTGGAAGAGGAGCAGCCGGGTCTCAAACTGGTGCCCATATGGGATGCTGGCGCTTCAGGCCAGGGTGTTAACCCGCTACGCCACAGTGCCAGCCCCTTAATGTATTTTCATGAATTAAGCCCAGTGTTTCCCATATGTATAGTGTAAATTGATCCAACCAACTATCCCGTTTCTGTGTCTGGAGCCTAACAACTCCTCTCTTCCTGTTCTTTATACAGTATATATTGTGAATTATACTCAGCTGTTGGTACTGTGGAACACTAAAATTTCCTTCTATCTAATCTCTCTCCCACCCTTCCCAGCCTTTACTAATCACTATTCCAAGTTTAATTTTTTTTAACTTCCACAGATGAGAAAGCCAGATATATACCCAATGGAAAGGAAATCAGCATAGCAAACATGCATTGCCATGTTCATTACCGTGCTAGTCACAGCAGTCAACATTTGTGATCAATAGATTACAGGAAAAAAATGTGGTATATAAACATATGATGGAATACTGTTCAGATATAAAAAAGAATGAAATTCTAACATTGTTAGCAAAATGGATGAAACTGGATGCCATTGTGTTAAATGAAATAAACCAGACACAGAAAGACAATAACAGGGCTGGCACTGTGGCATAATGGACTAAGCCTCTACGTGTGGTGCCAGCATCCCATATGGGTGCCGGTTTGTATCCTGGCTGCTCCTCTTTGGATCCAGCTCTGTGCTCTGGGCTGGGAAAGCAGCAGAAGATGGCCCAAGTCCTTGGGCCCCTGCACCCGTGTGGAAGAAGCTCCTGGCTCCCGGCTTCAGATTGGACCAGCTCTGGCCATTGTAGCCATCTGGGGAATGAACCAGCAGATGGAAGACCTCTCTCCCTGTCTCTCCCTCTCTCTTTCTGTAACTCTGCCTCTCAAGTAAATAAAGAAATCTTTAAATCTGTCATTTGTAAAAGGAGAACACGTTGTGTAAGAATTTTCCAGCTAACGCTGTGCCATATAAATACCAAACCATGCAAAAATAATTGAACTATTGTCTAAAGTGTGTTATTTTCTTGGAAAGAGCATGTTGTTAATATATTTTTTGGATAGCGTTAGGGAAATGATAGTGACCTTTGAGGCTACTGTGATATATAACCAAAATGCTAAAGTGTGTGTATGTCCCCTCTCCATGGTAATATCACTTTCAAAACGGTTAAAATTGGGACCAGCATTACAGCATACCAAGTTAAGCCATCAACTGAAGTACCAGCATCCCATATGGGCACTGGTTTGAGTCCTGACTGGTCCACTTCTGATTCAGGTTTCTGCTAATGGGCTTGGAAAAGCAGTGAAGGATAGCCCAAGTACTTGGGCTGCTGCACCCACATGGGAGACCCAGATGAAGCTCCTGGCTCTTAGCTTCAGCCTGGCCCAGCCCTGGTTGTTGCAGCCATTTGTGGAGTGAATAACCTGATGGAAAAATCTCTCTTTCTCTAATTCTGCCTTTCAAATAAAATAAATTATTTTTTATATAAAAAGATGTTTAGAGTTGTGTCCAAATATAGAAAAAATTAGCTATGAGGGCATAGTGTTTGCAACATCTCATTCACAATTATAAGCACATTTCTTAGTTTTTAGCTTGATTAAAAACATAGTGGGCCGGCGCCGTGGTTCACTAGGCTAATCCTCCACCTGCGGCACCAGCACACTGGGTTCTAGTCCCTGTTGGGGAGCCGGATTCTGTCCTGGTTGCCCCTCTTCCAGGCCAGCTCTCTGCTGCGGCCCTGGAGTGCATTGGAGGATGGCACAAGTGCTTGGGCCCTGCACCTGGCTCCTGGCTTCGGATCAGTGTGGTGCGCCGGCCAGCTGCAGCTGCCATTGGTGGGTGAACCAACGGCAAAGGAAGGCCTTTCTCTCTGTCTCTCTCTCTCACTGTCCACTCTGCCTGTCAAAAAAAAAGTATAGGATTAAAAAGGGGTTAATGTAATTAAAATTTTCATTTGAATTTCTATCAGAAATCATTAAGATTAATTTGTTATAGATACTACTGTAGATGACGTCAAGAAAGCTAATTTACCTTTGGGTGGCCAATTTTTTTATAGGTAATTGTGTACAAAAAGAATTAATCTTACATGTAACAACAATAATTTTGGGGGATGAGATGCATATAATAGATGTTTGTCTATTTGCTTTCTGGGGCATACATTTTTGAAGAGTTTCCAGGCTACAGTGGACGTAGCACTTTTTGAAGCATCAAAATGGTGATTTTATTTTTATTTTTAAAAGATTTTATTTTATTTATTTGAAAGGCAGAGTATGCAGAGAGGGAGAGGCATTACAATCTTCCACCCACTGGTTCACTCCCCAAATGTCTGCAATCATTTGGGCTAGGCTGGGCGGAAGCCAGGAGCCAGGACCGTCCTCCTGGTGTCCCACGTAGGTGCAGGGGCTTAAGCACTTGGGCCACCCTCTGCTGCTTTTACTAGATTGGAAGTAGAGCAGCAGGACTTGAACCTGGCGCCCCTATGGGATGCTGGTGTTGCAGGCTGGTGGCCTTACCTGCTGTACTGCAACATGGCCCCAAAAATGATGATTTTAAATGTCTGACTCATTTCTACTTTTTCAAGCAAGCTCTTGGTGAGATTAATCACAAGATTGAGTATAACAGATAGGGATCTCTGCTCCTAAAATGTTCCTTTTTTTTTTTTTTCATTCA
Source organism: Oryctolagus cuniculus (assembly GCF_051225735.1). Classification (NCBI taxonomy): domain Eukaryota; kingdom Metazoa; phylum Chordata; class Mammalia; order Lagomorpha; family Leporidae; genus Oryctolagus; species Oryctolagus cuniculus. The sequence continues at coordinate 62,732,207 of NC_142880.1, read as the reverse complement.
GCTGATAACTTGCTTCCCTTCTGCATACATACTTCACATTCCATTTATGAAACTGGATTTTACTTGAATTTCCATGTTTTAACATTTTCAGGTTTTGTGCTAGCTAGGTTAGGAAGTTTCATCAGATATGGCATTTTGCATTGTTTCCTAAGTAGCAGAATTATGTCTAATGGTTTAAATACTTGTATTAAACAATAATGAACTAACTGGTTACTTCTTGTGCAGTTTTATATGACTTCAAGGGAAATCCGGCTGAGACAAAAGATGAAGCATGAAAAAGACAGGTGAGTTTGGTAGCTCCTCCCTTCATATTCTCTCTAGCCCAGGGTCACTCAGCCTAGGTAATGCCTTAGGAATTCTGTTTTTTATGATATTCTTTTTGTTGATAAACAGAAAACTATAGGAGATATCACTGCAAGGAAAAGAATTGGAAAAGCATTGGGTAACAAAACAAACAAAATGCTCCTTGTTCTTTAGGCACTGTTTCCTCTCGAAATAGCGACTGAAAACGACTGTTTCAGTAAATGGTGTCTAACTGTTTGTTTACAGATTGCTGCTGTGTGACCACTATAGTCGTCGAATCTCACAGGCGTACAGTCTAATGAATGAACTGTTATCTGAATCAGCTCAACTACCAGGACCCACACAGAAACCATTGCCTTCCAAACCCAGCACTGTTCAGTCTCCCAGATGGCAACATTGCCCTTCTCCAAGAAGGTAAGACAAGGTTGTCATGTCATTTGGGAGTAGTTAGCCCTGATCAGAAGAAATGTACTTTTTTTGTTTGTTTGTTTGTTTTTGACAGGCAGAGTTAGACAGTGAGAGAGAGACAGAGAGAAGTCTTCCTTCCATTGGTTCACCCCAAAATGGCCGCTATGGCCGGTGCTGTGCCGATCCGAAGCCAGGAGCCCAGCACTTCTCCAGGTCTCCCATGCGGGTGCAGGGCCCAAGCACTTGGGCCATCCTCCACTGCCTTTCCGGGCCACAGCAGGGAGCTGGACTGGAAGAGGAGTGACCAAGACAGAATCTGGTGACCCAACCAGGACTAGAACTCGGTGTGCCAGTGCCGCAGGCTGAGGATTAGCCAAGTGAGCCCCGGTGCTGGCCAGAAGAAATGTACTTTGTGACCAAGTACTCTTTTTTTTTTTTTTTTTTTTTTTTTTTTTTTTTTTTTGACAGGCAGAGTGGACAGTGAGAGAGAGACAGAGAGAGAAAGGTCTTCCTTTTGCCGCTGGTTCACCCTCCAATGACCGCCGCTGCAGCCGGCGCACCGCGCTGATCCTGGCAGGAGCCAGGAGCCAGGTGCTTTTCCTGGTCTCCCATGGGGTGCAGGGCCCAAGCACCTGGGCCATCCTCCACTGCACTCCCTGGCCATAGCAGAGAGCTGGCCTGGAAGAGGGGCAACCGGGACAGAATCCGGCGCCCCAACCGGGACTAGAACCCGGTGTGCCGGCGCCGCAAGGTGGAGGATTAGCCTATTGAGCCACGGCGCCGGCTCGACCAAGTACTCTTTATTTGTATCTAACTTGTTTAGAGTTACGATGACAGAAAAAATAGCCCCATAAATATGAGGTTTTTGTAAGTTTATAGAATTATTAAGGAAACAGGCAAAAATGGTATTAATTTTCTACCTAAACTATAATAAAGCACTTCAGTATATCTGTTTTGCTTCTGTAATTTTCCTACTAATTGCTCTGCTTGTTTCTTTTTTTTTTTTTTTATTCTCTGCTTGTTTCTTGTCCTTGTCCCTCTCACTGAAGCAGCCAGTCCCCATGAGCCAACCACTTCTTCTGCTTCCCTCCTCACCCTGCCTAGTTATTCTCACTCAATTACAGATATTATGTATTTCACTTGTAGGGGGCTTAGATATAGTCTATTGGGCAGGAATTATTAAACATAGGATGCTAAAGAAAAGTATTACCAGTGTATACGTGAATCACATATTGTAACTCATAAATAATTATGTGTCAATTTTAAAAAATTGGAGGGGCTGGTGCCGTGGTGCAGTAGGCTAATCCTCTGCCTGTGACGCCAGCATCCCATACGGGTGCCGGTTCTAGTCCCTGCTGCTCCTTTTCTGATCCAGCTCTCTGCTGTGGCCTAGGAAAGCAGTCCTTGGGCCCCCGCACCCATGTGGGAGACCAGAGGAAGCTTCTGGCTTTAGATTGGCGCAGCTCCGGCCGTTGCAGCCAACTGGGGAGTGAACCAACAGACGAAGACCTTTCTCTCTGTCTCTCCCTCATTGTCTGTAACTCTACCTCTCAGATAAATAAATAAAAAAATCTCAAAAAAAATTGGAAAAAATTCCTATGGCAAATAAACATGCAAGTTATGTATCGTGACTCATAAGGTGATTATGAATTTGCAGTACATATTAAAAATTACTGCCTTTGACAAAAATAAATGATTAGAATTATTGCTCATAAAAGTTAAGCAGCTAGAGGAAATGCCACTAACACAGACTTGACATAATCAGATCCCTTTCGTGTAGTTTGGAATCGACTGAAAATACCAGAGGTTCCCTTTGAGTCTTTTCTAGAATGTAATGGGGGAATAAGCACATGAATAACTGCAAACTGTGTAAACATTGTAATGGGAAGAGGTAACTGAAAAAGTTGTTTGAATAAAGGAATGGGGTTGAGAGATAAGGGATACAGAGTCATTTGTTGAGTGTTCTCTATGTTAAAGGTCACTAAGGTACAGAAGAAGCAGTAACAAGTGGATGGGGTATTAAAATATTAAAGTGTAGCTGACAGGAAATTCTAGGAATATGACAATACTTTCTACTTTTAGAGAGACTCAGCATGGTCACAATTGTCCAGTAAATTGGCCTGGAAAAGCCAGATACACAAGGAAGCCAAGCTGTACCAATAAGGGGCAACCATTTGAGCAACCTCAAAGCTCACGTTGGCCACATGGTAAGAGTTCAAGATTTTTTTTATTTTTTTTATTTTTATTTTTTTTGCATTGTGTAAGTTGAACCTCATCTCTGTATTTTCATTAAGAAAGTCTATGAATCTTTGCAAAAAGGAACTCTGATTTCAGCAGAAATCAAGGTATTAATAAACAGTTGTACTAGGATTTTGTACTCTAGCTTTGGAATCAGAAGGCCCTGGGAATCTTTTTTTTTTTTTTTTTTTTTTTAATTTTATTTATTTGAAAGGCAGTTATAGAGACAGGGAGAGACGCACAGAGACCAAGAACTTCCATCTGCTGGTTCACTGCCCAATAGCCACAAAGGCTGGAGCTGGGCCAGGCTGAAGCCAGGAGCCTGGAACTCCAACCATTCTCCCACAAGTGTGGCAGGGGCCCAAATACCTAGGCCATCTTCCTCTGCTTTCCCACACACATTAGCAGACAGTTGGATCAGAAGTAGAGCAGCTAGGAGTGGTGCAGTAGGTTAATCCTCTGCCTGCAGCACTGGCATCCTATATGGGCGCCAGTTCTAGTCCTGCTGCTCCACTTCCAGTCCATCTCTCTGCTATGGCCTGGGAAAGCAGAAGATGGCCCAAGTCCCTGGGCCCCTACACCCATGTGGGAGACCAGGAAGAAGCTTCTGGTTCCTGGCTTCGGATCAGCACAGCTCTGGCCGTAGTGGCCATTTGGGGAGTGAACCAATGGAAAGAAGACCTTTTTCTCTGTCTCTCCCTCTTACTGTCTGTAACTCTTTCAAATAAAATAAATAAAATCTTCTAAACCAGTACTCACATGAGATGCTGGCATCACAAGCAGTGGCTTAAGCCACTGTGCCACAACACTGGACATCAATTTGGAAGTTAGTTTTTTTTTTTTTTTTTTTTCAAGATTTATTTATTGGGGCCAGTGTTGTAGTATAGTGGGTAAAGCCGCTGCCGCACTAGTGGCATCCCATATGGGTGCCGGTTCAAGTCCTGGCTGCTCCACTTTCGATTCAGCTCTCTGCTAAGGTCTGGGAAAGCAGTAGAGGATGACCCAAGTCCTTTGGCCCCTGTACCCGCGTGGGAAGGCTCTGAGGAAGCGCCTGGCTCCTGGCTTCGGATTGGCACAGCTCTGGTCATTGTGGCCATTTGGGGAGTGAACCAGTGGACAGAAGACCAACCTCTCTCTCTGCCTTTCAGTCTTTCTGTATAACTCTGACCTTCAAATAAATAAATAATTCTTAAAAAATATTTATTTTATTTGAAAGAATTACAGAGAGAGGGGGAAAGACAGATCTTCCATCCACTGGTTAACTCCAAAAATGGCCACAATGACCAGGACTGGGCCAGGCCAACGCCAGGAGCCAAGAGTTTCATCTGGGTCTCCCATGTGGGTACAGGGGCCCAAGGACTTGGATCATCTTCTGCTGCTTTCCCAGGCACACTAGCAGGAATTTGGATTGGAAGTGGAGCAGCTGGGACTAGAACAGGTGCCCCTATGGGACGCTGGCACTGTGGATGGCGGCTCAATCTGCTGCACCACAGTGTCAGCCCCTGGAATCTTTTTAAAGTAGTGACCTTTCTGTAATAATATGAATTAAATGTAACTTACTCAGTGGTTTGTTTCTCCATTTGTACAAGTCAAGTTCTGATGGATTACAGGATAGATATATCAGAAGAATGCTTATAACCTCAGTTTGAAATACCATGTTTTTACCTTTGAACATCTGTTTCTACATTTGAAGACATATCTGTTGTTTATTGCCAGCCTTTCTTTAGTAAATTTTGCCATATTTGGCTTTGGATCACTACCATACAATGTATTCATAATATGATTACACATTGAAAATGTATGCAGCTAAAATCTGTAATAACTAGTTTTATGTGCCAAGTTCTATTTAAGCACTTTAATATAACCCTATGAAACAGGTACTGTCATATGTTCATTTTAAAGATGAGAAAACCAAGGCAGAAAAGTCTTAAATAACTAGCCAGGATCAGACAAGTAGGAAGTAGCAGATCCCTGATTTAATCCCAGTGTGGGTCCAGAGTCTATATACTTGGAATCCACTGACTTAATTTGCAAAGTTGAAATTCCCATAAAATCCAGTCCTTTAGAAAAAGTCCTTCATAGTTTAGTTAACTGAAAAAAATTATTTACCTATTTGAGACAGAGACAGCGCCCATCCTGCGAGTTCATTCCTCAGTCCTAGCGGGAACCAGGAACTGAATCCAGGTCTTCCACATGGGTGGCAGGAACCCAACTACTTGAGCCATCACTGCTGCCTCAAAGGGTCTGCATTAGTACAAAACTCGCAGTCAGGAATTGCAGTTGGGTGTTGAACCCAGGTCCTCTGATGGTGGAATATAGAATCTTCACTGCTAGGCTAACAACCTGTCCCAACTCTTGGTTTTGATAATTACAATAAGGAAACACTGCTCTTTTTAAAACTAAAATTTCAAACCCAGGGAACTATGCTTTTTAAACAGTTTTCTTTTAAACTAAAATTGAATAAATATTTAAATTGGCAAGGGTTTTAAACGTTGAACTGTCATTTCATGCTATCTGATGAACAAGTCTTAAATTATACTGGGATAGGTCTTCCTACTCCTGGGCTCAGAAGCCCTCGGTTCCTCTCCGACCATGCAGGGAGGCGCAGACCCTCTCCCTCCTGGCCTTCCAGGCGGCATGTGTTAACGTCTGTCTCCTCTGCTTCCTTTCCCCTGACACGCACGTCATTTTCCAACCAAATGCCATGTTTTTGTGCTTCCATTCTTTTTTTTTTTTTTTTTAAGATTTATTTATTTATTTGAAAGAGTTACAGAGAGAGGAGAGGCAGAATAAGAGAGGGAGGGAGGGAGGGAGAAAGAAAGAGAGAGAGGGGGGTCTTCGCTCTGCTGGTTCACTCCCCAATTGGCCGCAGTGACCGGAGCTGAGCTGATCTGAAGCCAGGAGCCAGGAGCTTCTTCTGGGTCTTATACGTGGGTGCAGGGGCCCAAGGACTTGGGCCACATTCCACTGCTTTCCCAGGCCACAGCAAAGAGCTGAACTGGAAGTGGAGCAGCCGAGACTTGAACCAGCACCCGTGGGATGCTGGCACTGCAGACGGTGGCTTTACCCACTATGCCACAGCGCCGGCCCCTGTGCTCCCATTCTTTACCTGAAATTCTCCTGTGTACCTGGAATGTCTCACTTCTGTGACTGAAGACATCTTTAATCTTGATTCTGTAGTCGTTCTGATGTGATACAATCAGTTGTAAATTCTACATCCTCATTTCAGAATTGGGGCTGCTACTTTTCTGAGGCTATTACTTGCATGGCCTCCTCTGAACCCTTAATCACATGTTTATGCCCCTCTTGAGCAATGCAACAACAGGTTTGTATTGTAGTCACTTCTTTTAACTTTTTATCCCTGTGCTAGACTAAAATCTTTGAGCGTAGCCACATTCTCTTTCTCAACTATTATCCCTCACACTGAACAAATGAAATACTCGAATAACTGAAAAAAATGCCTACTTAACATTTTTGCTTAAAGATAGCTTTTTGTAAGCAGTAGTATCATGTGAGTATATTAATGGACTGGTAGACTAGTTTTGTACTGTGTCATAACAGCACCGTATTACCCTAGACAGTGCAGCGATAGGAGGCAAACTGCAGTGGCTGCTCTAGCTTCTCCGAGTGCCTTGACTTGGAACTCTGGCTTCCTTTGTTCTTGGGGCCTGTCCCACATCCAGAACCCCCATTTCACTTGGCTGCACTGAGAGCCTTTAGGTCCCCTGATATGGGGAAGGAACAGGAGGGGAGGCCACATCAATTTAAAAATTGACTGTAGTTTGGAGTTGGCATTGTGGCACAGCAGGTTAAGCCACGTCTCATATGAACACGGGAAAGCAGTGAATAGCTGAACACTTGAGACCTTGCCACCCATGTGAGAACCTTGGATGGAGTTTTAGGCTCCTGGCTTCAGACTGGCTCAGCTCCAGCTGTTGCAGCCATTTGGGGAGTGAACCAGCAGATGGAAGATCTCTCTCTCTGTATCTGCCTGTCCTCCCTCCATCCCCAACTCTCACTTTCAAATAAAATAAAGTCTTTAAAATAAACAAATGAATAAATAAAAAAATACATAAATATTTTGGGAAAACAGGATACCCACATGTAGAAGAGTGATATTAGGCCCCTATTAAAAACACAATGTTGGCCAGCGCTGTGGCTCACTTGGTTAATCCTCCACCTATGGCACCAGGTTCTGGTCCCAGTTGCTCCTCTTCCGGTCCAGCTTTCTGCTGTGGCCCGGGAGGGCAGTGGAGATGTCCAGGTACTTGAGCCCCTGCACCTGCATGGGAGACCAGGAGGAAGCTCCTGGCTTTGGATTGGCGTAGCACCAGCCGTGGCGGCCATTTGGGGAGTGAACCAACGGAGGGAAGACCTTTGTCTCTGTCTCTCTCTCTCACTCTCTACAACTCTACCCGTCAAATAAATAAATAAAAATTTAAAAACACAATGTAAAGGCTATATAATTAGTAATGAAGAATCATCATAGGCATAAAAAAGAAAACTTTGTGGTTTGCAGTCATCTAGAAATACTTTCATGTTCGAGTTCTGTTGCTTGCTTTGTGCCCTGGCTGTGTTACTGCAAACCTTCCTCAGGGGCCAGGATTGTGGTGCCGTGGGTTCAGCCACTGCTTACAGCACTGGCATCCAGTATCAGAGCGGCAGCTCTAGTCATGGCTCTTTTGTTTCTGATCAGCTCCCTGCTATGCACCTGGGAAGGCAATGGAAGCTGGCCCAGGTGCTCACTCTTGTAAGCATTTGAGGGAGTGAACCAGCAAATGGAAGTGTTCTGTCTCTCTCTCTCTGGATATAGTCACTGTACTTCTCAAATAAACCCTAAAAAGAAGAAAAGCTACATCAAAGGGTTGTTGAGGATTATAAATAAAACATTTTGTATAACAGAATAAATGGTTGCTGTTAATTTTAAGAAACCTTGATTGAATGTAACAGCAATTTATGTAGGGTGTTTACTGCTAACAGTTTTGTTACATCCCTGGCTTTTCCAGTTGCCAGAGATGTTGTCAAAACACATTAGCAATTTGAGAAACGATACCAGTTTTCAAACTAGGGTTTTCCCTTTGCTTTGCTTTCTTGATTTAAATAAAATACTATTTATTGGGCCCTATTGTGAGCATGACTTGGGAGCAGATGTAGAGCTGATCAGGTTTCTGTCCTCAAAGAACTTGCCAATAAGATGTGTGAAAAATCATGTATGCCTATGAAAGGCTGAAAAAGTTTGTCTTTATAGGAACTACCACTTTTACCATACAGAGAAAAGCTGGTGGAGCCAGAGTGGCAGGAAGAAAGGCTGTGAGGTCTCCAGTTACCTTCCGAACAGGTAAAGGATAAAATAACTAAATTTGTAGAAATTTCGAGTATTGGGGCCGGCGCCGCGGCTCAATAGGCTAATCCTCCGCCTGCGGTGCCGGCACACCAGGTTCTAGTCCCGGTCAGGGCGCCGGATTCTGTCCTGGTCGCTCCTCTTCCAGGCCAGCTCTCTGCTGTGGCCTGGGAAGGCAGTGGAGGATGGCCCAAGTCCTTGGGCCCTGCACCCCATGGGTGACCAGGAGAAGTACCTGGCTCCTGGCTTCGGATTATCGCAGTGCGCCGGCCGCAGCAGCCATTTGGGGGTGAATCAATGGAAAAGGAAGACCTTTCTGTCTCTCTCTCTCACTGTCCATTCTGCCTGTCAAAAAAAAAAAATTTTTTTTTTTCGAGTATTGGTCTCAGATTGAAGGGTGGTTGTGTGGTACTGCAGTTCAGAGGAACAGCTCTGGAGTTACTGCATTTGGAGTTCCAGTTCACCGCCTACTCTGAAACCTCAGGCAAATTTCTAACCCGTCTATGTAAACATTAGTTTTTCTCACCTGAAAAATACATTTTGTAGCAGTGAAGATGCACCAACTATGGTAGGTAGAGCAACTCCTACCCCCATCTTAAAGCAGAGGAAACCGGCTTCAACAACGTGTTTGAATCTTAGAATATACTGAGTACTTTCTCTGTGCTGACCATTGTGTCACACCTTATGTGTATTATCTCCCTTGATCCTCACAATAATCCAGTCAGGTCGTGGAGTTATCCTCATTTAAAGAACTAAATTTTGCTAAAGATAATGATGAAGAGAAAACAATGATTTTTTAAATATATACTACGAGAATGATGAGAAGTAGGAAACAGTCTAGTCCTGCTTTAATGCCTGTCTCTCCACTGCTGCCTCCTTTCTGTGCAGGTCTTTAGTTTACCATCTCTCTCTTCAGCAATGTCTAATTTGCTATTTAACCCATCAGTCAAGTGTTTAATGTTGATGGATATAGTTTCTAGAAGTTCTGTGAGGGGTCTTCAGAAAGTTCATAGGTAAATGGAATGAAAAGATAGATGTATTTTCCACAAACCTTTTGAAATACTGTTGTATTTGGTCCCTTTCTTTCTTTTCTTTTTAAAGATTTATTTTATTTGAAAGGCAGAGTTTACAGAGATAAGGAAACAGAGTTCTTCCATTCTTTGGTTCACTCTCCAAATGGCCACAACAGCCAGGGCTAGGCTAGGCTGAAGCCAGGAGCCCAAGGACTTGGGCCATCTTCCACTGCTTTCCCAGGCACATCATCATGGATCTGAAGTGGAGCAACTAGGACTCGAACTGGTGCCCATATGGGATGCCAGTGTTGCAGGCAGTGGCTTTACAACTGCTGTGCCACAATGCCAATCCCTGTATCTGGTCCTTTTCCATTCTTTTCTCCATGCACACATTATAGGATCAGTTTGAATTCTAGAAGCATTATTTCCTGTGCTTTTAATTATATAGTCCTGGGCTACTTTTTTCCCCTCAAAGTGCCTTATTTTATGTTTTTGTAAAATACTTTCTAGTTTAGAGTACTCTCAGCTTTTCATTCTTTTCTAAGTAAGCATCTAGCAATGTCTAGTCCAACAGATAAAATGCCTCAAAATATGATGTCCTTAGAAACAGCTGAATGGCTGGTGCTGTGGCATTGCAGTGCCGGTATCCCATATGGGCACTGCTTCGAGTCCTGGCTGCTGCACTTCCAATCCAGCTCTCTGATATGGCCTGGAAAAGCAGTAGAATGGGCCCCTGCACCCATGTGCAACACCCGGAAGAAGCTCCTGGCTTCAGATCAGCACAGCTCTGACCTTTGCAGCCAACTGGGGAGTAAAGCAGCAGATGAAAGACTTCTGTCTGCAACTCTGACTTTCAAGTAAATAAATAAATCTTAAAAAAAAAAAAAAGTTGAAAGTGTATATACATTTATATTATATATTTTATTTATAAATTATATAAATATAATTTATATTATATTTTTTATTTATAAGTATTTCTAGATGACTGCAAACCACAAAGTTTTTTTTTATTTATATATAATAAAATTTATATTTTATTTATATTTTATTTATAAGTGCTCCAGAGAGACAGGGTTTTATGTTCTCTGAAGTACATAATGATGTAGTATGAAACCTTGCCTATAGAAAGCTCAAGAGATCTGTTTCTTTATATAGTGGTAGCTCCACCTCTGAGGTCGGAGGTTAGACTGTGGCCCACTGAATGACACAGGTCAGGCATGAGTAGAAGCAGTTTCGTCTTGAGGGTGGTGGAGGTAAGGGTTTTAGTTTTATGATTACTTTAAGATTTCTAGGGCTAGTAGGTACTGTTTGGCAATCTGTTATAAAGGAACAGAGTGGCAGTGTGTGCTGGCCTACATAGCAGTAATACATCTGCCGGCCTGGTTTTGTCATGGGATTTCTTTTCATATAACTTACTTTGACCATAGAGAGCATTCACTGATACATATATGTTGTCCATGTAAGTAGTAACTGAAAGAGAGTGAGGTGATGGTAGTTAGAAAACAGACTGTAAATCAAAAACTGTTACAAGAGACCAAGAAGGTCATTATTTACCAATAGGATATATATATATACCCAACACTGGAACATCTAAATACATAAAGCAACTATTGGTGGACATGAAGGGAGAAATAGCAATACAATAATAATAGTAGGGCACTTTAGTGCCCACATTCAACAATGGACAGGTCAACCAGACAGAAAATTAGTAGGGAACTGAACCATACTTTACGAAGAAATTATACAGAACTTCCCATCCAACATCAGAATACACATCCTTCTATAGTATACGTGAAACATTCTCCAAGGTAGACTATATTTGGAGACATAAAACAAGTCTTACAAAATGTAAGAAGACTGAAACTTTATTGTTTACAATCACAGTGGTATGAGTTTAGATACTAATAACACATATGGAAATTAGCATGTTCCTAAACCAATAGATTGAAGAAGAAATATGATGGAAAATTTTAAAATACCTTGAGATAAACTACTATGGAACCAGCATAACTTTTGGCATGCTGAAAGGAAGTTCTATGAGGGAAGCTTATAGCAACAAATCTACATTAAGAAGATTGGGGGCCAGCGCTGTGGCGTGACAGATAAAGCCACCGCCTGCAGAGCCGGCATCCCACATGGGCTCTGGTTTGAGCTACTCCACTTCCAGTACTGCTCTCTGCTATGGTCTGGGAAAGCAGTAGAAGATGGCCCAAGTCCTTGGGCCCCTGCACCCACGTGGGAGTCCCAGAAGAAGCTCCTGATTCCTGGTTTCGGATGGTCCCGGTTCCAGCTGTTGTGGTTATTTGGAGAGTGAACCAGTGGATGGAGGACTGACTCACTCTCTCTCCCCCTCTGCCTTTCAAGTGAATAAATAAATCATAAAAAGGAAAGAAAGAACACAGATTGGGCTGTGGCATAGCAGGTAAAGCAATTACCTGTAACACTGGTATCCCATGTGGGCACCATTTCAAGTCCCCATTGCCCCACTTTCCATCCAGCTCCCTGCTAATGCACCTGGGCAAGCAGTGGAGGATGGCCCAAATCCTTGGACCCCTGCACCCATGTGGGAGACCTAGAAGCAGCTCCTGGCTCTTGGCTTGGCCTGACCCAGCTCTGGCCATTGCAGTCATCTGGGGAGTGAACTGGTGGATACAAGGTCAATCTCTCTCTTTCTCTCCCTCCATCTCTCTCTTTGTAATTCTGCCTTTCAAATAAATAAAACAAATCTTTAAAAAAAAAAGGGGGGGGGTGGGCAGACTTCGTGATGCATTATGTTAACCTGCTACTTTGGACACCTGCATCCCATATTGGAGTGCCTGGGTGTGAGTCCCACCTTTGTTTCCTGTCCACCTTCCTGCTGATGTGCACCCTGGGAGACAACAGATGATGGCTTCCACATAGGTGATCCAGATGGAGTTTCTGGCCCCTGGCTTTGGCCTGGCCAAGCCCTGGCTGTTGCCATTTGGGGAATAAACCAAAGGATGGAAGATCTTTATTTCTTGCTCTTTCAAATAAATAAAAAACAGACTAACATTATGCTTCAACATACTAGAAAAATGACCTACTAAGGTTGGACCAGGAAGATAGCCTAGAAAGACCAGTAAGAGACTGAAATAATAATTTTAAAACTTGCAACAAAGTAAAGCCCAGCAGCAGATGGCTTTATAGCTGAATAAAGAGTAAACTTCCAAGCTGGCGCCGCGGCTCACTAGGCTAATCCTCCGCCTTGCGGCGCCGGCACACCGGGTTCTAGTCCTGGTCGGGGTGCCAGATTCTGTCCTGGTTGCCCCTCTTCCAGGCCAGCTCTCTGCTGTGGCCAGGGAGTGCAGTGGAGGATGGCCCAAGTGCTTGGGCCCTGCACCCCATGGGAGACCAGGAGGAAGCACCTGGCTCCTGCCATCGGATCAGCGCGGTGTGCCGGCTGCGGCGGCCATTGGAGGGTGAACCAACGGCAAAGGAAGACCTTTGTCTCTCTCTCTCTCACTGTCCACTCTGCCTGTCAAAAAAAAAAAAAAAAAGACAGTAAACTTCCAAAGATGACCATCAATACTTCCTAAACTCTCCTGAAGAAACTGAACTGGAGGGAACACTCTGAACAGGTTTCACAATACCACTATTTCACAATACCACAATATTCACACTGATAGAAAAATCCTCAATAAAACATTAGCAAAATTACTTGAACAGTATATCAGAAAGATTATACCTCATGATCAAGTAGTATTTATCCCAGCATCCAAGGTTGGTTTGATATACACAAGTCAGTCAGTGTAATACATCACATAAGTAGACTGAAAGACAAATCACAAGATTTTAACATCTTTTCCTGATACAATTTCTTAATGGTTTATGTATAGAAGGAAAGTTCCTCAGAAATGATAAAGTTTTCCATGTAAGATGTGGCACGTGGGCTAGGATGCTCAATCACACCAGTTCTCTGTAGTACTGGGTTACTGTCAAGCAATATCAGAAAGGAAGTAAAATTGTCCCTACTTGCAGATGACATGGTCTTGTACATAAAAACCCTAGGAGAAGCACCAGAAATGGTTTGATCTAACAAATGAATTCAATAAAGTTGCAGGAAATATAATCAACATGCAGAAAAATCCATGGTGGATTGGGCATTTAGTCTGTTAAGACACTTGCACCCCCATTAGAGAGGCTAGATTCTATTCCTGGCTCCAGATTCTGATTGCAGCTTTTCTGATGCATACCCTGGGAGGCAGCAGATGATGGTCGTTCAAGTATCTGGGTCCCTGACACTGACATGGGAGATGTGGACTGAGTTCTGAGCTCCCGGCTTTGGCCTGCCACCAGCTATTACAGGCATCGGGGGATGAGCCAACAGAGTAGGGGAGTGTGCTTTCTCTCTCTCTCTGCCATAGAAATAAACTAAGCCAGTTAAGCCATTGTCTGCAGCACCAGTATCCCATATGGGTGCCCACTTAAGTCTCGGCTGCTGCACTTCCACTCCAGCTCCCTGCTATGGCCTGAGAAAGCAGCAGAGGATGGCCCCAGTGCTTGGGCCCTTGCACCCATTTGGGAGACCCAGAAGAAACTCCTGGCTTCAGACCAGCTCAGTTCTGGCCATTGTGGGCATTTGGGGAATGAACCAGTGGATGGAAGATCTCTCTCTGTCTCTGTCTCTAACTCTGCCTTTTGAATCAGTAAATAAGTCTTTAAAAAAAAAGGTAAACAATCTAACCAAGAAGGTGAAAGACTTATACACTGAAAACTATGAAACATTTATGAAAGAAATTGGAGCAGACATAAATAAGTAGAAAGATAGTCCATACTCACGAATTGGAAGAATCAGTATTATGAAAATGTCCATGCTACCTAAAGCAATATTTACATTCAGTGCAATTTCTATCAAAATCCAATGACATTTTTCTCAGAAGAAAAATCAGTCCTGAAATTCACATGGAACCACAAGAAACCCCAGATAGCTAAAGCAAGCCTGAGCAAAACCAACAAAGTGGGAGGCGTCGCACTCCTGGTCTTAAAATCAAAATCCAAAGTTACAGTAATCAAACAGTGTGGTACTGATCTAAAACTGACAGAACAGTGGGACTCAGTAGAATCCAGAATTAAACTCAGATATTTATGGTGAATTATTTTTTTTGACAGGCAGAGTTAGAGAAAGGTCTTCCTTTTTCCATTGGTTCACCCCCCAAGTGGCCGCCACAGCCAGCGCGTCACGGCCGGTGCACCGCACCAGTCCAAAGCCAGGAGCCAGGTGCCTCTTCCTGGTCTCCCACACCGGTGCAGGGCCCAAGTACTTGGGCCATCCTCCACTGCACTCCCGGGCCATAGCAGAGAGCTGGCCTGGAAGAGGAGCAACCGGGACAGAATCCAGCACCCAGACCAGGACTAGAACCCAGGGTGCTAGCGCCACAGGCGGAGGATTAGCCTAGTGAGCTGCGGCCCTGGCCGGTGAATTAATTTTTGACGAGCTTCAAGAAAACACCACTGGGGAAGGATAGTGTCTTTGGTGAATGATGTTGGGAAAACTGGATCCTTATGTGCATCATCGTAACACAAAAATCAACTCAAAATAGATGAAAGACCTAAACCGAAGACTCAAAACCACAACACTCCTAGAAGAAGACAGAAGAAAGAGCTCCTTGACATTGATTTTGGCAATGATTTCTGGGATATCACACCAGATTTATCAAGAATTCATACAACTTAATAGCCAGAAAATATATAACCCTACTAAAAAATGAGCAAAGAGACATGAATAGGTATTTCCACAAAGATAACATAAAGATGGCCAACAGGGGGCCAGCCTCATGCCAGCATCCTACATTGGAATGCTGAATGGAGTCCTACCTTCTCTGCTTCTGATCCAACTTCCTGCCAATGTTCCTGGGAAGACTGTAGAACATGGCCCATATACTTGGTCCCGTCCACCTGTGAGACTAGGATGTGTTCCTGTCTCCTGGCTTCAGCTCCTGACAGTCATCTGGGGGAATAGGCCAGCATATAGGAGGTTTCTCTGTATCCTCTCTCTGTTGTTCTGCCTTCCAAATACATACATAAAATGCAGCTTTTTATAAAAAGTGGCCTGGAGGAAAAGATGCTTAGCACCACAAATCATCAAGGAAATGCAAATGAAAACTATTCATGCATATTAAAATAGTGTTTTAAGATGAGATTACAGGGGCCTGTGCTGTGGGGGAGGGGGTAAAGCCACCACCTGCAGTGCTGGCATCCCATGTGGGATGTAGAGTGGATTAAAGTTAGAAAAATTGTAAAAATTGAAGGAAGGAAGGAGGATTGGGGAGGGATGGAAGTATGGTTATCTTAGAATCGTACCCATGAAATACATGAAAGCTGTTTTCTTAATAATCTCTTTAAAAATTTGCATCCTGTTTCTTTTGGATGCAACATTCCAGAAACTTTGATAAGGTTCTTTAATAATGTATTGAGGTCTTCCATGTCCTTACCTGTTTTCTGTATAGTTTTTACTTTGTTTGCAGAGAAAGGATCATTAAATGTCCAACTTTGGGGTTGGCACTGTGGCATGGTGGGTAAAGACGCCACCTGCAGTGCCGTTATCCCATATGGGATCCGGTTCAAGTTCTGGCTGCTCCACTTTCGATTCAGCTCTCTGCTATTGCCTGGGAAAGCAGTAGATGGCCCATGTCCTTAGGGCCCTGCACCCGTGTGGGAGACCCAGAGGAGGCTCCTGGCTTTGGATTGATGCCGCTTCGGCTGTTGTGGCCATCTAGGGAATGAACCAGCAAATGGAAGACTTCTCTCTCTCTTCTCTGTCTCTCCTTCTTTCTGTGTAACTCTTTCAAATAAATAATCTTTTTTTTTTTTTAAAGTCCAACTTTAATTGTAAAAATATTTATTTGAAAAGCAGAGTCACAGAGAGGGAGAGACAACGTTGAAGAGTCCATGTGTTTTGTTTTTATCTGTGGCATTTCCTCTCTTAACTCTCTTGTCCTCATATTTATCGTTACTTAAAGGTAGCCAGAATTCAATTTTTATTTTTAAAGATTTATTTATTTATTTTAAAGTCAAGAGTTAGAGAGAGAGAGAGAGAGGTCTTCTATCCACTGGTTCACCCCCCCAGTTGGCCATAATGGCTGGGGCTGCACCAATACGAAGCCAGGAGCTTCCTCCAAGTCTCCCATGTGGGTGCAGGGGCCAAAAGACCTGGGCCACCTTCTACTGCTTTCCCAGGCCACAGTGGAGAGCTGGACCGGAAGTGGAGCAGCTGAGTGCCCACATGGGATGCTGGTACCTCTGGCCAGAGCGTTAACCCACTGCACCACAGTGCCGGCCCCAAGAATTCAGTTTTCAAATCACACATTGACAGGACAGGAAGTTGTGAGAACTCTAAAGTGAACCGTATCCAGAACTCGTAATTGAAATATCAGGTAAAATCTGGCTATGTTAGCAAAAAGATAAAAGTCACAAATCAACAAATTAATGAATAAGTCAGTCTCAATTTATGCTTTGTTCTTTTCCCTTTAAAGGTTCTAATGATCCATGTCATAGTCGGCAACATACAAAAAAACAAGGAAGTGCTGGGCTTGTGCCTCAAACAAAGGAGGTGTGTATAGAGTATGAGAGAGAGGAGACAGTGGTGAGTCCCTGGACGTTACCCTCAGAAATCCATGAGATTCTGCATAGGAGGCACAGTTTCCTTTCACAAGTAAGCACTGTTCCAGACTGCACTTTTTTCTAGTGGATATTTCATGTTCTTCAGGGTTGTTTTTGGAGGGGAGGGGAGTGCAATGTAGAAATAATAAATGATGTTAGGTCAGTTTGAAATAGTGAATTGGGGCTGACGCTGTGGCATAGCAGGTAAAGCCACCGCCTGCAATGCCGGCAACCCATATGGGCGCCAGTTCGAGTCCCAGCTGCTCCACCTCCAATCCAGCTCTCTCCTGTGGCCTGGGAAAGCAGTAGAAGACAGCCCATGTTCTTGGGTCCTTGCACCCATGTGGGAGACCTGGAGGAGGCTCCTGGCTTTGGATTGGTGCTGCTCTGGCTGTTGGGACCATCTGGGGAGTGAACCAGCAGATGGAAGATCGCTCTCTCCTACTGCCTGTCTATAATTCTGCCTTTCAAATAAATAAATAAATCTTAAAAAAAAAAAAAAAAAGAAACAAAGAAATAGTGACTCAAAGTATCACTCTTTTGGCTGAGTCCTGACGCATTTACATTTCAGAATTTTTCTTGACCCTGGAGACAGGCGTTTGGTGCCGCAGTCAGGATGCTGCTGGAGAGGCCCACATCCCACTTGGGAGTGCCTGGAATTGAGGCCCAGCTCCACGTCCAGTCCAGTTTCCTGCTAGTGTATACACTGGGTGGCAGCAGATGGCTCAGATATGACCTGAAATAAACTCCAGGCTCCTGGCGTTAGCCTGGGCTGCCCCCAGCTGTCCTAGGCATTTGAAAAGTAAACCAGCAGGTGGAAGATCTTTCTCTTTGCCTTTCAAATTAAATTAAATTGAAAATTAAAATACACACACACACAGAAATGGAAAATTTAACTAAAAAACAACATAAACACAATAACAGTTGTATTCAAAGTACCAAAATCCCTTCTGTCCACTCTGATGACAGAGGTCAGATAATGTTCAGCTTATTGTCAGTGACGACACAGAGTCAGGTAATGTGCAGTTTACTGTCGGTGCAGACAGGAAGGACAACCACAGCCCTGGTTCCCTGCACATTCCCTCCAGCCCTTTGATAGGCAAGTAGCTTTTGGAAACCTTCATTCATGTTCTAGTTTGTTCTCAGGGGCTGGGACCACGACTGACTGTTCTTGCAATTTGCTAGGACTTGTCACCGACTGGAGAGGCAGAGCCAGAGCTCCCCGCCGGGCTGAGCGGCACGGACAGCGCCTCTGAGAGCACCGGCAGCCTCCTCAGCAAGCTCGACTGGAACGCCGTCGCGGACATGGTTGCCAGCGTGGAGGAGAAGGGCCTGGCTGTCCACTGGGCCCCAGACTTGTGAGGACGGACGGGCGGGCCAGCATCTCAGTGATGTGATGCTAAGAGATTTAGGGGTTTAAGGGAGAGCAGCAATGAAGGAAGCAACACGAATTTGCCACCAACAGCCATCAGCTACTTCAAAAGGGATAATAAACATTTCTCACTAGTTTTGCCTATACAGGAAAAGCAAAGGTTAACTCAAGACATTGTGTGTTTTTTCATTTGACTTGTCTTTAGATATAATTTTAAAAATAAATAGCTTTCATGCCAAGTTTACATAATATTAAACTACTTTTAATAAAAATCTTGTATCTTGTCTCCTCTTTTACCACATTCTAAGTGTTGAGAAACAACCTTATATGGATGAACCTGGCTGGAAGAAAAAATTCTTTGAGAAGAATCTCAGTCTCACTGAGACACTGAATAATGAGTACCATTTTAAAACGCTGTTTTTGAATTTTATCCTGAAATTCACTATGTAAGGCTTGGCCCAGGAGGGAAAAGGAACCAGGTATCTTCTAACCAGTCCTGAAAAAGCCAAGTCTCACACAGGCCCTGTAGACCTTTCGCTCTTCTGCTTTGTAGCTGTACAGCTCTATAGGAACAACCAGGGGTGCTTTTGGTGGGGAAAAGAAAGGGAGTATGATTCCCTGCTGTTCAAAGCTTATCTCTGGTGTTAGCACTGTGGCATAACAGGTAAAGCCGCCTTCTGCAGTGTCGGCATCCCATATGGGCGCCAGTTCCAGTCCAGGCAGCTCCACTTCTGATCCAGCTCTCTGCTATGGCCTGGGAAAGCAGAAATGGCCCAAGACCTTGGACACCTGCACCCACCTGGGAGACCCGGAAGAAGCTCCAGGCTCTAGGGTCCTGGTTTCAGATCAGCCCAGCTCCAGCCATTGCGGCCATTTGGGGAATGAACCAGGATGGAATATTGTCTCTTTTTCTCTCTCTCTCTGCCTCTGCCTCTCTTAACTCCACCTTTCAAATAAATAAATCTTAAAAAATAAAAGCTTATCTTTTTATTTATTTATTTGACAGGTGGAGTTATAGACAGAGGGAAAGGTCTTCCATCCGATGGTTCACCCCCAAAATGGCTGCAACGGCCGGAGCTATGCCAATCTGAAGCCAGAGCCAGGTGCCTCTTCCTGGTCTCCCATGTGGGTGCAAGGGCCCAAGGACATGGGCCATCTTCTGCCGCTTTCCCAGGCCACAGCAGAGAGTTGGATTGGAAGAGGAGCAACTGGGACTAGAAACTGGTGCCCGTATGGGATGCTGGTGCTGCAGGCAGAGGATTAACCTAATGTGCCAAGGCGCCAGCCCCCAAAAAAACTTATCTTAATCATGGTAAAAACAATTATGCAAAGAGCAGGTTAGTTTTTGGCAGTACATCCAAACAAGACAGTTTTGGAGATAATTTTTATGAGAATTGACTTAAAAACCAAGACCCTTCAATCATTTGTGAATTTTTGGTGGAAGCATCAAAGGATACTGTTATCTGAAAAGACTGTTAATTACTTTTCCAGTTACATGTCTGTATGAAGTGAGATTTTTCTTCATCTACCTAAACCAAAACAGGTATATATTGCAACAGGTTGAACACAGAAGCATGTGTAGGAATTCACCCACCTTACCCGCTAAGCCACAGCACAGGCCCTGAAAATAATTTTTTTAAAAAGAACAGAGTTTAGGAACTATGGCCCTAGGTCTAATGATATGGATGCTTCCATAATGGGTCAGTCAGTACTGTCCCACTTTACACAGCTGCCATGAACCTGCCCTAATTAAGGAAGCTGCTTCCCAACCAACGCTGCAGTCCAGGCCACTGAGGCACCTGCAGATATCACCAACACTGATTAGAGCTGAAGAAGCTACACAGACACTACGTAAATTGCCAGCCTAGAACCACAGCCAATATACTATATCCAACTAACATAGAACACACTGCCAGCAGAAAGTCTTTTACTTGAAAAACCATTCTATAAAATTGGAAGAAGCAGCTGACCAACCAGATGTCCAAAAATCAACAATAAGGGCACAGAAAGCATGAAAGAATTAGCATGACCACCGAAGGAAATAACTCCAGAAACAGATCACAAAGAAATTGAAATTGCCGGCACCGCGGCTCACTAGGCTAATCCTCCGCCTAGTGGCGCCGGCACACCGGGTTCTAGTCCCGGTCGGGGCGCCGGATTCTGTCCCGGTTGCCCCTCTTCCAGGCCAGCTCTCTGCTGTGGCCCAGGAGTGCAGTGGAGGATGGCCCAGGTGCTTGGGCCCTGCACCCCATGGGAGACCAGGAAAAGCACCTGGCTCCTGGCTCCTGCCACCGGATCACCGCGGCGGCCATTGGAGGGTGAACCAACGGCAAAGGAAGACCTTTCTCTCTGTCTCTCTCTCTCTCTCACTGTCCACTCTGCCTGTCAAAAAATTAAAAAAAAAAAAGAAATTGAAATTGATGAATTGCCTGACAATTTAAAAAGTATTTTTAAATATGTACTTATTTGAACAGCAGAGAAATGGGAAGAAGGGAGAGGGAAGGAGAGAGAAAGATAAATCTTCCTCTTCCATCTGCTGGTTCACTCCCCAAATGGCCACAATAGCCAGGGTTGGGCTCCTCAAGTGAGGAGCCATGAACTCCTATCTTGGTGTCTCACGTGGATACAGGAGATGAAGTACTTCAGCCATCATCCACTGCTTCCCAGGCACATGAACAGAGAAGTGGAGTAGCCAGGAATCGAGCACTCCTATGTGGGATAAGGGGATCCAGACCAGCAGCTTAATCTGCACCAAATGCCCCCACCCCCAAAAATTTTTTTAAGGAAACAATGAGATACAAGATAATGCAGACAGCAATTCAACAATTCTGGGAAGACAGTTCATGATAGGAATGAGGAATTCAGCAGAGTTCATAAAATGATCTGAAATCTTGAAGCTAAACAATTCAGTAAATGAAACTAAAAATATATGAGCGCATTAGCAGTATTGAGCAGTTTCAGAATTTAAAGATTTTTTTTTTAAATCAGACAAAATTAACAAAACTTTCAAAATTTACAGGACACCATTAAATGAGCATTATGGGTGTTCCATAAGAAGGAAAAGGCATAGAAAACTTTCCAAATCTTGAAAAAGACAAATAAATCCAGGTGCAGGAAGCCCAAAGGATAACAATCTTCAAGACAAACTGTCAAAAACATAAAACCAAAAATAAGATACAGAATTTTAAAAACAGGAAAAGTGTCAAGGTACTCATAAAGAAAGCCACATTAGATTAACAGCTGTAACTCTACAGGCCAGGAGAGAATAGGATGAAGCGTTCAAAGTCCTCAAAGAAAAAAATCTGCCAACCAAAAATACTATTACCCAGCAAAGCTATCCTTTGGCAGCAAAGGAGAGGTAAAGACTTTTCATGACAAGCAAAACCTGAAGGAGTTCACGGTAACTAGAAAGGCCCTACAAGAAATGTTAAGGGAGTCCTTTGTTAGAAGTGAAAAAGATGATCACTACCACTATGAACACACAAAATACAAATCTTCAACAGCAGAGAAGATAGACAAAAAAGAAAAATATAATATTTTTACTTTTTTCTGGATTTGATCTGTTGTGTACTTAGTTAAGGTTTCTTCACCTATATTAATTAGTACTGTCATTCTGCAATTTTCTTAAATTTGGTAGATTTTGATATCAGGGTTATGTTGATCTCTTAAAATGATTTGGATAGCCAGCGCTGTGGTATAGTGGGTTAAGCCATTGCCTGCAGCGCTGGCATCCCATATGGGCACCAGTTCAAGTCCTGGCTGCTTCGCTGCCAATCCAGCTCCCTGCTAATTTGTCTGGGAAAACAGTGGAGGATGCCTAAGTTCCTGGGCCCCTGCTCCCATATGGGAGACCTGAAGGAAGCTCCTGGCTTCAGACTGACCTAGCTCCAGTCTTTGCAGCCATTTGGGGAGTGAACCAGTGGATAGAAGATCTCTCTCTCTCTCTCTCTCTGACTCTGCCTTTCTCTCTCTGTAACTCCACATTTCAAATAAAATAAATCGTAAAAGAAGAAAAGACAGCTGGAAAGTGTTTGATGTTTCTGTTTTTTCAAATAACACATTGTGCTGTTATTTCTTTTTTAAATTTTAGTAGAATTCACCAAACTACACAGGCCTTATCTACAGGAAAAAAATTTTAAATGAATTTCTTAAATACATAGAGGGGCTATTAGAAAATTCTTTCCCTATATAGTTTTCTGTATTTAAATTATTATTTAATGATTGAATTATTTAAATAGCAGTTATTAAAAATTTTAAAATGGAATTATCCTTTTTTGTAGCAGTCTAAGAGATACCTGGGAATGGGTGTTTGGCACAGTAATCAAGATGTAACTTGGGATACCCAAATCCCCTATCAGACTGCTTCAATTTTTTACAACTTTAAAAAAAATTTCCTTCCTTCCTTACTTCCTGCCTTATTTGTTTAGTTAGTTAGTTAGTCAGAATTACAGAGAGAGAGGGAGAGACAGAGATTTTCCATCCACTGGTTCACTCCTCAGGGCTGGGGCACATTGAAGCCAGCTGCGTCATCCAGGTCTCCCACATGGGTGGAAGAGGCCCAAACACTTGGGCCATCCTCTGCTGCCCTTCCCAGACTATTAGCAGGGAGCTGGATCAGAAATGGAGCAGCCAGGCCATGACCTGTGCTCACATGGGATCCCTGCATCACAGGCAGCGGTGTTACCTACTACAACACAATGCCAGCCCCCTGAGTGCTTTGAGTCCTGGCTTTGTTTCCAGTTCTGGCTTCCTGCTACGTACTCTGAAAAGATGCCAGTGATGGCTCAAGTAACTGAATCCCTGCAGCCTATGTGGGTGACCCGGGGGTGAGTACATGACTCCTGGATTTTGGCCTGGCCCACCCCTGGCTATTGTGGGCTTCTGGGACATGAACCAGCAGATGGAAGATCTCTGTCTCTGCCTTTTAAACAAATTAAAAAAAATAAATCTGTACTTCCCTGTTTATTGTAGCATCTATGCACAATACCAAGATATGGAATCAACCTGAGGGCCCATCAACAGTTATAGATAAATAAAATATGGTCTTTGTTCATAATGGAATACAAAAGGATAAAATCCTGTCATTTGCAACAACATGGAGGAAACTAGATGACATTACGTTAGATGAAATACTCCAGCACAGAAAGAGTCTGCACTGGCAGTGATGCTGGAATCAGGGGCTGGAACCAAGAATCAAACCCAGGCACTCTGATGTAGGACACAGACGTCTTCATCCACCAGGCTGAACGCTCTCTTCAGTTCTGGTGTTTTATTCCACAGCAGGGTGACTACAGTTAATATATGTTTCAAAATAGCTAGGAGAGGACATCACAGTGTTCTCCTGACAAAGAAATGACAAATTCTTGAGGCTATAGATGTGCTAATTATTCTAATTTGATCATTACACAATGTAAACATGCACTGAAATACCACATTGTAGCCCATGAATAGATATAGTTATAATCATGTGTCTATCAAAACACTTTTAAATATTTTAGGCTTTCATTTCCCTCTGCGTCTCTTTGAAACCATTGAAACCATACTTTCTTTTAATTCCTTAAACATTTTCTTTTTATTCTTTGTACATATTTCTTTATAGTTGTCACAAAGTCATCATCTAGGGCATCTCAAGGTTGGCTTCTATTGACTTCTTTTTTCCTGAATCTTGGGTTATATCTTTCTTTGTGTGTTTAGTAATTTTGCATTGTATACTATATATGGTGGGTTATATTTAACAAACTCTTGATTCTGTTAGTTAGCCTGAAAAGGTTGTTTGAGACTAATCACCTTGGCCTGAGTGTAACCCAGGTTGTGGTAGAACACAATCTTCAAAATCTCTCTCCTGTGGATAGTATCAGGATTTGGTTTTAGGTTTTGGAGCCCTTATGATAGGGCAAAGTTCTTAATTCTAAGGCAGACCTTTCTAGACTATTAATGAGGTTTTAATGCCATACTCTGGCATGCCCCTTAGCAACACCAACACCCCTCAGCAATGCTCACTTAAATTTTTTATCTTTTTCTCAATGTTGGAGCAATTGTTTTCTTGTAAAAACATATGTAGTACTACAACTAACACAAAAAGCTTAGCTGCTGGCCAAGACCTCATAAGCAACTGCCACATGGACTTTTGGCAACATGATGTCAGATTGATAACAAGAAATGTACCTCTTCTGTGACCCAACTTTAGTGATTTGCGTCTATCCTGCTGTGTTAGTCAACTTTTTGCTACTACAATGAAGCATGTAAGACAAGCTACTTATGAAGCAAAGAGGGATTTCTGGCTCATGATTTTGGAGTCTCAAGTGCAAGATGGGGCGGCCTATGGGTTGAGCATGTGATGGAGGCAGCGGATGGCAATGGCAGGGCACAATCAAAGGAAGGTTCTTATGGTGAGCCAGAAAACAGAACAGTCTTCTTCAAAGGGTTTCACTTTTACATCTACCTTATAGGGCAAGCTTCCAAAGACCTAAGGACCTCACACTAGGCTTACCTCCCAAACACCATAACTGGATTAAGTTCCCACCCTCTGAGTATCATTAACTTAAGACTTGGGGTTTAAACATTTGCATGAGGGATAGGCATTTGGTGCAGCAGTTGTCATTTGGGATGTTTGCATCCAATATTGGAATGCCTGGTTCAAGTCCTGGCTACTCCCTTTCAGATCTAGCTTCCTGCTAATGCATGTTCTGGGAGCCAACAGTGATGGCTCAAGTAATTGAGTTTTTGCCACCTGGCTTTGGCCTGACCCACCCCGGCTGTTGTGGGGAATGAATCAGTGGATGGAAGATGTCTCTCCATCTCTGTCTCTGCTTTTCAAATAAAATGAAAACAAATATATTTGATGAGTTTGGGAGCCAAATCTTCAAACCACAGCACCTGCTTAAAATTATGAACAAGAAAAAATAGCCCACAATTATGAAATACTTCTATACAGCTTTCTTTTTTCTGTTGTCCTACCCTACAGATTCCAGCCACTGACTACCCTAACTCTGATTTCTGCTTCCTCTGCTCAGCAGGAACATGTGGTCTACTTGGATACTAGCTCACTGTGGAAGTCAGGATAATATCCTTAAACATACAGCTAAAGCATTCATGGACTCACCTCTGGAGCTTCCCATCTCTTGGGAATCCTGTTTTGTGCTGCATGTTGTCCAACATCTAAAAGAAGTTGTCCTGCTATACTTTGTCCATTTTTATGATTAATGTAGTTTGGCTAGCGAGGTACTAGTTTCTCTGTCATAGCTGGAAGTAGAAGTCTTACTGAGTTTTATGTCCACACAACACTCCTGAAAATAAAGAAATGAAGAAGGGAGAGTATTAGTAGAGGACTAACAATCCTAGGAGATATCCAGCCTCTAGTTACAATGTGCTGTCATCTTCAAACAACTGAAATATGACAACTTTGCTCAGGATGTCTGAAGATATAGGAAACATTTTTTTGACAGGCAGAGTTAGACAGTGATAGAGGGAGAGAAAGTTCTTCCTTCCGTTGGTTCACCCCATAAATGGCCTCTACGGCCGGTGCAATGAGCAGATCCAAAGACAGGAGCCAGGTGCTTCCTCCTGGTCTCCCATGCGGGTGCAGGGCCCAAGCACTTGGGCCATCCTCCACTGCCTTCCCAGGCCACAGCAGAGAGCTGGCCTGGAAGAGGAGCAACCAGGACAGAATCCGGTGCCCTGACCGGGACTAGAACCCGGGGTGCTGGCGCCACAGGAGGAAGATTAGCCTAGTGAGCTATGGAGCCAGCCAGAAAACATTTAACTGAATGTTTTAGACTCTCTGCTTACAAGGAAAGGCCCAAACTTCATGTTCTCCATACGTGAAATAAAAAGCAGTTTCTTTTTTAAGATTTATTTTCAGGCTGGCGCCGCGGCTCACTAGGCTAATCCTCCGCCTAGCGGTGTCGGCACACCAGGTTCTAGTCCTGTTCGGGCGCCGGATTCTGTCCTGGTCGCTCCTCTTCCAGGCCAGCTCTCTGCTCTGGCCTGGGAGTGCAGTGGAGGATGGCCCAAGTGCTTGGGCCCTGCACCCCATGGGAGACCAGGAGAAGCACCTGGCTCCTGGCTTCAGATCAGCGTGGTGCACCTACCGCAGCGCACCACCCGTGGCGGCCATTGGAGGGTGAACCAACGGTAAAGAAAGACCTTTCTCTCTGTCTCTCTCTCTCACTGTCTACTCTGTCAAAAAAAAAAAAATTTATTTTCTACTTTGAAAGATTCATTTTCCACTGAGACAGAGAGGGAGGGAGAGAGAGAGAGACAGACAGACAGACAGAGGGGGAGAGGGAAAGGGAGGGCGAGAGAAAATATCTTCCATCCACAAGTTCACTCCACAAATGACCACAATGGCCATGGCTGTGCCAGGCTAAATCAGGAGCCAGAAGCTTTATCCGGGTCTCCCACATGGGTGCAGGGGCTCAAGTACTTGGGTTATTTTCTATTGCTTTCCCAGGTGCATTAGCAGGGAGCTGGATCAGAAGTGGAGCACCAGGGCCAGCGCCGGGGCTCACTTGGTTAACCCTCTGCTTGTAGCATCGGCATCCCATATGGGCGCCGGGTTCTAGGCCCGGTTCCTCCTCTTCCAGTCCAGCTCTCTGCTGTGGCCCGGGAGTGCAGTGGAGGATGGCCAAATGCTTGGGCCCCTGTACCCACATGGGAGACCAGGAGGAAGCACCTGGCTCCTGGCTTGGATCGGCACAGTGCGCTGGCCATAGTGGCCATTTGGGGGGTGAACCAACGGAAGGAAGACCTTTCTCTCTAACTCTGTCAAAATAAATAAATAAGTAAATAAAGATGTGGAGCACCATAATCAGCCCTAAAGGCATTTGGATGTGGCTTTATAGCCCATCAGAGCAGTTAAGGCATGGAAAGCCAAGACACTGTGGCAAAAAATATCCTACATGAAGGATCTCCGTGAGACCCCAGTGGGCCATCAGAGAAGGATGTACTTTTCTCTGAAGGGAGAGAGAGAACTTCCACTTTGCTTACAACCTTGTCTAAATACTGACAGAGTTTATGGTCACAAAAGGCTTCCATAGCCTTGGCAGCTCATGGCAAGAGCCTCGGGTGATCACTGACATCATAAAGAAGAGTGTTTATTGTTAAATTAACAACGGAAGTCACTGTGCACTTACTCCCCATGTAGGACCTCTGTCTTTAATGAGTTCTACCATGAGATTTAACTTCAAAACTTATTCTCAAATAGTACCTTATATGTTGTGTGTGGGGGGGGGTACAAACTGTTGAAATCTTTACTTAGTATAGAGTTGGTCTTCTGTATATAAAGTTAATTAAAAATGAATCTTAATGAAGAATGGGAAGGGAAAGGGAATAGGAGATGGAGTGGGAGGGCGGTATGGTGGGAAGAACCACTATATTCCTGAAGTTGTATCTATGAAACTTGCAATCATTAAATAAAAGCTTAAAAAAAAGAGAAGTGGAGTGCCCATGCAGAACGGCTGGCTGGTGTTGCAGGCAAAGGCTTATCCTGCTCTGCCACAACACTGACCCCAAGAAGCAGTTTCTATGATTAAAGACTTACCAGTTCAGGAATACCTCTGTCAAGAATGTTCCCTCGCACCAGTTTAAATCCTTGTTCCACTTCCCATCCAGCTTCCTGCTAATGCATCTGGGCAAGTAGCAGAGGATAGCCCAAGTCCTTGGGTCCCTGCACCCATGTGGGAGACCCGGAAGAAGCTACTGGCTCCTGGTTTTGGTCTGGCCCAGTTCCTGCAGTTGTAGTCATATGAAGAGTCAACCAGTAGATGGAAGATGTGTCTCTCCCTTTCTCTGTCTTTAACTCTGCCTTTCAAATAAATAAAAATAAATCTTTAAAAAATGATTATAGCTTATTCCATTTTACACTTATAACGATTCAAATAATTGTGCACCATGCTTTGTGTCTTGCTTATCTTCTGTAAGAAAACCTTGGATTTTGGGGTTGGCGCTGTGGCATAGCAGGTAAATTTGCCGCCTGCAGTGCTGGCATCCCTTATGGGCACCAATTCGAATCCCAGCTACTCCACTTCCGATCCAGCTCTCTGCTATTTCCTGGGGAAGCAGTAGAAGATGGCCCAAGTCCTTAGGCCCCTGCACCCTGTGGGAGACCTGAAGAAGCTCCTGACTCCTGGCTTTGAATCAGCGCAGCTCCAGCTGTTTCAGCCAACCGGAGAGTGAACCATCGGATGGAAGACCTCTTTCTGCCTCTCTTTCTCACTCTGTGTAACTATTTCAAATAATCTTAAAAAAAAAAAAAAAAAAAAGAAAAGAAGGGAAAAAGAAAACGTTGGATTTTGTGGAGAATAGGACAATGAGCTCTACTTCCTTCACACTGTTTACACTCTGACCATTTATCTGTTCAGCATCTGAATTGTAGCACTATACAGTTAAGGAGTTCTGATGTTTTCCTTTTCATGAAAAAATTGAGTCTAGGGAATACCTCAGGGAAAACAAAAGCCTTGTTAGGTAAGGTCGGTTTCTAAGTTGGGAATTAATGTTCTGGCTTAGAGGTCTGCGGCCAACTTCTGTGGGAGAGATTTTAGTTTTTTATTTATTCTCATATTCAAAAGATGGGGTGGGAGGAGAGGGGCAGAGGGAAGGGAGAGAGAGAAAGAAAAATACAGATATCAATTTTCTTTCTGCTCGTATGTTCCCCAAAGGCCCACAACTGCCAGGGCTGGGCCAGGTTGATGCCAAGAGCCTGGAACTCAATATCCAGTTCCAATGTGAATGGCAGGGACCCATCATCATCACCAACTGCCTTTCATGCTGCACACTGGCAGGAAGCTGCATTGGAAGCACAGCAACCAGGTACTCTGATATGGGATATGGGTGTCCCAAGTGGAATCTTAACTGCTACTCCAATGCCGACCCTTGAAGGAAGAAGTTTTACATAGGATTAAGAAAAACAAAGGACACTAATAAAAAAGCACGTCTTTAAAATATGTGCAAAGTCAGCAAATGCATAAAGAAGCTAATGGGGCCCTGGTGTTGTGGCACAGTGGGTTAAACTGTCTGTGATGCTAGCATCTAATATCAGAATCCTGGTTTAAATCCTTGTTATTCTGCTTCCAATCCAGCTTCCTGCTAATGCCCCTGGGAAGGCAGCAGATGATGGTCCAATTACTTTGGCCCCTGCAACCCACGTGGGAGACTTGGATGAAATTCTTGGTACTGGTTTCAACCTGGCCAAGGCCTAGCTGTTGCAGCCATGCAGGGAGTGAACCAGTAGATGGAAGATCTCTGTCTTTCTCTATCACTCTTTCAAATAACTAAATCTTTTTTTTTTTTTTTTTTTGACAGGCAGAGTGGACAGTGAGAGAGAGAGACAGAGAGAAAGGTCTTCCTTTGCCGTTGGTTCACCCTCCAATGGCCGCCGCGGCCGGCGCGCTGCGGCCGGCGCACCGCGCTGATCCGATGGCAGGAGCCAGCAGCCAGGTGCTTTTCCTGGTCTCCCATGGGGTGCAGGGCCCAAGCACCTGGGCCATCCTCCACTGCACTCCCTGGCCACAGCAGAGAGCTGGCCTGGAAGAGGGGCAACCGGGACAGAATCCGGCGCCCCGACCGGGACTAGAACCCGGTGTGCCGACACCGCTAGGCGGAGGATTAGCCTAGTGAGCCGCGGCGCCGGCCGCAAATAACTAAATCTTTTGAAAACACAAGCTAATTAAAATAACCTCAGCATTAAGAATTTGCAAATGGTTTCTAGATAGGTTTATTAGTATTTTTATTCCTTCTCTAAGACTCAAGTGAAAAAACAAAGGAATTCTTTTATCAATTTTTAAAATTTTAATGTTTTTTTTTTTTTTAAAGATTTACTTTATTTATTTGAAAGGCAGAGTTAGAGAGGTAGATACAGAGAGAGAGGTCTTCCATCCTCTGGTTCACTCCACAGATGGCTGCAATGGCAGGAACTGTGCCGATCCGAAGCTAGGAGCCAGGCGCTTCTTCCCAGTCTCCCATGCGGGTACAGGGGCCCAAGGACTTGGGCCATCTTTTACTGCTTTCTCAGGCCATAGCAGAGAGCTGGATCAGAAGAGGAGCAGCCGGGAGTAGAACCAGTGCCCATATGGGATGCTGGCACTTAGGCCAGGGCTTTAACCTTCTGTGCCACAATGCCGGCCCCAATGCTTATTTATTTCAAAGGCAAAGAGATGGGGCTGGCATTGTGGTGCAGCAGGTTAAGCTGCCATCTGCAGTGTTGGCATCCCATATGGGTGCCACTTCACGTCCCGGCTGCTCCACTTCCGATCCAGCTCTCTGCTATGGCCTGGGAAAGCAGTATAAGATGGCCCAAGTGCTTGAGCCCCTGCACTCACTTGATACCTGGAGAAAGCTCCTGGCTCCAGCCTGGCCCAGCCCTGGCCACTGTAGCCACTTGAGGAGTGAACCAGCAGATGGAAGATCTCTCTTTCCCACTGTCTCTCTCTGTAACTCTGCCTTACAAATAAATAAATCTTTTTTTTTTTAATTTAAAATAGTAGATAAAGCTGGAAAAAAGTGGGCTGATATCTTCCTTTCCAAGGAAGATAGAGCAAAAAACCAAGAAATCAAGCCAAAAATTTAACTGAGAAAATTAGTCCAGGAGGAAAGTCTTAGTAACAGAAATTTCAGAGAGGATAAAAACTAAAGGAGAATGAAGCATTAAAATCCTCTAGAGCTTAGGAAAAGAAGTTTACAACATGCCCTACAAAATTAATTTTATAAAGAGATTTACAGTAATGAACATCATTGCAAATTTTTAGAAAAAATAAACATAAAAATCATCTTAAAAGCTTCTGCAGAGGAAAAACACAAGTCATATACAAAGGAACAATAATCAGAATGGTATCAGCCCACTTAACAACAGCAGCACAGGCTGCAAGCAAAATACTTTCTAATGGAAACTACTCAATTTAGAATTCTAGACCCAGCTATAAATCATGAAGGAGAATTAAAGACAACTTCAGAAGCCGATGATTCAAAAAAGTGTGCCCCAGGGCTGGCGCTGTGGCATAGTAGTTTAAGCCTCCACCTGCTGCACCAGCATCCCATACGGGTGCTGGTTCGTTTCCCGCCTATTATTCTGACCCAGCTCCCTGCTAATGGCCTGGGAAAGCACTGGAAGACGGCCCAAGTGCTTGGGCCCCTGCACCCACATGGGAGACCCAGAAGCTCCTGGCTCCTGGCTTTGGATCTGCCTAGCTCCAGCCATTGCAGCCATCTGGGGAGTGGACCAGCAGATGAAGACCTCTCTCTAACTGCCTCTTAAGTAAAAATAAATAAAGCTTTAAAGAAAAAAGAAGTTTGTCCCTATGCACCCATTCTAATTATTTATTAGCATTACAGAGGGGGAGATCTTCCATCTGCTGAGTCCCACTCCCCAGATGGCCACAATTGTCAGGGTTGGTCAGGTTAGGCTAGGAGCTTCTTTCAGGTTGCCCATATTGGTAGGGGGGGCTCAAACATGTGCACAATCTGCTGCGTTTCCAAGGCCATTAGCAGGGAGCAGCCGGGACATGAAAAGGCACCCATGTGGGATGTCAGTGTTGCAGTGGCTTTACCTTCTATGCCACAATGCCGGCCAGTAAATTGAACATTTTTAAGCTAAAAGGAGGAAGAAGGTATGGATTCTGGATCCAATCAGAAGAGAATAAGTCTGGTATAACTTTTTAATAGCCTGCAAAATCAGTCCAAATTGGTGCAGAAGAACAGTTCCAGGAAGAGTTTCCTAAGGGGAGGTAGGTCAAGGCACAGATAGGAGCAGAGTAAAGTCTCAAATGAATGATTTACATGAGGTGCTGGCACTGTGGCACAGAGGTTAGGGCTGCTGCTTGTGATGCCTGCATTGCCTACTGAAGTGCCTGTTGGAGTCCTGGCTGCTCTGCTGCTGATCCAGCTCCCTGCAAATGCTCCCCAAAAGGCAGCAGATGACTGAGGTGCTTGGTGCCCTGCCACCTATGTGGAACCAGGATAGGTTTCCTGGCTCCTTTCTGTGGTCTCACCCAGCCCCAGCTGTGTGGCCAGTTAAGGAATGAACCAATGGATGGTTCACTCTTGTTTTCTCTGTCATTCTGCCTTTTGAATCCATCAATCTATCTTAAAAAAAATTTATCTGAAAGAGCATTTCAAAAGAAGCAAAGTTTTCTATGCGTTAATTTTGCTAGTAAGAAAGCAAAAACAATTTCACTGAAGGAGAAACAAAAAAAATACAAGAAAATGTGTAACTCATAGCATAATAAACAATGACTTTGAGCAATATTTATGTAGCTTTATACTACATAAATACTCATTAAATATTGAGAGGAAAGAGTAAAGGTGTAAGAGCCACATGATTATCATAAAAATTTTGATAATGTAATACAATGGAAAATTAATAATCAATAATTAATTTTTAGAAATAGAGATTTAATGGCCCAAAGAAAGGCTAAGAGTTCAAAGTATTTGCATCTGCAAAGAAGGATGAGGTGTGGAGAGGTCGAACAAAGCATTATTTCTTAAAATCTTAATTAGAAAAATGAAACCATTAATATAAATATGGGTGCTGGTTCCAGTCCTAACTGCTCCACTTCCAATCCAGCTCTCTGCTAATGTGCCTGGGAAAGCAGCAGAAGACAGCCCAAGCCCTTGAGCCCCTGCATGCACATAGGAGACCTAGAAGCAGCTCCTGGGTCCTGGCTTCAGACTGGCCCATTACAGCCATTTGGAAAGTGAGTGAACCAATGGATGGAAGATCTCTTTAACTCTGCCTTTCAAATAAATAAATCTTAAAAAAAAAATTAAGATTTGTTTATTTGAAAGGCAGAGATACAGAGAGAGGAGAGAGAGAGAGAGATCTTCCATCTACTGGCTCACTCCCCAAATGGCTGCAATGGCCAGGGCTGGGCCAGTCTGAAGCAAGGAGCCAGGAGCTTTTTCAGCGTCTCCCACATACCTTTCAAACACACTTGGGCCATTAGTGGGGAGCTGGATTGGATTTGAACCCGTCTCCATATGGGATGCCGGCGTCACAAGTGGACACTTTACTTGCTACACCACAACTTTGGCACCCATGTTGTCTTTTACGTGGATACATTACCGAAAGAGACTTGTCTTATTAACCTAACTAACTTATTAAGAAAATTTCCACCTGTTATCTCACTACAATTTAAATAACCAACCAAAGCTATGACTGATAAAACTTGCTAATCACTTCAATGAAACCACTACTTTCCTTACCCTACCACCACCATAGTTCCAAGTGATCATTTCTCATGTGGGCCATTATGCCCCCTCTCCCATAAATGTGTAAGTTGTAGTTGACTTTATAAATGCAAACTGGATTCCACATATGCAAGCTGCATTCCACACATATAAACTGCTATTCCACCCCATCCATCTTAATTCCTTGCTCCCCACAGTTTGTTTGACCACCTTAACAAGGCTCTCAGAAGCATGAGCTGACCCCCTTCTATTTCATGAGCTTCCTCGTCCTGCCATTCAGGGAAACCGTGAAGCTTCTGAAGGCTAGATGTGCTCTCTTCACAGCCTTTGCACATGCTTTGCCAGCTGTTTGGAATGCTAACCTTGCTCCCTTTCCTTTCACCAATTTCTTCCCTCATTCTTTGTTCAACCACCATGTCTCTAAGGAGCCAATTACTAGCGGAAAATTTCAAAAATACAATTACCCGGCCGGCGCCGCGGCTCACTAGGCTAATCCTCCGCCTAGCGGCGCCGGCACACCGGGTTCTAGTCCCGGTCGGGGCGCTGGATTCTGTCCCGGTTGCCCCTCTTCCAGGCCAGCCCTCTGCTGTGGCCCGGGAGTGCAGTGGAGGATGGCCCAGGTGCTTGGGCCCTGCACCCCATGGGAGACCAGGAAAAGCACCTGGCTCCTGGCTCCTGCCATCGGATCAGCGCGGTGCACCGGCCGCAGCGCGCCGGCCGCGGCAGCCATTGGAGGGTGAACCAACGGCAAAGGAAGACCTTTCTCTCTGTCTCTCTCTCTCACTGTCCACTCTGCCTGTCAAAAAAAAAAAAAAAAAATACAATTACCCACTTCTCACTAGTTCAGCCCACGTTACTTGGTATCTATTATGTCTATTACATATGAAGCTTCATACGAGGATTAGTTTCATTTGGAGAACACACTTTCTGACTTTGGCAACTCTCCAGACTACTTCAGAGGTACATACTCTCTTGTATTCTATTACTTTTTTGTTTGAGCACTCACTGAAATTTCAATACGTAAGTGTGTACCTTTTGGTCATTTCCTATCTCTCTCACTGGAATACAACTTACTGCCAATGAGTTCAGCACAGCTCATAGAAGCCATTCAGCACAGAGTTGTCAACAGATGGAATCTACAAAAACTAAAAATGAATGAGCTATGTCAATACTCAATGATCTACAAGTAAACTCACTAGTATATAGCAGATAAGGACAAATAAGCCAATGTTTTAGCTCAAGAGGAGTACAGAATATAACTTGTTATGCCTTTTATTTCTTCAGTACTAAACTTTACTTCTTCATCTTACTAATTTACCCCCAAGCTAACACTAGGTCTTTTAGAACAGTTCTCTCAGAAATCTTACAAAGCCTTGGGCCAGGAGTTTGGTCTTGTGGTTAAGATGCCAGCTGGGATGCCAGCATACCAGACTGGAGTGCCTGGGTTCAAGTCCTGGCTCTTTCCTATTCCAACTTCCTGCTAATGCGCACTCTGGGAAGGAGAGGTGATGGCTCAAGTGTGCTGTTTCAGGTGCCACCCAAGTGTGACACACAGATTTTCTTGGCTCCTGGCTTTGGCATAATCCAACCCCAGCCACCGTGGGCATTTGAGTGAACCAGTTGGATAGGAGGTCTCTTTGCCTTTCAAATAAATAAAATATTACTTTATCTGACTACATTATTCTGTTATTTCATTTCTGCTACTTTATTACTCTAGCTTGTCTACTTCATGGAGACCTCTGCAAACACTAGCAGTCCCTCAATCCTGGTTCAATGATAAATCAGTTTTTCTTGGTTGGGCAGCTGAGCACTACTGAACAAAAACAGCACAGAGTTTGGCATCAACACAATTTTCCACATTGCAGACTGTGAGTGATCTTTGTAAACTGCAACTTTGATTACATTATACACTGTTTCAAAATCCTTCCAAAGTCCTAAATGTAGCTTTTTATTTTTTTGGTAGTTTAATATTTTTTTTAAATTTTTTATTTGAGAGACAGAGAAAGAGAGACCGAGGGAAAGGTCTTCCATCCACTGGTTCACTCCCCAAATGGCAGCAAGGGCTGGAGCTGTGCTGAATCGAAGCCAGGAGGCAGGAGCTTCTTCTGAGTCCTCCATGTGGGTGAAGGGGCACTTGGACCACCCTCTGCTACTTTCCCAGGCCATAGAAGAGAGCTGGATCAGAAGAGGAGCAGTCAGGATAGGAATTGGCATCCATATGAGATGCTGGCACCACAAGTGGAGGCTTAGCCTACTATGCCACAGCGCCAGTCCCCCTGAATGCTCGTAAGGTCCTGTATTCTCTGCTTCCCTGTTAGAATCTTACTACTCTTGGTCTCTCTTGGTGGTGGCACTGTGCTGTAGTATTGGTAAGGCTGTTGCCTGAGATGCTGGCATCCCATATAGGTGCTGGTTTGAGCCTCGGCTGCTCCGCTTTGGATCCAGCTCCCTGCTAATGGCCTGAGAAAAGGATAGATGGTGGCCCATGAGAGAGATCTGGGAGAAGTTCCAGTCTCCTGGCTTTGGTTTGGTCCAGCCCTGGCTGTTTTGGCCATCTAGGGAGTGAACCTGAGGATGGAAGATACATCTCTGTCTCCCTCTCTCTTTCAAAAAAAAAAAATTAATTAAAAAAATAAAAATTTTCGCTCTTGATCTTGTATCTTATGTTGCTCTTTCTTTTGATTCCTTGGTTTCTGCATTCTTTCCACATTCCTCTAATCGTTTCTTCTGTTCTTCCTGCCAAATTCTTTTTCTATCATATTTTATACACTGGTAGTATCCAAGTCCTTTCTTGTCTCTGTGCTGCTCTTTCTCCACAGCCTACATGATCATGGCACCTGGCTGCTCTGTTAATGATTTATTTCCACTTTCTGGACATCACTTGAAGTTCCCAAAGGTACTTACTTTCAGCATACTTAAAACTGAACACAGTCACTTAATCTAGAAAAACCTGATTAACTATTCTTGATACCTTTCATTTACCCCAAACATCAAGTCCTATTTTTATTTCCTAAATATATCTGAAATCACTCCAAATTCCTCTTCATCTGTATTGCCATCATCATCCTAGTTCAGATTCCATCTCTGAGACTACAACACCAATGTCATTGTTAGACTGTCAACTCTATTCTCTATATGGCAGCCATTGTGAACTTTCATTAATCCCTGCTTAAAAGTCTTTTAATTGGCTACACATTAACATAAATTATGTTTTTGTATTATTGAAATTGCATACTTATCTATTTAGTTTTTATAGCTTAATTTTTTGCTATTGTACCATATGGATTCCAGTTTCTTTACTCACCACACTGTTCCAACTTTTAGAATTCCATCCCTCATTTCCTGAAACATTCTGATGACCCAAGTCTGTGCAATATAATTAATGGATTTCTTTAAGTTCTTCTATAATGTGCTAAATGGTTTTATTTGCCAAGTTTCATTTTACACTTCTTTCAGAAACACATTGATCCAAACTATGTCTTCTGACTTCAAAGTTACTCTTTTTATCAATCCATGTTTTGGTCTTCTACATGAATCCAGGCAATACAGAAAATAGTTAAAAATAGAACATAATAAAAATATCACATTTCCTCTTCTTCATTTATCAGAATGACAGGCATCACAAAATTTGGGAATATAAAAGTGTATCTTATGAAAAGGTATTAAAAACAACAACAAATTTAGTCACAGAGTAGCCTACATTCAGTTCTTATATCAGGAGACTGAATGAAGACCTTCCAAGAAAAAAATCATCTGTGTAGGAGCAAATGATCTGAGAGATAAAAGCTATTAGTTGATCAACTCGGTGCTAAGCAGGTATGCAGCTCTGGCGATCATTTACCTCTTTGAGCATAAATTCCATCTCCTTCAAAAGATGGGGTTTGGGTTAGAACAGGAAATCTAAATGATAGATATCCAAGACTGTTTAACATGGAATTAAGGTGGTAATAAGCAAGAATTTCTTGGGATTGTATGCACTATTCTAGGTATGAAAATAGGTTCTATTTTCTGAGCAGAGATTTCATGGCTCTCATTTATTCTCAAAGGTATGCATGAATTCTAAAGTGGTTAAAACCAGTTTCTGAACTAAGTTTGTCAGATCTCTCATAGTTTATGAATCTATATATATGTTTTAAACCATAAAATATGGAGCCAATGTTGTGGTATAGTGGGTTAATTTCATATGATGCCAGTTTGAGTCATGGGTGTTCCACTTCCAATCCAGCTCCCTGCTAATGTGCCTGGGAAAGCAGTGGAGGATGACCCAAGTGCTTGGGCCCCTGCCCCTATCTGGGAAGACCTGGAAGAAGCTCCTGGCTTTGGCCTGGCCTAGCCCTGGGCCGTTGCAGCCATTTGGGGTGCACCAGTGGTTGGAAGATTTCTAACTCTGCCTTTCAAATAAACACACATACACACACACAAATGGAGAGCCATTATTGGCTCAGGCTTTACACTAAACAGGTTATAATGACTGTCTTCGATTTTTTGTTCCAGGATCTAAATCTAATAAAGTTATTCCAAAACTACAATTTAAGGCATGCTATATTTAACATTAAAAAAAAAAGCTTTATTTACTTTTTTTTATTTAAAAGTCAGAGTTACACAGAGAGAGAAGGGCAGGCAGGCAGAGAGAGAGGTCTTCCATCCATTGGTTCACTCCCCAGATGGCTGCAATAGCCGGAGCTGCACTGATCTGAAGCCAGGAGCCAGGTGCTTCCTCCAGGTCTCCCACGCAGGTGCAGGGGCCCAAGGACTTGGGCCATCTTCCACTGCTATCCCAGGCCATAGCAGAGAACTGGATCGAAGAGAAACAGCCGGGACTAGAACCGGTGCCTATATGGGATTTTGGCGCTTCAGACCAGCGCTTTAACCCACTGCGCCACAGTGCCAGCCGCTGCTATATTTAACATTTACACTGCCATTTTTAAGAGGAAAAAAAGGCTAATGTAAATGGTGAAGACATTGTGATGAAATAAGATAAAGTAACTTCTTATTTCCAAGTTTCTCAATGTTTGACACTAGCAAATAACTGACAACAGTTATACATTAAAAAAAGGGACAAAATTCTGTTCAAGAGAAACAGTAATACCTGTAAACTATGTAATAAAAATTACAACCTACTGGAATTCATTTGAATTTCAAGCAAAACTTTATTTTGCTTGAATTTTAACACAAAATTACTGACCAAAAAAAGGATTTTGATTATAGGGCAGTCTCTGGCATCCAAACTTCCATTTTCTTATTTTAATTCTTTACCTCCAACTGCCCACATGGCATTTGTCAACTCAAAAGACTGCACAAGATTTATCAAAATATTTCTGAAAATCAGACCTAACTCCTTACTTCATTATCTCTGTAATGGTTCCTCTGTCCTATTCATACAAGTTCATGCCTCAAAAATCATGAATTCAAAAAAAGAGATTCATTGTCTCATGCCTACAATAAGTTTATAAAGAGGATTTAAGAATTCAAAACCAGAAAACAGGGTAGGTGGGCATTTAGTTTAGTGATTAAGACATTATTGAAATGCTTGCATACTACATTGGAATATCTTGATTTTTTTTAAAAGATCTTTTATTTATTTATTTGAGAGGTCGAGTTAGAGAGAGGGAGAGACAGACAGAAAAGTCTTCCATTCACTGGTTCACTTCCCAAATAGCCACAATGGCTGGAACTGGACCCATCTAAAGCCAGGAGCCAGGAGCTTCTTCCGGGTCTCCCATCTGGGTTCACACCAGATAGGTTCAAGCACATGGGCCATCTTTCTCTGCTTTCCCAGGCCATAGCAGAGAGCTGGATAGAAAAGGAGCAGCTGGGACCTGATCTGGTGCCCATATGGGATGCAGGAAATGCAGGCAGTTTAACTTGCCACGCCACAGTTCCTCCCCAGAGTAGCTTGGTTTGATGCA
The DNA here is from genome assembly GCF_051225735.1 of Oryctolagus cuniculus. NCBI lineage: Eukaryota > Metazoa > Chordata > Mammalia > Lagomorpha > Leporidae > Oryctolagus > Oryctolagus cuniculus. The sequence continues at coordinate 62,692,823 of NC_142880.1, read as the reverse complement.
TGGTTCTGGCTCCTGACTCCAGCTTCCTGCTAACGTGGACCCTCAGGTGCAGTTGTGATTGCTCAGGTGATTGGGTTCCTGCCTCCTACATGGATTGGGACCTGCTCTGAGTTCCTGGTTCTTGGCCTCAGCCTGGCAAGGCTCTGGGCCCACTTTGGGAATGTGAGAAGTGAATCTACAGAATCAGAGTTCTCTTTTCAGATAAATAAAAATTAATACAAACAATCAAAAACAACTGTGTCCCTCTATTTAGCATCAATTATATTCTTAAGAACCCAAGAAACAATTCAATTTCTTTGTAAAAAATCAGCAATGGAGGAAAAAAAAAAGGCAAGTTCTCTATTTATTTGGAAGGCAGAAAGACACACACACACATGGATATTTCCCATGCACTGGTTCACTCCCCAAGATGGTCACCTTGGGCCTGGGGCCATGCTAGGCTGAAGTCAGGAGCCGAGTACCCAACATACATCTTCCATTTGCTTGGTAGAGACCCAACTATCTGAGCCATCAATTGCCACCTACCAGGGTTCATTCAACAGAAAGCTGGAACAAGGAACCCAGGCACTCTGGTATGGAATGCAGGCATCCCAAGTGGTATCTTAACTGCTACATACACCAAAAGCCTGCCCTGGCAAGTTCTCTAAGACCTAAAAAATTACAGTTACAAGAAAACTGGAAATTTGGTGTCAAAAAAGGATTAATGTTTAAGGATAATAGATAATATATTTACAGATGAAATATGTTTGTGACTTGTTGCAAAAAACATGGGGCTGGGAGTGTATAGGGAACACTTCAAACTTGGTCAGAAATACAGACTGATTTTAACTGAATGGTAAGTACATGGGGGTTCCCCTAATAAAATTTTGGAATAATTTGATGAGAAAAAATAATTATGTGCTCACTGCACCACTCTGAACACTGGAGTCACAACTGAGGTCACAGAAAGGAAGGGTGAGTTGGTAGTACTCACGCTGAAATGCAAACTTGACAATGGATTTTATGACTGCTTAAGTCAACAGGCTATGCAAACTGGAATTTGTTTGATCAGTGACCTTTCTGTCATACCAAATTTATAACCAACTGTTTCTCAAATAGGATTAATAGGACAAGGGGTATACTTAGAAAAACCTTCAAATAAATAAAATTAGTAAAAATGTGTAATAAATAATATGTTTCCTTTTACAACGTTAGGGGATTAAACAAACTTTAAAATGAGAAAGATGAAACAGCAAAAAGTTCTAACAAGTAGAATTCTGGAGAGCAAAAACTAAGTGTTTAAAATTAAATTATTTCAAGTGAGTAGTCTGATGGGTTTTACCTTTGCAAAAGCAATCTAATTTCAACTTAAGATTTTTATCAGTAGTTCTGAAAATGTGCATCACCTGGATAGTGACCAACATGAGTTTTCTGGTACAATCAACAGTGATGTGAGGGAGAGGGAGACCCACAATTTCCCACATATTTCTAAATGAAAATACACATTTGCTTGCTGAACATGAAATCCATATTGGACAAAAATCAGTTTGACTTACCTGTCTTCGCGAGACATACTACGATAGTCAAAAATTGCCTGTGTGCTTCAGTTACCTGCCAACAATTCAAATATCAGCATATCAACAAAGTAAGCTATACCTTACTTTTCTCTAAATGCTATTTCTTCCATTAGACATTACAAAATTCGAGAAGATTTTAGACTGAACTTTCTGCCATGTATATCTGAGTATGGATTATCTTTTTAAAACCAGCCATTTTTGTTAAAATAACAAAAAATTTAAATCAGATGCTAAAGTTTCATATTAATATATTTAAATGTAGAGGTTCTTGAAAATTTTATATAAAATACACCTTTTCAATATCAAATAAAACATAATACAGCCTACTACATATCAATCTACAGAAATTAATCAACACTCAACAAATTAACTTTGTAAATCTGAATATATTTGGAAAATTTAATTTTGTATATTTGATTGCCAAGACCTTAACTTACTTTAAATGTTAAAACCTAAAAAGAATAATACCCAAACATCACCTAAAAAGAATCTTCGAGAAATCTTCAACTTTTTGAAAACTTTGGTTTGTATATTCAAGAGTTAAGGCCTATGTGTTTGAACAACACTGGGTTATACCAGTATTAACAGATAAAATTTTAAGAGATTAGACTATATGGAAAATTCTAAAAAACTTATAATTTCTAAACTTCCAATGAATGACAAACAAAGAAATCCACAGATAATCTAATTAAGGCAAGAAAAGACTTACTACTATTCTATACCCACTTCCAAATTAAGATTCCCAACTGTCTGTACTACAAGAATCTTTAAGGAACTCATTCACTTTCAGTAAGGATGCACATTCTTAATACTTGATGTTCAGTTAGCTAGACTAGTGCGATACAATTTCTCCAATTTTAGATTTAAATTGCCATTATCACATTTATCAGCAAATTCCTATTTCCTTATCTACAAAAAGTGGCTAAAATATTTAACTAGTAGTTTTTCTGAGATTTAGATAGGCACATAGCTTTCAAAACTGTTTTTTCTTTTTTTACTTGTAGTTTATTCTTCAGTACCCTCTATGCTAGATTTATTATATATATTCTTATATTTTCTCAACTGGTATTATACTCTTATTTTTATATTATTATTTTCATAAACTACCACAAATCCTTCTGATATATAAACAAACTCCAAGGTGGGGGATAGCTAGCTTTGTCCCAAAGAGTTCAGAGTACAAGAGGAGAAAAAACATGTAATTAATGGGAACAAAATAAAGACTGAGAAAACATTTCCTTCAAGAAAGCATTCTAAAAGAATTCTACAGAAGAAATCAATCCTGAATTTTCATAGTGGTTTCAGAGATGTTCACAAAAATGTATTTTATGGTGATGTCACTCTTCCTCACAAATTGAATATCTTCACTTTTTGCCAATTTTATAAAACTTGGCATTCTAGAAATCAATGTTTTCAATGTTAAAAGTAAGTGCATATTTGTAAAGGAATTAAATTTGAACAGACTTCATTCACTATTTCTCATGTCAATTATACAAATTAAGAGGTTAAACAAATTCTTACCAATTTTAGTTAAAGTATTTGTTGCAACTAACGTAAAAATGACAACTGCTCCCAAAAGATTTATGATGAAACTTTTAGAATAGAAAGTGAGCATTTCAAGTAGTAAAATAACCCTTTTTGGCATTAAAATTAATTTGTGAAAAATGTCATCATGAAGTGTCATACTTATTTGAACTCTACTTCTAAAATAATATGGCATCATTTTTACCAAGAGAAATGCTGGAATTCCAGAACAGCAGGATTGTTACCTTCCCCGAGTTTTATAAAGTAAATATTACCATCAGAACATCACTAGAAAGAAATTGAAGCATACAAAGAATAAACTATAGTTTCTTTTTATATCAAAATGTACTCTTGAAAATGTGTTTGGCACAGTGCTAAATCATATATAATTAATACTAAATATTGCAGGATACAATAAAACCCTGGAGTTAATCGTTTACACCCTCTTATAGGAATGAAAATTATAGATACCAGTTATTCAGAAGTCAGCCTATACAAATTGTATAAACAATATTATATGTTTTGCTTCGAAAACCAGTGATATAATAAATTTTACATAAAAGACTGCAAAATAATATAAATGGATTTAAACAGATCTTTACAATAAGAAATTCAAATGGAAACAGACAAGTAACAAAGAGAAGTAAAAAAATTTATTGCAGTATTCGCTCCACCAGATTGCCTGGGGATCCCTTTTCTTGTATTGTTTTCAGGGTGACCTAATACAACAAAATCTACATTTACAAAAACTCCTTCTGCAGATAGGTCATAGATACTGCATGCTTTTTTTTTCAACAGAATAAATTATATATCCAGGAGATTCTGCCATTTTACAGCCTGGAAAAAAACAATGCTTCCCTGGAAACTGGGCTAAGCTAAAGAAAGCCATCCGCTGCTAGGTTAAACTCCAAGAACACTTTATTAAGAACATTAACAGACTAATTTCCAACATTCACTTGTTTATTTTTTTAAACAGAAAGTTTTTTTCCAAGATATAAACAATTTTTGTTAAACTATAATACAGTGGGAGTAAAAATGAACTGAGAATCTGTTTCTGCTGCACAACAGCGAAGGGAGCTCCCACAAAAATGTTTGCCCAACATTTCCTTCTTTTGTTCCTGTATCCCAGGTTCCACTCTTACTCTTCAAAAAACTGATTTTTTTTTTGCCAGAATGTTGATATTTCAAGTTTTTCTGCCTTTAAAAAAATTCCTGTAAATTTGGCTGCATGTACAAATTCATTAGCTGGAAGTCCCATCCTTGGCGGCATACAGGGATCGTAAAGTCTGAACAACTTTATTAGTCAGCTTATTAGCACTCGTTAGAGCAATTTTTTTGTAAATAATGTCTGACTCTTTAATAGTGTCTACCCAAGGCACCAGTTTGCGGCCATCACGGCGCTTAGCCTCAGTCCAGGAGCCACTGTAGGAGCCTGCCATCCACTGAACACTGAAGCCATTGCTGGTTTTCTGTACTACTCTTGCAATTTGTGGTCGATCTTTGTACTTTGGACAGCAAATAGCGATGACATCCATGACGTCAACACTTTCATTCATCTGTGCTGCCAACTCCGTAGAGTCTGAATTTCGTTTTGACCTTCTCAATGACTAAAACATTGGGAGGGGGAAAAAAGACCAAGTGTTACACAAAATAATTTTAGTGAAATTATTGTTTTTATTGCTTTTAATCCCTTGACGCCGGGAGTTGGGATTTCCCGGCACACTTCCATTGCCGGCAATGAGACGCACCGTGACCGCCAGCGCCAAGGGGTTAACATATACTTGTAAAACCATATAACTCTTAATTTGTACCCGTGTCTTTACTCTTATTGATATATAAAATTATATATACATATGAACCATAAAGCTACATAAAACTTAGCAACAATAAAAAGGATAACACACATTAATACAATCCAAAGAAAAATTAATAACCCTTTATGCTGGATAAATCTTATTTCTTTTTTTTTATTGTCTTTTATGTTAAACTTTCTACAAAAGGATGTATAAATGGTTGAGTAGAGAATCTCTATCTACAAAATCTTTTCTCTTAAAAGTATTACATTACTCGGTGTACATTTAATAGACTGACATATATAAGCACATAAAAATCATTTTACGTAATACGCTGCGAAATACGTTGACTCCTCCTCCGCCTCACCCCTGAAGTGCCTCCTCCTCTATCCTCCCCATCACTTTCATCATCTTCTGTCTCTGCTGCTGTATTATTTTTAGGGCTGCCTCCTCCAAGCAGCGAGGTAATTGCTTTGTTCCGAGCATTTGTACTAGCTGACACTTCCCCTTCTTCCTCTTCTTCATCAGGGTCCAGATGTTCCATGAGAAGTTTGAACTAAAAGAAATAGATATCAATTCAGAGTTTTATAGTAAATATTCTAAGAAAGACTGTCAAATTTCTAAGTGGTTTCTAGGGCAGGAGTTTTGGCATGGGTGAAATAGATCCTAGCTACTGTCCAAGTTGGGATGGGTAAAGGTTTTCTGTAAAAGGTCATATTGTAGATATTTTTGGCTTTGCAGTTCATATGGGCCCTATCACAACCACACATATCTGCCACTTAAGTGTGAAAGCAGCTATAGATAATACATATAATATAATAGACGATACAATGGGTATGGCTGTTTCAATAAAACAAAGGAGGTAATAGGCTGGATTTTGCCCAAAGCCACAGTTTGCTAACTTTTGGTCCAAGTCTTTATATACCCAGGTATAATAATTTCAGATTTCCATCTTTTAGTTCTCTGCCCTCTTGGGTCTCTGCCAAGATAAGAGGACTTAAGAAGCAGAAAAGGACATAATAACTTTTAAGTGAGTACTAAAATATTTTTCCAATTCTGGATATATGGTTTGCAAAGTTCATGAAGAGCATAAAAATCACTGTGCAGATTTCTTCCTTGGTAAAAAAAATAAAAACAAAACCTTTATTCAGCTACTTGCTTTAAGTAGGTTAAGTTATAACAGTTTAGTTTTATTTATTAAGATAGTCTTCTAAAGACACTGCAAAATTGTTTATTATGTGGTGAAATAAACATGTAATTTACTATATTATTATAAGTGTACAATTTATTGGCATTAAGTTCATCCTCAATATCGTGTACCCATCACCAGCACCCACTTCCAGAGCTTCCTCATCATTCCAAAAAGACATTTTCTACTAATCAAACAATTCCCACTCAGCGCTCTCCCAAAACCCCAGTAATCTCTATCTTCTGTGAATTTTCTTATTCTTTCTTTTCTTTTTCTTTCTTTCTTTTTAAAAAATATTTATTGATTTGAGAGGCAGAGAGACAGAGACAGAACTTCCATTTACTGTTTACCTCCCAAAAGCTTGCAATGCTTGGGGCTGAACCAGAGCAAAGCTGGGAGCTGGAAACTCAATCCAGGACCCTCACATGGGTGTCGGGAGCCCAATTACTTGAGACATCACTTCTGCCTCCCAGGGTCTGCATTAGCAAGAAGACAGAATCAGGAGCCAGGGGCAGGTATTGAATTGAGACCCTCCAATATGGGATGCAGAAAAATTAAGTGGGATGCAGAAAAATTAAGTACTAGGCCAAATACCTGCCCCTTAAAGACATTTTTAACAGACACACTCACATACTTCTTGAATGTGTGTGTAGAGACGTATTCATGTATTATTTATGTAAAAATAAATAAGAGGCCAGCATATAGCACAGTGGGTTAAGCTGTCACCTGCAGTGCTAGCATCCCATGTGGGTGACAGCTTGAGTCCTGGCTGCTCCACTTCTGATCCAGCTCCCCGCTTATGGCCTGGGAAAACAGTGGAAGATGGCCCAAGTGCTTAGGCCCTTGCACCCACGTGGGAGACCCGGAAGAATCTCCTGGCTTCGGCCTGGCCTATCCCTGGGCCATTGCAGCCATTTGGGGAGTGAATCATTGGATGCAGGACCTCTTTCTGTCTCTTTCTGTCTCTGTAACTCTTTCAAATAAGTAAATCAAACCTTAAAAAAAAAAAAAAAAGTAGTACTTGTTGCCAGAAAAAAGAGGAACAAAATGGCCAAATAAGGCAAGAGGATGATTGTTAGTAGTTTTACCTTTTATGAAATAGAAACCATGCAATCCATTAAATTAAAAATGAAACACACATATACATTTTCCTATAATCTTTCATTTTTGTTAAAATAATTAGTGGGCTGCTGTTTTCTAAGAAAAAAATAATTATGATTCAGTTGGGTGCACTGGTAAGGGCAAGATAAAACTAGAAACTTACTAAAACCACAGAAATAAGTGATCCTGGTAACTCATGAAACTAATATGAAAAAAGTTATGTCCCTTCCAAAAGTTTACTTTTCTTTTTATTTTTGACAGGCAGAGTGGACAGTGAGAGAGAGAGAGAGAGAGAGAGAAAGGTCTTCCTCTTTCGTTGGTTCACCCCCCCCAATGCCCACTGCGGCCGGCACACTGCGCTGATCTGAAGCCAGGAGCCAGGTGCTTCTTCTGGTCTCCCATGTGGGTGCATGGCCCAAGGACTTGGGCCATCCTCCACTGCCTTTCCGGGCCACAGCAGAGAGCTGGACTGGAAGAGGAGTGACCAGGACAGAATCCGGCACCCTGACCGGGACTAGAGCCCGGGGTGCTGGCACCTCAGGCAGAGGATTAGCCTATTGAGCCATGGCGCCAGCCCAAAAATTTACTTTTCAAAAAATTCAATACAAGAAGGAATTAGTTTTTGGCTTTACTACTCACATCTAGATATTGTTTCACTATACTCCTCTTCACATCTTCAGTAATTTTGGAATTAGCCATATCACTCCGCAAGAAGTCCAATGTTTGTTTGGGATGAAAATGAACTCCCGTTTTTCGGTTTATCGCTTTATCATATACTTTTGCAGATTCAGATGGAGAGTATTTCTGAATTTTACTGTGTTGGGAAAACAAAGTGGAAAGGTTTATGAACTTTTCATGTACTTATACTGAAATTCAGTCTAGCTAAATTTTTTATATCTTTTATACCAAGTGTTTAGTACCAGAGCATTTTGGATTTCAGATTTTTTTCTACTTTGGAATATCTGCACATAAACAATGATATATACTGGGGATGGGACCCCTAACATGAACACATAATTAATTTGTCTCATATATACCTTATATACATAGCCTCAAAGTAGTTTTATACACTACTGTTAGAGTACCAGACTTGTTTTTTTAAAATTTTTAATTATTCAAAAGGTAGATAGACAGAGATGGATAGATTTCCTTTACTGGGTAACAAAGGCTGGGGCTGTGCCAGGGTGAAGCTGAAAGCTAGAAACTCAAGCTAAGGCTCCCACATGGGTGGCAATGACCCAACTAGCTGAGCCACAACCTGCACATCAGCAGGAAGCCTGAATCAGAAGTGGAGACCCCGTACTCCCATGTGGAGTACAGGTGTCTTATCCATGAGGTTAATTGCCTGAGTGGCACCTAAGTTTTGACTGCAACCCATCATATGAAGTCTGGTGTAGAATATTCTACTTGTGTAGTCATGTTGGTGCTCAAAAAGTTTTGGATTTTGGAGAATTTCAGATTTTAGATTATGAATGCTCAACCTGTAATTACATTGTTGTTACACAGATCACAGATTTCAACTAATGAATTTGACACTACATAAACAATTTTTCAAAGGGAAATAAAGACATAAAAGCAAAAAATAATATTCTCTTGAATACAGGCATGAAAGTGATAGGGATAGAGAAAAGATGCCTGGAGTAATCCAATGACAGATAAGCAGCATCATTTTAATGAAATTAAATTTTTCATTTTTATTTTGGGATACTATGATTGTGATTGTTGGGCAGCTTTAATATAATTGCAATAGTTACTAAATTGGTTTACTGCTTTCTACTTGATTGTCCCCTACCTATTCATTCTTTTCTTTCTTTCTTTTTTTTTTTTTGACAGGCAGAGTTAGACAGTGAGAGAGAGAGAGAGAGAGAAAGGTCTTCCCTTTCCATTGGTTCACTCCTCAATGGCCGCTACGGCCAGTGTGCTGCACTGATCCAAAGCGAGCCAGGTGCCTCCTCCTGGTTTTCCATGTGGGTGCAGGGCCCAAGCACTTGGGCCATCCTCCACTGCACCCCCGGGACACAGCAGAGAGCTGGACTGGAAGAGGAGCAACAGGGACTAGAACCTGGTGCCGATATGGGATGCCGGTGCCAAAGGTGGAGGATTAACCTAATGGGCCAGGGTGCTGGCCCCTTGACTATTCTTTTTTAAGATTTATTTATATATTTGAAAAGTACAAAGAGAGATAGATATCTTTTTTTTTTTTTTTTTGACAGGCAGAGTTAGACAGTAAGAGAGAGAGAGAGATAAAGATCTTTTTTTTCCATTGGTTCATCCCCCAAACGGCCACCATGGCCGGCACGCTGCAGCGGTGCACTGCCCCAATCCGAAGCCAGGAGCCAGGTGCTTCCTCCTGGTCTCCCATGTGGGTGCAGGGCCCAAGCACTTGGGCCATCCTCCACTGCACCCCCGGGACACAGCAGAGAGCTGGACTGGAAGAGGAGCAACCGGGACAGAATCCAGTGCCCCAATCAGGACTAGAACCCGGGGTCCCGGTGCCGCAGGCAGAAGATTAGCCAAGTGAGCCGCGGTGCCGGCCTTATTCATTCTTTTCATAGAAGCTAGAATGACTGCGTAAAATCTGCTTCAGATTATTAGCAATTCTGCTTAAAACACTTCCAACTCCTCAGCACTGTAGCAAAACCTTATAACATTTTAAATTATATTTCTCATGAAGATCTGGATCTCTAGTGTCTCCTGGGAGAGTAGAAACTCTGGCTACTTTATCCTCACTCTATTCTGTGGCAACAGATGCTAGAAACGAGACATGTCTACTTAAATGACATTACATGTCTCTTTTACATGAAACATTCTTTCTGGTTGGCCACTGACCAGGTTCACATTAATCATTAGCTGTCCTCCCTATTAACTTTATTTATTTATTTGTTTTTGCAGGCAGAGTTAGACAGAGAAAGAGAGACAGAGAGAAAGGTCTTCATTCCATTGGTTCAACCCCCAAATGGCCCTTATGGCCGATGTGCTGCACTGATCCAAGGCCAGGAGCCGGTGCTTCCTCCTGGTCTCCCATGCAGGTGCAGGGTCCAAGGACCTGGGCCATCCTCCACTGCACTCCCTGGCCACAGCATAGAGCTGGACTGGAAGAGGAGCAACCGGGACAGAATCTGGTGCTGCAACTGGGACTAGAACCTGGGGTGCGGAGGATTAGCCAAGTGAGCTGCGGCGCCGGCCCCCCTATTAACTTTTAATCTTGTGATGGCTAATCTAAGGTTTCAATGAATGTAAAAAAATGACCAGAATTCAATGGGCATAGGCAGAAAAGAGTTTCTTTTTTCTTTTCTTTTTTTTTTGACAGGCAGAGTTAGAGAGATACAGAGAGAAAGGTCTTCCTTCCATTGGTTCACTCCCCAGATGGCAGCTATGGCCGGTGCTGCGCCGATCTGAAGCCAGGAGCCAGGTGCTTTCTCTTGGTCTCCCATGCAGGTGTTGGGCCCAAGCACTTGGGCCATCCTCCATTGCCTTCCTGGGCCACAGCAGAGAGCTGGACTGGAAGAGGAGCAACCAGGACTAGAACCCGGGGTGCCGGCGCCACAGGCGTAGGATTAGCCTAGTGAGCCACAGCGCTGGCCTTTTTTTTTTGGAGGGGGGGCAGAAAAGAGTTTTAGCGACTAAACATGGGTAAGACTGTAAAGCATTCACAATAATCTCTATTTTTTGTCTCTTACTTTAAATAAAGTACTTGAAAGTACTATTTGCATTCTGTTAGAGCTCAGCCTAACTGGTTTTCACTTGCTCTTATTTCAATGTTTTTTATAAACTTAAATTTGTATACTATTTTAAGATCAGCCTGATTCTCTAATAAGTCCTTTTAGAGAAGTTCTTTATTTTGCAATGCATTATCTATCATCAAGTAAAGGAATATTTTTTTTTCTCCTTTAATAATAGAATGGGTAAATTATGGTATATTACACAACAGAATACTATAAAGCAATAAAAAGGGACAATTACAATATTAAAAGGAACATTTATAATATTAAGTAGGCAGGCAATCATAACTGGGAATCATATTTCTCTACTATTTGAACAGGGTAGTTTTTTTCCCCCTCTTCTCACTGCTTACCTATCAGAAAATCCACATAGATTCTTCAAATGTTGTTTTAACATTAGAAGCAATAAAATACCCTGGGAGACATTTGCAAATTCAATTAAAGGAGCTGAATTTTCTGGTAAACATTTCATCACTGAATTTATATCATCTTCTGAATCTGAATCTGAATCCGAATCTACACGCTTTCGTGATTTCCGAGGCCTGGAAATTTCTTCTTCACTCTCACTTGATTCATTTTCTTTACTGGGTGATGATTTTCTCTCTTTCCTTTTGTCCTTTACCATAGACTAAAACAAAGAAGAAATGATTCTGTTTGAAAAATGATAAAACAAAATGCCACTAACATAATTATGCTCTATTCAATAGCTTCAAAATGCTTCCTTAAATTAACAGCCCCTTGGCTTTCTATAAGTAACTGGAGATGTAACTGTTGTGGGTAAAAATTAAGGTTCAAGACTGAATAAAATCATATATAACAGCCTCACCTATAACCACTCCCTTGGGAAAATCTCTGAAAGGGAAAGGGGAATAATTTCAAAGGGAAATAATTTTTTAATAAGGATAGTAATGAAATAGAAACTAGCTTTTTAAAAAGTTGTCAACTTGGTACACAGGTAAGCCAGTACAGAGGTAAAGCAGTAATTATAATTTAACTGAAGAGAATATAGTAGGCTTGAACACCCCCAGTTTCTACCAAATTCTCTGTTTCAAAAATTTTTAGCAATACAATATACAACTTTTCTTGAATACTTAAATCCTGTTTTTTTTTTTTTTTTTTTTTTGCACTTTATGAAAACGTTAGCTATTAGAAAGAAACAAAGTCAACCAGTTTAAATGGGGGTAGGGAGAGGATCAAATTAATAAAAACAATTATTCAAAATGCAATTGTTAAGAAATACAATTAAAGAAACATTTACAGGTATAGCCACAACAGTAAGTGAAGTAAAATATGAGAACACGAGGTCTTCAGCTCCTGGGAAAGTATTAACTTCTCAAACTTTAATGTAATATAACACATTAGGGATTTGTTAATAAATACAGTCTGTTTTAGCGATTCAAAGGTGGAGTCTAAGATTGTACAGCTCAGGTAAGGCCAGTTTTCAGACTTGTGGTTTACACTTCAAGTAGAGAGGACTTTAGACATTACTATAATTTCAATCCTTATGTATCTAAAAGAACTTCTGTGATTACTAGATTTGGTAAGTTGAATTTTGAGCACAACAATTTTCTAAGATGTCATCTACTTGTATCATCAGGAACATGGAAATATTCCAATAAATTTGTAAAGAATTTATGGAGCGTTTACTATGTGTCTAGTGCTACACTAGGTACTTTCACAATTAAATCAGTTTTATTACTTTCTAAAATTATGGCAGAAAAGACACAAGGTTTTTAACAATAAATTCAGAAAAGATTTTGGGAGCACAATATGCCAACTCCATCTTGACGCTGTTGTTGACAGATAATGAGAGATCAATGATGCTATACATTTTGTTTCCTTATAAATAAACTGTCTATTTATATATCTTGATGTGTACTGCTATGGTCCACAGCATCACAAGATTTACAGAACAGCAATGTGCTATAAAATGGGGCTCAAATGGATATATGAATGGACAAGAAATACTTAAGATCAATGTTAAAGTGCGAAAAAATAAAGAAGTGAGATGGCTCATTGATAAAAACAATTCATGTATGTATGAAAAGTGACCTAAATGACCTACACATGACATTGTTTCAGATCTTTCTGAATAAAAATAAAAAGGTAACCCACTTTCTTTCGCAATTAAGTACTGCCCAGGTTTTAGTATGTTAATTTAGAAGGATTTTATATACCTGTGAAAATAAAAATAATGGGAAGCAAAAGAGAATAGCATGCCTGTATTTTTACAGATGTATTAAGAATAGTAATGTGTGTAACTTACCTCCTTGAATGACTGCAGTAGATTACTACCAGAAACTGAGAGTGTAATATCTATATGATGCATTATAAACAACGGCTCTTCCTGTGTCTGGTATGGAAAACAGGCTAGATTGTCTGCTATATACAAGAGCATAGTCACTTCTGTTTTCTGTAAATTTTAAAAAAAAAGGCACATATATTTAGTGGATACTCTAGAAACCCATCCAAAAAGCTTTTTTTTTTTAGAAAAAAATACTATAGGGCACTTTCACCTCAGCTAATGTGAGAGAAAGAAAGAGAAAGGGAGAGAGAGAGACAGACGCAAAGATAGGGATATGGTTGAGTGCAGGGTTGGGTGGGAAGAAAAAATGAGGCAGGAGATCAGAAATGGATTTTATAAAATAATCGTATACCCATTTTAGGAGATTTTTGTAGTGACTTCCACCATGTTACCTCAAGAGGGAAGAGGTGAAATTTTTTAGCGTACCCAAGTGAAGTTGCATGAAATTTTCTTATGGAGTAGTATATGGAATCTTTATGATAAATCCATACCACATCAGAAAGTATACATATGAATTCGTAATTGTTACTGTGTTTTTAAAGAGTTTAACCCATATGGAGATCAGTTACACACAGTTACTATTCTACCTTCAAAAACAAGTGGTAATTATAGTACTCTAGGTGGGCTAAAAGAGAAAAAAACATTCCAAATTCACATACTCATAGAACATTTGTCAGTTTGCTCTGTATGTGTAATTGAGAATATCAGTTGTTTTGACAATGTTACCAGCTTTATACTCTAAAAACTCTAAGATAGGCAAAATTTAAGAAAAAAATTAAGCTTACTACTACTTGCTTGCTTCAATAAGAAGTAACTTTAAACAGAGACTTTTGGAATTACATAATACAGAATATAAACAGAAAGACACATTAATATTCAAATTCCTGGGGAAGGATTCAGCACAGTGGTTAAATAGCTGCCTGGGACATGTATATCCCATACCAGAATGCCTGGTATGACTTTTGCTCCTCTACTTCTGATCCACCTTCCTGCTAATGTGCACCCTGGGAGGCAGCAGGTGATGGCTAAAGTACTTGGGACCCTGCCACCCACATGGGAAGCCTGGATGGAATTCCAGGCTTCTGGTTTTGGCATGGCCGAGCCCTGGCTATTGCAGAAATCTGGGATGTGAACTAGTAGATGAAAGATTTCTGTCTCTTTCAAATAAAAGATGAAAAAAAGATAAAATTTCTTTTACAAATTTATAGCTCAAAAAAAAAATAAAACCAAAAAAGGAAAAACCAAAAACATGCCCTCTTGTCATCTACCACCCCACTGTTCAAACAGCACTAAATTCAACAGCACCAAAAGCAACAACAAAAATCTCACAGGTCATATTATACACTCTTGTTGTTAATATTCAGAAGAGACTCTCACTTTTTCACTCTAAAATAAGTATTAGTACTTAATAAGTTACAGTTGAGGAAATGCAGACATAGAACCCTACCTCATCTGTTAGTTTTAACATCATAATATATAAGATATATATAATATTTTCCTACTTAAAATTTGAACAAACCTTTTCAAAATTATTTGAAATTCTTCAACGCTGTTCATTGAAGTTTTACATTGTCCTTCCATTCAAAATCAACCTTCTTGAAAGAATATACTGCTCTCATGTCTTTTCCAGTATTCTAGAAAATCTGTTTTTGCCCCTCACAGCTTGACTATTTCTATCAAGTCTGTCAATCATTCCACTCTGGTTTTCACTCTTTATTCTCCTTGACTTCTTAGCAAAATCTAACTCTGTTACCTGAAGTTTCGTTCCTGAAACCTTCTTGTTCCTTAGCTTTCTTTTCCTACCTCTTTGACTATTTCCCTTCTGTGTCCTTCTCAGGTCAACTCTTTTTCAAATTGCCTTCAGGGAGAGTCCCATTATTTTTTCAGATATCCAAGAGAAAAGTATTCCAGTTTATCCTTCGATTATTCTTTTTTTTTAAAGATTTATTTATTTGATAGGTAGAGTTACAGACAGTGAGAGAGACAGAGAGAAAGGTATTCCATCTGATGGTTCACCCCCCAAATGGCCGCAATGGCTGGAGCTACGCCAATCTGAAGCCAGCAGTCAGGTACCTCTTCCTGGTCTCCCATGTGGGTGCAGGGCCCAAGCACTTGGGCCATCCTCCACTGCTATCCCAGGCCACAGCAGAGAGCTGGACTGGAAGAGGAGCAACAGGGACTAGAACCTGGTGCCGATATGGGATGCCGGTGCCAAAGGTGGAGGATTAACCTAATGGGCCAGGGTGCTGGCCCCTTGACTATTCTTTTTTAAGATTTATTTATATATTTGAAAAGTACAAAGAGAGATAGATATCTTTTTTTTTTTGACAGGCAAAGTTAGACAGTAAGAGAGAGAGAGAGATAAAGATCTTTTTTTTCCATTGGTTCATCCCCCAAACGGCCACCATGGCCGGCGCGCTGCAGCCGGTGCACTGCCCCGATCCGAAGCCAGGAGCCAGGTGCTTCCTCCTGGTCTCCCATGTGGGTGCAGGGCCCAAGCACTTGGGCCATCCTCCACTGCACCCCCGGGACACAGCAGAGAGCTGGACTGGAAGAGGAGCAACCGGGACAGAATCCGGTGCCCCAACCAGGACTAGAACCTGGGGTGCTGGCACCGCAGGTAGAAGATTAGACAAGTGAGCCGCGGCGCTGGCCATAGATATCTTTCACCCACTGTTCACTCTTCAAATGGGTGTAACTTAGCCAGGTTTGGATTGGAACAGGCTGAAGCTAGGTACCAGGAACTTCATCCTGGTCTCCCATAAGGATGGCATGGACCCAAGTACTCGGGCTCTCTTCTGCTGCCTTAGTAGGAAGCTAGATAAGAAGTAGAGCAGCTGGGACTCAAATCAGAACTCTAAAATGGGATGGTGACTTAGCCAGCCATGCCACAATGCTGGTGGTCCCTCCTTTGGCTATTCGTATCACAGAAACATTTATCTTATTCCTGCCATAAAACATGTATTTCCTTTCCTACTATTTATTCTTTTTTCCTACTGTCATGATAATACTCCTTTATTACCTTTAGTGTGAATGTTCTTAGGACTTGTCCCCATCATTTTATTTTTCTATCATTCTTTACTATCTACAGTTTCCCCTATATACTTTTCCTCAACATGATTTTTCTGTCCCAAATTATATCTATTCATTATTTCCCACAGATTCTTACCACTGTATTTTTACACCTGCCTAGAATATCTTCCTTTCCTGCTTTATACAGTAGATCTGTATCATCTAATCCCTCTAGGTCTTCAGAGATTTGTTCTCTGATATCCTTGTTGGAAATAGTCAGAAGAAAGCACCACATTATTAGAACTGGATTTCTAATACAGCATTTCAAATGCTGAAGTAATAGAGTATCCATCTGATGACACAGACCAGGAAGTGATACCACACAGGAATGAAACTCAGGAAAGAGTCACTGATGGAAGCAATGTCATCAGTATGAACCACTGGGTGTACAGTTAAGGTATGCTAACCTTTTATTTGTTTTATTTTGTCCTATACCCACAACTGGAGGTAAAATCCTTTGAGGATAAGAACACTACATCATACCATCTTGTTTTAGTACAATGTCCTATGCACTATGAAAGCTTAATATTAATGATGTTATGATAATGATGATGATGATGGTTATGATATATTATATTCTAGGCATTTCTGAAATAGATATCTACAATACTTATCTGCCAGATCATACGTCCAAAAACTTCACAAGTACTTTAAAAGAGGTCTAGTAAGGTCCCTATACTCCGCTAATTATCATTTTGCTTCATTGCAAAAATCTGGTATCTAGTTAACAAGTTATTAAAATAAGAAAATAGCTATACACACATGGCACTCATTTGTTAGTTCTATATGGGTAGACAACACATCTGCTGTTGCTATTTAATCCTTTTTTTTTTTTTTTTTTTTTTTTTTTTTTTTTTTTTTGACAGGCAGAGTGGACAGTGAGAGAGAGAGACAGAGAGAGAAAGGTCTTCCTTTGCCGCTGGTTCACCCTCCAATGGCCGCCGCTGCAGCCGGCGCACCGCGCTGATCCTGGCAGGAGCCAGGAGCCAGGTGCTTTTCCTGGTCTCCCATGGGGTGCAGGGCCCAAGCACCTGGGCCATCCTCCACTGCACTCCCTGGCCATAGCAGAGAGCTGGCCTGGAAGAGGGGCAACCGGGACTATTTAATCCTCTTATCTTTTAGCACAACGGCCAGCACATAGTAGGTGTATAATATTTGTTTAAAATGAATTAATAAATTAAAATATAAAGAACAGGATGGTCTTTTTCTTGGCTTTTGGTACTGGCCAGTGCAACCTGTGCAACAGAATAGCTGAAAGTGTCAAAGCTGGAACTACACAAAAGTGGACTCTGCATTAAGGAAATTGAGTTGAACACTAGAGATCTCATTAGTCAAAAAACAAAAACCTCAACCATTTATTCTCTAACGATATTTGAGTCCTACAGAAATGAGAGAAACCCATTTTATTTATTATTTGTTTAGGTAATCTATTCCCAAAGTGATAGCTTTAGTGATGTAGCTTATTTAAAGATATGGTTACAGACACAATAATCAAAGTTTATAAGATATTCATTTTAAACAATTACATACTTTATTCCTCAACAGACTTATTCTCATGTAAAATTTCCCCTGAAATCTTGACTGTATACCTTGTACATACAGGGTTAGGGAAACACATTTAATATAGTCACTAGCATTTATAAAAATGGCAATACAGACATAACATTTGTAGAACATTTATTTCCTTAAAGTAATAAGTTTTTATGCTTACTGCTGTGTCATCAAAGAGGTTGAGTAAAGAAATAAGAAAGGCCCGTCTGTGCTGGCGGTTTCCACGGATCATGGAGTAAAGGTGTGAGCACAAAGCACTGGAGGACTCATCTTGTCTGAATCCCCTCACAGGATCCTTTAGGCACGTGTTGATTGCCTGTTGTACCTGATAAGACATCTTCATACCAGCCACTGCTTTCATCTGAAATCAATAAAAGCCTCATTTTTGCCAGAGAAATTAAGAAAGTGAAGTTAAAAATATACTTTGAACATTACATTTGGAGGCTAAATTCATTATTTAGTTTTCTTATTTAAAATGATAATATCAGAGAATGAACAGCTGAAAGGAAGATTAGTGATCACCTATTCCAACTCCTTCATTTTATAAAAGAGAAAACTGAGATAAGAGTGTTGTTG
This sequence comes from Oryctolagus cuniculus, assembly GCF_051225735.1. Taxonomy (NCBI): domain Eukaryota; kingdom Metazoa; phylum Chordata; class Mammalia; order Lagomorpha; family Leporidae; genus Oryctolagus; species Oryctolagus cuniculus. The sequence continues at coordinate 62,674,434 of NC_142880.1, read as the reverse complement.
CTGTCAAGATCAAACAAGTATGGTCTTGGACCCATGCTTGCTGATTTTTAGTGTTGCATGCTTATCTCTAACCCCCATCATAGAGTTACTTCTAAATCAGAGCAAACATCATGGAGAACAAACTTACTTGCATATACTAGTCAAAGCATTTTATGAATGGGAAATGGACATTTACCAAAGAGATAGTTTATTTAAGAAAGATGCTTAAATTTAGGTTATACAATTTAAAAATACATACATGAATGAATCCAGCATATTTTTTGTCTATTTCCACAAGCTGCTGATCAGCCTTGTTCCGCATAGCAGGTTCTGGATCTGTGCCCATAGCAATTAAATATGGTACACACTGGAAGTAAAAATAAAGAATTTATAAGACATAAGAGTAGTAAAACTATGTATCTCAACATATGTCAAAACTTGTGTATCTGGGATATACGAATTTAACTTTACAGACCTTCCTATAAAAGCTATGTTTTCATGTTCTCTTAAAAATGAGTTTTCTCTACTTTTGGTTCAAAATAAGAAAGCATCAGCAAAAATACTGATATGGTGAAATTCTGACCAACTTTACTGTGAAGTTAAGGCTCTTCACATATAAAGCACTCACACACTCAGAATATCTGTTTAAGATTATGATAAATACTCCAAATGTACACACCAATTTTTTAAGCTTAAATTTGCTATATAAAGATAATGTGGTAATTTGTTTTCCATACTAAAAGCTAAGAAAATTTTATTTTATTTTTCCACAAAGTTGATTTCAGACATGGCTTTAAGGATCAAATAGTTGGTAATAGTCATATTCACTATATTTCTAAAGTCAAGAAACACCATTACTATGTTGAATGAATCTGAATCAAATATCAATGAGAAGGTCATAATAGCTACCACAAACATTAAATATATATATAGATGTGGCACTACATGAAAGAAATTATCATGGATTAAATCCTGGATCATGAAATAAAAAAGTATATTTCACCTACCAATGTCTGAAAAGACTTTACATTAGATAATACTATATCCATATTAAATTCCTTAGATTTGATGACTGCATCATGGTTTTGTAAGACAATGTTCTTGTTCTTAGAAAATATACGCTTGAGTGTTTACAGGTAAAGAATCCTATTATTTGAAACTTATAATGAAATAAAGTGATTCAAAAAATATATAAAGATATAAAGTAAACGTGGCAAAAGTTAACAAATGGATAATATAGGTATACAAAGTATAAAGGAAATCAAGAACCACACCTGCAATTTCTTTGTGAGTGGGAAATTTTTTAAAGAGTAGCTATGATAATACCAAGCACCAAGTAAGAGGAGCCTTAAGTATCTCAAAAAAGTGAGAGTTTCAACACTGTAATAAGCAGTCTTAATGATAACCTGAATTGTGAGAATACGTTAAATACTTATTAACATGCTTTATCTCATGAAACAGGAAAGAACACAGTCATCTTTAAATATGGCATATTTTAGAGAAAGTTTCATGAAAAACAGCCAAGATACAGATTTTTAAAGGCAAAGACTGGTTATTTAATAATTTCACTTCTATATTCTATGTTATTCTCCCGATCATGAACTATACGAGCATTGGCTGCCAATTCTCAGTAATGCTATTCCAAAAACATTTTTTAACTTATTATTTCATTTATTTGAAATACACAGAGAGAGAAACAGAGAAATCTTCCATCTGCTGGTTCATTCCTCAAATGTCTACAAGTGTCAGGGCTAGGACAGGTCAAAGCCAGGAGCCGAGAACTCTATCGGAGTCTCTTACATGGATGGCAGGGCCCAAGTACTTGGGCTATCATTCATTGCCTCAGGGTATGCATTCGCCAGAAGCTAGAAGTAGAGCTGGGCCTTGAACTCAGGGACTCCACTATGGTATATAGGCATCCCAACTGCTAGGTCAAATGCCTGCCCCACTAATATGATTTATACATTGTTCTGTTCTCTTATCAATGCTCTGAAGTGTTGAGTAGCTGATATCTCCAAAGTAAACATGAGAAAATGGAGATCAGATTATATACCTTACTCTTCTGTGGACTAAAATTCCACCCTGTTGAACAGATTAGTCTTAAACCCAGTTCATTCCTGACATTATATATCATTGGTTCTCAGGGATGAGAGTAAATATGGATTGAAACAAATTTGTCATTTCTATTTTGAATATTTACTTGAGTATGTATGTTCTATGTATGTTCTACAAATTTGAAGTTTGTTTGGTAGAGACTACATTATGAACACAGAAGTATGGATATTTTTCAGTAATAACAATATAAAGGAATCCTTTAAGAATTTAGCACAAATTAAAGATTAAGAGGAATAAGAAACTACTTATTCTCTATGCAATGTCAAAAAATGACAATGTGACTCTTGCATTAAGTGCTGCTGCTACAAAACATGCTTACCTGAACTGGATGAATAAGACCTTGGTTTAGAGTCAATGCAATGACATTTAGGGCAAAGTGGCGTACACTTGACTGGGTGTGAAAAAAGGCCTCAAGCACCTGTTTGAGGTAAAGTTGCATGATGGAACTACTCATCCCTGAGGAAACATCACCCATTTCTTTTAAGTCTTCCTGTTTTGCAACTTTTTTCCCTACAAAAATAAACAGAGTTAATACATACATAATACATATATATTAAAACAAGAGCATGTATACTAACTTTACTAGGTACTCCCAAAATAGATCACGATTAAAAAAAAAATCACAAAATATTTTTTTTTTGTTTTTTGTTTTTTTTTTTTTTGTTTTTGACAGGCAGAGTGGACAGTGAGAGAGAGAGACAGAGAGAAAGGTCTTCCTTTGCCGTTGGTTCATCCTCCAATGGCCGCCGCGGCGGCCGGCGCACCGCGCTGATCCGATGGCAGGAGCCAGGAGCCAGGTGCTTTTCCTGGTCTCCCATGGGGTGCAGGGCCCAAGCACCTGGGCCATCCTCCACTGCACTCCCTGGCCACAGCAGAGGGCTGGCCTGGAAGAGGGGAAACCCGGACAGAATCCGGCGCCCCGACCGGGACTAGAACCCGGTGTGCCGGCGCCGCTAGGCGGAGGATTAGCCTAGTGAGCCGCGGCGCCGGCCCCAAAAATCACAAAATATTATAGCTAGTGTTCTCCCACAAATTATTTAATTTTTTTAAAAAATATCATTTATTTGAAAGAGTTAGAGAGAGAGGTAGAGACAGAGAGAGAGTGGGAGCGGAGGGCTTCCATCTACTGGTTCACTTCCCAAATGGCCACAAGAGTCAGAGCTGAGCCTAACAGAAGCCAGGGGCTTCCTCTGGGTCTTACACATGGGTGCATGGGCTCAAGGACTTGGGCCATCCTCCACTGTCTTTCCAGGTGCATCAGCAGGGAGCTGGATTGGAAGTGGAGCAGCCGGGACTTGAAGTGGTGCCCATATGGGATGCCAGCACTGAAGGCTGTGACTTTAACCTGTTGTGCCACAGCATTGGCCCCTCTTCCACAATTTGAAATTTTTTTTTTTCACTTGTTTAAAAGTGGAAAGAGAGAGAGACCGACAGAGATAAAGAGAGATGGCTCTTTCTTTCATCTGCTGGTTCACTCCCCAAATGCAATAACAGCTGGGACTTGGTCAGGCCAAGCCAGGAGCTAGGATTCAATCCAGGTCTCCTTTGTGGCAGGGACCCAAATACTTTGGCCATTCAACTGCTGCCTTCCAGGGTATGCATCAGCAGGAATGTGAAATTGGAAGCAGAGCTGAAACTCAAACACACTCTTGTATGGTGTGAGGACATCCCAAGTGAAGCCTTAAGCACTAAGGGCAAACACTTGCTTTCTCACCAGAGTGGTGACATTTTCTCTTGTCTATGTCAGGAGGCTCTTTTGAGACCCCCTCTTCCTTCAAAAAGTTAATGTTTACACACACACACTTAACTGAATTTTTCATCCAATCCATAAGGAAATTTAGATAACTAAATTAAAGCAAATGAGTCAGAGTATCATACTGCAGAGGTGCTGTGAAATTTTATATATACTTGCACTTACAGTCTCTATCTGCCTGCTGCATACGGGTATCCTCTTCTTGTAGATAGGTCTGGAGGTTTTTCAACACTTGTATTTTTAAATTTACTGAGGAGTTTTTATCAGACAAAATATTATTATACAGATTCTTCACTTCTTGCTCAAACATTAGGCTTGGATGCTGAATAAAGGCAAATCCTAAAGAGATGAAAAAAACTTCATATATTTATATTAAAAATTAAATACAACATCTAATGAAAATGTTGATAAATTATATAAAGAGCTCCTTATTTCAAAAAACAAAAACTTAAAATGACTGGAAGAATATGCTGGTGGCCTTACCTAGAGAAGTATTAGAGCAGGTACTTCTTTCCCAATGAATTAAAAACAAGAAATTGCATTTCAAAGGAGAATTTCACAAGGAAGAAACCTTGAGGAGGGAGCAGGGCCTAGTGGCTAGGGGAGTGGATTAGGAGTCAGGAGTCTTGGGTTCTATTCCTGGCTCCACCACTGACTTGTAGTGTAACCTTGGGAGAGTCACATAATCTCTCTGTGCCTCAATTCTCCATCTGTAAAATGGGGACAATAACATTTACCACCCACCTACCTCAAAGGGATGCTTTCAGGATTTAAGATATTAATGTTTGCAAACATTTTTCAGATCCCTAACAGAAGATACTACATTGACATTAATTTTTTAAAATGTAAACATATCCATTTTATGAAATAGAATAATTCTAAAATAAACTAGAGTTCAAATTATCTTCCATTTCTTTTTCATATGGCCTTATAACTTATGAGGCCATCATGCTAATTTCATAACCACTAATTGTGAAGTATTATTATCCATGTTTACTTATTTTTATATATATAAAAATGATTTGAGAAAGAAAGTAAAGATTCTCAATGATGGTATTTTTGGTATCAGTCAACAAACTAACAGCATAGAGTGATCAAATAACTAGCCCAAGGTCACACAAGATTAACTATGGCCCAGGCAAGATGTCTTTTTTAAAATGATCTAGAGGCATTACTTTCTGGGAAATGTTGCTTCTTTAGATAAAACTTCATTTACTATTCATTCTCTAGTTAGCTGTAACACTATTAATTTTGCCCCTTCATATATATAATAACTGAATATTTAAAGGTATATATATGTTGGCTTGAAGATCATCTTGTACCACTGCGACTTTCTAGCAAACTATGTCTGATTTCTTACTATATTTTCTCTAAGTAATTTTCTGAAAGGTATGGAGAAGAAATAAGATAGTAAGATTTAAATTCACTTACAGATACTATAAACATGATTTAATGACGGATGAGTAACTCAGTATCTTTCACTATTCATCTTTGTTTAAAAAAATACAAATGACCACCCATGCAGATTAACTGTAAATCTTGAAAATGTTTCCAAAACAAAATTTCCAATTAAATTACTAACTTTTATAGGATAGCTTTATGTGTACCTGACCAAAACAACAAAACCCCAAAACATGGACAGATTGTTCCTCTTTTTATATAAAAAGTGCATTCAATTTGGATACTTAAATGCTATCCCTCTTCCCATTTTCCCACACTCTAACTCTTTTTCAGATAATCCATATAGGCCAATGTGTTCAACATGTTTTTTACTATATCAATGCACCTGCAAAAATATGGAATAGGTATACATCCAGCTGACACTGCGGCTCAATAGGCTAATCCTCCGCCTTGCGGTGCCGGCACACTGGGTTCTAGTCCCGGTCGGGGCGCTGGATTCTGTCCTGGTTGCCCCTCTTCCAGGCCAGCTCTCTGCTGTGGCCCGGGAGTGCAGTGGAGGATGGCCCAAGTACTTGGGCCCTGCACCCCACGGGAGACCAGGAGAAGCACCTGGCTCCTGCCTTTGGATTAGCATGGTGCGCTGGCTGCAGCGCGTTGGCCGCGGCGGCCATTGGAGGGTGAACCAACGGCAAAGGAAGACCTTTCTCTCTGTCTCTCTCTCTCACTGTCCACTCTGCCTGTCAAACAAAACAAAACAAAACAAAACAAAAAGGAATAGGTATACATCCAAACTGTCCCTTTAGGTGGGTTTCTATATAAAGAAATATGTATATAATAAATATATCTATATAATATATAGTATATAATAAATATTATCTATATAAATATGTGTTTCTATATAAATAAAAGTCTTGTGTAGACTGCTCATTGTTTTAACTTGAAATGGCATGTAATAATAAAGCTTTGCATGAAAAAGAACAATTTAAAAAATATGTAAACAATACACAAATCCTTCTGCCTCATCTTCTTTTATCAAAGTCCTTTTTTCTTAAGATACCCTATGAAGTAGGGGTAGGAGACAGTATTGTTATCTCTACTTGCTAATGAAGAACTGATGAACAGAGAAGTTAAGTGGCTTGCTCAAGGTCACCCAGAGAGTTATTGGCTGAGCCAAGAATGGAATCTAGATATTTTAACCCCTAGTCCTCTGTTCTACTGTCAAGAGAAACATATTTAAACATTAACAAATTATTCTAACAATATTTACAAATTTGCTCCACCACTTAAAGACTTAAAAAGCTATAAAAAAATTTAGACCTAACTTACCTAGACCAATGATAGCTTTTGTTTGTACTTCTTCATCTGAATGTTTTGTAAAATACATTAACAGCTCAAGTACTTTATCTTTTATGTTAACCTAAGAAGGGAAAGACCACATTGAAGTATTTAAGAATAATAATTTACATCAACTTCCAAATATAGAGGGGAAAAAAACCCAACACCTTAAACAGAATGAGAACTTCCATATGTGAACTTTACCAAAAAATAAATCATCAGTCCATTTATCTTAGAACAGTGGCATTCAAATTATCACTCTATGAAGTTTGTAAATCCATGTAAATCAACGCATTACTCCCTTCACCGAGAAATCGAAAACATGTCAGCTGTTTATCTAAGCAGTAAGCCTACTTGTTACAAAGCTGATATAACTGATGGTGAAAAGTTCACATCCTGTCACAAACCACAAATGGTTGATGGATCAGCATCAAGTTCAAGAACCACACTTTCAGTAGCAATGTTTTCAGAATTCTCACTAAACCAGACTATAAAAAATGCTGTATCAATTGTAGGTCACTGTAGTCATTCTTACCTCATCAGGCTATAAAATTCTATGTTTTACAGAATACTAACTAATATTATAATCTTTACCTTACTGTTGCCTTTAAAATCTTCCAAATCAAAATCAAAATGCCGACATAGTGCTCCAACAGTGAAAAGAGATCTTAGAAGTGCTGGTTTGTTTGTTAGGAGTGAAGTATTATTTGGGTCTTCTTGATGCTGACTTTTTAATTTTGAAATGGCACCTAAAGGAGATAAGTAATATTTACTTGTAATAAATCCTTTAGACTTGAGTTGTTATGTTCAAACAGGTAAAATCAATGAATTACAATTATTTTACCTAAGTATTAAATATATCTAGAATTATGAGAGTACTCTAAATAACATAATGAAAAAATTAAATTTTACCTTATAGCAGATAGAAAATTTACTAACCTTTACCTATGAGGAGATACATTTCTAAAGTAATGACAGTGGACTCTTTAATACAAAATATACATGAGATTTGCTTCTGATAGTGGACCAAGGAGGACAATCATATCATTTCAGTTCCCTTGATGTTACATTTTGTTGTATGTATATGTTAAAAATAAATAATTTTAAAGTCTGGGCATTGAACTTACCATAGTATCTATTAAAACAGGCCCACACGAATTTAAAATTTTGTGTCACTTTATTTACAACAGCCCCAAGACAGCTCACACAATGTTGCACTACCTAAAAGATATAAATATGTTATAATTTGATAAAAGTTAAAGACAAATATAAAAATGCACTACTCCAAAATTTTAACAAATATTTGATTTAAAAGCATAAAAAATATTGTGGGGAGCAACTCAGACTAGACTGTTACTCGAATTAAGACTTATTCTATGCATCTGCTCTCCCACAATATGGCGCTGGGAGAGGAGGAAACAGCTTCTACACAGCTGCCTCCAGGTCAACCAATAAACTGTAGGACCTGCTCCTGATTGGAGGAGAGCAGCGTACTCGGCGTGTGGGTAGCAGAGTTGGGATTGGTGGAAGAGGACTATAAAGGAGGAGAGAGACAACATGCACCAGGAACATCTATCTGAAGGAACACCTGTGCAGCCTCCGAAAGAGCCGGCCGGCGGTGTGCCGCTCCCCCGCGGAAGTGGGGAAAGTGGCGGGGGGAACCGCCCTTCCACGGAGGTGGAAGGGACGGTAGCCAACCCGGGAAGAACCAGCAGCAAACCCGGGGAGGGCCGAGCAGACGAAAGAACAACGCAGGGTCCTGTGTCGTTCCTCCACGAAGAGGGGGAGCGACAAATATAAAGACATAGAAATTTAATCCTGACATATAATATTTTAAAAGTTACTTGCAAATTATATACTTTTTTTTTGTTTTTGACAGGCAGAGTGGACAGTGAGAGAGAGAGACAGAGAGAAAGGTCTTCCTTTGCCGTTGGTTCACCCTCCAATGGCCGCCGCGGCCGGCGCGCTGCGGCCGGCGCACCGCGCTGATCCGATGGCAGGAGCCAGGAGCCAGGTGCTTTTCCTGGTCTCCCATGGGGTGCAGGGCCCAAGCACCTGGGCCATCCTCCACTGCACTCCCTGGCCACAGCAGAGGGCTGGCCTGGAAGAGGGGCAACCGGGACAGAATCCGGCGCCCCGACCGGGACTAGAACCCGGTGTGCCGGCGCCGCTAGGCGGAGGATTAGCCTAGTGAGCCGCGGCGCCGGCCGCAAATTATATACTAATCAACACAAAGATGGTCAACCAAATACTTACAGTCATGCCATATTTGATGATAAGCTTCATGAGATCTTCTTCAATAGTGGCAAGGAAAGTTTCACTTGGATGCTCCATCAGTGGTACCACTAGCTCTAGGATTTTTGCAACATTGCAGATAACCATGAAATCATTTTGTGTCTGTAAGGACAAAATTATTGCTTTATGAATATCTAAAATCTAAAAATAAGCTATACATGTACAGCTTTATGTATTTATGGGTAGAGGTGGGGCATTATATGTTGTTTGTTTTAAAACAAGGTATTAGAAGGGCCACCATCATGGTACAGCAGGTTAAGCTGCCACTTGGAACACAGGCATCCCATGTTGGAATGCTGGTTCAAGTCCAGGCTACTCTGCTTCCATTCCAGCTTCCTGAAGATGCCCCAAGGATGTGGACCTCTGCCACCCACACTGGAGACCAGGATGGAGGTGCTGATTCCTGACTTCAGCCTGACCCAGATCTGCCTGTTGCAGCTAGTTAGGGAATGAACCAGCTGATGGACGATCTGTCTCTGTCTCTCCCTCTCTCATTGTCACTCTGCCTTTCAAGCAAACAAATCTTGAAAAAATTAAAAAGATAAAGCATATATATAATTAAAAAACATTAGAAAACTGCTTTTCTTAAAGGTATGAAGGAAAGAGCACCAGGCAGTGTATAAGGTATCTGGATTCCAGTTCTCCCACAAACTTACTATATGAAATAGAAGTCCCTGAATCACAATGCTAGTTGTTTTTTTTTTTTTTCCATAAAGTATACCATGAGTCAATTCTGAACAATTTGATCTGAGAATTTCAGAAAGCCTGGTAGTTTTTAAGATATTTCAAACTGGGACATAATGAAGTAGTTGCTCAGATATGGTTGAGTATGCCCCCATCCAGAGGTTTTTGACAACATCAGGAGATATTGTTGTTACAATGGAAGTTGGTGGTGGAGACCGGATACAATGGACTTGTAGTGGATAAAATCAGGGTGCTACCTGTTAAATAAGTCTGTGGTTAAACATTCTACAATGTACAAAATAGTCCCTAACAACAAAGAAAAATCCATTCCTAAGTACAAATAATGCTGAGGTTGAGAAACGCTGCATTAAACATTTTTTATGATAAAAATAAAGACTCTGAAAACTAGGCATAAGATCTAAATTTTTTTGAAAGATTTACAGAGAGAGAGAGAGAGAGAGAGAGAGAGTGATCGATTGATTGATTTAGATCTTCCATCCACTGGTTCACTCCTCAGATGGCTGCAATGGCCAGGACTGATTTAGGTTGAAGCCAGGAGACTGGAGCTTCATTCAGATTTCTCACACAGGCGGCAGGGACCCATAAACTTGGGCCATCTGCTGCAGTTTTTTCCAGGCCATTAGCTGGGAGCTGGATAAGAAGGGGAGCAGCCAGGACACGAACCAGGGCCCAAATGGGATGCAGGTGGTAGCTTTACCCTCTATGCCACAACACTGGCCCTGTATTTTAAATTTAAACATATTTTCTTTGAGTAAAAAAACTAAGCGTGCTTTAAAAAAATAGGTAGAATATTAAAAATACCACAACAAAACAGAAAGGTACTAAAAAAAGTCCTGACCAGCCAGTTCCTTTCACCGAATGCAAGCACAGTTACTAATTTTTTTTTGGTAGAATGAGGCTTTCAATGTATGTTTTTAGTCTACCAAGACACCTGCCATTTCACATTTTTAGCAACATAATTATGGATACTTATTTTGGACTTTTAAATAATTTATTTCACTGGTGAAAAACTTTTCCACCTCATTTCCATTCATCCATTCAGGGTCCCAACAGTATTAAATAAATAAGATGAATATTTATTTCTAAGCAATCTGGAAATCTTGTCATTTCCTACCATTCCATCCCATAATTCCTTTAAGCAACTGAGAATGAGTTAGAGTGGGCCTAGAGATAGAGCTTTTGTTGGGCAAGATAAATTTACTTGAGAACCATTACTAGCATTTAATTTAAAAAACAATGAAACACCATTTCCTGAAACTTCTTTTTAACATATCTGCTTGGAAAAGCAAATAAATGAACTATTTTAAAACCTACAAGAAAAATTTAAATAAAGAGATCATGAAGGAAAAGAATGCAGAGTATAATGTTAGGAGGAATTACTTGAATTGAATATAATGTAAGATGGTTTAATAGATAAAATACGTAAAGGATTTATTCTTCAGAATATGAATAAAAAGGCCTATAATTCAAAGGTAAAATGGGAAAGTGATATGAAAATGATGTAAAGTCAGTTCACAGAAAAAGTCCACTTGGTTAACATCATGAAAGGATGCTCAAATTGGAAGTGAGAAACTGAAGCAACAAAATCAATCTTTTATACCTGTTAGACTGGAAAAGAGTATACAGATAATAACATCAACTGTTATCATACACAGCTTTCCAAGAAAGCAATAGAGCACGTCCAGCAGCAAAGCGGCAAGAACTACTCAAAACCCAAACCAAAAACCCATTTGGAGCAAATCCGTTCCTCCAAAGCCAGCTTGGTACAATAAAAGCACCAGTGTAAAAGGTAAATGAATAGGAATGCTTATTAAGGAACTGTTTGTACTGCAAATCAATAGGAGACAATGCAGGGGCCAGTGCTGCGGCATAGCAAGCTAAGCCTCTGCCTGCAGGGGCCAGAATCCCACAAGGGTTCTGGCTCTTTTTTGGGCTGCTCCTCTTCTGACCCAGCTCCCTGCTAATGTGTCTGGGAAAGCAGTGGAAGATGACCCCTACAATCATGTGGGAGACCTGGAAAAAGCTCCTGGCTCCTGGCTTTGGATCACCTCAGCCATCTGGGGAATGAACCAGCAGATGGAAGACCTCTCTGTCTCTCTCTGTAGCTCTACCTCTCAAATAACATCTTAAAAAAAAAAAAAAACCAATGCAAATGTCTCCTAAATATAGAAATGATTAAAGAATAGAATAGGTAATAAACCCATTTAAAAGAATGGGGCCAGCACCGTGGCTTAACAGGTAAAGCTGCCACCTGGCAGACGGGCATCCCATATAAGTGCAGTCCTGGCTGTTCCACTTCCCTTCCAACTCTCTGCTATGGCCTGGGAAGGCAGTGGAAGACGGCCTAAGTATGTGGGCCCCTCCACCCGTGTGGGGGACCCAAAAGAAGCTCGAGGCTTAGGATTGGCTCAACTTTAGCAGTTGCAGCCATTTGGAGAATGAACCAGTGGATGGAAGATCTCTCTCTCTGCCTCTCTATAACTCTTTCAAATAAATGAAACTTTTAAAAAAGAATGACTTAATTATATATTAGGTGATGTGAGATTAGTAAATATGCCTAAAAATATGTATATCTCACTTCAAAAAAAAAAAACTAGTTAACCATTTATATATGTTTGTCCATAATTACAGTATGGAAGAATATACTACACTGTTTATCCTGACAGGGGTAGGAATAAAGATGGGAACACCATATAAAAACAAAAATTTTTAAAAAGTTCATCATGTATGAGATAAATTTATATAAGTTCGTGTGTATATGATATACACAAAGCTTTAAAAGTGATCTTGCTTTAAAAAAAATACTGATTTGGGGGCAGGCATTTGGCTAAGTGGTTAACGTGCCACTTGGAACATCTGCATCCCATACTGGAGTGCTGGGTTCAAATCTTGGCTGTTTCTGATTCCAGCATCTTGCTGATGTGTACTTTGGGAGGCAACAGGTGATAGCTCAAGAGATACATGTGTCCCTGCTACTCATGTGGGAGACCTGTACAAATTCCAGGCTCCGGGCTTCCACATGGACCTGCCCTAGCTGATGTGGGCATTTGGTGAGTGAACCAGCAGAAGGAAGATCTCAGTCTGCCTGCCTCTCTCTCTTCCCTCTCAAATAAAAAGTAATAATTAAAAAATTGGCTCAAATATCATGTAAGGGCTGTTTATATAGTTTATAATATAATCCAGACCTTGGAGGCAAACAGACATTGTGCCAAAGTCTAGTTTTGGAGCTGGTTAGCAATCTGCCAATGGTCAAGTTATTTTCTCTGATCTTTAGTTTCATATGCAAAACTGAGATAATAATAGCACCAATTCATGAAGTGAGATAATGCTTGAAAACATTCTTGACAGCGCTTGGTGTTGTTCTCAACAACTATTAGCAATTTTTTCTTTAATAAAGATTTATTTGAAATATAGTTACAGAAAAGAGAGGGAGAGGCAGAGCTTCCTGGTTCATTCCCCAAATGGCTGCAAGGGCAGGGGTTGGTGTCAGGCAGAAGCCAGAAGCTTCTTCTGGGTTTTCCACATGGGTACAGGGGTCCAAGCACTTGGGCCATCCTCTCCAGCTTTCCCAGGCACATTACCAGGGAGCTGAATTGGAAGTGGAGCAGCCAGGACTTGAACCTGTGCCCACATGGGATGCTGGTGTTGCAGGTGGCAGATTAACCAGCCATGCCACAATGCTGGTCTCCATGTTAGCAGTTATTAAAAGCCACAGGTTATATATTAACCAACTTATTTCCAGATCTAATAAAGGCTCTAAAGATAGACTTAGCTTTTCAATAGTAATATATGCTGTTTTAACTTCTTTATTTTATTTTTTTTTAAAGATTCATTCATTTATTTGTAAGGCAGAGTTACAGAGGGAGAGAGAGATCTTCCACTGGCTGATTCATTCCCCAAATGACTGCAACAACTGGGGCTGGATAAGGTCCAAGCCAGGAGCCTAAAACTTCACCTGGCTCTCTCACGTGGGTGGGAAGGGCGCTACCACTTGGGACATCTACTGCTGCTTTCTCAGGTACATTACAAGGAGCTGAGTCAGATGTGGAGCAGCAGGAACTCCAACTGGCATTCATAAGGGATAATCAGCATTTCAGGTGGCACCTTAACCCACACTGGTCCCTTTAATATATTTCCTATTTTCTGCAACTCTCCTCAGTTTTTAAAAATTTCTCAGTCAGTCCTAGAATATATAATTACTATTTTTTATTGAATTTTTCTCTAATTCATAAGCAGAGAGCTAGACACAGAGAAGAGGATTCCACCTGTTTTGTTTGTGTGTGTGTGTATAACTGAAAGATCTTATTTTTTTTTTAAGATTTATTTATTTGTTTGAAAGGCAGAGTAACAGAGAGGCAGAGGCAGAGAGAGAGGTCTTCCATCCACTGGTTCACACTCTAAATGGCTAGAACCGAGGTGATCTGAGGCCAGGAGCCTGGAGCTTCTTCCTGGTCTCCCACATGGGTGCAGGGGCCCAAGGACTTGGGTCATCTGCTGCTGCTTTCCCAGGCACATTAGCAGGGAGCTGGATCAGAAGTGGAGCATCCCATATGGGATGCTGGCACTGCAGGGGGTAGCTTTACCTGCTAAGCCACAGCTCTGGCCCCTGCGTGTGTGTGTTTTTTAAAAGATTTATTTTCAAAGCGCGAGAGAGAGATAGAGATAGAGAGAGAGAGACAGAGACAGAGAGATCTTCTATCTGCTGGTTCACTCCCCAGATGGCCACAATGGCGAGGGCTGGACCAGGAGGAAGCCAGGAGCTAGGAGCTTCTTCCTGGTCTCCCACATGGGTGGCAGGATCCAAACACTTGGGCCATCTTCTGCTCCTTTTCTCGGGCCATTAGCAGGGAACTGGATTCGAAGTGGAGCAGCCGGTACATGAACTGGTACCCATATGGGATGCTGGCATTGCAAGTGGCAGCATTACCTACTATGCCACAATACTGGCCCTTGGGATGTGGGCCTATTTACTGCTAAGCCAAATGCCTGTGACCTAGACCCAAGTTACCATGCTGTAATCTAATAATTAAAGTGAGATTTTAAAACACACACACACACATATTAAAATACATACATACATACATACATATGTAGATAGTTAGGTTTAGGTATAAGGCCATGGTTAGGGATAGTGTTAGTGTTAAGGTTAGGGCTAGCGGTAGGTTTAGGGTTACAGCTAGGTCTAGGTCTAAGGCTAAGGCTAGGGTTAGGGATAGTGTTAGGGTTACTGTTACCGTTAGGGTTAGCGTTAGTTTTCCGGCTAGTGCTTACGATAGAGCTAGGTATAATATATATATTATATATACATATATTTTAAAATCTCACTTTATGTATTGGATTATTGAGAGGTAGACATGGGGACATACACACACACGCACACAAACTCCCATCTGTTGGTCCATTTTCCAAATGTCTGCCATGGCCCTTAGCTGGGGTAAAACCCAGAAGCCAGAAACTCAGCCCAGGCTTCCCTGGTGGGTAATAGGATAAAATCATCTGAGTTACCACTGCTGTCTCCCGAGGTCTGCATCAGCAGAAGATGAGTCAAGAGCAGAGCTGAATCCAAGTACTCCAACAAGGGATGCTGGTGTCTTAACAATTAGGCCAAATATCCACCCTGCTGTATTCTTTTACTTATGATGTTTAACTTAATTTTCACATTTTATTTTATGAAAACAAGAATATGCTAAGGTTAACTTAAGATTACAGCTTTACATCTCTGGTATAATACTAGAATTCCCATATTCATTATACTACTCAATTGGAAAAATAAATAACAAAATAAAATATATTTTTATATAAAAATAAAATATAGGTGATAGACAAATACAAAGCAAATTAAGGATCCAAAGATGGTAAATTTCTCAAAGATAGGAACTTTGCTTCTTTCATCTTTGAAGTCTTAACAACAACTACAACATTTATGAAGCATTTATTGAGGGTTTAACTTAAGAAACTTACAGAAATGGAATCTGAACCTTATTTATCTTATATTTGAAAATTATGTTTGTAGATAACTTGCTACAAATATTAAACCATATATTTGAATAAATGTCATAGTTGATCTGTCAGTGAGTATGTGACAGATACAAGTGAATTCTAAATTTAAAATCCTACATGTTTCATGTAGGACAAAAAATAAAAAAGCTCTATACTTACACTACATTTAGTGGTAAGGTACGGCTGCATAGTCATAGCATGCTTAACCATGAGTTGGGGTCTTATTTTGCTGAATAAAAACAAAGTGGTTATGCAAGCTACCAATCTTCCAGAATTCACACCTTTATTGTCAGAGTCTAGAAAAACAAACAGAGAAATAAGATACCAAAATATGATAAGCCAGTGAAAATTATGCAGATTACTATTTAAATTACTTAACATATTATCCTCTGGATAAATTAGCTGTAGGTGTTAATGTAATGGATTAGCATTTCTTATGATACCAGTATCATTCTATTCTCCATTTTTTGTTATAGAAATTACAAATACTGAAAATAAAGGACAAAGATGTAACAAGTGTGCAAGGCATTTTTTCCACTCAGTGGAAAAAGTTAAAAAGTAAAAAGTTAAAAAGTGGAAAGGTTAAAAAGTAGAATAGAAGCTGGGAAGTTTAGGGATGGGCTTTTTGGGAATAAACATAATGTTCAGGATGAAAAAATATGGGAAAAAGAAAAGAGAAACAAAAATGATTTTTACTGAGGTGATAAAGTGTTTAAGGTTATTGCACAAAAGAGTTGTTATTGTGGGAGCAGAATGTTAACAAATGAGAGTGATAAATGGAGAAGTTAATCCAATGCTTTATTAAACAAAATCCTGTTTGGTTGGAAGAAGAATGTTGTCAAAAAGAGACACATTGGTTCTTGATAAACAAAATAATTTTTAGGGGCATTAGCAACTTTTTACCACTGAAGGACTCTAGGAGCACTCCTAAAATCTAGGATAAGGAAAAACAGGGGTAACAGAATAAGAAGAAAACAGATATATGCAGAAAATGG
Organism: Oryctolagus cuniculus; assembly: GCF_051225735.1. Taxonomy (NCBI): domain Eukaryota; kingdom Metazoa; phylum Chordata; class Mammalia; order Lagomorpha; family Leporidae; genus Oryctolagus; species Oryctolagus cuniculus. The sequence continues at coordinate 62,657,856 of NC_142880.1, read as the reverse complement.
AAAAAAAAAGATTAAAGAAAAAAACTATAAAAATATAATTAACAATTGCCTCAGGTACTATAAATGGTACCTTTTCTTTGACGTTACTGGCCCCCAGCTCTGGAGAATGACTGAGGTTGACTGTTGTTACTCATTAATGTGCACTAGCAAAAGGGAAGTAATGCTAATCTTTTATGTTTTTAACAATGGGTATATATTAAAACTTCTATATTTTTATGCAATTACTTATAATTGAAAAAATTCATATTTATGACTGGTAAACAGTACGATAGATGACATAAAATATTAAGTACTTAAAAAATTTGTGAATTTTCAATGTTTTAACAGCGTTCTAGCTCAAGATTAAGAAAACTTTGTATAACAATTATAAATAATATTAAGAAGGTACCAAGTCTTTAAAAACATTTTTATGAGAGTTAAAACAATTTTGAGAGAAAATTTTATTTGATTTAAAAGATATCAACAGTTTTGTTCTGAGTGTCATTTGTTAAAGACATATGAGCCCCTGGACTGACTTATTCCTATTGTATGTGACATCTACAATTATATGCTAGTGAAAAATACATAGAACAGATGAAGACTATGATTTTATTATGCTGTTCTCAATAATCTTAGTCAACAATACAATCTTGGACACAACATCAAACAGGTATTTATACAATAAAATACAAATAGCATTGAAGAGTTAAGCAATTATTAGATAAGCAGAGTCACAGGTTAAAATGGGAAACGTACCCAAATAGCTTATAAAATTAACCTAAGACTCAGTATATAAAATATCTTACCAGCTAGAGATTCCTCATATTTAAGAATGTGCTCAACTAGGTTATCAACAAGCTGAGTACAAGCTTTTTTCACAGGTTTATATGAAGAATCCTCTTCAGACTTCAGCAACTACATAAGTACATTAAAAAAAAAAAAACTCAGTAAATAATTCATCAGGTCAAATATTACTAAAATATCACATGTGTTCATCAGTATTTTTTTCAATTTGGAATTAACACTGAAAGCATAAATAATATAAAATAATATAAAAATACTGACATTTAAAAATATGACCCAGTAACTAACAAATACTTTTGACTTCAGTATGAGATATTTAAATTGTTGTGTGTAGGATCACTGGTATACAGGAAAGGTGACTTTTTTCTCCCTTACTCTAATCTAAAACAGAGTATCACTGAATTAATAAGTGTAACTACATCTAAATTGCACATTAAAATTTGTGATTATAAAACCTAACATTAGATATCTTGTTATCTTTTGCTTAATCATTAATAAATAATATTTGAAAATATTATGATTAATGAGATGAAGACAGAGATCAGTCTAACTACAGATAAAAAACAACTTTGAAAGGCAGAGTGATATAAAAGAGAGATCTTCCATTCACTGGTTTACTCCACAAAATGACTGTAATAATCAAATTTGGCCAGGCTGAAGTCAGGAGGCAGAAACTCTATCCAGGTCTCCCACGTGGGTAGCAGGAACCCATGTACTTGCGCCATTATCCATCGCCTCCCAGGCACATTAGTGGGAAGCTGGATCAAAACACAGAGTACCTGAAACTCAAACCAGAACTCAGATATGGGATGTGGGTATTCCAGGTGGTGGTTTAACCTGCTGGGCAACAATGCCCATGCCTAATTCAAGAGCTTATGTTTTGTTTTGTGAATGAATATCAATTAATATAATTCTACATATTAAAGGAATTCCAATTTTGTTGATTTCTGTGAACACTTTCATTGCTGTCAAATATAATTTTTTACAATAATGGCAATGTAGTCACATGCAACTATTAGGTACCTTAAGTGTGGTTTATGTAATTGAAGAATTAAAATCAGAACTTCAAAATAGTTTTCTCTGATTTTCAACTTTCTGAAACAGTAGCATATTTGTTGTAGTCTTCTAGGACCTGTTTTTTCATACATTAGGTCACTAACTGCAATTCACATTGTTGTATATTGCTGTATTTCATTCACTTTCACAGGTATATAACAGTCCACTATCTATGTATACCACAAATCATTAATTAATTCATTCATTCTCTGTACCTAGGTTATAGTTTAGTGGTACAACATATATGTTTCCTGGTGCACATATGCAAGATTCTCTAGGGTATAAAGCTTGGAGTAGAACTAGTGGGTCATAGAATGTTTGCATTTTCAATTTCACGTACATAATGAGATATTTTAAGCTTAAATATTAAATTCATTTGCATTCCACACATACCTTATAAATAGCCTGATGGTAATTTTATATAGTATTTTTAATATGCCTAAGTTTTTATTTCAGATACAGAGAGACAGAGAAAGACGGAAAGAGAGCTCCTATTCACAGGTTCACTCCTCAAATGCCTGCAAAAGCCAGGGCCTAAGTCAGGATGAAGTCAGGAGTCAGGAACTCAGTCTGGGTCTCTCATGTGGGTAGTTAGTGACACAAGTACTGGAGCTATCACTTGCTGTCTCCCAGGGTATACAATAGCAGGACGCTGGAATCAGGAATGCAGCAGGTGCTTCAAAATGAGATGTGGTGTCATCATCTTTTTTTTAAAATACCTTTATTATTTTTAAAGTTCATTTGTTTTTATGTATTTCAAAGGCAGAGGAAGAACAAGAGATCCATTTGCTGGTTCAATCCAGGTTAATGGCATTTGTGACTTAAGAAATCACATCTTACACAAAGGTCAAAAATATGTTCACCTTTTCTCTTCTAAAAGTTTTAAAGTTTTCCTTTAACCAACTATGGCATTGAGATTTTGGTTTAAGTAGGAATCAATTTTTTTTAAAGACAATTCCTTACAGATAAATAATTGTTCCAACACTGTTAAACTGCAGTAACATGCCTGCTTTTTAGGCAGTAAATTCCATATGTGTAGGCTTATTTTCTAGGCCTCTGTCTTGTCCTGCAAGTCTGGGCTAGGCTGAAGCCAGGAGCCTGGGACTCCATATGGCTCTCCCAAGTGGGTGGCAGGGATCCACCTGCTACCTCCTGGGATGTGCATTACTAGGAAGCTGGACTGGAAGGAGAGGCAGGGCTCAATCCTAGGCACCCCAGCAAGTTGCAGCTTGACCTACTGTACAAGCAGCCCAACCCCCAAGCCATGTCATAATAGTTAGGCCAAACACTTGTCCTCTCACATGAATATTGGCTGTGACTTGTTACTAGAGGTCAGCTGTGGAATTTTCCAATTATGCCATCATCTACTATAGTGCTAATAGTTTTGGATTTTGGAACATTTTAGATTTTGGATTTTTGGATTAGGAAAGTTCAACTTGAAACACTCTCTCAGTTATCAGCAGTGCCATGAGGTACTACTTAATCCATCTTGTTATACATTTGTTATTGTCTCAGTTCCCAATTTTTGCCAATCAAATGGGCTGAAAAGTAGCCTTGATTTATATTTGACATATTACTAAACGAAGTTGAACACCTTTATAGGCAAATGTGCTAGATCCTTAATGAAATGCAATTCATGAATTTTACCTATTTTTTTACTGGGACTCTTACACATGTTCACAGGAGAGGACTTTTTAAATTTTTCTCACTATTAATCCTTTGTTGTATGTGTGTCAATTTTGTTTTCCCAGTTTGTGACTTATGCTTTTTCTTCTTTTAAAGATTTATTTAATTTATTTGAAACAGTTAGAGAGAGAGGTAGAGACAGAGAAAGAGGTCTTCCATTCGCTGGTTCACTCCCCAGATGGCTGCAACTGAAGCCAGGAGCAAGGAACTTCCTCTGCATCTCCCACATAGGGTGGGACTTGGGCCATTTTCTACTGCCTTCTCAGGCCATAGCAGAGAGCTTGATTGGAAGAAGAGCAGCTGGGACTCGAACTGGCGCCCATATGGGATTGGCACCTGGCTTAGGCCTGGCCCACCCAAGCAGTTGTGCCATTGTGGCCATCTGGGTAGTGAAACAGTCAATGGAAGAACTCTTTTCGCTCTCTCTCTGTAACTCCGCATTTCAAACAAATAAATAAATAAATCTTAGAAAGCGGAATCATCCCCTTCACAAAAGCAAAAAATATATTGTTTTTTGGGTAAAAGTTTAAAAGCTTTCCTTTAACTGATGATGGAGCTGACTTTTTTAGTTGAATTAATTAGGAATCAAAATTTTTTTTTTTTTTTAAATTTTTGAGAGGCAGAGTGGACAGTGAGAGAGAGAGACAGAGAGAAAGGTCTTCCTTTGCCGTTGGTTCACCCTCCAATGGCCACCGCGGCCAGCGTGCTGCAGCCAGTGCACCACGCCGATCTGATGGCAGGAGCCAGGTGCTTCTCCTGGTCTCCCATGGGGTGCAGGGCCCAAGTACTTGGGCCATCCTCCACTGCACTCCCTGGCCACAGCAGAGAGCTGGCCTGGAAGAGGGGCAACCGGAACAGAATCCGGCGCCCTGACCAGGACTAGAACCTGGTGTGCTGGCGCTGCAAGGCGGAGGATTAGCCTAGTGAGCCGCGGCACTGGCCAGGAATCAATTTTAAAAGATAATTCCTTATGAAGAAACTATTGTTACATGCCTATTTATCTTTTCCTTACAATCAGTAGTGCCACTTCTGTTTACAGGAAATATATTCTGTATAGGCTTATTTTCCCTTATTTTTTAGTCTTTTCAGTACTGCTGTGTCTTAATTATTGTGTGTATATATATATATATATATATATTTTTTTTTTGACAGGCAGAGTGGACAGTGAGAGAGAGAGAGACAGAAAGAAAGGTCTTCCTTTGCCGTTGGTTCACCCTCCAATGGTTGCCGCAGCCAGCGCGCTGCAGCTGGCGCACCGCGCTGATCCGAAGGCAAGAGCCAGGTGCTTCTCCTGGTCTCCCATGGGGTGCAGGGCCCAAGCACTTGGGCCATCCTCCACTGCACTCTGGGGCCACAGCAGAGAGCTGGCCTGGAAGAAGGGCAACTGGGACAGAATCCGGCGCCCTGACCGAGACTAGAACCCGGTGTGCTGGCGCCGCAAGGCAGAGGATTAGCCTATTGAGCCACGGCGCTGTCCAATTATTGTATATTTTTAAAAAATTTTGTCATTTGACACAAAGACAGCAAGTTGCCATTCTCTAGCTCACTCCTGAAATACCTGCAATTGCCAAGGGTGCAAATATTGCAAAGCCAGGAGTCAACAACTTAATCACCTACATGGGCAACAAGGTGACATCACTGCTGCCTCCAAGGGTCTGCATTTTGCAGGAAACTGGAGTTGGGAGCTGGAGGTAGGAGCTGAACTCAGGCACTCCATAGTGGGAAGTGGGTGTCTTGACCACCAGACCAAACACCCACCCCAGTTACTATATCTTTAAAAATAATCCTGTATCAAAGTTCCTGCTTTCTCAGAAATAATTTACTTTTTAGCTCTGCTTTTCCCATAGACATTTTACAATCACTTTGACATATTTGCTGAATTACTTTTTCTTGATTTTGATGAAATCTTAAGATTTTATGTAATTTTCATTTTTGGCTTTTTAATTTATGGATTAATTAATGAATTTGCATTTTATCTTCATGAAAAATTTTCATTTACTTCTTTTCATTTTATTTGAAAGGCAGAGAGAGAGAGACATAGGGAGATCTTGCATCCACTGGTTCACACCCCAAATGCCTTCAATAGCTAGGGCTGGGTCAGGTTGAGGCCAGCAGCTTGGAACTCCATTTGCATGTGCATGGCAGGGACCCAAGTATTTGGATCATTACCTGCTGATTCCTGGGGTTCACATCAGTAGAAAGGTGGATTGGTAGTAGAGTAAATTGGACTTGAACCAGGGACTCTGACATGAGATGCAGGTATCCCAAGTGGCAGCCTAACTGCTATACCAAATGCCCACCTCAACGTAGGCACCTTTAATATCATTTTAATATTTTATTATGAAAAATTTCAAGTACACAATAAAAAATTTTACCATGAACATATTCTATCAATCATTTCAACTATTAACATTTTATTCTATTGACATTAATAAACACACCAATACAAACACACCCACATGCTTTACATAAGCATATATATGTGTGTATATATGCATTTGCATATACATATATTTTACCCATTTTACTTTTGGGGTATTTCAAAGTAAATTGTGAACACCAGTAAATTCTCCCCTTTTTTTCCTATTGAGATAAAATGTACACATAATGAAATGCATAAATCTTCAGTGTACATTGTTCTGTCAAATGCATTCAGCATTGTAACTCAAACCTCTACCACGACATAGAACAAGGGTTCTCAATCTTTAACCTTCATCAGAATCATATGGAGAAATTGTTTAACTATAAAGTGAAGGGTCCCACCATCAGATTACTGAGTCATTAAGGTTAGGGTAGGAGCTAGTAACAAATCCCAAGCAATGCTCATGAACTTTTAGAATAACTAACACAGACTTTTACTATCACCCCAGAAAGTCCTCTCATGTCTTTCTCCAGTCAGTCCCTGGTGTTCTGCAACCATTTTGATTTTTCCTAATACAGATTAGTTTTTCCTCCCCTAGAACTTCATAAATATGGAATTATAATATGTACTCTTCTGTGTAAGGTTTCTTTTACTGTGCATACTTGTAATGTTTTTCTTACTCTTTTATGTTGCTGTATGTATTGATAATTTGTTCCTTTATAATGTGGAATATTATTAAATTGTATGCAAACATCGCAGTTTATTTATGCAATCACTCACTGATGGAGATAGACAGTACTTGATGTTAACCTTCAATAAGATCTTACTTTGGATTTCAAAGGCCAGGAATAGATGAAGTAAGGGTTAGCTTTAACTAATTCCATTGCCTGCATATCCTCATAAATTAAAAAAGAACCATTCTTGGATCATAAGCAATTATAATGAAAAGAATTTTGATATGAATTAAAAATTTTCTGTATCTATCATGAGTTATAACAGGGTTTTCTGAAGGCTTTTCTGCAGAGCTTCTTAGGATCAGTACTAAATTTATGACAGTGGCTTAAATACCTGGAGTACTTTACAGACACTGAAAAATGTTAGGTACTTTATGGTGGAAGTTATTTCACAGACTACTGAAAAATTGCAAAAAGCAATGAAGTCATCTCAGGTTATAAGGGAAATGATAGCTCCACATATTTAAATATGATATACTAATGTAACTCTTTAGTCTATCAGCAGTTCAGTACACGTGTGACTCTGCAAGTTTTTAATGTGCTATTTCAAATTTCCATAGGAAGCCATTATTTCATGAATGAGGAATCACTGACTTATAAGAAATCAATACAATCCCCCCCCCAAAAATCAGAAATACCTGGAATTGTACTGAATGGGGTGAATGTGTGTATATGTGCACATGTAGAAACAGTAAGTGTGCCAATTATTCCTGACTCAACATTGCAATAATCCTAGAAGTTTATTTTTCTATATCCTTCCTTGCTCTTCATAAAATTTAGGCACATATGTTGATATAACTGTTAAGAGTGATTATATCTCCGTCACATGTATATGAATAAATGAATTTTCTTCATTTCTTTCATTAAACAAAACTTTGCTACTTATAAAGAACTTCATCATAAAATCTCAATGTCATTAGTAAACTAAATTGTTGGTAGAAACTAAGGTAGGAAAACAGAAGAGAGAGCATGCATTGATTGAAAGGGCAACAACTAACTAAATCAGATGAATAAACATACAATAGATGTAAAACTACCATTCTTCTTCTAACTTGTCAATAACATTCTTGCTACTAAATCCATAGACTAGTATTTCTGAAAGCTACACTTAACTTTTACTTAATCACTTACTGTAATTATCAGATGAAATATGTGGTTGCAGAGTTTTTGGAAATTATACTGTTGCCTTTGGAATGGGTGATTTAACTAAGGTGGTCAAAAGGTCATATAATACAGAGTCATTTGATTTAGGAAGGGAATTATGCCAAATATTGGAAAAATGCTAATTTTTTTGAAGCAGAATGAAGAACATTTCTATTTTAAATATTCTGAACTAAATTTAAAGATTCAAAGGGAGGTATACATTTCCACTTATAGAAGTTTTCAAAAAAGCACTAATTGTGATTTAATTCTGTATTACTATAGGAAATTCTATGGGTTTTTAAAACCTGACAAATGATGTTTTATGTATGTCATGCAATATGTATATTTAAAGATCTCATGAATATTATCTAAAGGGATAAAAAATAATTATTTGGAAGGGAAGACAAGATTTCAATTAGTTATTCAGAAAACTTACTGTTCTAACAGCAAAATAATTGACTAAATAGGGAGCAAGAAAAATACTTAACATTGACATGAATTTTTCCTAGCAAAAGTTAAATAATTAACACAGAACTGAAAAGATTCTTTTAAATCATAAAGTCTGTGAAGGATTAGACTTCATATTATCAATGTCAAAATAATACTCACATTTTGAAGTAGTTGCTCAAACCAGTCATATCCAGTATCTCTGCATGCAGCAACCTAAGAAGGAAAAGATGATAAAATTATGAATAAATATTAGAAATGTATTTTATAATCTGAAAAAAACATTTTTTGCATACTTCAGCTTTAAGTATATAAAATTCTCAGTTTTCTCAAATTGAAAAGTTTATTTTAAAGTAAATAGTTTATTATTTTCAGCAACCCAAACAATAACAAATGTTATATAATTTTATTGTAAAAATATCTTGGAAGATAGTAAAAAAATTAGTTTAATGTATTGAAGTTTAATTAATATAGTACTAAATCTTGAACAATAACTTGAACCACACTCTACCAGAAAAATCTGTAAAACTTAAAAAGAATAAAAATATGTTATACAGAATATAATTATGTATAAAAAATATTTCATATTTAAAACATAATTCAGCTTCACTAGGCTAAATTCTACCAAACTGTTAAAGAACTAATCTCTATTCTTGAAGTATTCAAAGCCATTGAAAGGGAAGGAATCCTCACAAACTCCAGCTTCACCTTAATTCCAAAATTTCAAGATAAAGATAAAACAAAGAAACAGAACTATAGACCAATATTCCTAATGAACACGGATGTAAAAATCCACAACAAAATACTAGCTAATTGAATCCAACAACACATCAAAAAAGATTGTCTACCTAGACCAAGTGGGATTTAACCTAGGGATGCAGGGATGGTTTGACATATGCAAATCAATAAATCTGATACATCACATTAACAAATTGAGGAATAAAAATGATTATCTCAATAGATGCAGAGAAAGCATTTGACAACATACAACATCCTTTCATGATGAAAACCTTAAGCAAATTGAGTATAGAAAGAACATGCCTCAATACAATCACAGGAATATAAGACAAACACACAGCCAGCATCACAATGAATGGGGGAAATCTGGAAGCATTTCCATTAAGATCTGGAACCAGACAAGGATGCCCACTTTTACCATGAATACACAATGTACTCCCGGAAGTTTTAGCCAGAGCCATTAGGCAAGAAAAAGAAATCAAAGGGATACAAATTGCAAAGAAGGAATTCAAATTGTCCCTGTTTGCAGATGATATGATCTCTTATACAGGGGAACCGAAAGACTCTACTAAGACACTATTAGAACTCATAAGAGAGCTTGCAAAGTTGTAGAAAATAAAATCAACACACAAAAAACGGCATTTGTATCCACAAACAATGCCATGGCTTAAAAAGAACTCCCAATATCAGTCCCATTAATGATGGCTACAAAATACTTTAAATGCCTTTGGATAAATTTAATCATGGATGTGAAAGATGTTCACAATGAAAATTATAAAACATTAAGGAAGGAAATAAGACACCCCCCCCCAAAAAAAAAAAGGAAAAATCTTGCACATCTGTGCATTGGAAGAATTAATATCATCAAAATGTCCATACTACCCAAGGCAATTTAATGCATTCATTGCCATCCCACACCAACACCAAGGATATTCTTCTCAGATCTAGAAAAAAATGACCCTAAAAATCATGTGGAAATGCAAGAGATCCCGAAAGGCTAAAGCAACCTAAATAAAAAAATCTGGAGGCATCACAACACTAAATTTCAAGACATACTATAGGGCAATTATAATAAAAACAGCCTGGTACTGGCATAAAAATAGATACATGGACCAATGGAACAGATCAGAAACTCCAGAAAGTAATCCATGCATTTATAACCAATTAATCTTTGACAAATGAGCTAAATCACTTCCTGGAGAAAGGACCATCTCTTCCACAAATGGTATTGAGAAAATTGGATCTCTGTATGAAGTAAGAGCCCCACCTCACATCCCATAAAAAAATTACAATGTATCAAGGATTTAAAATTTTACCTGAAACTACCAAACTAACTGCTTAAGGAAAACATCAGGGAAACAATACAAGACACTGGACTCTGCAAAGACTTCTTGAATAAGACCCAAAAACTGTAGGCAATAAAAGCAAAAACAGACAGATGAGAATACATCTAGCTAAGAGGAAGCTCTCAACAAAGTGAAAAGGCAACTGACAGAATGGAAGAAAATATTTGCAAACTATGCATCTGACATCCAGAATATATAAGGAGCTCAAAAAACTCAACAACAACAAAACAATAAAACAATCCAGTTAAGACATGGGCTAAGGACATGAACAGGCATTTTTCAAAAGATGAAATACAAATGGCCAATAGACACATGAAAATACATTCAGGAGGATCAGCAGACATTAGAGAAATGCAAATAAAAACCACAATGAGGTTTCACCTCACCCTACTTAGAATGGCTATCATCCAAATGGTGAGGACGTGGAAAAAAAGTTACCCTGATATACTGTTGGTAGGAATGTAAATTAGTATAACCATTATGGAAAACAGTATAGAGATTCCTCAGAAATCTGAAAATAGATCTACCATATGACATTACAATCCCACTCCTGGGAAACTTATTCATAGGAGATGAATCAGCATATAAAAGACTTTATCCTTATGTTTAAAGCAGCAGAATTCACAATAGCTAAGATGATATGGAATCAACCCAGATATCCATAAACTTATGACAGGATAAAGAAAATGTGGCAAATACACACGACGGAATACTACTCAGCCATAAAAAAGAATGAAAGCCTGTGATTTATAATAAAATGGCTGCAAATAGAGATCATCACACTTAGTGAAATAAGCCATTTCTCAAAACACAAATATCATATGTTTTCTCTGATTTTTGGTAACTAGTATATACAGTACAAAAAAGTAATGTATACTAGTGAAACTGACATCTTAAGATCTGATTACTATTTACAGCCCTTGTTTATTATATTCCTGTGGAACAGTGGTCTACTTTTCACTTGTTTAGAGGAACACTGAACCTGTGATTATAAAGTAAATTGAAAGTATATTATCACAAAAAATAAAAAGAAAACTAGGAAAGAGGAGGCAGAGAAGGAAGGAGTAATATTATCATCACTGTATTCTTGGAATTGTATATATGAAATTCATCAAATCTCTATGTATTAATAAATTTAAAAATATAGTTAAAAATGTATTCTGGGTAAAAAAATCACAGTTTATGTCTGTAATGAAACAAAACTAAATTCATATTTTCTGAAAAAGGTAGAATTATGTCTAAGTTGCCACTCTTGGACTACTGTATCTATTCTTCCACTTCTTTACCTATCTTTAATTGTTGCAAAAATAGGAGAATCTCAACATCCATACTTAACATGAATGAACACCAAGAATTTTGGCTATGAGAAAACAACCTCGCCGGCGCCGCGGCTCACTAGGCTAATCCTCCGCCTAGCGGCGCCGGCACACCGGGCTCTAGTCCCGGTCGGGGCGCCGGATTCTGTCCCGGTTGCCCCTCTTCCAGGCCAACCCTCTGCTGTGGCCAGGGAGTGCAGTGGAGGATGGCCCAGGTGCTTGGGCCCTGCACCCCATGGGAGACCAGGAAAAGCACCTGGCTCCTGGCTCCTGCCATCGGATCAGCGCGGTGCGCCGGCCGCAGCGCGCCGGCCGCGGCGGCCATTGGAGGGTGAACCAACGGCAAAGGAAGACCTTTCTCTCTGTCTCTCTCTCTCTCACTGTCCACTCTGCCTGTCAAAAAAAAAAAAAAAAAAACAAAAAAACAAAAAAACAAAACACAACAACCTGAACTTACTTGCATCCTTTGAGTATCTCCAGAAACATAAGGTAAAAGAAGCATGAGAAAATATCCAAATTAATCAAATATTTCATCATTGCCTCTCCCTTCATAACACAGGTTGAACCTCAACTAGCTTTGCACCAGTGACCACACACTTATTCCATCCTTTCTTACCACATCAGTGATATTTAAAATTTTCCTTGTCATTGCCTCTTTGTCATTGTGTGGAGTTGGAGTAAACCAGAGTTTTTGGAATGTTTCATTCACTAATTTCTAAAAGAAAAAAAAAGTAAAATTACCTAACTCACCATAACAAACACAGCAAATCTGCAATCCCAAATTCTCAATAAAGCTCATCACAAAACCACAAATAACCAATCAAAACACAAACTGATGGAAATTCTGGAATGAATTTCCTTACAGTTTTCTTAAATAACTATTTTTTTTTTCAAAAGTATGAATTTGTAAAAGGTGGCAAAAATTCTAAATAATTTCAATGAGTATTACTATGCCTAACCTAGCCTGGCCTAAAACTTATGCAGAGTATACCCCCATAGGGTTTTTATTTTTGTTTAAAATTAATATTTTTTTTATATTTGAAAGGTAGAGATCTCCTAAGGTTGGTTCGCTTCCCAAATGACTGCAAGAGCTTGGGCTGGGTCAAGCTAAGCCAGGAGCTAGAAACTCAGTCTAGGTCTCTGAAGTGGGTGGCAAGGACTCATGTACTTGAGAGCCATCATCTACTGTTTCCCACGGTGCTCATTATCAAGAGCATGGACAGGAAGCAGAGGAGTGAACTTGATGCAGGCACTACAATATGGGTTGTGGGTATCTTTAATTGTTGTACAAACACCTATCTCACAAATGTTTTTGATGAAACTAAAAACTATATTTTTACTGATTTTGGAGTAGTTGTTACAGTATTTACTAAACTTCAAAAAAAAATTAGGGACAACACATGTATGTGAATTCACTAATGAATTTAAAGATTAAACTTTCAACATAGTTTTTATTTACTAATTTGGAAAACCAAACACATACCATTTGAAAATTAAACAGTTTCAATCTGATGACAAACTTTTGGATATAATGCAATGACATAAATAAATATCATAATTGCTGAATTGGTTGAGAAAGAATAGATTTTATGCAATACAAAAATCCAGACATTAAAAATTTAAGTTTAGAAACAAAAAATGTTGATTCTCTTGTTAAGCTTTTATATGTATTTAAATCAATAAAATTTAGCAGTAACAAACATCTTATTTCAAACATGAAAGAAAATAAGTTTTAAAGTGGCCAGTGTTTTGTCTTACCTTAATGCCCTCCTCATCATTGACTCTACGAATCATTTTTACACACATTTCTGTAATTTTTGGAAATGTAGGTTGTTCAATGCAGATGTCTCTTAGAATCTTTATTACCCTTTTCCTGACACTGATACCAGTATCCTAAAAACAGAAAGTATTTTTAAATGTCAGAAAAATTGAAATACCTGAAGTGTACAAATTTGATAGAATGAAATTAGAAAATAGGTATTCATTATATTCATTATTTGTTAACATGATATATGTGGTTTATACATTCTCTGTTTACAGGTTTTCTTTTTTTCTTTCTTTCTTTTTCTTTTTTTTTTTTGACAGGCAGAGTGGACAGTGAGAGAGAGAGACAGGAGAAAGGTCTTCCTTTTGTCGTTGGTTCACCCTCCAGTGGCTGCCGTGGCTGGCGTGCTGTGGCCAGCGCACCGCGCTGATCTGAAGGCAGGAGCCAGGTGCTTCTCCTGGTCTCCCATGGGGTGCAGGGCCCAAGCACTTGGACCATCCTCCACTGCACTCCCGGGACACAGCAGAGAGCTGGCCTGGAATGGAAGAGGGGCAACTGGGACAGAATCCGGCGCCCCGACTGGGACTAGAACCCGGTATGCCGGTGCCGCAAGGCAGAGGATTAGCCTATTGAGCCGTGGCACCGGCCCTACAGGTTTTTTAACATGAATATGATTTGTTATATTCATCCTTAAAATTATTCATTTGTTTATTAATTTACTCATTTTCATTGTATTTGTGAGGCAAACAGAGATAGACAGAGAAACAGGGGCTTTCAGCTGGTTCCCTTCCCAAATAGCTGAAACAGCTTGGGACAGGCTGAAGCTAGGAGCCTGGAACTCCATCCTAGTGTCCCATGTGGGTGGAAGACACCCAAGTACATGGATTATCACCTTCTGCCTTTGAGGGTATCTATTAGCAGGAAGCTGAACTCAAAGTGGAGGTTAGGATTAGAGCTCAGGCACTCTGCAGGCATCCTAAGGAGTGACGTAAAATTTTGAGCTAAACATCTGCCGCATATTATATTTACTTTCAACATAGGATATCCAAGAACATATTCTGTTGCTTTGCAATGGGCACAAGACTAGAATATAAGCTTGCTAGAATGAAATATATAATAAATATAAATAGAATAGTATCTGGCACTTCAATAGCATTTAAGATAAATTTTAACAGAAAAGTTTAATCAAACCTTAGTACTAACTTACCATTTAAAGGGAACACAAGAAACAAAGTTACAAAGTAAAGAAAATGATGGGAAAATAACAAAACTGACCTGGTCTTTTAAGTGAGTCAATGTCATGGGGTAGTATATAAAAGAGTAGGAAGATAGTCTTCAACTTTGAGACTCGATGACCATGGGAAAGGCAGAGAAAGATACAAAGAGAGGGAGGGGGGAGGGAGAAGGTGAGGGAGAGAGAGGGAGGGGGAGAGAGAGAGAGAGAGAGAGAGAGAGACACACACAAGTGCGTGCAAGCAAACTTCCATTGGTTAGTTTTCTCCCTTAAAAGACTGCAATATCTAGGGCTGGGGCAGGCTGAAGCCAGGAGCCCGGAACTCCACCTATGCCTCCATGTGGGTGTCAGGATTCAAGTTCTAGAGCTATTATCTGCGTCTTCCCAGGTACATTAGCAGGGAGCTGGGTTGGAAACGAAGCAGCCAGGACTTGAACTGGCACTCTGATACTGAATGCAGGCATCACACGTGGTGGCTTAACCCACTGTGCCAAGATGCCTACTCCAACATGTTACCTTAAATTGGATTCTAATTCTTAAAAAAAAAAAAAAAAAAAAAAAAAGCCAACTTAAGAATCTGAAGATGAATGGTTGGGTGAGACGGTTTTCTTTTGATAGGACAATATCCTTATTTTTGGTGATAGTCAAGCTGAAGTATGCACAGGAAAGCAGTAAAATGTTTGTAATTTAACTTAAGATAATTTAAGTTTAGATCAAATATGGAGGTGAGTTTAAGGGTGTTTACTGTATAATTTTTCTTTAATTTAAAAGACTTTTGGGACCGGTTGTGTGGCATGGGGTTAAGCAATGTTAAGCTGCCAGCTGCAAAGCAAGCATCCCATGTTGGAGTCCCGCTGCTCACTCTGATCCAGCACCCCGCTAACATGCCTAGCAAGGCAGCAGAAGACGGCCCAAATATTTAGGACACTGCTACCCATGTGGGAGATCTGGATGGAGTTCTTGGCTCCTGGCTTTGGACTGGCCCATCCAGGCTGTTACAGACATTTGGGAAGTGAACCAGTAGATAGAAGATCTCTTTCTCATCTCTCCCACTCTCTCAACTCTCTCAAATAAAACAAATCTTAAAGAAAGATGACTTAAGTAAGCCATTCTTTAAAAACAGACTTTGATATTAACAAGTTTTAAAAAATAAAATAAAAAGCATAAGGCAGTGTGCAAAATTACTGATTTCCATTATATCATTCAGCAGTTCTGAAACATGTTAGGATAGTTTGCTAGAGTTAATTGTCAGGTAATTGAGAATCCTATTGATTTTACTCTTCACTCTTGAAAAGACTGAAGCACTAAAAGTGAAAAAGTTCTTCCACTCCTTTCTTAAATTATTTCTTAATTAAAACTTTTTTTAAATTTAAAATTTTTACTGAGAGAAAGGGGCAGACAGATAAAGAGTTCTCACTGACTGGTTTACTCCTTCACATGCCTACAACAATTCCAGGAGGGAGCCAAAGCTGAGAGGTATGAACTCAATGCAAAACTAACACACGGGTTGCAGGAACACAATCACTTGAGCCATTACCACAGCTTATCATGGTCTACTTTAGTAGGAAACTAGAGTCAGAACTTGGAGCCTGGTTTTGAACCTAGGTACTCTGATGGAAGATGTGGGCATCTTAACCACTAGGCCAAAAGCCTGCCTTGCTTTTTGTTGTTTTATTTATTTGTTTTTAAGTATTTATTTTTTATTTATTTGAAAGGCAGAGTTACAGAGACAAGAGGAGAAACAGAAAGAGAGATCTTCCATCCATTGGTTCACTCCCTAAATGGCCACAACAAACGGGGCTGGGTCAGGCCGAAGCCAGGAGTCTGTAGCTTCTTCCAGGTCTTCCACATGGGTGCAGGGGACCAAGCACTTGGGCCATCTTCTGCTTTCCCAGATGCATTAACAGGGAGCTGGACTAGAAGTGGAGCAGCCAGGTCTCAAACCTGTGCCCATATGGGATGCCAATATCGCAGGTGGAGGCTTAATGGGCTAGGTCACAATGTTGTCCTGTTTTTTTTTTTTTGTTTTTTTTTTTTTTGTTTTTTTTTTTTTTTTTTTTTTACAGGCAGAGTGGATAGTGAGAGAGAGAGAGAGACAGAGAGAAAGGTCTTCCTTTTGCTGTTGGTTCACCCTCCAATGGCCGCTGCGGCCAGCGCGCTACAGCCGGCGCACCGCGCTGATCCGAAGGCAGGAGCCAGGTGCTTCTCCTGGTCTCCCATGGGGTGCAGGGCCCAAGTACTTGGGCCATCCTCCACTGCCCTCCCAGGCCACAGCAGAGAGCTGGCCTGGAAGAGGGGCAACCGGGACAGAATCCGGTGCCCTGACTGGGACTAGAACCCGGTGTGCCAGCGCCGCTAGGCAGAGGATTAACCTAGTGAGCCGCGGCGCCGGCTTGTCCTGTTGTTTTATTTAGCAGGTGGAGACACAGAGTTCCCATCCAATAGTTCACTTCCCAAATACCAGCAATGGCTGGGATCACCCAGGTTGAAGCTGGGAGCCAGGAAACTCAATCCAGGTCTCCCATGTGGGTGGCAGGAACCAAATTACCTGAGCCATCACCACTAGTACCCAGGGTCTTCATTATCAGGAAGCAAGAGATAGTAGCTGGAGCCAAACATCAAGGCCATATATTCCAATATGGGGTCATTTGGCTTACCACTCACCCCAAATTATTCTTTTTTTTTTTATTTGACAGAATTACAGACAGTGAGAGAGACAGACAGAGAGAAAGGTCTTCCTTCTGTTGGTTCACTCCCCAAATGGCCATGACGGATGGGGCTGTGCCAATCCGAAGCCAGGAGCCAGGTGTCTCCCACGCGGGTGCAGGGGCCCAAGCACCTGGGCCATCCTCCACTGCTCCCAGGCCACAGCAGAGAGCTGGACTGGAAGAGGAGCAACCGTGACTAGAACCGGTGCCCATATGGGATGCTGGTGCCGCAGGCGGAGGATTAACCTAGTGAGCCATGGCGCCCCCCCCCCCCACCAAATTATTCTACAACAAAGATTTTATGCCTAGTTGAAGCTGAAAAGTATACCCCTCTACTCTAATGGTAAAAAATACTTGGTAAGGTGAGAATACCCACTCTCACGCACTAATACATATAAAGTCAATATTCCTGTAATGGGTCATATGGGGATTTCAAAGTTCTTTCCTAATGCTAATGCTTCCTTTTGTTTTCCAGGAAAATGCTACTGTGCAAGAGTTCCCTGACAAAGAAGGAAAAAGTATCTTAGAGCAGTAATTTTTAAATTTGTGCTTAGGCCTCAAATAACTTTCTGAGTTACCCTGTAGGTATCTGAGCTTGTCAAAATTCAGTTCTAAGGAAACATGCAAATATGCATAAAGGATCCAAAAATAACAGATACTAACTTTATATAGCTCTCTCTCACTGCAATAATAATTCTTGTTTATATACTTATAAATATGAATATATAAATACTCTAGGTTCCTATCTATTTTTCCATGCAGTCCTAATCATTTGTTCACTGTTAACTGGAATAATCAAAAAGTAATAGAAAGTGAGAAAAGAAATCCAATTTTTGCCAATGGTCTGTTTTATGATATTGAGCAGTGTTCCTCTTGAAAATGCATCCTTCACAAAGTTGCTATAGTTCACAGATTAAAGACTATAAATATATAATTGATACATTACTTTTCTAGCTTAACATTTTAAAACAATACATGATATTCAAAATGCAAAATTATATTGATGAATCATAAAAATGGCAAACATACCAATATTCTTTCAATTAGCATATCATAATACTGTTCAGCAAGTTGAGGTCGACAAAGGACAAATCGACCAAGTAATTCTACTGCAGCTTCTCGGACACTGGTGGAGTTGTCCATCAATCGTCCATGAACTCCTCGCTGCATATCGAGCTAAACAAAAGTAAAGAAAAGGTAATTTATACTTAATAAACTAGTATTTTAATTTGAATAGAATAACCAAATAAGAATTATTTTTGCTCTCTTTACCCTTGCAAGAATACTGGGGTCTACAGCAACAACCTCAGATAAACACTTCATGGCTTTTGTTCGAACGGCAATTGCATTTTCACCAAGAACTCGTAGGATCTGCCAAGCAAACATTGATTATTCATAAACTTTAGAATATATAAAATTTAACAAAATATAGCATGAAAATATGCAATAAAAAACCTATTACTTGCCTCCCTTTATTTTCTATATGAGTATTTAGATATAAAATTATTTTAATGATTATATATAAAATATTTACTAATCCAAAGCTTTAAAGATTAGCACATGGGGTAAGTGAGGCAGGCATTGGGGCCCTTTTTCACTCTGGTATTCTCAACAAAACTGTTTTTTATTGTTTTCCTTTTCAAGAATGTTCAGTCCCTCTGAAACCTCACTATGTGTGTACCTTTAATTAGGGACATTTGGTAACTGAGTATTTTTGTAATTCACTCTAATTATACCATAATGTGTATATTCATAAATACATAGCCACTTATTTTTGAAACAAGAATCAGTATGTAAAAGGCATGCAGAAAAGACAGTTATAACAAATATGGAATATAGAATTTCTATAATCTTTTAACTATCCATACTCAGTAATGAATAGATATTGTTACAACTCCTTAAGCATCCACTCAGAAAAATCAACTTTCTGTATGAAAAATATTGGCCCAGTTTACCTGTGTCAAATAAATATCAAAGCTCTGGGCAAATGGCCTCATGGAGGCCAAGTATCGAACAATCAAGCAAGCATCATCATAGTCCACAGTATCGGAGTTCATCCTGCAACAGAAAAGTCATCAAAATTTTATTAATTTTTTTTTTGTAACTTAGGTTAATGGGTATTAAAGAGATAACAGAGTATGTATATATATTTTCTATCTGGGATCTTACTTTAATGTGCTGAACTGAGAAGGTGTGGTTTTGATAATGCTTCTAAGAAATTTTTTCCGGTTTTCAGCCCGATGCATAATTTGACCAGTTGTCTCAATTTCTTTTGCATGATGTGTTCCTTCAGATGATTCTTCATCTTTTTGTGATTTCATTGCTTTTTCTGTTTCTAGAGTTGTGTCACGGAACCACTGGGCTATATAGAATTTGCGAGAAAACTAGAAACAAATTAGAAAAACTTGAGCATGATGAAATTAGCAACAAAATTCTCCAGCAATTAATAAAATCAGAGTACTCACAACCAGAACACAATTGTGAGGTTTCACTGAAAACAATTTTCATCAAATAAAAAGTTTAAAACTTTGGGATAGCCTCAAAGATAGAAAACTTACTTTACTTTGTTCTAATACTTGCAACAATGATATACAATGATTATTTGATAAATACAAGTATATTAAATATAGAATACTACTATCAACTAATTACCCAAGGACATATCACTGGAGACAGCAAATTTAGACAGATTTTACAGTCAACTGTAGAAGTTTAGAACAAAGGTATAAAATGCTGAAGGTGGAAGACTCTGCCTGTTTTCAAATTTTGTCTTATTTCTACAAGAAATACATAGATCAATTATCAGTGAAGTAGTTTAATATGAAGAACAATTGCAAGTATGTTCCTCTGAATGCATATCAAAAACCTGTAGTAGTTGGCTGAATAGTTCAGTAGTCTCTAATCCCATTTAATTACACATTCCATCCATTAAAGAATAAAAGTAAAAATACCCCAGGTATATGTCTACTGTTTTCTAATACAGTGCATACATTTTATATATGAACCTATTATACTACTAATCTGGATACACAATACACATGAAAACACAATGGCTATATTTTAAAAATAGAAATAAAAGTAAATAGTTTATTTTTATATATTGATGGATTATCTCATGCATTATCTGGCCCATATCCACAGTGAGAACCAGCAACCTAACCAAGATTCAATGGTAATTTATAAAAAGATTTTTAAATATTTTTCATTACTCAAATTTTGGTATACTATAATACATATAACCAGAATACCATACAAGACAAATCAACCTATAACTATTAGCATCCCTGTATTTCAAAATCAATATTCCAGACAACTTAACTTTTCCTCTTCATGCTACCTCCCAATATTTTTTATACCCAAGTTAAATATACATATAGTATCCCGCCTCCAGAAAGCAAAGAATCCTACCACTAGTGAAGGATCAGTCTCAGTGTTTTCATCCAAATAATCAAGTAATGCCTTTTGTAACTGCTGGATTTCATCTTCTCCTCCTGAAACCTACAGGGTGTAACAAATAAGAACAACAACAAAAAATTACTGGTGTGCTCTAATAATCATCTAGTTGTAAACAAAAATCTGAAGAAAGAAACTGACAAATATCAAAAGTGAAAATGTTAACTATAGCAACTAAGAGGAAGAAACAGAAAAATACTATTTCTTTATTTTAAAAATATGTCAGAAACTACATGCCTTCTTTCTTTTAAACAGCACACTGGCAGCTAACAAAAATTACCAGAACAATGTGTTAAATCCTCAGAAGTAGGAATGCCCTGGAACTGGTTTTCTATTTGAATTAAAGAGAACACCTCCAAACTTTAAATCTCATAAATGAAAACTGTAACTATTTGTATTAATATATTTTGTACAATGCTGAAATTTTTGTAAGACTATGTTCCTTTGAGATATTATTTAAAAAGAACATTGTAGAAGGAAAATATTATTTTTAATTAATATGAAAACAGGATGTTTCATGTAGAATATTAAATATTCATTCAATAGGTGAGTTATTTTTCTATCCAGGTGCAGAAAGGAACTTTATCTTTAGGTTCTATCAAGAATTCTGCAGATAGGAATCAACTGAGTTGATGTTCATGTCCATATCATGTGAAGTTCTAAATATATATTTAAGTAGAATATATAGGACTATAGAATATATTAGAACATATGTAAGTAGAATGCAAAGATCTGAATAACACATGTTCTAGGGGTATAGTGAGACCGATGTATTCAGAAATTGGCCATAGCACTGTGAATAAACTCTAAATTTCCAAAGGCAACCGAGAAATGCGCTAAGAGCCAAAAAGATATTTATGAATAATGCTCTCCCTGAGGTTGAACAAGAACAATCTACACAGCTATATGTAGCAGTAAGAGATCCAAGGATCCCTCTAAGAAATACTGAAAGTTATATAGCCTGAACATCAAGGTATCTGTATTATCATTCACCAAAAAAAGGAACTGCAATTCTTTGGAGAAACAGATGCTCCAAGGGCTGGGGCAGAGAAAGTAAAAGATGGGTCAGGAAGTATAGGATGGCATAGAAAGTAAGTCCTCAAAGAAAAAGGGAACACATACATCAAAGGTCATAAAAGCTAGCATAAAGAGGATCTCACCAGTCAAATAATGATGGCAATACACTGTAACCTATTAAATAGAAGAGGAATGGCAGTCTCAAATGAGGGTAGTTCAAAAAATCTGTTTAAAAATTAAAGTGAAAGATACTTATGTTTGGGGAAAAAAACCTGAAATCATGCATAGCTGCTTTCTTTTCTTTTTAAGATTGATTGATTTCTTTGAAAGGCAGAATTAGAGGAAGAGAGAGAGAGAGAGATCTTCAGCCACTGGTTTACTCCCAAAATGGCTGTAACAGCAGCAGCTGGGCAGGTCTGAAGCCAAGAGCCAGGAGCTCCTTCTGGGTCACCCATACGGGTACAGGGCCCAAATACTTAGGCCATCTTCCATTGCTTTCCAAGGCGCACTAGCAACGAGCTGGACTGGAAGTGGAACCAGGGCCCATAAGAGATGCTGGCATCACAGTGACTTAACTCATTAAGCTACAGTGCCAGCCCCAGAAATTACATTTCTAACAAATTCCCACATAATGTCAACATTGGTGCTGCTAGTCTAGGGGAACCATACTTTGAAAAACACTATACTAGAGAACTTAGGGGTAATGGTGACATCATGTCTGCAACTTAACTTCAAAAGAAATAAATTTAAAAACAAAACAAATATGCATATAAAGATCCAGATACATGTGTATTCTGAGAATATGATAAAGCAAATGCTGTAAATTGTCAACAATTAAGGAATTTGGGCAGAGATCTTATGGGAGGTTTTTTTGCACTACTCTTAAGGCTGAAATTATTTTTAAAAATCAAATGAAAAAATTTAGAGGTACTTCCACTAAAATGTATACAGTTATGAATGTAAGGAAAACTAAAAAGAAAATGAAAACAGGAGCAGTACCTGATAGGATTAGAGACCATGTCCCAATATTTTCTTTTTTTTTTCAGTCTTTTTCCTATCAATTTTCTGAAATAACTTTGTTTTACTACTCCCTTACCCATACTTTAAAGAAAAGAATAAATATGGCAATAAAATATGTCCCCTCAAGATGAAAATTCTCTAATATAAAGGCGAAGGAAGCCCTTACTTCTCAATATAAAAGATACACAACATTGAAAGTTATAAAACCATCTGACAGGGCATGTTAAAATCATCTCAGTAAACTAGAGATTTAAATAAAACTTATGTTAAATACAAAATAGTATTCTACATGCATAAGAATATTTCATTAAAAGAAAGTAAACAAAGGATTTATATAAACCATTTAGAAGTTCCCAGTAGAATTTATAATTCACCCCTAAGTCTCACTTTTAGAAATATCTTATTTTCAATCTATAAAATGAAAGACTATGCAAGAATATTTAAACAAAGCAACCAACTATTATCCCGAAATTTTAATACTTTATCTCAATACCTGCTTTAAAATTCGTTCTATAGATCCTTGATCCATTTTGCTTGTAACAGCATCTTTTCTCAGTCGTGCAGCGACAGTTCCAAGATAATCAAGAGACGCCACTCTTAAAGCCATTTCTGTTGACTTATTACTGAACTGATGAACCTAAACATGGAAATAAAGTAGTTTTCCATTAAGCTAGTAGATTTAGAACAATATATCTTTAACAGCAATTTAATGTAAATTCCCAACCTATGTTTTATTATTTAAAATTTAAACTTCTTGTTCTTGTGGTAGTATGTAAAAAAATGATTTTTGCTTTTTTATTTTACTTTCTGAAGTCTGAGCATTTTCATTTATTAACAAAATTATAGATTAAATTTACTCAAAAACCCAGTCACTTTTTAAAAATACAGGCTTAGCTGTTTACGCAAAATGGGAAATTAACTGGTAAAATTTTCTTAGCACAGAATTCTGATGCCTATGACTCATCTTACTTTTAGGACAGTACTAATATATTTTCCAATTCAGAGAAAGTTAAGACCCCAAAAGCTTTGGAAGGCAACTATGTTCACCACTATACCACCAACACCTCCTAAGATCCAAAAAGCTTTGTAGAAATTTGTATTGCACAAGTCCAAATGTACTTTAAAGTGAAATCACAAAATTTCTTTGCAATTCCTAATATGAGGACTAAAAACTGCCTTGCATTTTCAGACATACTCTTAAAGGCGACAAAGAATTCATGTCAATCAGTTGCATGCTTTGAATTGAGTAACTACAGTAACTTCTGACTCAGTGTTGAAATGCTTTTAATAATATAACATTTCCACACACCCCCAGTATATTTTTTTTGACAGGTAGAGTTAGAGACAGAGAGAGAGGCAGAGAGAAAGGTCTTCCTTCCATTGGTTCACTCCCCAAATGGCTGCTATGGCTGGCGCTGTGCCGATCCGAAGCCAGGACCCAGGTGCTTCCTGCTGGTCTCCCATGCAGGTGCAGGCACCCAAGCATTTGGCCATCCTCCATTGCCTTCCTGGGCCACAGCAGAGAGCTGGACTGGAAGAGGAGCAACCAGGACTAGAAGCGGCGCCCATATGGGATGCCAGTGCCACAGGCGGAGGATTAACCAAGTGAGCCTCGGCACCAGCCCCACCCCCAATATTTTAAAACATTGTTTTCTTATGTAATGAAATGAAAGCACTAAAATTCACAACATTTTAAAGTTTTTTACAAAGTACCAACAATATTGTGTACAGTTATGCACATGCAAAAAAAGAGATGCAATGTTCATATTTCCTTACACATTTTTAAAGAATTCATCATCTGTGAATCAGAGTATATCCTCATTATGTTGTCTTCTAGTAATCTAATAATCTTTAAATGCTATACTCTTACCAACAGTCTCCCTAACAAACTAAGGAGTAGTTCAGCCGCTGGCCATTCAGGCTTATTGACTGTTGAAAGAAGGTCTTGAACAAAATTTTCAAACAGTGGTCTGTAATCTTCTTCACCTTGCTTACTACCACATCTGTTCAAAAACAAATAAGAAGGATGTCAATTTATATGACATGTCTACCCACATGCTGAAATTTTGTTAACTAGGTTTTCTTTTCTCTATATCTAGTAATAAGGCATGAAAGTACACTGAACATGGTTTAAAATAATCTATTTCTTAAATGCCATTTCCCCCTAAATATAGAAAATCAATTTATTAATATTAACACTATTTTCTGGTAAGTATTCACATTTTAAAATATCATCACTGTTCTTTTCTCTACAAGATTACCCTAAATTCTTATGCAGGCTAACTAATCTCTACAAACACTCCTATCAGGTGAAATGTACCATATTTTGCTTAAAAAATGATAAAAAAGTTCAACCCAATACTTTAATTATTTAGAATCTAAATTATAAGCAAATTAAAAAATTTTGGATTTTTAATATTCTAATTTGTCTCACTTTAAATCAGATCAGGAAACTAAGGACCAGGGAGAGGTATTTAGTATTCAGACTGTGGCAGAAAACTGAATTAATCTTTTACATAAGTGAACTATTCTCCATACTATGGAAAATAAAAATCAGATTTATGCTATTTTAACTTACTTTTTAAGGAAGATAGAAAGGAAGTTTTGGGCTGTTCGCATAGCTGTTTCATAAGAATTAGTAATTACAACATCCTGGTCAACCTAGAGAAGGGAAAATCAATTTATAAAGACATAAGAAATAATCAACAAGCAAACTGGCTTAGTTGCAATTACGACGTTATTACAGAATAGAGGTAACACATTTGAGTACTAAAATGATTAGAGTCCCAGCTGCTCTACTTCTGATCCAGCTCTCCGCTATGGCCTGGGAAAGCATTAGAAGATGGCCCAAGTGCTTGGGCCCCTGCACCCACATGGGAGACCTGTGACAATCTCCTGGCTCCTGGCTTTGGATAGGCCCAGCTCCAGCTATTGTGGCCATGTTGAGGTTGAGAGAGAGCAGTTTTTTGTTTTTAATTTTTATTAATGTAAGGAGTGAACCAGTAGAAAATGAAGATATCTCTCTCTCTGCCTCTGCCTCTCTGTAACTCTGATTTTCAAATAAATAAATAAATATTTTTTAAAAAAAGAAAAATTGGATCAAAAGCATAAACTAATACTGTAAAGAATATTTTAACCTCAAAATTTATGAAACAATGGGATGTAATCTAAAAAAATTAAACATCTTCAGTAGAAATTTAAACATTAGAATATAAATAGTCAATTCATAGTTGCAGAAATCCAGAGAGTAAATAAATACAGGTAAAGGAGCTCAAACTCATCAGTAACCAGGAAAATGCAAAATACAACATGATACTATTTCACAGCGATCAGAATAGGTAAAATCAAAATGTGTAGAAATGCCAACTGAAAACCCCATTAAGGAAACTGACAAAGTCCACTAAAGTTAATGCATGTAATTCTACTTCTTAGAATATTTAGAGAAACTTGTGTTGTAAGATGTGATACCATTAAATGAGGTGTTTAACTCAAGTCAAAAACAATCTGGCACATTATATGTATTAAAAACAATGTTGACTGAAAAAATTAGCTGTAAATACATCACTGTCATTTATGTAAATTTAAAAGATCATGGAACTGGTGCTGTGGCACAGTAGGCTAAGCCTCCACCTGAAGCACCAGCATCCCTATGGGTGCTGGCTTGTATCCTGGCAGCTCCTCTTTTGATCCAGCTCTCTGCTATGGCCTGGGGAAGCAGCAGCAGATGGCCCACGTGCTTAGGCTTCTGCACTTGCGTGGGAGATCTGAAAGAAGCTCCTGGTTCCTGGCTTCGGATTGTCCCAGTTCCGGCTATTGTAGTCATTTGGGGAGTGAACCAGTGGATGAAAGACCTTTCTCTGTCTCAGTCCCTATCTGTGTCTGTAACTATCTCTCAAATAAATAAAAACTTAAAAAAAGAGAACATAATGATCTGCCATCAAATTTATGCAAATAAATAAATGGAAGGGGATAAACATACTCATGATATAAGTTACTAAGAGTAAGGAAGAAAAAACTAAAGACAGAACAATGGGCTTGGAAGGGGAAAATTCAAAGATGGTCTCAACTCCTTGGACAATATTTACTTTACTACTTATTATATTTTATAATTAAGTGTAGAAATAACTACTAAATATATTTAAACTTGGCTGTAACAAAACAGATTTGTCACTTGAGTCTTACAAACCGGTATG
This sequence comes from Oryctolagus cuniculus, assembly GCF_051225735.1. NCBI lineage: Eukaryota > Metazoa > Chordata > Mammalia > Lagomorpha > Leporidae > Oryctolagus > Oryctolagus cuniculus. Next base: position 62,630,855 of record NC_142880.1, on the reverse strand, counting down.
GCAGGCTTGTTAAGTAGTACCATCTCAGTTTTTGTTTTTTGAAGGAAAGGTTTATTGTTGGGTGGGGGAAACCCGACATGCTGGAGAGGGGGGGGAACAAAAAATAGGGCAAAAACAGAGAGAGGTCGAGAGAGAGAGGTTGAGAAAGAGCAGTTTTTTGTTTTTAATTTTTATTAATGTAAGGAGAACAGATTTCATGTACTTCATAGGTACAATTCTAAGAAGATAACCATATTTCCCTCCTTCCTCTCTCAATCTCCCTCCATCCTTCCTAAATTTCAATCCACTCTAATCATAGGCTTAATGTACCACTAACAGTAATATTTAACAAGCTGAATAAACTCAATAAAATGATTTTTGTTTCATGAGTGGTAGACATTAAGTTAGAATTCAAATCTCTGAAAAATGCTGTCTAATATTTCACAAGAAGCCTAAAGTACATTGATGAACTCTTAATTAAGAAATTTAGTTTTCTGACAAAGAATATAGGTGTTTCCTTACATAAAAGTACAAAGTTATAAAACCTTTAAAGCTTTCCTTACCTTTTTATTTGAATCCTCTTCTGAATTAGAGTCCTTCTCTGATGATGGTAAGTGTACTACACACTGAATAAGCTGTAAAACCAGTGCTGTAACCATCTGGATATACATAGGTTCTCCATCCATATCACTACTGTTTAACCTTTAATGAATAAGAAACAATTTAAATTATATGAAGTATGAAGAAAATCATTTTACATGTCAACTACCACCTTAAAGTTTTAGGATATTTTCTTTACTAACATTTCTGGGCATTACCTTTAGTACTTATAATAATATTTTTATGTTTATTTTTTATAAATTAGAGTATCAAGTAAATGTATATGTGTTTCAGATAATTGAAATGTGAAAGAAAAAAATACAGAATGTAATACAAAGTTCTAGCCTAAAGCATGCACTTAATAAAATTTATAGCAAAAATTTGTTTCTTTTTTTTTTTTTTTTTTTTTTTGACAGGCAGAGTGGACAGTGAGAGAGAGAGACAGAGAGAAAGGTCTTCCTTTGCCGTTGGTTCACCCTCCAATGGCCGCCGCGGCCGGCGCGCTGCGGCCGGCGCACCGCGCTGATCCGATGGCAGGAGCCAGGAGCCAGGAGCCAGGTGCTTTTCCTGGTCTCCCATGGGGTGCAGGGCCCAAGCACCTGGGCCATCCTCCACTGCACTCCCTGGCCACAGCAGAGAGCCGGCCTGGAAGAGGGGCAACCGGGACAGAATCCGGCGCCCCGACCGGGACTAGAACCCGGTGTGCCGGCGCCGCTAGGCGGAGGATTAGCCTAGTGAGCCGCGGCGCCGGCCAAAAATTTGTTTCTTAAAATTGTTTTTTAAAAAATTGTTTACATATTTAAAAGGCAGGCAGGGAAAGAGAAATGAAAGAGAGAAAGTTAGCTCTCATCCACTGGCTCACTAGCTCAAAACAGCTGGGCCTAGACCAGGCCAAAGCCAGAAGCTGGGAACTCAACTGGGGTCTTCTATATGGGTAACTCAAGTACTTGAGCCACAAGCTGCTGCCTCCCCAGAGTCCACATTAGCAGGAAGCTAGAAATAGCAGAAGAATCAGAAGCTGAACCCAGGGATTTCCATCTGAAATGTCAGCAATTCAAGTGGTACCTTAACCACTGCAACAAAGCCCACCCTTAAAATGCCTTTAAAGGGGCTGGTGCTGTGGCACAGGGGATTAAAGCCCTGGCCTGAAGTGCCGGCATCCCATATGGGTGCCAGTTCTAGTGCCAGCTGCTCCTCTTCAATCCAGCTCTCTGCTGTGGCCTGGATAGCAGCAGAAGATGACTCAAGTCCTTGGGCCCCTGCACCCCCATGGGAGACCTGGAAGAAGCTCCTGGTTCCTGGCTTTGGATTGGCGCAGTTCCGTCCACTGCCGCCATCTGGGGAATGAACCACTGGATGGAAGACCTCTCTCTCTGTCTCTACCTCTCTCTGTAACTCTTTCAAATAAATAAAATGAATCTTTAAAAAAATTTTTTTTTTAAATTGCCTTTAGAAATAATCACAGGTTAAGCCACCGTCTGCGACTCTGGCATCCTACATGGACATTGGTTTGAGTCCAGATTGCTCCTTTGATCCAGCACCCTGCTAATGTGGCTGGGAAAGCAGGGGAAGATGGCCCAAGTCTTTGGACCTCTGTACCCATGTGGGAGACCCGGGTGAAGCTTTTGGCTCCTGGTTTTGTCTTGTCCCAGCACTGGCCATTAAGGCCATTTGGGGAGTCAATCAGTGGATGGAAGATCTCCCCGTCGTTCCCTCTGTAACTCTGCTTATTTATATAAAAATAAATAAACTAGGCCGGCGCCGCGGCTCACTAGGCTAATCCTCCGCCTAGCGGCGCCGGCACACCGGGTTCTAGTCCCGGTCGGGGCGCCGGATTCTGTCCCGGTTGCCCCTCTTCCAGGCCAGCTCTCTGCTGTGGCCAGGGAGTGCAGTGGAGGATGGCCCAGGTGCTTGGGCCCTGCACCCCATGGGAGACCAGGAAAAGCACCTGGCTCCTGGCTCCTGCCATCGGATCAGCGCGGTGCGCCGGCCGCAGCGCGCCGGCCGCGGCGGCCATTGGAGGGTGAACCAACGGCAAAAGGAAGACCTTTCTCTCTGTCTCTCTCTCTCACTGTCCACTCTGCCTGTCAAAAAAAAAAAAAAAAAAAAAAGGCTAATCCTCTGCCTTGCGGTGCCGGCACACCGGGTTCTAGTCCTGGCCGGGGCACTGGATTCTGTCCCGGTTGCCCCTCTTCCAGGCCAGCTCTCTGCTGTGGCCAGGGAGTGCAGTGGAGGATGGCCCAAGTGCTTGGGCCCTGCACTCCATGGGAGACCAGGAGAAGCACCTGGCTCCTGCCTTCAGATCAGCGCGGTGCGCCGGCTGCAGCGCGCTGGCTGCGGTGGCCATTGGAGGGTGAACCAATGGCAAAGTAAGACCTTTCTGTTTTCTCTCTCTCTCTCACTGTCCACTCTGTCAAAAATAAATAAATAAACAAACTTAAAAAAAAAAAAAAAAGCAAGTCTTAAATGTTTCCAAATGCCCATATCTTCTGGTATTCATTTTCTAACTCCAGTACTAAAATGTGTCAGGCTTTTTTTTTTTTTTTGGGAGAGCAGGATTTATTTATTTAAATTTTTATTAGTTTTTAACAGATCCAATGTGATTTGTACATGCAATTGTAAGATATAATGATGTTCCTTTCCTCCCTTGCCCCCCTCTTTTAGATAACATTTTTATTTGCATTACAATAAAAGGCTTACTGCTTTACTGATTAAGAAGCTTAAAAGTAAAAAGCACAAAGACCCAGGCAAGGGCTTTCAACAGTAATTCAATGGGAAATTATCATTTCACTCACATATAGCAAATTTTAAAGAAATCATAGATCATTAGTACTATAGTAGTATATGGGCTGTCTCTGTGGTGTAGCAGGTAAAGCCTCCACCTGCAATGCCAGCATCCCATATGGGCGCCCCATATGGCTCCTGGCTTTGGACTGGCCAGGCTCCAGCTGTTGCAGTCATCAGGGGAGTGAACCAGAGGATGGAAACGCATGCTCTCTCTCTCTGCCTCTCTGCCTTTCAAATAAATAAATAAATAAATATTTTATTTTAAAAAACTATACAATATTCTTAACCATTAGTTTGACAGTTATAAAACAAAATTTTACAAAACTATATTTGCAGCAATACTGACACACACAGACATTTTTTTTCTGTTTTTCTTTGTTTGCTTATTTTTTTAATTTTAGCTCTCACTTATAAGGGAGAACATGCAATATTTGTTTTTCTGGGTCTGGCTTATTCCACTCAACATGATGTCCTCCAGTTCTGCTGATTTTGCAGCAAGTGGCACAATATCATTCTTTTTAATAGCTGAATAATACTCCATTGTGTGTGTATGTGTGTATCCATATTTTCTTTACCCATTTATCTGATGATTGACACCTTGGCTGAACCCACATTATGAGTATCACAAACAATGCTGCTATAAACATGATGGTGCAGGTATCTCTTTGATTCACTGTGATCAAGTTTTTTGGATACATATCCAGCAGCGGGATAGCTGAATCTTAGAGTTAGTCTATTTCTAGTTTTTTGAGAAATCTCCACACTGTTTTCCACAGTGACTGCACTGATTTACATTCCCACCAACAGTGTTTAAGTGTTCCCCCTTGTCCACATCCTTACCAGCATTTGTTAACTCTATGTTTGGATTTCAGCCATTCTAGAGAGGTGAGGTGTTATCTTACTGTGGTTTTGATTTGCATTTCTATGATGGCTATTGGTGTCAAGCATTTTTTCAGGTATTTATTGGCCATTTGTATTTCTTTTTTTGAGAACTGTCTGTTGTAGTCCTTTGCCCATTTCTTAAGTGGACTGGTTGCTTTATCGTTGTTGAGTTTTTAAAGTTTCTGATATATTTGGGATATTAATCCTCTGTGAAATAGGTGGTTTGCAAATATTTTTTCTCATTCTATCGGATGTTTCTTCACTCTATTGATCATTTCCTTTGCTGTAAAAAAGTTTCATATACTCCCATTTGTTTAGTTTTGTTTTTCTTGCCTGTGCTTTGAGGCTCTTATCAAAGAAGTCATCCCCTACACCAATGTCTTGGAGTGTTTCCCCTACATTTTCTTCCAGGAACTTCATAGTCTCAGGTATTAGATTTAAATCTTTGATTCATCTTGAGTTGATTTTTGTATATAGTGAGAGGTAGTGATCTAATTTCATTCTTCTCCATACACACACATATATTCAGTTTTTTTTATTAAAGACTTTATTTATTTATTTGCAAGGCAAAGCCACAGAGCAGAATAGGCAGAGAGAGAAAGGGGTCTTCCATTCACTGGTTCACTTCCCAGATGGCTGCAACAGCCAAAGCTGAGCTCATCCAAAGCCAGGAGTCAGGAACCTCCTCCAGGTCTCCCATGCAGGTGCAGGGGTTGAAGGACTTGGGCCATCCTCCACTGCCTTCCCAGGCCATAGCAGAGAGCTGGATTGGAAGTGGAGCAGCTGGGACTCGAACCAGTGCCCACATGGGATGCCAGCATTGCAGGTGGCAGCCCCACCTGCTACGCCACAGTGCTTGCCCCAGTATATATCCAGTTTTGCCAGCACCATTTGTTCAAGAGATTATCCTTACTCTACTGTATGGTCTGAGCACTTTCGTCAAAAATCGGTTGGCTGTATTTATGTAGATTAAGTTCTGGGCTCTCTTTTCTGTTCCATTGATCTGTGTATGGGTTTTCATGCCAGTACCATGCTGTTTTTATTACTACAGCCTTGTAGAATACTTTGACATTAGGTATTTTAATGCCTCTAGCTTGATTTTTCTTATCTAGGATTGCTTTGGCTGTTCTAGGTCTTTTGTGATTCCATATGAATTTTAGATTTTTTTTTTATAATTCTGTGAAGAATGTCATTGGTATTTTGAAAGAGATTGCATTCAATTTATAGATTGCTTCAAGAAGTATAGGCATGGGGCAGGCACTGTAGTGCAGTAGGTTAATCCTCCGCCTGCAGCGCTGGCATCCCATATGGGTGCCGGTTCGAGTCCTGGCTGTTCCTCTTCCAATCCAGCTCTCTGCTGCGGCCTGGAAAAGCAGTGGAAGATGGCCAGGAGGAGGCACCTGGCTCCTAGCTTCGGATTGGCGCGGTTCCGGTCATTGTGGCCATTTGAGGAGTGAACCAACGGAAGACCGTTCTGTCTGTAACTCTACCTCTCAAATATATATATATATATATATATATGTATAGGCATTTTAGTGATATTGATTCTTCTGATCCATGAGCAAGGAATATATTTCTTTTTTTGGGTCATTGATGGTTTGTTTCACCATATTTGATAATTTTCATTGTAAAGATCTTTGACTTCTTCAGTTAAATTTACTCTTAAGTAGCTGATTTTCTGTGGCTATTGTGAACAGTATTTCTTGATTATTCTTTCTGTGAGTTCATCATTAGTATACAAAAAAGCTACGGTTATGTTTATTTTATAATCTGAAACTTTGCTGAATTGGTTTATCAATTCTAACAGCTTCTGAAGGAGACTTTAGGCTTTTCCATGTTCAATATGTTATCTGCAAACACAGATAACCTGACTTTCTCATTCTCATTTCTGATGGCTTTATTTCTTTCTCTTCCTTAATTGCCCTTGCTAAAACTTCTAGTACCACACTGAAGAAGAATGGCAGAAGTGTATACATCCAGGGCTGGGTCTGTGGCACAGCGGGTTAACACCTTGGCCTGAAGCGCCAGCATTCCATATGAGTGCTGGTTCTACTCCCAGCTGCTCCACTTCTGATCCAGCTCTCTGCTATGGCCTGGGATAGCAGAAGATGGCCCAAGTCCTTCGACCCCTGCACCTGTGTGGGAGACCTGGAAGAAGCTCCTGGCTTCTGGCTTCAGATTGGTGCAGCTCATGCCATTGCGGCTAATTGGGGAGTGAACCATCGGATGGAAGACCTCTTTCTCTCTCTGTCTTAACTCTTTCAAATAAATAAATAAAGCTTTAAAAAAAAAGTGTAGACATCCTTGTCTTGTTTCAGATCTGAAAGGAAATGCTTTCCGCTTTTCCCCATTCAGTATATTTGCTGTTGGTTTGTGATATATAGCCTTTATAATTTTGAGGACTGTTCCTTCTATACTTTATTTGTAAGGGTTTTTTCATGAAGGGGTGTTGAATGTTATCAAATGGTTTCTCTGCATCTACTGAGATAACCATCTAATTTTTGTTCTTCATTCTACTGATAGGATTTATGACATTTATTGATTTACGAATGTTGACTCACCCTTGCATTTATGGTATAAATCCCACCTAATCATGATGTAGTGATTTTTTTGATGTAGTTTTGGATTTGATTTGCTAGTATCTCACTGAGAACCTTTTGCACCTATGTTCATTAAGGATATAGGTCTGTAGTTTTCTTTACCTGTTGTGTCTTTGTTTGGTTTGGGTATCAATGTTGACCTCATAAAATGAGTTTGGCACAGTTCTATCCAGAACAATTTTGGAATAGTTTGAAGAGTACTGAAGTTACTTCCTCTCTGAATGTTATGTAGAATTCAGTAGTAAAAGCTCAGGTCTCCAACCTTTCACTGATGGAAGAATTTGATCACTGCTTCAGTGTCATTGCTTGTTAGGGATCTGTTTAGATTGTCTATATCTTCCTGATGTAATCTTGGTAGGTCATATTCATTTCTTCGAGGTATTCTAGTTTATTAGCATATAGTTCTTCATATTAGTTTCTTATGATCCTATGTATTTCAGTGGTTTTGGTTATAATGTTTCTTTTTTCATCACTAATTCTGAGTCTCTTTCTTTTTCTTTGTTATTCTGGATAGAGGTTTATCCATTTTGTTTATGTTCTCAAAAACAACTTTTTGTTTTGCTGATCTTTTTTATTTTTTAGTTTCAATTTCATTAATTTCTGGTCTGATTCTTACAATTTCTCACCTTTTGCTGATTTTGGTTTGTTTTTCTTTTTCTAAGTCTTTAAGATGCATCATTAGATCCTTAATTTAAAGAATTTTTCATTTTTTTTTAATGTAAGCACTTACTGCTGAAACACTCCTATCTTAATACTGATTTTGCTGTATTCCCCAGGTTTTGATAATGTTCTATTTTTATTTCAAGAAAGTTTATTCCTTTTCAAATTCTTCAATGACCCCCTGATCAGTCGGTAGTACGTTGTTTAATTTGCAAGTATTTATAGTGTTCTATTGTTCTTCTTGTTGTTTTCTGGTTTTATTTTTTTATGGTCTGAGAAGATAAATGGTACTACTTAAATCTTAAATTTGTTGAGACTTGATTTGTAGTCAATCCTAGAGAACATTCCATGTGCTGATAGGAATGTGTAGTCACAGTCAGTTCTTAATCACCCATGCTCAAGTATGAGGTCAACAGCAGATTATGAAAAAACAATTTTCAAGTTTTGTATTGTATTGATATTGTAGAAAGGTAAAAATCTGTTCATATGCTGATGGTTTCATTAGGTTTACCAGACGATAGATATTTATCTATACACATTTAGTCCAAAAAATGGATATGAAAAAGTTAATTATTTCAAAGAAAACAGACTTTAAAAGCAATTTAAGCAGCTGGTGCTATGGTGCAGCAGGTTAAAGCCCTGGCCTGAAGTGCCAGCATCCCATATGAGTGCCGGTTCATGTCCCGGCTACTCCTCTTCCAATCCAGCTCTCTGCTATGGCCTGGGAAAGCAGTAGAGGACGGCCAAGTCCTTGGGCCCCTGAACTCTTGTGGGAGACCTGGAGGAAGCTCCTGGCTCCTAGCTTTGGATCAGTGCATCTCCAGCCATTGCCACCATTTGGGAAGTGAATCAGCAGATGGAAGACCTCTCTGTCTCTACCTCTCTCTGTAACTCTTTCAAATAAATAAGCCAGGTCAACACATTTCATCACTTACTTAGGAATATTATAATTACTTGTGCTGGCAAAGATGATAATGCTTACCATAGCAGTAAGTAATACTATTTAGTTATAACGTGCTGACTCATTAAAGCATTTAATCCCCATGTCTATTCTCTATACTGCTGTTAGTCTTTTAGCTCTTCTTTAAAAATAGATCATTTAATGGCTTATCATTACAAATAATTAAGTTCAATATCCTTAATTTGGCTTATAAAACACCCTGTGAACTATTATGATTCTATTTCTCTTTTCATAAAATAGTGATTCCTTTTTTTTTTTAATATTTATTTATTTATTTCAAATGGAGCATTACAAAGTAAGAAAGGAAGAGACAGACACTGGTTCAAATAGCTGCAAAGGCCAGAGCTGGGCTGTCTGAAGCCAGGAGCTTCTTCCAGGTCTCCCACTTGGGTGCAGAGGCCCAAGCACTTGAGCCATCTTTTGCTGCTTTCCCAGGTCTATTAGCAGGGAGCTGGATCAGAAGTAGAGCAGCTGGGACTCAACCCGGTTCCCATATGGGATACCTGCCTGCTATACCACAGTGCTGGCCCTCAAACCAGTGATTCTTAACCAGGGAAGATTTTGATTTCCAGTTTGGTTCTCACAACTGGAAAAGGTGTGGGCATCTAGTGCTTAGATCGGGGATGCTGGTAGCATCCTGTAAGGCACAGGACAGTCCTGTAGAACAAAGTATGACCTTGTCCAAAATGTCACAAGATTGAAAAACACTGTCATAGATCTTTGCAACTGAGGATTATTGAACTTCTTTGTTTCCCAAAGATGTCATTGTATTAGTTATTTTTCATGCTGTCCTGACTGAACCCTTATTTTATTGGTAAAATATAAATCAGACAGACATGAAGAGTCAAGTTTGATGGCAACGATATAATGGAATTCTTTTGTATACTTGATCTTTTCAGTCAATTAGTTACCTGAAGTTCCTCAAACTCCTCTTGCTAGTCGGTAATCTTGCAAGTGAAGTAAAAATTTCTTCCAAAATTAACTGCCTATGCTTTTCATATCTTGAGAATACCTGTTTAGGAAGTATAAGATTCCAAATTAAACACATTCAACTAATAAAAAGCAAATGATATGATAATGTGGTAGAAAGCATTTGCCATTTAGAATGAAAATGTTTCCACTTTTTCTGTAGTAATGACTTCAGATAATTTGCTCTAATTTTCGGCCATTAACTACAATATTTTTTATAAAAGTCAAAGAACATACTAATTTCATTAGAAGAGCAGGATATCTTGAGTATAGAAAGCAAGAAAAGGTATGATTTTAAACCATTCTGATTTATTAAAATATTAAGGAACTGTTAACTGGAATATTTTTAAATATTCGTAAGTTTTTCAAATTTGACAAAAACAGAATAACTGAACAAATTCATGGTACAGAAAAATGAAACTTCAGTTTATAAAAATCTAGTAAGACTCAGTACTGAAATGAATCTACTAGAAACTAGGAATCTGCATTTTTTTTAAAGTTTAGATTAATTGACATTAATGTTACTTTAAGGAAGAGAGTAACTAAAAATACTTACTGCGGTAACTAATTTAATGGCGCACAATTGTAGTTCACTGACATTTTCCACAAAAAATGGTGTAATTCCCATTGATGAAACCTGGGGAGAATGTAGAGAAACAGCAATTAGTAGACATCTTTAGGTAATTTTAGTAACATTCTATATTACCAAATTCAAGATATTCATGAACTTACAGGAAAACATTAAGAGGCTATCTTCTGTTCCCTCACCTAAGCTAATTTCCTTTCTTTGTTTCCCTTCATCCTCAAGCACATTAGCACATATACAACGTATCCTGATTCACAGCTGTCATTCCTCTAGAAGTCATCTTTTGGATTTATAAATGGCATAGGAATATAAAAAAACAAAAAACATCTCACTATCTTGGATGAAAATACATAGTGTAACGGATATCTTTCAAAGAATGCAAAGTTTGAAAATCACACTATATTCACCTGCCTTCTGCCCAAAATGTTTCTTATTAAACTCCTCTGAACTTTTATTTTCCAACTTAGATATTACACTAAACAGGAAAAGTTAACATAATGCTGGTATTACTATTCAGTAAGCAAGGTTATACCAGATTTAATCAGATCCTCTATTCTTAAATCATTCTGTCTAGAAATATACAAAATGCTTAAAAAAAAAAAGAAACCCTCACCTGAAGAATTGTCGTGTCTGTAAGAAGTTGTATCTCTAGTAATTCTGATAAGCTGCTAACAATATCACATACTTTGTTATAAAGCATTACTATTACTCTTTGTTTATGAGTAGAACACTTAGCCCGTTTGGCCTTTGAACTTAATAAGCCTCCTAAAATGAAAAAAAAAATTCAAGACAAGAAAAATAACATTTTTTTAAATTAAGAGAACACAATGGTTTTAGCTACATAAAAATGCAATCTTTTTAATAAAGCTGGTTACTGAAAGAGAAATACTTGTAACATAATATAACAGCACATTTCAGCAGCTACTAAAGTCTTGCTATTTAAAGTATTACTCTATCATGATTTGTATTTTTTTACATTGCAGCAAAATAGTAAGATTATATTTCGCTTTAAATTAACCTAACAATTATTGTGAAACAGGTAATTAAATGTAGATTATTCCTGGGCCTCAATTTAGTGTTCCTCATTTCAAACATAGAAGTAATAACTATTTCATTGCTTATTTATACAGGCTAACAGCAAAAGAAAATGAGCTGCACACTCAGTCTAGCAATTAAGGTGCCAGTTGATACAACGGCACTCCACATCAGAGTGTCTAGGGTGGACTCTGACACTGGCTCCCAAGTCTAGCTTCCTGCTAATGTAGATCCTGGGAGGCAGCAGTGATGGCTCAAGTAATAGGACTGCTGCTGTAGTCTCGTGGGAGACTAGGACTGAAATCTCAGCTGCTAGCTTCAGCCTCCATCAATTCTTGGGTGTTATGGGCATTTGAAGAATAAGTCAGCACCCGGGGGCGCTCTCTCTCTCTCTCAAATAAGTAAGTAGAAATAAAGATACAGAGCATACACGTAGAATCAATCCAAATAACTACCCCTTTGGGTAAAGTTAGGGGGGAGTGATAAACGGAAACAGAAGCTAGTATTTGGGATTTTCCTCGACCAGTAGAAATACCTGTAACTTCTTTTTCTTAAAGATTTATTTACTAGAAAGTCAGAGTTACACAGAGAGAGGAGAGGCAGAGAAAGAGAGAGGTCTTCCATCCACTGGTTCACTCCCCAATTGGCCACAAGGCTGGAGCTGCACCGATCTGAAGCCAGGAGCCAGGAGCTTCCTCCAGGTCTCCCACGAGGGTGCAGGGGCCCAAGGACTTGGGCCATCTTCTACTGCTATCCCAGGCCATAGCAGAGAGCTGGATCAGAAGAGGAGCAGCTGGGATTCGAATTGGTGCCCATAAGGGATGCCAGCACTGCAGGCGGTGGCTTTACCTGCTAGGCCACAGCGCCAGACTCCCTGTAAATTCTATAACACAAGTTAATATCCCTTTTGGAATATATATATAGATTTTACCAGTTGAGCATCCTTAATCTGAAAATTCAAAACATATTGGACTTTTGGTTTAGGGATGTTCCAACTTGTAGTTGCTAAAAAATTTATAATTGATCAAGTACTATACTTAATAGTTACATATTCTAGACAAATCCAAAAATCAAAGTCAGTGTTCATTACAATTTATATAATATAATAATTTGTGTCATTTTAATATTTATAATATAAAGAAATCATCAACATAAAAGAGCAAACTAACCTCCATGAGGATCTAATCTGTAAACAGGATCATACTGGGGATAAAGTGTATTCTGCAAATGAAATTTAGTGTACTGTATAACCCTTTCAATTACATCCTCAATGTATACAGCTTTTGGCATGTTAGGGGATGTCATAATGTTGATAGTTGTAAGACAAGCATCTGCTGATTTTGTGACTCTTTCCATAATAAGGTCTCTCCACAATCTTTCTTCTTCTTCAGTATCGTTATTCTATAAAACAGCACGATGTTAATAACATGAAAATAAACCCACTTATCAGTTGAAAATATAAATTAAACAATGGTGTATTTGATTTTCATGATGGAAAACAGAATTTTGATATGTTTACTCTTTATAGAAACCTGGAACTAAATACAAATCCCAATATTACTTTAAGCAAAATTTTTGCTTCAGTATTTTCAAAAATGATATATTCTATGAATTTCACCACTAGATGACTCTCCAAACACAATTATAGTTACTTTTACCTTTTATGAGTCTTAACCAAATCTAAGAATTTAGCTTATAACCATAACCACATACAAATTAATTCTGTACTTTGCATGTAAACATGATAGTTAGAAAAAAAATAATGTTTGCTTGTGATTGTCAGACCAAAGCAAAAATTACAACAGTAAAACCCAGATACTTTATTTTGAGGTAATAAAAAGTTGTTGACTTGATCATGCTTAATCACCTTTTTTTTAAAGCACTATTTTTAAAACTGGGATTAAAAAGTGGTATAACACAGACTTCTGAAGACTTCATTTTACATTATAAATCAGCAACCTGACATTACAATTGGGGAGTGCTTTTAGTCTTACTATTAAAGTGAAAATGTTTCTATTGTATCCTTTTTAAATGAAATATCAGCTTTATATTCTGGGATTACTTCCATTTACATGCTTTTAAAAGTTTATATACTGGGAAGTAAACAAATAAAAATACATATTTGTAAAGCAGAGGGACTTTATAATCAATAATGCTTAAAAACTTGATTACCTTTTCCCCTCTAGCTTTCTTTTTTCTTACTGTTTAAATTACATGCATACTTAAAAAAAAAGATTAAGTAGTTTGACTTTGAGATTAAAATTACTCTTTGGAAGAGTCCGTTAAGGAGGTTCATGATTCATACTGAACATTAAGGCTATCTATAACATTTTAGGTAGTGCTAAGGTTTTAAGGAATAAAAATAATTCCATGTGACTCAGCCACCTTTCCAGAACTCTAGATTACTGATATTTACCACAATTTCCTGGAAAAGTATTTAACTTTGTATGATCCAAAAACCAATTCAGAAAACTACCATCAGAGATTACTTTTCTACATATTTTACCCCATGTGGCTGGCTCCTGTAAACACTAACATTTCTCTCATAAAATAAAGTACATGTACTAAATATGAGAGGACTTCAAAAGTTCATCAAAAACAGAATAAATGATATTGTAGATTTTACAGGTTTTTTTTGTTTGTTTGTTTGTTTTGGACAGGTAGAGTGGACAGTGAGAGAGAGAGACAGAGAGAAAGGTCTTCCTTTACCATTGGTTCACCCTCCAATGGCCGCTGTGGCCAGCGCACCGCGCTAATCTGAAGCCAGGAGTCAGGTGCCTCTCCTGGTCTCCCATGCAGGTGTAGGACCCAAGGACTTGAGCCATCCTCCACTGCACTCCCGGGCCACAGCAGAGAGTTGGCCTGGAAGAGGGGCAACCGGGACAGAATCCGGCGCCCTGACTGGGACTAGAACCTGGTGTGCCAGTGCCACAGGCGGAGGATTAACCTATTGAGCCGCGGCACTGGCCGAGATTTTACAATTTTTAAGTACTTTGGTACATATGTATAAATGAGAAGTGGTTATTTCTAGACAATATAATTTTCTGTGCTTAAAGAAAATCTCTTCTACTAAACGCCAATAAGCATTAATGTTCATTAACATTAGAGATATTAAGATCAATTTGACACATATGCAATTTAAAATAGGCTATTACAGTGCTAGGAAGGCAAGTTCCAGAAAATTTAATTTATAAACCACTGCAACCATGTTATTACTGCTTCTGACATAAACACATTAAAATGTAGAACAGTTGCAGTTAACATTTACTTAGAAGTTACAATGTACCAGATACTGTTTTAACTACTTTGTATGAATTCATTCATTTAACCTGTTCAACCCCAGTTTGAGCTCTGTATTCAAATGATATATAAGGAATAGCGCTTTAGTGTACATTAAGAATCAGCAAAAGGTTTCCAGTATTTCCCTAGGGAAGGTCAACAAAAAGAATTACTTATCTTTTTTTTTTTTTTTTTTTTTTGACAGGCAGAGTGGACAGTGAGAGAGAGAGACAGAGAGAAAGGTCTTCCTTTGCCGTTGGTTCACCCTCCAATGGCCGCCGCGGCCGGCGCGCTGCGGCCGGCGCACCGCGCTGATCCGATGGCAGGAGCCAGGAGCCAGGTGCTTTTCCTGGTCTCCCATGGGGTGCAGGGCCCAAGCACCTGGGCCATCCTCCACTGCACTCCCTGGCCACAGCAGAGAGCTGGCCTGGAAGAGGGGCAACCGGGACAGAATCCGGCGCCCCGACCGGGACTAGAACCCGGTGTGCCGGCGCCGCTAGGCGGAGGATTAGCCTAGTGAGCCGCGGCGCCGGCCCAAGAATTACTTATCTACTATTACCTCACAAGTGAAAGGAAATTTTAAACACATACATTTCATACAATTATACAAGGAAAAGCATAAATAATTCAGAGATTAAAGAATAGTTTTTTGACAAAGAACAAAGAATTTTTTCTAAGTTAAATAAATTTAAATGTCTTTGTCTTTATATCAAAGCTGTAAATTGACAAAGTGTAACAATTTTTAATTGCTAAAAGTAAAATTCTATTAGCAATGTTAATGAATGTAACTCGCAATTTGTGGTAACAAGTTCAAACCAATGATATGTGGCATTTTCCCCATAAAACAAAGTGGCTTAAAAATTAAATCAACAATATAGATTTTACACTTACATGATTTAACAAAGTGGAAAGCTTTGACCCATCTTGAATATTCTTCTCTAAGATATTTAGGACTTTCACAGTTTTGTCAGTTGAAAGCTAAAATGACAATATAAATTCTTTTATCAATTATTGGTAAAACAAATTATTCAAGAAACATTCTGTACAATTATTCCCTCTGGGCTATGAAAGATAAAACTTTACTACCCTGTTGAAGAGTGTATGTGTGTGGAACTTCCCCCTTAGAAGCTCTATTCAAGTTGAATTATGTGAAAGAATTAATCAGTTGTTTGTGGAAAACAAAGTAACGCAGTATAGCCACATGTGTATACTACCAGCCAACTCATACCACTTATCTTTTTAAAAATTATTTATTTATTTATTTATTTGAAAGTGCCACAGAGAGAGGCAGAGCCAGAGGGAGAGAGAGGTCTTCCATTCTGCTGGTTCACTAATGACCACAATGGCCAGAGCTGAGCTGATCCGAAGCCAGGAACCAGGAGCTTCCTCCCAGTCCCCCACAAGAGTGCTGGGGCCCAAGGAGTTGGGTCATCCTCCACTGCTTTCCCAGGCCATAGCAGAGAGCTGGATCAGGAGAGGAGCAGCTGGGATTTGAATCAGTGGCCATATGGGATGCCAGTGCTGCAGGCTGGGGCTTTAACCCTCTACGCCACAGTGCCAGCCCCCATTTATCTTTAAATACACTGAATTTGTACTGAAGTCTACACCTCTCTTTTTAAAAAAAAAATTTTTTTTTGATTTATCTGAAAGGCAAAGTTACAGAGAGGAGAGAGAGAGAGAAAAAGAGAGAAAGAGAGAGAGAAAAAGAGAGAAAGAGAGAGAGAAATATCTTCCATCTGCTGGCTCATTCCCAAATGGCTGCAAGAGGCTGGGCTGGGCCAGGCAGAAGTTAGGAGCCAGGAGCTTCCTCTGAGTCTCCCAGGTGGGTTGCAGGGTCACAAGGACTTGGGTCATCTTCCATGGCTTTCCCAGGCACATTATCAGGGAGTGGGACTAGAAGCAGAGAAGCTGATACCCATATGGGATGCCAGCATCGCAGGCAGTAACTTAACCCATTAGGCCACAACGCCAGCCCCTACCTCTCTTCTTGTGACACTGACACTGAGCATATAAACACATATGCACACACTGAAGATGTAATCTGTTGATTTAAAGATCACATGGCTTCCACACTATCAGGTTATTCAGCAAGTTTCTTAAAACCCAAGATGAAGCATGAAAATTGCAAATGATAAAAGTTATGAATGTTTAACACTGCTTTAGTTAGCAGGTATCTTTTAAAATAACTATTTAGCTTCTTACATGGGATGCTTTCAAAAAATTATCCTATATTTGGAGTTTCTGTCAGGAGTCAATGGTACCCATACTCTCTTGATTGAATGAATAGTACTCTTTTTAGATATCTGGCATGGTTCTAGGACATTCAACCAAATCAACCCCATGCAGAGCACGATGGGAGATCAAAAGAATAACTGATATTAAGTCCAATTTGATTAATCATGTGATGTATAGAAATATTTTTTTTTTGACAGGCAGAGTAGACAGTGTGAGAGAGACAGAGAGAAAGGTCTTCCTTCCATTGGTTCACCCCTCAAAATGGCCGCTACGGCTGGTGCTGCGCCGATCCAAAGCCAGGAGCCAGGTGCTTCCTCCTGGTCTCCCATGAGGGTGCAGGGGACCAAGCACTTGGGCCATCCTCCACTGCCTTCCTGGGCCACAGCAGAGAGCTGGACTGGAAGAGGAGCAATTGGGACAGAATCCAGCACCCTGACCGGGACTAGAACCTGGGGTGCCAGTGCCACAGGCGGAGGATTAGCCAAGTGAGCTGTGGTGCCGGCTAAATATTGTTTTAATTATTTCATAACAGATTAAAACTACTGAGATTTTTGACAAAATTTCTATACTTCAAAAATGCTCAGCAAATTTACCTTTTGAAATAGTTAACATATTAAATATATGTAATTATGGAATTTATCACATAAATCCCTAAGATTGGCAATGGAATCTCAGAAAACTGCTGACATGACCCTATACATAAAATTAATCAATGTACCCCTAAATAGACATAGTAAATCACTGTGACCAGCACATTAATCCTCCATTAATTAGGTAGTTTATATGACTGAAACAATCCATGGCACATTCATTACCTAGAATACAGGCAATATTTAAACAAATTAACACAAGGAACAATTGTATTTAAGGTATGCAAGAACATCAAAAAATAGGGGTGAGCATTTTGGTACAAAGGGTTAAGTCATTGCTTAGGGTTGGTGGCATTCCTTATGGGAGTACTGGCTTGAGTCCCAAATACACTGCTTCCATTTCAGCTCCCTGCTAATGTGCTCAGGAAGCAGCAGATAATGGGTCAAGTATTCTAGTTCTTGCTACTCAGGTGAGAGACTGGGAAGGAGTTCCTGGCTCCTGGCTTCAGCCTGGCCCAGCCCCTGCTATTATAGCCATTCAGGGGATGGAAATTCAGTTTTTCTGTGACTCTGCCTTTCAAACAAATAAATAAAAATATGGAAAAAATTTTTTTCCAGGATAAAATTGTTTTGAATCAACTCCACAAGTAATCACACTTTTCAAAAAAAATTTTAATTTTTTTTAATTTACTTGACAGGTAGAGTTATAGATAGTGAGAGAAAGAGAGAAAGGTCTTCTTTCCGTTGGTTCATCCCCCAAATGGCCGCTACAGCCGGCGCTACACCGATATGAACCCAGGAGCCAGGAGCTTTTTCCTGGTCTCCCATGTGGATGCAGGGCTCAAGCACTTGGGTCATCCTCCACTGCCCTCCCAGGCCACAGCAGAGAGCTGGACTGGAAGAGTAGCAACCGGGACTAGAACCCGGTGCCCATATGGATGCCAGTACCGCAGGCAGAGGATTAACCAAGTAAGCCACAGTGCCAGCCCCAAGTCATCACACTCTTTCATTAATTCTTTTACTGTTCTTTTTTTTTTTATTTTTTTATTTTTTGACAGGCAGAGTGGACAGTGAGAGAGAGAGACAGAGAGAAAGGTCTTCCTTTGCCGTTGGTTCACCCTCCAATGGCCGCCGCGGCCGGCGCGCTGCGGCCGGCGCACCGCACTGATCCGATGGCAGGAGCCAGGAACCAGGTGCTTTTCCTGGTCTCCCATGGGGTGCAGGGCCCAAGCACCTGGGCCATCCTCCACTGCACTCCCTGGCCACAGCAGAGAGCTGGCCTGGAAGAGGGGCAACCGGGACAGAATCCGGCGCCCCAACCGGGACTAGAACCCCGTGTGCCGGCGCCGCTAGGCGGAGGATTAGCCTAGTGAGCCGCGGCGCCGGCCCTTTTACTGTTCTTAAAGAAAAAAATTCTTATTTCTACATTATGGACTAGAAAACTAAGAGTAATGTTGTATAATTTTGTGTAAGCCAGGATCCGGTTGGTAGAGAAGGGAGAAACTGTCTTAAAATTGTACTAAATGACTTAAAAAATACTCTGCTGTTCCACTAGAGCAATGAGACTAAAGACAACTCATAAAAACCTACAGCAACGAGGCTTTGTATTTATTAACAAAAATTACAACATTTTACAGTATGAGAAGTAATGTGTTGAAATTGCACTTTTACTCTTTCACAACCCTAAATGACCACAGCAGTGTCCAAAAATGTATTGTATTTGCACATTTAAATAATGGATATATTTGAGAAAATGAAAAAAATTAACAGTGAAGAAAATCAACGTCCATTACTCTTTCAACACTAATATCTTTTTAGAGTAATTTGCAGAATATTTATTTTATTCAACATTTTTGAAAGAAAGAATTCATGTAGAATTGAGAAGGCAACCAGCTGCTAATTACTTTTTGCAAATTTTGGAATTTACCCTGAAAACTTTAATTTCAAATGCTAGCTTTAATCAAGTTTTTTCAATTTTACTTTACTGAGATACCTTATCCATTATACCCATTGCTTTAATTTTAGCGGATTCACTGCCAAGCTCATTAAGCTGATGTTTTCCTAAGAGTAGTTCCTGTGGAATTTCATCATCATCACCTGAAAAAGCAATCAAACAAAAACGCAGTTTAGGTAAAAGAAATAGTTCAAAATGGTAAGTTTAACAGAAATCTTGGAAATGCAAAAAGATATAAACAAAGTGTACAATAACAACAAGAGACCTCTAAAAATCCAACAACAACACTTGAATGACAGAGAATAGGAGTTTAAAAAGAGAGTTCTGACTCGTTTAAATGTAGTATCTCTACTATCTTAGATATACTACTGTTGACCTTTCTCAACCATGTTCTACACCCAGGAGGCTGACCTGTACAAACTACATCAACAGTGACTCATACCCTTTGTCTTCCGTTTGGGTTTAGCAAGTGGAGTGCCCTGTCAGAATATCAAGGACAAGGAAGTAAGATCAGGATATTTATATTCCTGACGTTTTCCTTGCAAGATCTCCAAGCCTGGCTCTGTCCTCTGACCAAAAGGTACTGCTTCTTTCAAGGCAGAGACATTTTTTCCTACATGTGTTCTGGTGACTTCTTTTGAGAGCAGGGGTGTTAACAACTGCATGCTGTTAATACTGGTTTCTGGCACTATTTCCCCCTACCTTTGTCAATAACTCCTCCCAAATCATCTTACTGTGACAGTGCCTCTCTCTTTGGACCCTAATGATACAGAAGGCAATTTTATTACAAAATTGAAAGTTTTAGAAATGATGAAACTGACACTCTAAATGAGGACATATAATGATACTTATGAGTAAATCTCACAAAATATTTTAAAAATAAAGAGTGATGTATCTTTTAGTTCATTCTTAAATAGGTGGACTCATTTCAGAATTAAGGTATGGCATACAGCTCTTGTATAAATTAATCATTAATATTAAAAAAAATTTATTTGTTTTCATTTAGTTGAAAGGCAGAGAGATCTTTCATCCACTGGTTCATGCCCCCAAAAGCCTAGAACAGATGGGGATGGGCTAGGCTGAAGCCAGGAGTCTGTAACACAATTTGTCTCCCCTGTGGGTGGCAGGGACTCACATACTTAAGTTATCACCTGCTGCCTCACAAGATGCAGATTAGTAGGAAGCTGGAATCAGGAGCAGAGCCGGGAATCAAACCCAGACACTTTGATACTGGATATAGGAGTTCTGAGTCGTATCTTAACCACTGTGCCAAATGCTTGTCCCAGATTTCAGGTTTCTTGATAGCACAGATCACGTTCCTGTATCTTCTAGAATAACTGGCAGAAAGCTAGACATAGTAGGGGTAAATAAAATATTTTTAAAATTTATTTTACCAAATGCAGTAAAATCCATATCTTCCAAATTATCCAAAATATTCTCGATTGAAGCTGTGAATCTTTTAAAAGTTGAAGAGTCCATCATTTCTGAAAGAGATAAAAAAAAGAAGACTTATATGTCTACATTCAGAATTGACAACTGAAGATAAAGATCATCAATAAAAACCAATTAAATAAACTGTTACCTTCAGGTGTTAATTTTGGTTCATAAGCTTTCCTTTTCTTCTGTTTTTCTTTTTTCTTCATTTTTCTAGCGACTAAAATGAACGAAAAGAAACGTTGAAATGCAGGAACAGCTTAAAATATTTCCACTTTCATTTCTAGTTTCTTCCTGAACATTTATTTCTTAAACTATAACCACTGCAAATTCAAACTAAATATATACTATTTTTTTTTTACTTTTGTCTTAACAATTAAGAGTTGTTAATTAATTCAGAAAAAGATAACACTCTTCAAAGTTAAAGCCCTAAATTTAAATCAGTTTATGTAAAAAATCCATTGGCACTGATGAATTACCCTCACTAAGGCTGGGAGGAGGAGAATAATCTTCCATGTCAGAATCTGATGGACTTCGGTTTCGGTAACGACCGCCACCTGAACTCCTTCTTCCTTCATGAGAGTGGCCACTTCGCCTATGATCCCCAGAGCTTCTTCTGTCACGCTCTTCATATTCCCAAGCTTTATCATCATCTTTTTTATGTCGTTTCCTAGAGGCTAGAAGCAAATCCCCATGACAAATAATTTACCTCATTTAAAAATACTATGAAAACTTGTACATTACAGATGAATCACATGGGAAAAAAAACTTCATTTTGTGGGTGTAAGAAATTCTGGGTAATTCTGCCTATCCAGAAGTTTAACTTATGGTATACAAAGAGTATCAATAGATCTATCCAAATTTAAAGATTTTTACATGAACTAAATTTGCTAATAAATACACACACGACCTGGATATTAAACCATAGTGTTCAGTTCAATGAAACGCATTCAGTACTTCAGTAAAGATTATGTCTAACGTTCAAGATTAATTAAGGCTTGTAAAACAGCCTTTATTTAGATTTGGATGAACAACACAATTACTTTACCACATTTAGATTATGGACAGGGCAGTGCAGGGTTTGGAGGGAAAAAAAAAATTAACCTTTAAGAAAGTATTACAAAATATAGATAACCATGCATACAGTCAATTAACATCTGAGTTAAACCTACAACTAAGCAACTAAGTAATAAATTCCACAGACTCTGGTAAACATCACAAGCCTACACAGATAAACTTTATAATTATAAATACTAATATACTGAATTAAGTTCTCCAACAATGAGCTTGGAGAAAATCTTCTAAGCTTATGCATGCTACATAAGCATGTTTATATATCATGTTACCTTCAGTCTTTTCCCCATCCTTCCAGAGGTCCAAGCATTGTGTTAAAATCACCAGTACTGACAGGAGCCTCTGGGCAGATGTGGCAAACAGATTTCATCTGACACATCAATCTGGTCAACTGGTAATAGCTGCCTAAAACATTATGTTGAAAATAATTCTGAGCCTTGAGAAAGCATCATAGTTCAGCAAGAAAGACTGATTAGAAATAATCCACAGTGAGAGCTGAAGGGCAATGCTAATATTTACCATATTCACTCTAAGATGTAGGTACAACTAAGTTAAAACCATGGTAGAGAACTGTGTCCTACCAAGATTATACTCTAATTAATGGTGTGACCACTGCTGCTGGCAATGATATACTTTCTACTCTGCTGTTTGACTCCCTTGTGACCATTCCCCCTCCTCCACCCTGAATTCCTAACTGTGATCAAACACAAATACTTAAGACAAATCACTTGGATCTCTATACTTAGCTTTAAGGATGCCAACCTCTGGCCCATGCACTCTACCTACACTTTTATCCGTGACCTTATTTGTTGACAGTAAGTGTATATCCTGATTAATCTTACCCTTACATGCCACCCTAATTATTCCTGCTCAAGAATCCAGTTTGGTTTCTGACTATGGACATTTCTGTCCAATCTATGGATAACACAGCAGGAAAAGGAAATTTCTTTTTTCTTTGTGGTCACAGGTTTGGCATAGCAAGAGGATTCAAATAAAGGACAAATTTAAGTGGGCAGACTGAAATCTTCACTGATTCTTCTTCATGATTAAGCATAAATTTGTTTATGAAATATGTGAGGAGAGATAGATATTTAGAGAGAGATATTTAGAGAGAGATATTTAGAAATATAGTTAGGATCTATCTTAACACATTCTCTTAATGAGGGGCTATTTCATGTACTAATGAGTATGTGTGAGAAACAGGATTTGACAACAGGAAATTTGTTCAGAAATCTTCTATGATCTCAAATATGAGTTTTTATGGTGATGGACCAAAACTAACATAATCCAGTTCATTTTTTGAATTTTAAATAAGAAATCTATTCTAAACATCTGCTCTTATGAACAGAAAAATGACTGAAAAATCATTAGTAATTACATACAATATACAATAGTAACTATTTATAGGCCTTGGGGATTTTTATTTTGTATTCTTTAAAACATGAGGTGGCAAACAAAACAAAAAATTTCCATGACACACAGTATTCCAAGTGAGGTTACTAGGATCGCAACTTAACTGCAGCTAGCTTGTTTTTTCTCCATTTCCCTCATTACTCTAAAAGAAGCAGAGGAGGGTAGTAAGGCTCTCAACAGATATGTAAAATATGGCTTGGGTTTTTGCCACCTTCCCTTTCTGAATTTTACCTTTCTCTGCTGAATATTTCCTCTCTTCCCATGTTCCCCAGGCATCCAATGATCCTAAATTTGTGTTAAAGCTACTGAATTGTGTGGCTCAACTTTCAAAAGTAGCCTTCAATCTTTTCCCCTATCTTTCAACAAAACTATTTTCATAAATTTTAGATTCTAGGAAAACAACTGGATTAAACTTCAGTAAAATCCTGAATTTCAAAATCTCTCCCTCTCAAAATAGCATTATGCTTGCAACTTATGTTCTTATGGTGGTTTTGCATTTTGCATTATTATGTATTCTCACTGCTTTGTTTCTGTTGTGGTACAGTAACAATTTGGTTGTTTATGTCAACTAACTAGGCTTCTTCTAACACTCATCAAGGGCACCATATCCATTTTTTATATTGTTGCTTATATCAGTGTAAACCAAGAAAAACAGGAAAGTACTCTGTGATTTCTTTAAAAACCTAGAAGAACTTTGCTTTTTCCTAGTGGAGGCTAAAGCTCAGGTTCTGGGAATGAGTAACATTAACTTTCATATACTTAGGCATAACTATAATGGGATACACAGATTCAGTAAGAAGCTATGTGCTCCCATAGATGAGACAGTATCTCTCATAATAGCAAGGAAGATAATACTGGCAGTGTTGATGATAAACATAAGTCATGTATAGCTTTACACTCTCATATCTAATACTTGGTGGTCATTTTTGATTAGCTGTCCTTTCTATTTAACTGTTAGATAACTTCAGAAGTTTCAATTTACAAGGCAGGAAGTCATTATCAATCAACTGGAGTCTAAGTGTAAGTTGAAATAAAACTGCAATTAAGGAATGATTTCTCAGCTATTCTAGAAATGGATGATGTTTAAGGGGAGGAGGGAGAGTAGAGGCATGTGTATAAAAGGGAATGAATTTCCAGGTCACCAAATTTCCTTTCTCCTCTCACGTTGCAGAGCAAATCAGTTCCCATAGTATCAGAACGTTTGATTGCAATAAAAAAAAAGTTAGCAATTTTAATATACTGTGTATAAATACATCTCACAATAATACAAATTGTAACAATTACACATATAGTTAAATGTCAGATTAACTTTACTGCATATTTTATTTCAACTTGAAAACTTTGTTCAGATTTTTTCCATATTCATAGTCTACTGCTCATCACTCAAGAACTCACAATTTAAAAAAGATCAGAATAAATGAACATCAATTAAAAACTCTAGAGAAGTGAAAGGCTTCCATCAGTAATATACATTTAAAAATAGCAGCATGCATCTGTCCTTCCTGCCCTTGCTGGTCACACCTCAATCTACAGACTCTAGGTGGAAAAGGTAGAACACATTGGTGGTCTTCCCACTTCTTTTGGTCATTATGACTAAGTCAGTTGGCACACAAGTGAAGATCTCCCATAGTCTGTTTCCACTGAATGGCGTTTAAGTCAAACAAGGTTGCTGACCCCTCTTGGCTAGGCTCAATTCTGTTGCTCCAGAAGAAGGAAGATAGGGATAAAAGAGAAGAACTTTTTTCAGTGGACCAGTAGGAAGACAGGCGAGGTATAGCAAGTCTAGTGCAAAGACAGGTGATCACAGTGTTGTAGAGAGGTAGCTGTGAGGTGAAGAAGCCAGCTCTGGAAAACAGTGAAACAAGGGAGGAATTCCAGGACACAGCTGGGCAAAAAGGAGAAGCCAGGTGCAAACCACACAGATAATCCGCAATGCGGCTAATCCATTCATAATTTAGTGATAGTATGGTTTTATATATTTCTTCATCTGGCTATCTCCTACGTGTCCTTCAAGACTCAACTCAAGTGTCACCTCTTCCAGTAAGCATTCCATGAACCCCCATTCTGATTTTTTTTTTAAATGTCAATCCAGCGTGTTCCCACAGCACTCTGGACTTAACACTGTTAGCACTACTATACTTTTTATATACATAGTTCCCCCATTAGACTGAAGATCCTTTGAGAACTGGGGTCAAATCTTATTTGTAATTTTATTTTTAATACCTAGAATACAATAGGAGAGTAATAAATGTTTGTTAAATGCTTACAGACACATATCTGTGTTCTTTACCACTCATTCTAACTCATTTAAATTTTTTTCTTGGTGCCAACTGATCTCATTTTTCACCAATTTTAAAGAAAAGACCTTGCTATAGTTGATTATTAAGAATCAATGTCACTGTACTTCTGCTAACCCCCCAAATTATGAATGAGACAAACACTTCAATCTGTTTTATAATTCCAAATAATAAAATGATACTTACATTCAAAAGCTTCATCACTATCATTATCTTCATCTGAACTGATTTCAGCATATTTTGGCTTTTCATTAACTGTGCTACGTTTGCGTTTGTTCATTTTCACCCGTTCACAAAGTGGCATTGTGGATTCAATTTCTGCCAGGAGTTCAGGGGGCAATTCTTTTAACACTGATTGATCTATACTACCTATTAATAAAAGGTAAGAAAAAATTTAAATCTGGGTATCAAAGAAAAAGTTTCAACTAAATTACCAGCACAATAAAAATATTACTATTTATTTTTTAAGTTACCTTTTCAAATAAAATATGCTCACACTTGAAATTCTAATACTTTTAATCTTAAAAAGAATTTGTATATATTTAGTTTTAAAAAGTTCTTAGAAAAATGGCATTAAAATACGCCTATTTCAGTGTAAAAATTTTGAAGCTCATGTACAATTTTTTTCATAATACACATTTCTATGAATGTTTGGAGATTCCTTGTTTATACAGATTTCAAAAGGTTTTTCTTATACCTAAATGAAAATGCTTTATGGTTTATTTTTAAAGAGCATAACCAGTACCCAAACATTTTTTAATTCCATTTGCCATTAACTTCTTGAAGTCCCTGGTATATGTGGATATATACATAAATACTTATCTATATACACAGACAATAACATTACCATATAAATGAAGGGCAGTAACATCATCAATTTTTGAAACAATGTCTTCATTGAATAAAAACATTCTGAAACTAGAGATCACTGGTATCAGCAAGCGGATTTGTGATAGATGGTATAGTTCACATACTAAGTAGTACCCTAATTTGTTCTATAAAGGTATAGAGACCTATAATTAGCTTGAAACTCATGTTACTACACAGTACAAATGACAAAAGTTGGAGGACATGCACCACCTCCTTTTATGATCTTAGCAGTTGTGTAGGGTGGCTGGGATAAGAACTTAATATATGCTTTAACCTGTCACTGCCTAAATAAGAAGTAAGTTAATGTCTTTAGCATTATGAAGAATTTCTTCAGACAAACCAATATATACTGGGGACAACAGAAATATGTACAGTAAGGTAAACAAGCCAAAATATTAAAAATATAAATGTCTATAACTGAAAAATAGTAAATTCCACACTGTTACAAGTTCCTATTTCCCTTTTCACCCAAAGAATAAAGACAATGAAAATACGTAAGCGCAGTACAGTAAGAATCATTAACATCACACTAATCCTACACACATCCACATATAATTTCTATGAAGAAACAAATTGTAAAATCTTGACAGTTTAAAAACAAAGAAGTGGCAAAAGTTATTTATTCAGGCTAATTTTAGTGTCCTTGATGACTGACAAAGCTGACATTTTTACTTTACTTACCCATGTAAATCTTTTAATGAAAGCATTAAAAATGATACCTTACCTGATAAATTTTATTATGAATTACAGCAAATACTTTAGTGGTTTACAGCAGGAAATATTAGCAACTTATAATCAATTTTAACACTATCCTTTATAGCATTCAAATGATAACACTGTTTATATAAAGAGTAAAAAATAAGTCATAACAGAAAAATAAATAGGTTCTAATTAAGACCTATTTAAAAGTCTGAACAATATACAAATAATTCAAGATACAGAAAGCAAAGTATTAATCTTCATGGAGTAATATCCTTTTTTATGCTTCTGAAGTTTCTGTTCAAGATCATGAAGGAGTTATTTCAGTAACTTTCAGTCTTCTATTCTTCTAAGGACATGCATGGTGGCAGTAATACCCAACAAAGATCCAATACTGGTGACTGGTATTATTACAAATACTTCATTGCTGAGAATCCTGATTCTCATGTTGAGTCTACCTTGCCTACGTTGTTTTTAAATCATAACATTTACTTGTATTGACTTATTAATTTAAAGAAATTTTACCAATGACAGCTATTTTTTAGAATACTGGTCGAAGTAAAAGAAATCAATTTTAGCTTTGCATTATCAGTATTTTCAGCTCCAAAATGAATGTATTCTGCATGTCATTTATAAGTCTTTAAAGCTATGAATACCTCTAATTAAGTATGTATTTCTTTTTTGATGGGAGGCTCATATTTTCTAGAATACATCTTTCAAGCATGCATACCTAGATGGACAATAAATGCTTTGACTGAAAATTCTGTGGTTTATAATTTCTTATGTTCATTATTATAGATATTAATTACTGGATAGTTCCTAAACTGCTGAATTTTACAGACAAATAAAGACATTCTCCAAATTTTCTCAATAGAAAATTTGTAGTATTCTAATCTTTTTAGGCTTAGAAATTTGGGTAACTCGAAGTATTTGGCCTTTAATCCATCATAGGCCATTTTTTTCTTTTTTAAAGTTTTAGTATCAGTGAAAAAGAAATGTTTCAAAAAGATTATTTATTTGAGAGGTCGAGTTACAGAGAGAGGGGAGGGAGGGAGGGAGGGAGGGAGAGAGAGAATCTTCATCAACTGATTTACTACTCCCCAAATGGCCACAATGGCTGGCACTGGACCAATCTGAAGCCAGGAGCCAGGAGCCTCTTCCAGGACCCTTATGTGAGTGTAGAGGCCCAAGCACTTGAGCCACCTTCCAATGCAGGGAGCTGGATTGGAAGTGGAGTAGTCAGGACTCGAACTAGTGCACATATGGGATGCCGGCACTGATGGCAGAGGCTTAACATACTATATCACAGTGCTGATCTCGAAAATGTAATTTTTAAAAAATATATTTATTTGAGAGGCAGAAAGAGAAGGGAGAGAGTAGGTGCTCATTTGCTATTTCATGTCCTAAATGCCCACAAAGGCAGGGACCAAAGTTGGGAATTGGGACTAAATATACAGGTCTCCCACATAGGTGGTGGGAACCCAATTGCTTGAGCCATTTCTGCCACCTACAAGGTGTGCATTAGCAGAAAACTGGAGTCAGGAGTTAGATAGAGGCAGACCTTGAACACAGGCAATCCGATGTAGGGTACAAGTATCTTAACACTAGGCTTAATTATACCCACCACTAACATGGGATTTTTAAAAAGTAGATTTACCTAACTGATTGTTCCACGTAGGTTAAATTCACATCATAAACACATACTGACTTGATAATAACATCCCAGAGTTAAAATTATTTTGCAGATAAATATTCAAGGGCTAATGTATGTATTTGTACTTGTACTCTCTCTACAGTGAATTAAGAAGATGTCACCAGAGCAAGGGCTCTATTGTCCTTACAAAAATTCTTCCTAAAGGTCAAACACTGACAATTTGGGTCTTATATCCAGTAACTCAGATATCAACACTTATTTGTGGTAGAGGGGCCTCAAAGTTCCTAGAAAACGGAGTTGAAAGAAAGATAATCAGACTTTTCTGTGAACTTTTTGAATTCCTTTTTACTCCCTTAAATTAAGACACTATCAAGTTTAAGAGTACTAATATTCTATAGATCACTTTAACCTCTGCACAACTTTCAAAGGTAAAACCACTTAATTCAAAGACCAAACATTGTATTTCTGAACATGACCCACTCAAGTTAAAAAAATTCAGCAATGATTAATCTCTCCCAATGTACTGTCCTATAAAAGTGAATCCTGTTACATTTTGAATGGAACTGTCTATTCAACAGGCTTATGTATTTTCTGAATTAAACACATCCTTTCTTTTTATGAAAAGTTGGCTCAGCTAGATCCCTTAATCACAAAAGCAAAAGGTTAATGAAATGCTTGATTTGCCTAACAAGTCCCAATATTTTAAATATATTATCAAGCCGGGTGTAACGTGTGTGTCGGTGGGACTGGAACCAAGTGGTGTGGACACTGCCGGGCACACAGGAGCCAGGTGCTTGGCCCGGGACTTCCTGTGCACCTGCTATGTCTGGCTTTACATTTTGAAGCACAAATAAAAAACTTCTTGGTTGGCTCACTAAAAAAAAAAAAAAAAAAAGGATCTCAAATGAATAAACAATGAGTACTTAAAATGATCCATCTGATGTAGTTGATCACATTCTTTCCCCTGAATTAGGAAATAATTCCTTAAATACAAATCTAATATCACACTATTTTTTAATGCATTGATGACTTTGTGATTGCTGCTGTTTGCCAATTTGCTCCCCAAAACTTCAGACTGATGATGCTGCATAATTATCTTTCTCACACATCATTTCTTTTGCCCCAACTATTTTATTCTTTATATAAGATATTTGAATTACTATCAAATTTTAGATTATTGATTTGAGGAATAATGCAATTTATTCACAATTTCGTGAATATGTAACTTCAGCACACACATATATTTATATATTTATATGTGTGTGTGTACTCCATAAATACAATGCACCTCCACATTCTAGCTCTAATAGGACTAAAAAATACACTTAGTCCTCAGTGTGCCACATTTTAGAAATCTTGGATTTCTGGTGTAAATCAATCACAACTAGCACATGTGCTAGATTACTTAAACCAGAAGTCATCAAAAGACTTAAAGTCCCAAAGAGTCACTGATTTAATACTTAATAATAAGAATTGTTTTTCAGAAACAGGAAAACAAACGAGGTTAAAATAAATCACCTCAACAAATTCTTTCGCTTCAGTGACATTTCTTCCACTAACCTACCTATGAAATTTAAGGATAATATCAAATGATGTTTAACTTCAATTAGAAGTAAGCAGGGGCAAGAAGAAAAAAGCAAAAATTCAACAGTCTAGATTGCCAATATGTCCTCTTTTGATCATAAGTGAGTCAATATTGTTTGAAAACACGTCTTTTGTAGTTGCAAATGGTTCCTAAATGCAAGGCAACTATCCCAGCTAAAGCCACTGTTAGTGAGAACTTTCAAGGAATATTAACTACTGATAACAGAACTCTGAAAAACAATAGCAGTTGAGAAGTAGAAACAAAGGAAGGAACCTAAAGAGAAACTGAAAAAAAAAAATGTGAGTATAAACAATGAGACCAGGATACTGAATGTTCCTTCCAAAGGGACACCCCCTTGTCAAATGTGATGGCAAAACCAGAGAGAGACTATATTAGGCTCAGAAATGTTTAGTGAATGAAGGGAAACAGAAAATTGCTAATTAAAAAAAGTTTTGAGGTCACAAAACAGTGGCCACGGAGGAACTTAGACATGTGCAGTTAAGCAATTTTGTGGAAAAAGCAATAAAAAACTAGAAGGATCATATTTTAAAATCCATTTTATATTATATCAAAAATGTATTCATCGTCTTAATATCTGTATCAGGTCCTTGTAGAGTTTCATGAACTTTTTTAGAATAAGAAGGAATTAAGAATTTTAAAGATTATTTCTTCATAAATAGGTACAGGTTCTCTTAGAATTAGTGCTAGCTCTTTACCATTTATCATATACCTATTAATCATATATCTATTTCTACAGATACGAGAACGTGTAGAAGTTATGTTTTGGGACTGTCTTAAGGTAAAAAATGGAAACAAAAGGACATTTTCAAACAACTTTATAGGTTTGATGTTTATGAAAGCTTCTGGTGATTCATTCCTTTTGTCCAAAAACTTCTACATAGGGAAATCATGGGCACAATTTTTAAAAATATTGCTCCAAAATTATATTCAACAATAGCTTATGCCAACCTCTGCAAAAAATACTTCAAACATTCCTAAAACTATCACTGATAATATAGTGTTTATTTCAGCATTTAAAGAGCTTTAAATTTTCATTATTTATCTTCATTTTTATTTGAAAGGCACAGAGAAGAGAGACATTTTCTACCTGCTACTTCACTCCCCAAATGCCACAACAGCCAGGGCTGGATAAGGCCAAAGCCAGGAGCAGGGACTTCAATCTGGGTCTCCCATGAAGGTGTCAGGGACCCAAAGTACTTGAGCCACCATTTGCGAAGCACACTGTATTTGGAAGCATTGGGGATTCAAAGGAGGCAACTCATTGATATGAGATGTAGAGATCTCTAAGGGCATATTAATTACTACATTAAATGTCCCTATTTGAGCATTTTAGAAAGGTATTTTACAAAATGTTCAAAAGAATCAAAAATAAATTTTTCCTCTGTCTCATTACAGACTACTAATTATTACAATCTACTTCAGAGAAAATAAACCAAGAGTTCTTCAATTTAGGAATTCATACACTATGCCATAAATCTATTCTGAAAGATTTTTCTCTCAAATTTACAGAAGCTGAGGGTCTTTTGTTGTTGATTTTAAGATTTTATTTATTTATTTAAAAGGAGAGAGAAAAAAAAAGTTCCTCCATCTACTGGCTCATTCCCCAAATGCCTGCAACAGCAAGGGCTGGGACAGGCCAACACCTGGAGTGAAGAACTCCATCCAGGTCTCCCACTTGGATGGCATCATTTCCTGCCTTCATAGTTGAATTAGTACAAAGCTGGATCAGAAGTGCAGTGTAACCTGGACTCAAATCCTATTTGAGATGCACAAATCCCAAGTAGTGGCCTAACCCACTGAGCCACAATATCTACTCTGAAGCTGAGTCTTAAACATAATCCAATTCAATTAGATTGTTGAGGCAAATAGCTATGTGTTTTAGTGATCAGTATTTAGCAGTGTAATTTCTACAGTAGATAACTGAGGTTTATGAAATAACTGCCTCTAAAAATGACTACAATCATTAGCTCATCAAATAAGCAGCATAGTTTAAACATTATTGACTATTAGAGCTGCTACATTACATTCACAGTGAAGATTAATTTCAGCAACTGTTTTTTCCCTTCAGTTTAAATGATCACAAATAACAAATAGTTATAGGATGTTTCTTGAATGAACTGAGTACAAGTAATAGAGAACAATACATTTATTGAAAAGAAGGAGGGGTAGGGATAAGTAAAACTGGTTTCCTTAGATATAAAGCTATTTTGACAGTCTAGAGTGTTTCAGAAAAACCAAAACCAAAATGAAATTATAAATGCTTGTAATTACTGATATTGGGATGCTAACACCTAAGGGATGATATCTGATGCCTTAAAGGGTCTCATAACTTTATTATTTTAATTTGGAGAAGTATTATACATTAGGGAAATATTCTGATAAACAGAGGTTACAACTAAGTATATTTTGGCATTTAATATACTGACAATATATTTTAATAAAGATATTTTAAGAACTTAAAAGATTTTATAAAAGATTATGTTGTCTCCTCATCCCCAAGGAATAAACAAGGTGACAGAAAGAGGATGGGACTAATATTGAGCTTATCTTATACTAGCTATAGATCAAAATAAAGATAAAAGAATAATTAAACAAATATGAATTGACAAAGTTATTATAAATTTAATGAACAAAAATTTGAAAATTATAGTTCCTGTACTACTTAATTCATGTATTAGTACACAAAAGATGTGAGTATACTAGTTTAATCTGCACACAAAAGTTTTTTTGAAAACAGCAGCAACACAATCTCTAGTCATCAGTGGGCATTTAATAACTTTAATATGTTCTTGTTATTTGTGAGGTAGTGTGCTAGGTACTAGGGATACAGACATACTGTCATGGAAATAAAATCAAATTAAACAATATCACTTTAGACTAATGTGCTTATACAAAAGACAAAAATAAGTGACCTGTATTAGGAGTTATAAATCTATATCTATCATATATTCAAAATTCATTCACTTAAAGCATACTGAAGAAATTTCAAATTACCCTAAAGAATATTTTATACATGAACATCAGATAAAATATTTGAAGAGTGTTTTTTTTATTTATTTATTTTTTGAAGGCAGAGTTAGACAATGAGAGAGAGACACAGAGTGTTATTTTATAGCTCTTCCAAGAAAGGAAAACCTACTAAAAATTTGATCAATTGGGAATCAACCACCAAAGTATCCCAGCAATATTTATACTAATTTCTTAGAAAAACATTAATACATTAGAACCTGTAATTATTTTTGTGAGTTTGCAAAGAAAATCTTAGTAATCCACAACTGTGCTCACACACATGTAGTAAAAACAAAAGCAAAAACAAAACCCCACAATCACAGAACTCTGTGATTACTGATCAGCAGTAATTTTAGTAAACTAAAATTGAACTACATATAAAACTGAACATAACATATATATAATAGAATGTAACATATATAGATACTAAGATATAAAGCCAAAAGATATTTATATGCATCCTGAAATGAATTCAAGCACTGAAATCATACTTTGGTAAAAACTGTTCCTTACTGTAATTGCAGATATGTTAATATATGTGTATGTATACACAAACATGCACATGTACATACACATACACACATACTCAACCACTCTAGTAGGAAGACACCCAGCAAGTCTACTTACTAACATGACCAAATCAAGTATATATAATTGTAACAGTAGTACACAATATGTATTGGTGCTAAAAAGACATTCATAAGCAATGAAATTACATGTGAAAAAATACACAGGAAATAATACAGCTTTCACTAATTAGCAGTTATATTTACTTCTTGATGTTCTTTAAGCAGTTGTAAAAGAAAATTTGTTAGAACATAGCTTAAAGCAAGGCTAGTATTAAGCTGACAGAGGGCAGGGAGAAAAAGACGGTCCAGAACAAGGAAAACAAGAGGGTACCACTTTCCATCTTTCACCTGGGTCTTCTAAAACTGTGTAACTATATACTCTTTACTTCTTAAATATAATTTGCTCCCAAACTTTTACTGAAAATGTTTCAAGAAAATCTAGATTCAAAAGAAAGCAATTCTGATGCTAGCCCTACATTCTATAATCTCTTATTTTATATTAATAAGAAATCTTGAAAAGATACATTCGAGTTAAATAAAATATTTCTAATTAAGGCTGAAGTGTTAACTAGCTTTTACATGTCTGATTGCCATAACCGAAAAGTTAAAAAGCTTTACCAAAAGAGTACAAATATTACTGATTCAGAAGGCAAATGATTTTGGTTTTAAAAGAGGGAACAAATAAACAGTAAAAAAGCAAATATCCAAGGAACACCAAGTAAGAATACCAACATAAGTCACTGTGTTTTTTTGGAATAAAGCATTCTTTCTAGTAATACTGTGTTTTCAAAGAGTGTTTTCTTGGGGGGGTAGTCAAGACACAATAGGTTAAAAAAATAATAACCATTCCACTTTCCATGTTTCCTAAAACACTGTAGTGCTATATAAGACCACTTTCATTGACGATGCAAATGTTCTCTATCTGTGCCATTCAAAAGCTACATGTAACTACTGAAGAAAAGAAATTCCTAAATTTTACTAAATTTCTAGCCAAAAGGAACTATTGGTTACCATACTGGATGACATAATTACAGACTGCATATATTTAAGTATAAAGTTTTTAAATCACAGAAAAAAAAAATTTAAGGTCAAACATTCAGTTCCATTGCCTTTAAAACTGTATGTTAATTTATTTAAATTGATAGGCTAAATAGGTCTTGCCATATAACAACATAAAAAATATTTTAAACATGAGTACACAAAGAACAGCAAGTTACATTTTGTGCACAAACTGACATTTTTAGCATTTAAGACTCTCCCTGTCCCTACCTCGTCCTGGAAATAATATTATTAAAGACTAACCAGAGAACCAGAGCACTGCAAACTTAACACCAGCCTCCCACCCCAAAACTTTATGATTTAACCCAAGAGACAAATACAATTTTGTATTATCTTTGCATAAAAAGGGTAGATTATTTTTTTAAAAATAAAAAACCACCTCCCCAGAAAACCTTTGTATAACTTTCTAAAATTTACAAAATCAAACTATTAATCAATAATTAACTCTGAGGTAAGTCTATAAGAAAATAACACTATCATGCATTTAGCATTCTTTAAAAATTTATAGCAAAGATTCTCATATACCATATAACTTTACTTAAATGCTAGATATTAAAATTATCTTATTGTACAGTGGAGTATCTCACCAGCCAATGAAACCTGTTAAATACATCTATTTTTATATCTCATTCGCTTGATTAATGAGCAACTTCCAGAAATATCTGATAACTAAACAGCAAAAGAACTTATTTCTGTGTAACCAAACAGGAGTAAAATTGAAGACCACCATGAGCAGTTTCAAGCAGGAATGGGAGAAACAGAATTCGCTCAGAACTTTCATTGAGAATTTATCAACACTTCTGGAAACAATCCATATTATTTAATATAAATACTTATAATTAATAGCTTTTTTTTTTATCTCTGTAAACCTCCATTTTTAAAAATAATCAGAATTCTTAAAATTTTAAACTTATTAGAATACAAATGACATCAGAAGTATTCTTACCTTTGTTTGACTTTGATGGTTTATTCTTGATAGATTTAAGTGAACTTCTTGATTTATCCTCTCTATCTTTAATAAGTTTCTGAACATCATCCAAAGACAGCTTTTGCAGAACAACTACAGGTTTAGCTCCTTTATTTAGATCTTCAACTAATCCCATTTTTTCTACCTTGTCTTTCTGTTCTCCTTTCAATTCCATTTTTTTTGTCTCCTGAGTAATATTGCCATCTTTATCCCTCTTGATTTTTGGAATGACAAAATTTTTCAATGCACCAGACCTGCCCCCCAACAAATAACTTGGAAATTCTGCCTTATTGTCAGGATGTGCTTTATTACTGTCTACTTTACTCTTGTTACCCTCTGTCCTTTTGTCATCTTTACTATTTGGTGACTTAAAACTAGGCTTATCAGGTCTTGATTTATTAGAATCTCCTTGTTTAACACGAGGACTGTCAGGTCTTGATTTTTGTTCTCCGGAAGACAGTCTTTCCCTTGAGTCCCCTGATTCATGCCTATGTTTTCTTTCTAGTTTATCAGTTTTTGAAACATCTGATTTAATACCATGTTCATTTCTACTAGAGGATCTCAATGTTTCTGGTCTTCGAACTCTAGACTGATCCCCCCGATGTCGCTCTGATTCACCTTTGTCATCTGATTTTTGTTTATTATCATGGTCACGTCTTAGTGACTCAGAAACAGATCGCCCATCAGGTCTCTGCTTTAAGGCTTCAGCTCTTTCTGATTTTAATCGAGGTGAATCAGATTTAATATCCTGTTTATGTTTAGACACTTCAGGTTTTTTCTCTGCTGATGGCTTTCCAGAATCCCTCCTATTTTCATGTCTGTGTTTTGGTGTTTCAGGTCGACTTTCATTTTTTTGCTTTGGAGTTTCAGGCCGGCTCTCACCTTTTTGCTTTGGAGTTTCAGGTCGCCCGTCACTCTTCTGTTTCGGGGTTTCAGGACGTCCATCACCCTTCTGTTTTGGGGTTTCAGGACGCCCGTCACTCTTCTGTTTTGGAGTTTCAGGGCGGCTTTCACCCTTTTGCTTTGGGGTTTCAGGTCTTGATTTTGTTGTTTCTAACTTGCTATTATTTTGTTTATTATCATTTGGTTTTGTGTCAGATGGTCGATTTTCATTCTGTTTAGGCTCGACTATGGTGTTCTCATTTTGTTTGGATTCAGTTGTTCTGCTCTCACTCTGTTTAAGTTCTTCTGTTTGGGTTTCATTTTTAGTTTCTGACTTATTTTCATTTGATTTTGTCTCTCCCAATCGGTTTTCATTTGGTTTGGATTCTGACAATCTACTTTCATTTTGTTTCATTTCACTTTTTGAAAGCTCAGCATCAGACTTTTTTTTAGGTGTCTCAGGATGGTTTTCTGGTGTAGATTTAAGACTGCCAATAATATCTTCCTGAAGAACAGAAATAGGTGCATCATTACATTGTTTGGTTTCTTCAGGCTTTTTTATGGAGTCTGAATCCTGAGTAATAGAAGCCTGAGAGTCCACTCTTCCTGCCTGATGAAGATCAATGCTAACCATTAATGCTGGCCTTGACCCATTTCCCGTAGAACCCGTCTCCTGAGAAGCTGGTCTATTACCTCCTGTAGCACCCCCAGCCTCCTGTGGGTAAGAATCTTGTTTTCTTTTTTTCAAAGGCTTATCTGAAATTCAAAGATAAATATTCAGTATCAGTAATAGACATATATTCTTGATTATTAAAAATCATAAGGACTTTGACCATCTTTTTAAAATCATAATTTTTAAAATGTAGCTAATGCAAATACATATATATAACAGTAAGCAAGAATTACATAATGATTTTAAAACCAAGGTGTGAGGAAATATTTATGTTTGCTGGAACCCAGTGAATATTAGTGATTATAAAGAATTTTACAGTATATTTTTTGAAAATATAATTAAGTCTAAGAATATAAAATTAAGAAACTTCTAACACATCAAATAACAATATGTTTATGTTTGCATTTGTTAAAGAAAACCGATATTCTTTATACAAGAATCAGAAAATTTGAAATACAAATCATACTACTAAAGATAAAGCATATGAGGGTAGTAAGGAAAACAGATAATTTAAGTATTGTTCATAAATCTTTGATCCAGAATTCAAATTCTTCAACGTGTTAACAGCACAAATGGAGTTTAAAAGCTAACACACAATATTAGAAAGAATAAATTTAAAAATAAGGAATCATATATATCAAAAATATAAACCAGAAGCATATAAGAACTTATAAACTTCCATAAAGAAAACCTGCTTCCATTCCTACACACAAACTTTTAGGGATCTATATACCAGCCTCAGAAAGAAATAGTTAGTTACCCTAAAGCATCAGCATGCATGCATATACACCAATACCCACACACACACACACACACACACACACACACACCTGCCACTGCAATAAAATGTTAAGATATTTTTAACAGCTATATATTTCTATACATTATTCCACTTCTAACTCAGATGTTTCTGGGTTGTTTTCTGTAAATTCAATTTCTAATTCATGGGGATAGTTACTTTAGAGCACACCTTCAGGTTTTGTCTGCTTTTACTTACTTGTTGACTTCACTATGCTTTAAAAGTAATTTCTAGTCATTTTTAACAGAGAACTTCTACATTCTCTTATATTATTGTGATTTACCATTTAAGGAAAATAGTACCACAAAGTGAAAAGTAAAACTGACAACTTTTTAAAAGAACAATCCCTTATTGTTAAGGAACCCAATTCTGATAAAAAAATGTTTTAAATGGTAATGCTTCTTTTATACAACAATGTTCTATCAATTTGTTATCAAAGTGAAGTAGCAGTTCATTCCAGTTAAAAACATAATGAAATGCAATTAAAATTTACTGTGTAAACAGATTAAGTTTTTTGATAAATCAAAGTTATTCTGCTCTGTTAACCAGAAGTCAAATCTATCATTACATGTGATGCTCAATTTGCAAAATGCCATAATAATAATAATAATAATAATAATAATAATAATAATAATAAGGGCCAGAGCCATGGCGCAGTAGGTTAATCCTCTGCCTGCGGTGCCAACATCCCATTTGGGCACCAGTTCTAGTCCGGGATACTCCTTTTCCAATCCAGCCCTCAGCTATGGCCTGGGAAAGCAGTAGAGGATAGCCCAAGTGCTTGGGCTCCTGCACCCATTTGGGAGACAGGGAAGAAGCTCCTGACTCCTGGCTTCGGATCAGCATAGCTCTGGGCCGTTGTGGCCATCTGGGGAGTGAACCAATGGAAGGAAGACTTTTCTCTCTGTCTCTTTTTCTCACTGTCTGTAACTCTACCTCTCAAATAAATAAAAACAAAATCTTTAAAATAATAATAATAAAGTCTGCTATCATTAGATTGTTTTCTCTAATAAAACACAGTAAGAATTGATAGAATGTTTTCCGCATCAAAATCTAAGAATAAAGCAAGGAGAATACTAAATTTATGCTTACAGAATCCTTTTTTTAAAAATACATTTTGTATTTATCTTTTATTACTTATTTGAGAGGCAAAGAGCAAGAGAGGGAGAGGGAGAGAGGGAGGTGGTGGGAGAGAAGAAGAGGGGAAGGGGGGGGAGAGACGGACAGAGCGGGAGAGAGAGAATAAGATGAACACAGAAAGAGAGAGTTCCTATCCTCTGGATCACTCCCCAAACGTCCACAGTGGGCAGGAATACAATCCAGGTCTCCCAAGGGGGTGGCAAGATTCCAATTACTTGGACCATCATCACCATCTCCCAGGGTCTGCACTGGTGGGAAGTTGGAATCAGCAGTCAGAGCTGGGAATAGAATCCAGGCACTCTGATGTGGGAGGTAGGTACCTTAATTCCTACACTAAATGTCTGCTCACAGGATTCGCTTTTTGATTATGCCACATAAAATAAACTTTATATTTTTCCAGAGGGCACACTAAATAATTACTATTTCCTAGATAGATTTTTTATTATTATTTCTTAGAAGTTCATGACAAGAATCTAAAAATTCATATAGTAAAACCTTTCAATGAATAAATTTCAGGCACTTGAAGATTTCTCTTAAGAAACTCATGGTTCATCTGCTTTTCAGGAAAACATTAACATACTTTAGAAGGCTGATATTTAAAGGGTTACAAAATACTTAAGTTTATAGATAATTAACCTCTTCCTAATTTACCTTTTGTCATTAAAAAGGAAAATTCACAATTTCGGAGAAATCATGATGTTTAATTTATTCTTGAACAATGGATCCCATTATTATTTGTAAAAAGTATATGAAAGCATTTTTACATAAGTAACATATTAAAATGAAAAAGATAATTTTTTCACTTAATTAAAAATTACTAAACACAAAGTTTCAGTATTTTCAGCTCCTGGAGAGTACTTCATCTCTTCTGTAAAACCTGGAAAATTTTCATAATTTGTGTTGGAATTCTTGGATACATTAAGAGCATGCACATTCTTATTCACCTGATCAGGTTCAGTTCCACCACAAATTTACTCTGAAGGGGGCTTGAACCTGTATAGGTCATTTCTGTCCATTCACTTTTGTTACCAAGTGTTCATTACATCTAATCTTCATCTAATCATGGCATGCCATTTCTAAGAAGAATAATTATAGTATTTGGGACACTGATTACGTTTAAGCCCTCTTTAGCATTGGGAACCATAAGATTAACTATTAGAATGTATGTATTCGTGAAGAAAACAGATGCAAAAGGACATCATAATTTCAAAACCAACAATTCTTGTCATCTAGATATTGATATTCTGAAAATAAGATATGCCCTTACAGAAATTCTGAACTCTGTTATGCTTACAAAAAACAAAATCACTATCGCTTACTTATAGCTACTACAAGTAATGACTGAAAGCACCTACAGTAGAAAGCAAAACAGTTATACACATGATAGCCAATTATGCAAAATGAAAACAGCTATTAAACCACGGCACAGAGTAAATGAATAATTGCTCCATTCCTGCCCCAAACCCCAATCTCTTATTCCAAATTACAGTGGATAACACAGATTGAGTATTAGTTATCAAAACAATTGGGACTGAAATGTTTCAGATATCAGAGTTTTTGAGATTTTGGAATATTTGCACAGACCTTCCTGGCTGAGCACCCCTAACACAAAAAGCTCTGAAACCTGAAAATTTGAGTCTTACTTCAGCTCTCAAAAAGCTTTCGATTTCAGATTTTCTGAACAGAGATGTTCTATGAAGGCTCCAGTGCAAGAATATTAAACATTATAAAAACTATTGGTGAAGCTGGGTCATTCATTATACTTACTAACATGGAAAGTGGACCTTGGGAAAAGATGAAATAGGCAAAGATGGACAAAGGAAGCCCTTCTTTGACAAAAGAAAGCAGGAATTTTCAGCAAAGAAGGAGATATTAATGTCTATGACAGGTCATCCCAGAAGCAAACATGAATAGTCTTTTAACATTAATTGATATAATGACAGATGTTAAAAGTATGAGCAAAATGATCATGAAAAGGTCCTTTTGGGATACCATAAAATATTGGGTTACAGATTCACCATATCAGTGTATATACAAAACTGTCCAAAGGGATAACAGGATAAAGGGACATAAATATCCAGCAATCAGGAAAGTGCTACCTATGAGTGGAACAGGGAACACAGCAGGAACTACCACAGCTTAGGCAAAACATTCCTTAGGACTACTTTACTCCTTTTCTTGAATTCCACAATTAACAGCTATGTTTCTTGAGTTGTATTATCTTATTTATATGATAGAGCTTTTTGATTTCTGGTTATTTAAAGAATAGTTCTCTAACAGCAAATGAATAATTGACAAAATTGAAATCTAAAGGAGAGTAAACAGTAAAACCCTATAGGTCAGACAAGTAGTCTTTGTTTCTTATAACCCATAACACAATAGTTGTTTAAAAAAGTTCTAACTACATTAAATATCACTTTTACAATTTAGCCCTAAGAAGTAAAAACTGATAACTGTGAATTCATCATGAATTAATTTCAAGGAAGAATTTCATCTGTGAAGGGCTGACTCCAAAACTACCACTTCAGACAAATTTTACTTTTACCTATGACCTCACCTGCAACTCCTAATCTTTCCAAAATCTTAGGTAACTTCTTAAATAAAAAATACTATCCCATCACACAACACAGAAACTAAATGCAAAATGGCATTTTAAAGGTGTTAGGTGGCACTTAATTCCAAGTTTTCAAATACATCCATGAAATAACAGGCATATGTCTTTGAGAAAACAAGTTTAAAATGACAACGGTAATATGACATCAGCAAAATCTACTTTTATCATTATAGCACCAGATAACTATATCCACCAAAACTGTAAGTCAATTTTGCTCAACTTTTCATTTATCTCTGTTATAGCCACATTATCATAGATTACAGAGTGAACTGTTTAGATGATTGAAAGTAAAATATGCATTATAAACTTCTGTAAACACGGTGTATAGTATGTTAATTTTGCTTTATTTACCTATAGAAGTTAGTAGTACAAAATAAGTTTGGTAATGCATTTAGATCTATTTACTATTCTTTTTTTCTTTTTTTAAAAAAAAAGATTTATTTATTTATTTATTTGAAAGGAGAGATCTTCCATCCGCTGGTTCACTCTCCAGATGGCTGCAATGGTCAGGGCTGGGCCAGGCCAAAGCCAGGAGCCAGGAGCTTCATACAAGTCTCCCACGTGGGTGGTAGGGGCCCATACACTTGGACCATCTTCTGCTGCTTTTCCCAGGCAGG
Source organism: Oryctolagus cuniculus (assembly GCF_051225735.1). NCBI lineage: Eukaryota > Metazoa > Chordata > Mammalia > Lagomorpha > Leporidae > Oryctolagus > Oryctolagus cuniculus. The sequence goes on along the minus strand of NC_142880.1, from coordinate 62,588,362 downwards.
GATCTGGGAGCAGTGAGCTGGATCAGAAGCGGAGCAACCAAGACAGCAACTGACGCCCATGTGGGATGTGGGCATTGCAGGCAGTGGCTTTACCCAAAGCCACACCACAACACAAACTCCTGCCCTTTCTCTTTTTTCCAAAGTAAAAATTTTGATTTCAACAAATATCATACAATAGAAATTCAAGAAAGTTAAAAAAATTCAGCATTTCCTCTATTGTTTGTATGAACAACTAAAAATCATTTTAAAATCATACTTCTAAAGGAGACAAATTTTCCATAATACAGTATATCTGGGTTAGGCAATCACAATTTCATGTATTTCTTGCAAATTTTCATAGGATTCAGGAATTTTGGATGGATTAATACTAAAAAAAGCTAAATAAGATTGCTCTCTTCACTTGACAAGGACATACCTCTATAAGCATTAGAGAAAGACATATATAGGTTACTTTAAAAAGTCCGTGGAAAACTGAATTAAAAATAGATTCATTTTGGAGCAAAAGAAAAATGAAATCCATGCATTTTTTGATAATTTGTATTGTATACAAACTTCTGAAGACCCACCATATTGCATGAATTTCAAACTTTTTATTTGAACTAAATTAATTTATTTTTAATTCCATTTTCCACAAACATTTTGAAGTATTCTGTACTTTGGAACTTCCACACTGCAAGTACAAACCAAAGACAAAAGGAACAGACACAATATCAAAGACCTATTAGCTAATAAAAATCCTAATTGTCTAGCAAGTAAAATGAAGACTCTCAGCAATTTCTTTATTTGTACCTATTTATGACTCTCATTTTTATAAACATTATTTTCGATAAATGCTAAAAAGAGCCATCATAATAAGGGACATAATACAAATCTTCAGCATGTTTCTTAACATAGGATCACAATTATCTACTATAATGATCCTGTCATATAATAAATGATACACAGAAATGAGCTCTACTCAACATTATTAAGTTCTGTTCAATAATTACCAAGAAATAAAGTATAAGAATTATAAATCAATCTAGGATGTTTTAATCATAAAATTAAATCACAAAGTGTGTTTTTTGCTTGGATGATCAAATGTACATATACACCTGTAAAGACATCAAATTCATAAAACACTAATTTCAATCACGATTCATCAGTTTCTCATATTCAAGGGATTATATACATAGCGTATGTCAAATAATCAAGAATTTACTAGGAATTATTTTTATTTGATTATAAAGCCCAAAGAGGCACATAAATTCATCGATTAGGTATGTCTTAAAAAATTCTAGCTTAATATCCTAATCAGGTAAAAGGGATCTAAGTTTTGCTATTTAGTATAAACTTAAAACTCCTTTGGTAATTTACTTTTTTCCCTTCTTCCTGTAATTTATTAAACAAAACCAAACCTAAAATCAAAAACAAAGTGGAAAAAACACACACACTGTGCTAATACAGGATTATAAACCAACATAAGGATGTATATATACTTTTCTTAAAGGTACCTGCTTTAAAATAATTCTGTAACAGTTAACCCTTGCCAGAAAACAAGTTTAAGATGCAAAACTATATTAACTTTATTTTGCATATAATTCATTTTAAAATGCATGCAATGCTATGTTCACTTTAGCAGAAAAGCACAAATAAGTAAAATCACTTTATACATAACAGATGAGACCTGCTGTAGAGAAATACCAAATCTCAGATAAAGTGAAGCGTACTAGTAATTCAAATATATGAGTCTTCAAAAAGTTCAATGGTAAATGTTTATAATTAAGAAATACTCTCAAATTTTAAAACAAACACTTTTTTCTAAAGATTTATTTATTTATTTGTAAGAGTTACAGAGAGAGAGGGAGAGTTGGAGAGATCTTCCAAGTACTGGTTTACTCTCTAGATGGTGACAGGCAGGGCTGGACCAGGCCAAAGCCAGGAACCAAAAGCTTCATCTGGGTTTTCCACATGGGTGGCAGGGGCCCAAACATTCAGGCCATATTATACTACTTTTCTCATGCCATTAGCAGGGTGCTAGATTAGAAGTGGAACAGCTGAGACACCAACCAGCAATGCAGGCTGCCATTGTACCTGTTATGCTTCAGTGTCGGCCCCCAAGCTTGCCTTTAAATTCTGCTTTGAACTTTTTGAAGAACCATTGCATTTGAGAAGACAAAAACATTACAAACATGAGAAAAAAAGAGCAACTAAAAAAATATTTTACCACTATAATTATATATTTGCCCAGATGATGACATTAGAGATTATTTTACCTTTATCTTGAACTTCTTTTGAAAAGCGCTCTCTTTCAATAGCCGATTCTCTCTCTATTCGCTCAATTTCAGCCAATGCATCCAATTCCACTTCATCATATATAGGTCCCTGTTGTGATACCTGTTGCTGATTCTGTACCACAGAAGTCTGGGGTTGTTTTGTAGCAACTGAAGTGTTCTGTTGTAAAACAGGCACTTGATTTGCTGGAAGGAATGCTGTTTGTTCTTGCTGCGACAAACATTGAGCAGCATTTAGCGGGCGATTTACATCCTGTGGAGTAATGGGTGTTTTTGAAGTCTGTCCTGGGTACTGCACATTAAAAGGAATATCATTTTCTGAAACATTGCTATTTTCCATACCAGAAAGCATATCTTCTTGCTGGTCCATGTCTGAAGACCTTACACGAGACAGTCTTAATGTAAGTTTAGTAGAATCCTTGGATGGAGAACTAATTATATCATACATTGCAGCTTTCTCACTCTGGTCTTTTTCATCCTTGCCTAATTTCATTTTCTTCTGCTTCTTTTGTTTTCTTTCTGGAGAATCTAGCAAGATGTCTGGTGGAACATCTCGAGGTGATGAACAGGGTAGAGGCTGAGATTGTAGAATTAAAGGTGGTCTTGATCCTAGAAAAAGAATTCGACAGCAGTGAACACTTCTGCTGGTTTTACCTATTCTTTTAGCATGATAGATTCTTAAAAAAAAAAATAAGTGACAATATGGTAATGCTAGAATTAATACTAAGTTATCTAATAGAAGATACTTATTAAATAGAAGATGAAAAGAAAGCCTAAAGACTTGTCCTGCACAGTTGTTTAGCTTGCTGGTGGAAGATCTAGGTTAGAATAGGAGTATTCTCTCAGACCAGTATTATTTTTAACATTGCGTATGTGAAATGTAAATGGTCAGCTTTAAAAGGGCTAATGAGTTCATTGTTTCTAAAGATGATATAACTCAAGCTACTAAATATCTAGGAAAACTGATAATATCCTATCTAAAAGTAACAATAGGCAAACCTTTGTCAAACTGCACAAGAAATTACTTCCAGTGTCTGCAGTGACATATTACTTACATGATAAGAAGCAGTAGAAAATGAGTTGGGAGTCCTTCACTTCAAATGTCACGATAAAGATTTACACCTTTATGTGAGTCTTTTATTTCTCCTACCACTTAACATCAGGCACATAACTGCCTTCAGCTTGCTAATTCTCCTTCTCTTAGAAACATATCCAACTCCAGAAAATTCCAAGGCTCAAAAATTATTTTTGAGCCCAGATCCCATTAAATTAACTATGTTAAATTGCTATGTTATACAGTAAAGTAAAAAAATTGAACAATCCAATAGAAAAATTCTCCTAGTTATCAACCTATTAAGGGATGAAAAAAAGGCATGATATGCTTCAGAAATAAAAGTAAACTGTATCTGAATAATGTGAAATCCCTAAGAAATTAGTTACTGTGGTGCAGTGGATTAAACTTTCATTTACAATACTAGCATCTCATATTAGATTCTGATTCAAGTCTCAGCTGCTGTGCTCTGAATCGAGTTTCCTGCTAACACACCTGGGAAGGCAGCAGAAGATTGGGAACTGCCACTCATGAGAGAGACCAGAATGGAGTTCCTGTTTCCTGGCTTTGGACTGCCCCTGTCCTGGCTGTTGCGGCCATTTGGGGAGTGAATCAGAGAATGGAAGATCTCTTTCTTTCTCTCCCTCTCTCTGTTACTTTGCATTTAAAATAAATAAATAAATCTCTAAAAAATTACTCAAGAAGCCGGCGCCGTGGCTCAATAGGCTAATCCTCCACCTTGCGGCGCCGGCACACCGGGTTCGAGTCCCGGTTGGGGCGCCGGATTCTGTCCCGGTTGCTCCTCTTCCAGGCCAGCTCTCTGCTATGGCCAGGGAGTGCAGTGGAGGATGGCCCAGGTGCTTGGGCCCTGCACCCCATGGGAGACCAGGAAAAGCACCTGGCTCCTGGCTCCTGCCAGGATCAGCGCGGTGCGCCGGCTGCAGCGGCGGCCATTGGAGGGTGAACCAACGGCAAAAAAGGAAGACCTTTCTCTCTGTCTCTCTCTCTCACTGTCCACTCTGCCTGTCAAAAAATAAAAAATTACTCAAGATAAAAGTGCTTTAAAGAAAGAACTTACATCTAGACCTGCTTTAAATTAAGATTATGATGTGCAGTGCATTTATACATAAAATTTTTCCATGATATATAAATCTGACAAGCAATGTTAATATATTTTAAATGCTGTATGTGAAATATCAGTTGTTTTTTTTTTTGTTTTTTTTTTGACAGGCAGAGTGGATAGTGAGAGAGAGAGACAGAAAGGTCTTCCTTTTTGCCGTTGGTTCAACCTCCAATGGCCGCCACGGCTGGTGCGCTTTGGCCGGCGCACCGCGCTGATCCGAAGGCAGGAGTCAGGTGCTTCTCCTGGTCTCCCATGCGGGTGCAGGGCCCAAGCACTTGGGCCATCCTCCACTGCCTTCCCGGGCCAGAGCAGAGAGCTGGCCTGGAAGAGGGGCAACCGGGACAGAATCCGGCGCCCCGACTGGGACTAGAACCAGGTGTGCCAGCGCTGCTAGGTGGAGGATTAGCCTATTGAGCCGCAGCGCCGGCCGAAATATCAGTCTTAAGAGAGCCTATCTAATGAGCAAAAGGTGTGATACTAGATGCCATGAGACTCATTTACTATAAATGTTAACTTCAAATTAGATCAATCACGAGAACGTGAGTGAGCTAAATCAGACATCAAAATGACATTTTTGGCCTGTTTTGTGTCAGAGCTCTATAAGGTTTTTACGTAAATTCACTTAATTAATTAATTCACTTCCAACAACATTCTTGAGGATTTTCATCTATCACCACTTTGCAGAAAAGGTATATGAAGCTTACAGAGGTGAAGAAATCTGCCCAAAGTATGTAGCTAGCAAACTTGAAAAACTTAAACCAGATTTGTGTAAATGTAAATTTGTGTAAATTTCTGTAAATAACCTGTACACCACTATGTCCTCCTATTTAAAGTTTATGTTTTGGGGCCAGTGTTGCAGACAGCAGGTTAAGCTGGTGCCTGCAATGCTGGCATCCCATATCAGTGCTAGTTCAAGTCCCAACTGCTTCACTTCCAATCTAGCTCGCCAATGCGCCTGGAAAAGCAGTGGAGGATGGACCAAGCACTTGGCCCCTGCGACTCATATCAGAGAAGCAGCTCAAGTTCCTGGATCCTGGTTTTTGACTGGCCCAACCCCAGCTGTTATGGCACTTTGGGGAATGAACCAGTAGATGGGAAATTTCTCTCTGTAACTCTACTTTTCAAAAAAGTTAAATAAAGTAAATAAAGTTCATATTTCAAATTATATGAGGAAATCTTCAAAAAGTTTTTGAAAGATATGCTTGATAAAATAATCGTGCATGGATGTCAAAAATGTTTTGTATCAAAATAAATTTATACTTCAATCCTATTTTTCCATGAACTTCTTGAGATACTCTTATGTGTGCGTACATCTTAAAGTTTTTTTTTTTTTTTTTTTTGAAAGGCAGAATGTTAGTGAGACCTTGCATCCACTGGTTTACTCCCCCAAATGCCTGCAACAGCTGAGGTTGGCCACGTTAACGTCAGGAGCCAGGACTCCATCTGGTTCTGTCGAGTGGGCAGGGACTCAAGAACTTGAGCATCAACTGCTGCCTCTTTAGGCATGTTAACAGGAAGCTGGATTGAAAGCAGAGTGGTTAGACTTCAATCAGGCATTATGAAAACGGATGTAGGCATCCCAAGTGGTGGCTAATCTGCTGTGCCACAAGCCCTACCCTCTTGTCTACATTTAAAGCTCCCATCTGCCATCTCTACCATGGCAGGTTGAAGCTGGGAGACAGGAATACAATCCAAGTTTCCCACATGGGTTGCAGGAATCCAATTACTTGTGCCACCCTCACTGTCTCCCAATGTCTGTAAGAGCAAAAAGGCAGAAGTCAAGAGCCAGAGTCATGCATCAAACCCAGGCATTCCAATGAGATGTGGGCATCTTAACTGTTGGGATAAATTTCTACCTGCTTTTTAAAAATTATATTTATTCATTTATTTATTTGATAGGCAGAGATAAAAGATATATTTAATTTAGAGCAAGCATCAATTTCTGGGGGCTGGCGCTGTGGTGTAGCGGGTAAAGCCACTGCCTGCAGTGCCGGCATCCCATATGGGTGCCGGTTCCAGTCCCGGCTGCTCTACTTCTGATTCAGCTCTCTGCTGTGGCCTGGGAAAGCAGTACAAGATGGCCCAGGTCCTTAGGCCCCTATACCCGCCTGGGAGACCTGGAAGAAGCTCCTGCCTCCTGGCTTCAGATCAGCGCAGCTCCGCCCATTGAGGCCAATTGGGGAGTGAACCAGTGGATGGAAGACCTCTCTCTCTTTCTGTGTAACTCTTTCAAATAAATAAATCTTAAAAAAAAAAAAAAACCACTTCAACTTCCTATAATTCACCTAAAAATCAATGACTGTCAGGGCATGCACTCATCAAGGCTAGTTTGAAAGCAACCACAAAGAAGTTAAGGCTTCTGCTGTATAACTTATTCATTTGATTGACTACTCTAAAATTTTCTGTTTCTAAATAAGACTAACTGCTCATCCACATACCTACCTACCTACCTACCTACTTACCTATCTGATCTTTAGAGTCAGAAGAGAAATAGACTGGTTCTCCATCAACTTTTTTTTTTTCTTAAAGATTTGTTTATTTGAAAGAGAATTAGAGAGAGGCAGAGACAGAGAGAGAGAAATCTTCCATCCGCTGGTTTACTCCCTATATGGCTGCAACAGCCAAAGCTGTGCTGATCTGAAGCCAGGAGCTAGAAGCTTCTTCCAGGTCTCCTATGTGAGTGCAGGGGCCCAAGGACTTGGGCCATCCTCCACTGCTTTCCCAGGCCATAGCAGAGAGCTAGATCGGAAGTAGAGAAGCTGGGACTTGAACTGGCACCCATATGGGATGCTGACATTGCAGGCGCTGGCTTCACCTGCTACGCCACAGCACCAGCCCTGATCAATCACCTCTTATTATTCCTCCCTAGCAGTTTAAATAATACATGTGGGATAAGCATCCAACTTTGATGGCTAATCTACAAAACCAGAGTTATCCCAGAAGCTATTCTCTCTAATAAGCCAAGTTTTTATCCCTGAACATTCACAAAAATCATAGAATTAAAACGGTTCATAAAAAAGTTCAACTTCCGGCCGGCGCCGCGGCTCACTAGGCTAATCCTCCGCCTAGCGGCGCCGGCACACCGGGTTCTAGTCCCGGTCGGGGCGCCGGATTCTGTCCCGGTTGCTCCTCTTCCAGGCCAGCCCTCTGCTGTGGCCAGGGAGTGCAGTGGAGGATGGCCCAGGTGCTTGGGCCCTGCACCCCATGGGAGACCAGGAAAAGCACCTGGCTCCTGGCTCCTGCCATTGGATCAGCGTGGTGCGCCAGCCGCAGCGCGCCGGCCGCGGCGGCCATTGGAGGGTGAACCAACGGCAAAAGGAAGACCTTTCTCTCTGTCTCTCTCTCTCTCACTGTCCACTCTGCCTGTCAAAAAAAAAAAAAAAAAAAAGTTCAACTTCCATCTCAGGAAGAATGTCCTTGGTCAAATAGTTAGAGTACAGTTTATGAAAACATATCTTTACCAGATGAGGCAAAACCAGTCCATGCTTTAGTTGAATAGAATCAGAAATTATCATGGATCAAAAAATCTATCAGATATGTTGTAACTAATTATAAGCAATTTTTAAAAAGCAGAATAAAGTATTCTCTTCCAAAATTCAGGCTCTAATTTCAAATATTTTAAAAAACAACGCAAATAGGACTTAATTTCACAATATTGTGAATCAGTTATAGAGAGAAGACCATGCAAATTTCTTTGGAATTTAATAAATAACACTCAATGCACATAATACAAAATAGGGTAAGTTCTTAGAAAAAATTAGATTAGGGGAGGATCCATGGAAGTTCACTCATTTAATTTAGAACTGAAAGAACAGATAGGATTTTTTTTTTTTAAGGTTTTATTTATTTGAGAAGTAGAGTTACTGAGAGAGGTAGAGCAGAGAGAGCGAGAAGTCTTCCATTCACTGGTTCACTCCCCAGATGGTTGCAATGTCTGGAGCTAAGACGACCTGAAGTCAGGAGCCAGGGTCTTCTTTCAGGTCTCCCATGTGGGTGCAGGGGTCCAAGTACCTGGGCCATCTTCCAGTGCTTTCTCAGGCCATAGCAGAGAGCTGGATTCAAAGAAATGCAGCCGGGATACGAACAGAGCCCATATGGGATTCTAGTGCTGCAGGCAGAGGTTTAGCCCACTATTCCACAGTGCCGGCCCCAAACAGGGTTTTTATAAGTAGAGATAAAGCAGATGTGAGAGATTTAGAAAAATAACAGAATTTCCTGGACTTGATAAATTATCACAGAGTTAAGAGACCACTTTATAACAATTTCAAAATTTTAATTCAAGTTGATTCAGAGATACAAAAGCATTGAGAGACAGAAATGGCAGAAAAAACAGTGAGAACAATTTTGAAAATGAATTTGATGGGTTGGTATTTTGGTGCAGCAGGTTAAGCTGCTGCCTGTGATGCTGGCATCCCATATGAGGACAGGTTAGAGTCCCGGCTACTCCAGTTCTGATCCAGCTCTTTGATGATGTGCCTGGGAAAGCAGTGGAGGATGGGCTAAGTACATGGGCCCCCGTCACCCATGTGCGAGACCCTGATGGAGTTCAGGTTCCTGGCTTAGGCCTGACCCATCCCTGGTCCCTGCGGTCATTTAGGGAGTGAACCAGCAGATGGAAGATCTCTATCTGCCTTTCTAATAATAAAACAAAGCTTTAAAACAAAAGAAAATGAATTTGAAATATTAGCTAGGAATGAAGAAACTCTGGAAATGAAAAACTACAACGAGAGACAAGACTGAGTCAAAGATAGATGCAGGAGAGGCTAGTTGGCATTTATGATGAGGTGGGTTAAACTGCTGGTTGCAACACTACCATCCAATATCACAGTGCTGGTTTGAGTTCTGGCTGCTGTACTTCTCATTCAGATCCATTTTTTAAAAAAGATTTATTTATTTGAAAAGCAGAGTTACAAAGAGGCAGAGAAAGAGGGGGGGAGGGGGGAGAGGGGAGGGGGAGGGAGAGGGAGAGGGGGGAGGGGGGAGGGAGAGGGGGAGGGAGAGGGGGAGGTGGGAGGGAGAGGGGGAGGGAGAGAGGGGAGGGGGAGGGGGGAGGGGAGAGGGGAGAGGGAGAGGGAGAGGGAGAGGGAGAGGGAGAGGGAGAGGGAGAGGTCTTCCATCCACTGGTTTACTCCCTAGATGGTCGCAACAGCCAAAGCTGTGCTGATCTGAAGCCAGGAGCTAGAAGCTTCTTCCAGGTCTCCCATGTGGGTGCAGGGGCCCAAGGACTTGGGCCAATTTCCACTGCTTTCCCAGGCCACTGCAGAGAGCTGGATGGGAACTGGAGCAGCTGGGTCTCAAACCAGCACCCATATGGGATGCCGACACTGCAGGTGGCAGCTTTACCCGCTAAGCCACAGTGCTGGTCCCTCAGCTCCGTTCTAGTATACCTGGGAAGTCAGTGGAAAATGGCCCAAGTAGTTGGGCTCCTACTACCCATGTCAGAGACTAGGACGGAATTCCTAGGCCCTGGCTTCGGCCTGGCCCAGACCTGGCTATTTGGGGAGTGAACCAGCACATGAAGATGGACTTTTCTCTCTGTTGCTCTGCTTTTCAAATAAACAAAGATTAGTCCTGTTCACAAAAGATATCAATGCTGTCATCAAAATCAAGTAAAGTAGCCAAGGAAAAAAGTAAAACAGGCAATAAATTTTTTTTAAAGTGGTAAGGAAGACCAATCAAAATTTTCAACTGTTTAACAGAGATTAAGAAGGTTGTGGTTTGAAAAGACCACTGGCTTTAGATTTATCAATGACAGCAATAGTGGATATACCTAAGAACACTATCAACAGTTTAATGGGATTTAAAGGAAGGGAAGATGAATAAATAAACAGAAGATTTAAACCTCTGTTCTAGATGTGTTAAGTATACATTTATTTTTTTCTACAATGTACAACAATAGAGAGTAACTTTTTGGTATCTGCTATAAGAAGTTTGAGCTTCTGAATTGAAGTGTGAAACACCCTAAAAGAAATTTTGTTACAGTAATACCTTTAGGAGTTCCATCGCTTCCAGCAGGGGAGCACACGGGCTGTGGAGATCTCAAGGGAAAAGATGTCGCATTCCTTATTGTTGAAGAATCTCCATCCTGAGAATAGAGTATAAAATTTGTATCTTGAATGATAAGAGAGGCTTTATAGAAATCTTAAAGAGAACCAATAAAAGACATAAATTACTGACAGGTAAAGTGTTGAAATTCAAAAGCATAATTCTTCTGCACTTTCCTGTCTTCTTCTTGGTATATCTTAGAAGAACTGAAACTGTATCCAAAAGAACCAACAGCCTAAGCATGGCAATGAATAAGAAAATTGTATTACTAGTACGCTCCATTTTCTTTTGCTATTTTCTATCAAAGGAGCTGTGAACACCCTATGAGGTTTATAAGTATTTTGAGGGCAGAATCCATTGTCATCTTTCTTATTTTTATATACATGCAGTTTACATAAAAATACAACCAAATCCAAAGCAAGGGAATGTCCAGTATATGGAATATTTTAATAACATTAAGGCACATTAAATTTCAGGGAAAAAGCATTGTACAAGTTTTAGAGGCAAAAAGAGCCAAGTACTAATAAAAAAAAAGCACATTATTTAAAAGAATATTTTGGTGTGACAGTATTAACTTAAAACTGAAATTACATTTCATTAAAAACAGATCTCTAGACCATGGGTTGGCAAACTTTCTGTAAAAGGATAGATAGGAAAAATTTTATGTTTTATGGGCCATAAACAGGATCTATCATATAAAAATCTTTGATTTTTAGTTGTTTTTTTTTGTTAAAGAACTCCTTGAAAATGTTAAAATCATTCTTAGTTTGTGGATCATGTCAATGGCCACAGTTTATCAGTCTTGCTTTAGACTAAGTCTATCGTTACAGGAACCATGCTGTTCATAGATTTAAATTCTCAGTATTTAGTATAATATTTGACATATAGTAAATATCCTTTAAATTGTAGAATGAAAATACTTGGTTAAGGGACAATTACTTTATTACCTTATTGATAACAATACATTACATACTTCACTACTTAGCCTGTGCACCATGTGTAGGTAGTCGTCACTTGAGCCATGTCTAGGATTATCAGCATGATGATTAGCTGAATTGCCAGACAACGGACCAGAAACTTTATTATCATGTATGTTTCTCAAACCACCTGCAACAATGGGACTTGATACCGATGCTGAAATTAATAAGAATTTAAAAAAAAGTTTATAAACGGTTAAAGTTTTTACAGAATAGTCATTCATAAGAAATATATTAAGCATATAGAAATTACAGAGAATAACATAATACTCATATACTGCCAACTCATTTTGATCAAACTTAACACTGTGCCAGTCGTCATGAAGATTTATTTTTGAAAATAAAAAAATTAAGGATATAGTTTATGCTCTCCCTATATCTGTATATTCCTCTCTTCTGCCCTCTTCTACTTACTCCCTAGAGGCAACTATTTTTGATTACAGAGTATACTTTACCTTTGCATACTTTTGTACCTTTGCTATAAATGAGCAATTCCCAAATAATACATAGCAATGTTTTGTACATTTTAACTTTATAATTTTATCTACTTTGTACTCATACTAGTTTTAAATTTATTTTAAATAATATATATCTACTCAGTAATATATTCCCCATTCTGATGTTGGACATTTAGATTGTTTAAAATATTGCTGTCATAAATAATGCTGCGATGTATATACTTTTTACAAATTTTTGTGAGCTCTAGGCACCAATTCCTAGAAGTAAAAGTGCTGGATATGCTCTTTTTAAAGTTTTATTAAAAATACTAAATAACTTTCCAAATTACTTATGTTCATTTGTATTCCTCAGCAGTACATGAGCATTCTCATGGCTCTACTTCTTTGCCTATAATTTTGTCATTCTGAGGGTGGAAAATGTCTTTGATAGTCATTTTAATTTGCATTTCCTTGATTACTAGTGAAGCCAAGCATTTTTTCATGTATACTGACTATTCACATTCTTCCCTTAACAAAGTCATAAAAAGTTTTCTAGATTTCCTTTTAAAAGTCTTACAGTTTTACTTTTTGCTATGTAAAATTTATTTTTAAGTGTAATAGACTAGGACCCAAGTTTACTATTTTTCATATGGATAACTGAGCACTATCAATTAAAGAAATCATTCTTTTTCTTTTTTTTTTTTTTTTTTTTTTGACAGGCAGAGTGGACAGTGAGAGAGAGAGACAGAGAGAGAAAGGTCTTCCTTTGCCGTTGGTTCACCCTCCAATGGCCGCCGCTGCAGCCGGCGCACCGCGCTGATCCTGGCAGGAGCCAGGAGCCAGGTGCTTTTCCTGGTCTCCCATGGGGTGCAGGGCCCAAGCACCTGGGCCATCCTCCACTGCACTCCCTGGCCATAGCAGAGAGCTGGCCTGGAAGAGGGGCAACCGGGACAGAATCCGGCGCCCCAACCGGGACTAGAACCCGGTGTGCCGGCGCCGCAAGGTGGAGGATTAGCCTATTGAGCCACGGCGCCGGCTCAGAAATCATTCTTTATTCTATTACAATATAATGCTATATGTTTCAAGTTTCCATTTGTTCATGGCTATGTACTTAGGCTCTTCATTATGTGTTACTTTCTTCCATATCTGTAACAATACCACAATAAATACTGATTTCTGTTAGATTATCTTTCTGTACCTCACCCTTATCAAAATTGTCTGGTCTATTCTTAGACTATTATACCTCCATATGAATTTTTAGAAACAGTTTAAATTTCAACAAGCTCTGCTTGGGATTTTTTAAAATACAGTATTGAATTTATAGATTTGGGGACAAATCTATGACCATCACAAAGATGCTGTAAGTCTGTATTTTCTTAAGTTTACTTCTTTCAAAAGTTTTAATTATATATATATTGAAAATGCTTATCTTCCTTATTGCCTAGAATGCCCACTGCATGCTGAATAAAAGCAGCAATTACAGGCATTCATGTCATGATCTGAACGGCATGTTTCTATTCCTCACTAGATAAAGCCTTTCTTAGGGTAAGGCTGTACCAATCTATTCTCATTTTGTTAAAAGTTTTAAAAAGTACTTTTGTTCCTATAAGGAAGCTCACAGGACCTTTACCTCTTCCATCTGAATTATATGAATTGTCCATTAATCAGTCTATGAATTTCTGATATACATCCAATTTTATCATATAGATTGCTAAAACTACTATTTTGGTCCCTAACACTTATTTAGAAATTTTGTTCCCATGTTTATATATGATGGCTGGGTCTACAATTTTTCATGTTTTTCCTTATCTCACCTGATACTGGTTTCCAGATTATTGCACAATTTTGTAAAATGAGTTGAGAGAGTGCTGATGTTTTTCATTATTCTGGAATTGTTTAAGATTAGAATATATCTTCATCAAATGTTTGGTAGAACTTGTTAAAACTGTATGATAGGGTAGGGTATTGGGAGCAGCAGTTAAGATACCACTTGGGACACACTGCATCCCATGTCAGAGTGCCTGGGTTCAAGTCCTGGTTTCACTTCTGATTCCAGGTTCTTGCTAATGTGCACCCTGGGAGATAGTAGGTGATGACTCAAGTAGTGAGGTCCCTGATACCTGGTACAAGACCTGGATTGGGTTCTAGGATCCTGGCTTCTGCCTGGCTCAGCCTTAACTGTTGGCAGGCATTTGGGGAGTAAACCACCAGATGGAAGATATCTCTCTCTCTGCTGTTTGAACAAAAACAAAATAAAACTGGTATGTTTTATCTCTTCCCTACTTCTAAGAAAGGCAGATTTTAACTTGAGTGAAGTATATGAATTTTAAATTAAGACAGACAATGTCAAACTCCTCTCCAAAACAGTAATACCAATTAATACTCCTATGGAGACTACAAAATGTCTAAAAATTTAACACAAAATTTCATTCAATTTAATTGTATCTCTTAGTGAGCCAAACTGACCATAATTTCATGCATCTATTAAACCTTTCTGTATCCAATTGCTGCTCTTTTTCAGTAAATTGCCTTTTTACTTCTTTGTCTTTTTGTTATCAGTCTATATATATAGGACCACAGTATATTAAAAATACTTCATATTTATATAATTGTTAGTTCCATATTTATTTGTTTACATATTTTTTACATATTCAAGTTCCCTTCTCTTACATAGAAATTTATAATCTATTTTTCTGAATTCTTGACTCTAGGTTTTTAATCTTCCTACAAGTAACATCTTCTCACCTCTAAGATTAGCAAACTTTGCCCATATTTTTCTTCTATTAATTTTTGCTCTAAGTGATGCAAGAAACAAACTAAAATTTCAAAAAGGCCTAAAAAATTATCAACATAATTTATTAAATAATCCATTTTCATACACGGATTTAAGGATGTCATCTTTGGAATGACAGAATTCTAATCATCATCATTTTCCAATGACCGAAGTAAAAACTGATGAAATGAGAATCACTGGATGCTAAATCCTTTCATTAAAAGATAAACTGTACTTTCACAATAGTGAGATCATCAGATGGTCATCATCTTAATATTATTAATAATGGGCCCACCTGGCCTTCTTATGTTAGGCAATATAAAGTGCACAGTATTATATATGCAATGCTTTTGCCAAAAAGACAATAATGAAAACTAACAGAAGCTTTAAAGCTAACTTCGAGTTCAAAGAAAATATATGATTTACATGAACAAATTAAACCAAACTAAAAAAAAAACAGTGAAGTATAGAATATGTGATATTCTCAACAAAAGCAACAGATACTCTTCAAAAAAATTAGTGTCATGCAGGGGAAAAGGCATAGGAATGTTTTAGATTAAAATAACCAAAAGAGGGGGCCGACGCTGTGGTACAGTGGTTAAAGCCCTGGCCTGCAGCACTGGCATCCTAGCTCTTCCACTTCAGATCCAACTTGCTGCTAATGTGCCTGGGAAAGCAATGAAGGATGGCCCAACTCCTTGGGGCCCTACACCCACGTGGGAGACCGGGAAGAAGCTCCTGGCTTCAGATTGGCTGAGGCTGTTGCAGCTGTTTGGGAAGTAAGCCAGCAGACGGAAGACCTCTCTCCCTCTCCCTCTCCCTCTCTCTCCACTCCTCTGTAACTCTTTCAAATAAATAAAAAAAAAATAAAAAATAAAAAAAACAACAAGGGCCTGCGCAGTGGTGCAGCAAGTTAACGTCCTGGCCTGAAGAGCCAGCATCCCATATGGAAGCCGGTTCTAGTCCCGGCTGCTCCTCTTCCGATCCAGCGCTCTGCTATGGCCTGGGAAAGCAGTAGAAGATGGCCCAAGTGCTCGGGCCCCTGCACCCACGTGGGAGACCCGGAAGAAGCTCCCGGCTCCTGGCTCCTGGCTTCGGACCGGTGTGGCTCTGGCCGTTGCGGCCAACTGGGGAGTGAAGCATCAGATGGAAGACCTCTTTCTCTCTCTCTCTCTGCCACTCTTTCAAATAAATAAATCTTTAAAAAACAAAAATAACAAAAGAGGCAAAAAACAAGTGCTATGCATGAAAAACTAGATAATACATTGAAAAGAAAAACAACCAAGACATACTTATGACAACTGGTGAAAATTAAACATAGACTGGATATTAAATGAAACTAAGAGCGGTCTGTAATTTTTTTACAGGGGTATTTATATAGTAGAAATCACCTTAGCAGATGTATTTAAAGGAAAATATCATGATACTTACTGGTAAGGGGCTCTCCCTGTGCATGGTTAAAACTTTTTATGATCCTGAAAAAGTTTTAAATGTTATCTTCCTCATACTCTAAACTGCCTTATTTCTATATTGTTTTCTCTCCTACTGACCTATCTATTTGTCCTCAAGTAACTGAGCATTTCCAAGAAATTATTCATTACTGAAAGGTCCTTAAACCACATTTCTCTTGATTTTATGATTTTAAATATTCTTTTGGACAAGCTAAGTTTATTTTGATAAAAAAATCATCATTACAGTATTTATAGAGTAAAAATTTATGTTCTCTTCTACAAATACTCATGTGTACATGGATATTTACATAAGAAACAAATGTGTCCTTTTGACATTTTTCCTGATTCATTACATCTAAAATGTTCCTCACACCTTGTGTATATTAATATTAAGAATCTACACAGGGGGCTGGCGCTGTAGCATAGAGGGTAAAGTCATCGCCTGCGGTGTTGGCATCCCATATGGGCGCCGGTTCCAGTACTGGCTGCTCCACTGATCCAGCTCTCTGCTATGGCCTGGGAAAGCAGTGGAGGATGGCCCAAGTGCTTGGTTCCCTGCACCCACATGGGAGACCTGGAGGAAGCTCCTGGCTCCTGACTTTGGATTGGCACAGCTCCAGTCATTGAGGCCAATTGGGGAGTGAACCATTGGATGGAAGACTTCTTTCTCTCTCTCTCTCTTTCAAATAAATAAAAAAAAAAATCTTTAAAAAAAAAAAAAAAAGAAAAAAATATACCTCAACATAATATAACTTTTAAAAATGGTATCAACATTATGATAGTGAGAAAAATAGACTGAGAACTAATAATCTAACCCCAGAAATTTCTGCATCTAATCTTATTAATTATACCAAGATCTTTTCATAGTGTATACTTTACAATTCTTTGGTTTAGTGTTTCTATAAGAAAGTCAGATAAAAAACTAATTCTCAATTTCCTAACTAAATAATCAATTATATATTAACCTAACCCAAGGAGCCTTTCACTTTCTAAATCATGAATTCTCATACAATAAATGATCTATTTTAACAATTTAATCTGTATGTTTTTCATTTTTCATTATGTAGCTTGTATATTTTAAAAAAGATTTTTTGACAATTATATAGTATAACACTTTAGTTTGTGTTTTAAAGAGTATAAAAAGAAAAAAAACTAGTTTGGATGGAATTATAGGTAACCACGTATTCCTAGTCAAGTAACAAACAACGTTCTTACCTTGCTGCATCTGTGGATGTGTTGTATAACTTGAAGGATGGGAATATGGCATGTATCCTGCAGGGCTTTGTGGGGCATATGGACTAGGCACTGGGCTATTTTGTTGTGGCATAAATCTGTTCCCAGAGCTTGTCTGTGGTGGCACAAACCGGCTGAAACCCAAAACCCAAATAAAGATTAGGAAATGAAATAAATATGCTGTTTTTTGAAATTTCACTGTCATATAATCCTTGAACTCCATATATCATAAAAATATGTAAACACAAAAATTTTGGATTTAGTGAAATCCAAGTACACATAAAAGTATAAATTTAAAGCACAATCAACATTCACTAAAACATCACTTTTGTATATAACTAATCTAGAACAGTCAACATAAAAATCATTCATAACTCATAATCTAAGAGCTATACTAATGTAAAAGCTGAGGAAACTAATTTAACTTACATATATAAAAATATCAAGCTGTTTATGGTATGTACACCCATGCCCCCTAAAATAAGTTCTATAAGGAGCCAGCATTGTGGCATAGCAGGTTAAGCTGCCACCTGCAATGCTGACATCCCATATGGATGCTGGTTTGGGACCTGGCTGACCCACTTCTGATCCAGCTCCCTGCTAATGTGCCTGGGAAGGCAGCAGAAGATGGCCCAAAGTGCTTGGGTCACTCCACACATGTGGGAGACACAGAAGAAGCTCCAGGTTCCTGGTTTAGTCTGGTCCAGCCCTGTCTGTTATGGACATTTGGAGAGTGAACCAGTGGATGGAAGAGTTCTGTCTCTCCCCCTCTCTCTGTAACTCTGCCTTTCAAATAAATAAAAAATAAATCTTTAACAACAACAGCAAGTTTACGCTATAAATTTTCTTATATATTTTAAACACAATAGTAATTAAATTATTTAAGATGGCATCTACTTCCATTAGTATAGTGGAGTATTTCCATATAAAACATTAAGACAAATGTTCATGTAGATTGCTATTTAAGACCAAGCATGTCAACTCTTTAACTACATATAATTCACCATTATTTAAATGTATACACTTTATAATCACAAGTATATTCACCACAGAAGACATTTAATAAATGAGATACATACTCTTTTTTTTTTTTTTTTTACCTGGAGGGGCTATGTGAGATAGTGGTTTGTTGATAATTGGAAGATGCAGGACTACTGTGCATGGAATTCTGAGAAAGTTTGTACTGAGACATCATCATTCCTATATGCACAAAAAAACATTAAATGTTATTTTTTTCTAACAGTATATATTTAAGTCAATCATTCTTTCACTAATATTCAAAAGTTCTTTTTTTGACCAATGCTTTCAATTTGAAGAGCAACATACAGATCCTATAAAGTATAAATTTAAAGCACGATCAATATTCACTAAAACATCACTTTTGTATATAACTAATCTAGAACCAGAAATAAATATTATTATTTTTAAATTTTACTTGTTTATTCAATGTTCTATCATCCAGTCTCAGAACTGAAAAGAATTTTTAGAAGTGACTTTATCAAATCCGTTTCCAACACCACACACTTCCAACTATAATAGGTCTATAGGAATTTATTTTAATGTATGGAATACTTTATCACACGTATTTTCCATGTGTGGAAACAAGTTCACAAAGCTGGCTGTTTCACTGTGCTTCAGAGGCCCTAGAAAATACTTCATTTATGGCCTAAAGTTTGAGTTCCTGAAATTTCCATCTGAAAGCCTTTGCAACACAACAGAATGCATTTATTCCTTCTGCAATCACTCCTTGCCACATACGAATGAAAATGTGAGGATAACTTTCAGATTTTCAGATTTTTTCAAGGTAGACATTGTTCCCCATTTGTTAGAAAATGGCATTTTGTTATACAGGCAGTGTAGAAAAATTCAGTTACTTAGATATTTTAAAATCACAGATGAAATCCATGATTAACTAGCCTTCAATTGTCTTATTTCTAGAACTATTCTTAAATTATATCCCTAAATTTCATTTCCTGCTATTGATAGAAAAAATGCCTTTCTCCAGAAATATTCAAAGAGAAGTTACATGTTCACTGGTTAGGAATATTACAGAAGGACTTATAGCTCTAAAGCAGTGGCTGAATGGAATTGGGGTTCAAAATCACCTCAAAGTCTATCACTGGTAGCGTATTTTCTTATATAATCTGAAATTCAACTTATGAGCTTTCTTTTCCAACTCAAATTTAATATAAGTAATTTTGTTCCATAGTTTAATAATTATCATAATTATTGTTGCTGGATTTTTTTTTCTTCAGGGCATGGCGGGGAGTAAGGGGACAATACTTGATGAAAACTTCCTTCCCTCTCCCTGTCCTATCAATTTAACAGTAATCACTGGGACAAGTGACATTCCTAGTTGTAAAGCAATGGCTTTCTAAATAAAAGGAGTACATAAAGTTCAAATAGTCCTTCCCATGAACTCAAAGTTTCAAAGAATTATGAAAAAAGTGATCTATATAATATTTTTTCCATGTGTGAAACTCACATTTACATTTACCAATAAAAAAATCATACTTAAAAATTTTAAGCTGTATATCACCAGGAAAATGCTTTTAAAAAAATCATAACAGGCAATTAATCTGTTAATATTAAATACTACTTTATGTTCTTAAAAAATAGGATATGTAGAAATCAAACAATATTTTGGACTAAAAATAAGAATATATAATATAAACACAAAATATATAACTGACAGATGAGTAGCTCAAAAGTTTCTAATAGAATGTTTTACTATCCAAATTAAATACTCGAAAGTAAAGATTACACAAACATCATATTTGTAGCCTTGGCAGATTTCCTTTAATATTATGTAAGGTGGGGGTTTTCAAAAAATTCCAAGACAATGTACAACTTTCAGTTCCATTTCCCACGAACATTTTGAAGCATATTCATATTTACCTGCATGCTGTCAGACATAATACTTCCATTACACTAGTATTTTTCCCAATTATCTCCATTATTTTCTTTCAGTTTCAACGTGTTTCAAGAAAGCATTCAAAACTCTAGTTTTCTTTCATCATTCCTATCTGTGCCTAGCTTATGAGTGCTGGTGAAGGCACAACCCTACCCTCAATTTGCTGAAAGGTAAGTTGGGCAGAAGCATTCCTTTGGCTGTATTTTGAGGAATAGATAGTAACTATGTAATTGCATTAAAAACACACCCAAACCTACCAAAGATCAACATCAATACTATTTTAAAAACTAAACTAAACTAAAAAGCAGAAAACAAAACAGAAAGCTTCATGGAGGCGCTGCCAATATAGCAAGCCAGAATGAATTTGGCAATATTCTTGTATAATCAATCAGTTAACTATGTCACACCTTCCTGATTGGTCTAAACTATTCTCTCCTCAAATCTGTGGACCTAACCATGCACTTGGGCTTGTCAAATTCAGTAAGCTTCAGAACAGAACAATGGCCCTATTGCAACAGTACTAAATGTTGAATATAGTATTTTTATTATTGTTTTAATACTTTTTCTGCTGCTAAAGCAGTATGAAAATTCAATCAATTACTAGATGATCATGAATATAATACTAATTATTACTAAAATTAAGATCTGGTGTAGTTATATATACACACATTACATGTTCAAAAACTTTATGAGTATTTTTATTATTGGGATTAATCAAAGACTTCAATCCATTTTATCATTTTCTAAAATAAATTCAAAAGCTCTTTGAATAAGTACATTCTGAAATATTTAACAAAATGCAAAAAGTTTTAATTTCCAAGGAATTTAGCTATATATTAAACTACAAGAATATTATTTACTTTCTTTCTTGGCCTTGGCTTGATTCAAGATATAAACACAGCATTTCCTAGACAGTAGATCAGCTGTTGAGGCATTTAAACTCAATTACATGTAAAACAAGTCTTGATACAGAACCCATAAAAATACTATAAAATTCAATAATTAAGAATCTCACCACTTTGTACATATCTGTTCTGCATGCTTTTCTCCCTGAAAACGTTAGGACTCCTTGCCAGGACAGCCTGCAATAAGACTGGTATATCGCCTTCAGGATCATCACTGCCAAGGTTATCTTTCAACTCTCTGGCATTAAAAAAATAAATATGAAAAATTAAAAGTAATTATGATTTATTAAGAGACTATGGAAAAAATATCTAAGCACACAGACTTTTAAAGATGAGAACATCTAACCATATAGACTTTTCAAGATGGTATCTTTGAAATAGAATTAGCAAAAATGACAGTTCTTTTATGAATAACTTCCCTTTTTTGCATTTTATTTTACACATGTGAAAAAGATAAAAACATTATTTTATGGTGCTATTAGTTTATTGAAGAATGTTCAATTAGTTTGTTTCATATGTGTGCTGAAGGGAGCACATGTTCAATTAGTTTTAAAACAGAAAATAGAGTTTATTCTAAATTCGAAATAACAGAAAGGTAGAGAAGTGATAATCATGAAAAAGAACTGATTTCAGGGTTTTGAATGTATTTTTTTCCCTTGCATCTAAATATGAATGAAAATCTAACTTTCTGAGGATGGCTTCCAAATGGAATACTGTTACCATATTAAGACAAGTTTATGTGGTTTGTCCATCTTACACTGTTATCTCAAATGAAGTCAGCAGGGAGAAAAACCCAAACACATGATTAAATGAAGTAATAACTTTCAATAAACTTCACAGTACACAGCAAAATATACCATGGAAAATGGTACCAAAATTAAATATAGGCAGTGTTCACTAGGTCTAATAATAAAGACTTACAAAGTTGGTGTTCAATGCTAAGATTTAATAAATTTCTGGGGGCATGTTTTTCTTTTGCAAATGTTTCTTTATTTCCACCTACTTGAAAGGTAGAGACAGAAACAGAGAGACAGAGAGTAAAAAAAAGACAAGAGATCTTCCATTTGCTGGTTCACTCCCCAAATGCTTACACCAATCAGGGCAAGGCCAGGCCAAAGCCAGCAGCTTAGAATGCCATTTGAATATACCAACTGGGTGACAGGGGACCAGACACTTGAGTCTGTCTCCCAGGATGCATTAGCGGAAAACTGGATTGGAAGTGGAGGTATCAAGACATGAATCAGCACTCCAATATGGGATTCAGGCATCCCAAGCATAGGCTTAAGCTGCTGAGGCACAATACCTGCCCTGGGTACAACTTTAATGTAGCACTCCTTTGTACAAGGGGTCTTGGAAAAGTTCTTGGAAAACTACATTATCACTTAATTAATTTTCTATGAACTTTTTTAAGCCATCTCACATATGCGCTATTTCCGTATCTCTTTATATTTAAGGAAAACTGTTGAATGTGCACAGGCATAAGAAATGATGTAATATTAGACACTGCTGACTTTCTGTAGTGACAAAATAATGTATTTCTTCCTGATTTTAAGGAATCAATTTTGTTTCTGCATCAGAAAATCCACACTTAGTATTTCACTTCAGAGTCATCATCTTAAAAATGGACCCAAAATATGCATTGCACTGCATCTAATGGTTGAGACGTCTCCAATATAATGAGCTTTATCCCCGTTTTCTTAAAAAAAAAAAAAAAAAAAAAATGGGATCAGTGCTGTGGCACAGGTTAATCCTCCGCCTTCAGTGCTGGCATCCCATATGGGTGCTGGTTCTAGTCCTGGCTGCTCCTCTTCCAGTCTAGCTCCCTGCTAAGGCCTGGGAAAGCAGTGGATAGTCCCAGTGGAAGCTCCTGGCTCCTGGCTTCGGATTGGCCCAGCTCCAGCTGTTGTGGCCAACTGGAGAGTGAACCAGTGGATGGAAGACCTCTCTGTCTCTCCTTCTCACTGTCTGTGGCTAAATAAATAAATAAAATCTTAAAAAAATTATATAAAGTCAGTTTATTTCTATGTTATCATCTTTTTAATAAAAAAAGTTTTTAAGAATCTATTTGAAGGTGGTGGAGAAGAAAAGAGAGAGATCGTCTACCCACTGGTTCACTCTCCGAATGCCCTCAACATCTAGGATTGGGTCAGGCTAAAACCGGGAGCCAGAAACTCAATCTGGGTCTCCCATATGGGTTGGGATGACTACTTGAGTCATCATCTGCTGCCTTCCAGGGTGTGTTTCAGCAGGAAGCTGGAACTGAGAGTAAAGCCACGACTTGAACCCAGGCACTCCAACAGGATGCAGGCTTCCCAAGCAGTGGCTTAACTGCTGCACCAAACACCAAACCTCATTTCCTTAAATAATGAATATTTAAGAAAAACAAAAAAGGAAGGACACATCACTACCACTTTGTGATGGGATATGATGGGACAACAGTGAGAGATCTTAACTCTTTATGTAATTTTTAATGATATTACATGTTGTTGTAACATTGTTTTTGTTACAGAAAAATGAATTTTAAAAAGTAAATGTACAAAATATCTATAAGTGTGCCATATATTTAAGTCAGTTTTATCTCAAAAAGACTGTAAATGCATATGTATGTTCAGGTATTACAGTATATTAAGGAAAACTTCATTTTCATCTTTCATAGTTAGTCCTTGAGTTCCTTATATACTTATGAAAAGCACTTTAAGTCTATTCCAAATAAAGCTAGCAACAAAATCCAAAGTGTCTGGGAACTTTAGTGACTGCAATACTATAAAAAAGGGAGATGCTTTCTTGGACAACTTTGGATGTCTGGAAAACTTATAGATCCCAGGTCATTTTTTTTTTTTTTTTTTTCCTGGCACACTGCACCCATCTGAAGCCAGGAGCCAGATGCCTCCTCCTGGTCTCTCATGCGGGTGCAGGGGCCCAAACACTTGGGCCATCCTCCTCTGCCTTCCCAGGCCACAGCAGAGAGCTGGACTGGAAGAGGAGCAACTGGGACTAGAACCCGGCACCCATATGGGATGCTGGCGCCGCAGGCGGAGGATTAACCAAGTGAGCCACGGCGCTGGCCCCAGATCCCAGGTCATTCTTAAAAACTTACGGTCTCAAATATGTTAAAAAATACAACAACAAAAAACCCTCCAAATATCCAAAATTTTTTGAAACAACAGAATAAAACCAGGAATATTGTTAGTAAGATCAAAACTTTTTGCTGTATTTTAGATGTAAATTTGATTGTACTTACATGTGATCTGTTGATACCTGGTTGAGGCTATGGACAAGCTGTGAAATCAAATTGTCATCCCTACAGGCCAAAAGGCAGTTCACCTCTTCTGCTATTCTTGCATTAAAGAGAAGGCTCTTTGTAGTAGTAGCAGGTAAAGGAGATGGAAGAGGCAGCTGGTTCAGGACTATTTGGAATAAAATCAGATTATTAGAAACTGAATGACTATCTTTAAGTCTCTTTAGTTCTTATGTATACTTTGGGAATGAAAATAAGTATAACTAATCAATACAATAAATTATTAAAAGACATCCCTCTAAGTAAACCTCAGTCAATCCCATAAAACTCCCCAAGACATCACATGGCCATAATAGATAACAGTCTTTTTTGAAAATAAAATTTATCTCCTTTACATTCATGATTGCTTCTCACTGCCTAAATTTTTATTAATCTGATATCTGACTACTCAAAAAGAGTAAGGTTAAAAATTAAGTAACTTCCAAGGTAAACAATTCATTTACTTCAGTTATTCTTGCTTATAAGATTTATCAAATCACTTGAACTCTCACAAACCAAACAACAATATCTGACTCTTCATTATACAGGCATGTAATATATTTTTAAAAAACTAAAGAATATATGAAAATAAATGGCATATATCAGCAAGAGAACATTCACAGGATTCTGAAAAAAAAATTTAAAGAATTCTGATCTCAGTTATAAATTCTTAAACAGTTTTTTCCTTTCCATCTATTTTGATAGCAAACAAAAGAAAATAAATAATTAGAGTAGTTTAAATTCAGTTATTTATGTCTCTTCACCTAATGGAAACTTGTTCATTTGCCTCTAAACTTAAGATTAAGAGAACAAAAATGGCAGATGTCTTTGTTTCTGGCTTAATTTCTAACCATGTACATAGTATAATTATCATGCTGCCCAGTCTCAGGTTTTACATTAAAAAAAAAAAAAACCCAAGAAACAAAATATTAATAAATGAAGCACACTCCGAACACAGACTTAAAAAATATGAGGCCTAGCAGAAATGATAGGAACAAAAGCTAGGAAGAAATTTAGAAGTAGGATGGTACTTCAGAAAGTTCATGGGAAAATGGAATTTAAGATAGGTTTATCCTGGTGTAAAATAATTTTGAAATCCATGCAGTTTTTCTATAATATACATTTTCCATTAATTTTATGAAGATCCCTCAAATACACAGATTCCCAAACACTGATCTGGATAAATATTCTTTAAACTTAGTAACTGCTAAAGTAGGCTGTTAATAAATATATCTATGAGAAATGCTAACAAATACTGAATGTAACGTCCAAAATAAACGTCACTGAGGAGGCCATCACTGTAGTGTAGCGGGGAAAGCTGCCGCCTGCAGTACTGGCATCCCATATGAATGCCATTTCAAATCCCAGCTGCTCCACTTCTGATCCAGCTCTCCACTAAGCCTGGGAGAGCAGTGAAGACGGCCCAAGTGCTTGGGCTTCTGAAGCCATGTGAGAGACCCAGAAGAAGCTCCTGGTTCCTGAGTTCAGATTGGCCCAGCTCTGGCTGTTGAAGCCATTTGGGGACTGAACCAGCGGATGGAATTCATATTCTCCCTCCCTCCCTCCCCCTCCCCCGCCTCTCTGTAACTCTGGCTTTCAAATAAATAAGTAAATCTTTTTTTTTTTTTTAAATCACTAAGAAATTAGATAGGTTGGGTTATTAAACTTCCTTCTTCTAAGGGCAGTTTCAGTTACCATTTTCAAAAATGTATTTTTAGTAGTCTATATAAACTCCTATAATCGAACTCATGCTTTTCCACTTCTGGTTTATATCAAAGCTTTGTGTCATCTTCTTTTGTCCTTACTTTCGCGTTTACCCCTTTATCACATAAGACCTTTTTTCAAACACATACTACTTTTTAATGGGTCCTTAGATGTAAACACATAATTAAAGTTTATCTGTAACTGGCTAGTAACACAAATTTTTCTACTTTCATATGTATGGCAATAAATCAAAGGCAATAAAAATGCTTGACACTCAAAATTTAAAATCTTAACAGTTTTTTGATACTTACAACCTATTGATAATTTTTATAACAGTTTCATTAAAAGGCATTAGCACACAATTCAACTTAAAGTAGATAAGTTAACCAAACTTACGGTCTGTGAGACTAGCAATCCCCGCAAGAGTAGTGATGGGGACATGGGGCATATCCCCATTCATCCTGAAGTTCTGGAATGGTGTTGCCTATGAAAGTACTTAGTTCAGGTGCCAGCTGTCATTACTTCCCATTTCCCAACACTGCAACATACAAAAAACAATTATTTGTGGAAAAATATCAAATACAGTACTACTATGGAAATGCTCATCATTATAAAAAAATTTCTGCTTTTGTCTGTTCAATATTTGTAATAATAGTCATGATCTATATGCCACTTAAGCAATTCCAAGTGCTCCACATACATGAACATAATTTAGATCTCATTACAATACAATAAGGTAGGTAGTGTTATTTTCTGCATTTCATTGGTGAAGAAATTAACTGACAGGGAGTTTAAAGTAACTAGTGGAGCAAGAATTAAAACTCAAGCAATCTAACTCCAGTGTCTGTCTTTTTTTAACTACTAGGCTGTATGTTGCTGGACAGGAATACTCAAACTTGGCAAGCACTGTAATTTGCTTCCACATTATAAGCACATTAACATTTCAATCTCACAGTTTAGCTTAAATTTGCCTTCCTAACCATGATTCTCATCACTTTCCTACATAAACCATTCTTCCCAATCAAGTTTATCTAATTAGATTCTCCCAGATTCACATTGTGTTTTCCCATCTACACGTACTTCCTTAAGACATTCTTCCTACCTAGGAAGTTCATTCATACTTTATTCCAAGTTCAATAATTCTTCAAGATCTTGGGCAAATGCCCACTACTTCATGAAAACTTCAAATTCATCCCAAAGTCCTTTTACCAATACACTCTGAACTTATGACATCTATTCTTTTAGTAAATAATTTTATAGTCCTTTGTAACATCTGTGAAACTTGCTTCATTTTTTGCATGCACTTACCTTGTCCTCCAACTATCAGTGCATGCTGCTTATAAAAAATTTACCACATAATCAATATGCAACTACATAAATGAGACAGAAAGGCACTAACATTTTTATTCTCCATACAAATGACTTAATTGGGTTAAATATCTAGTAGTCATCCTAGTGAAATTCTCAGTCTCTTTACACACATATACATACAAGTACACTGTACAAAACTGTTGAGCATTTGTCCTTTCCCTTATTCTGTTCAATGTCCCCTAATTTCTCTCATTTTAGATTCAACGTATGGCTCATGAACTTTTTTTTCTGCTTTAACCTTATTGAGTAAGCACTTTTTTGGTAGGTAGATAAAGTAACATTTTAATAATGTACATCATCACAATTGTTTTTAGTAAGTTATAAAATAAGTAGGATTCTACTTTAGATCAGCAAAAACACAGAGCCAAAATAGAAAAGCTAAACTGCTTCCTTATTAACATCTCTTTTTGAGGCTGTATATGCTCATCAGTTATTTTTAAGAGGCCTCTAAGTTGTAAACTTCAAAACAATCACACGCTAGGAAAAAGTTCCCCTACACATGTGTGTTAATGCAACGTTGCAAACAAGTATTTTTTGAAAAAGCAGTTTACGTTAAAATTACGAAGGCACTTTTCCCTTAACTTTTTATTATAAACACAAGACGCACTGAGAATGCATATGCAACATGTATGCCA
The DNA here is from genome assembly GCF_051225735.1 of Oryctolagus cuniculus. Classification (NCBI taxonomy): domain Eukaryota; kingdom Metazoa; phylum Chordata; class Mammalia; order Lagomorpha; family Leporidae; genus Oryctolagus; species Oryctolagus cuniculus. Next base: position 62,560,193 of record NC_142880.1, on the reverse strand, counting down.
GAGTCTGAAAGTTACAAAGTAAGCATTCATAGAACCACCATCCAGAAGTGATGTCTATTTGACTTTGGCAATAATTTCTTTTTTCTTTACAGTTTAGTGACCTTTTTATGTACATTCTTTACTAAGTCAACTCAAGGAAAAAACACTACTTTCCTTTGACAAATGACTGATGTAAAATTTGCTAGTAGAAGCCCACTGAAAGGAAATGGCACAGGAAATAGCCTAAGAAGATGAAATTACTACTGGCTATCCTTTATCTTTTGCAACTCTGTGGACTTTTTGAAATTACAACTCTTGAACAATTACTAAAGAAATTTAATGCAACACCGCATATGTACCAGTCAGATCAAGGACTTAAAAAATAGGTTGGGATTTAAAAGCTCCTAATAGAAGCCAACAAAACAGTGAACTTTTCTTTATATTTATGCTAACAAGAAAAGTTCAAACTTATGATTAGTAACTAATAGAAAAATTGTTGAATGAAAATTATTTGAGCATTACAAAACACCTTGATAATCATATAAATTAATTGCTGTAAATTGCTATATTCAAGCAGATTAAGTAACAACTGATCATGTTGCCAACTCAGAGAATAGGAACTTAAAGAACAATAAGTTAGAGGTTTCTTTCTTTATTTTTTTTTAAAGTTATTTATTTTGTTTGAAAGGCAGAGTTAGAGAGAGAGAAGAGAGGGATCTTTTATCTGCTGGTTTACTACCCAAATGGCTGTAGAGGCTCCTGCTTAGAGCCATTAGCTCCTTTCGGGTCTCCTATATTGGTGGCAGGTGCCCAAGCACTTAAAAAGGCATCTTCTGCTGCTTTCCCAGGCACATTAGTAGGGAGCTGGATCAGAAGTGAGGCAGCTGGGACTTGAATTGGTTACCCATATGGGATGCCAGTGTTGCAGGCAGCAGCTTAACATACTACACCACAATACTAGTGCCAGATTAGAAGGTTTTAGTATAGGTTACCCGATTTAACTCTATTTCCCTAAGTCTCAGGTGAGTAACATAGAAATAAGGATTTTTTAGGCTAAGCACAATCTATGTAGTTATGAACCAGATTATGCTTTTCTTAGTGATGTAACAATATATTGGGATATTATTTTTTTAAATTTATTTGACAGGTAGAGTTATAGACAGAGACAGGTCTTCCTTCCATTGGTTCACCCCCCAAATGGCCACTACGGCCGGCACTGTGCCGATCTGAAGCCAGGAGCCAGATGCTTCCTCCTGGTCTCCCATGCAGGTGCAGGAGCCCAAGCACTTGGGCATCCTCCACTGCCTTCCCGGGCCATAGCAGAGAGCTGGACTGGAAGAGGAGCAACTGGGACTAGAACCGGCGCCCATATGGGATGCCGGCGCTGCAGGCGGAGGATTAACCAAGTGAGCCACGGCGCCGGTCTAGGAGTAAAGGGGAAGGGAACAACAATGGTTGCTTGGTTTAAAGTACTTTATTGTATATTCAGATTATTATTAATAAATATATTTATACCTCACTGCTCAACTAATTTCACTAGAATCCAAAAGTTTAAAGAGGAATCTAGAGGAAATGGACTTAAATTTTAGATGGATCTGTAAATGTTATAAAGATTTATTTATTTGCAAGGAAGAATGAGAGAGAGAAAGAGGACCTTTCATCTGCTGGTTCACTCCCCAAATGCTCCAATGGCTGGGACTGGGCTAGGCTGCTGCCAGGAACCCTGAACTTATTTTGGTCTCCCACATGGGTAGCAGGGGCTCAAATACTTGAGCCATCTCTTGGTACCTTCTCAGGGCATTAGCAGGGAAGTGGATCTGAAGTGGACCAGTTGGGACTCAACTGGTATTCTGATATGAGATGCCAGTGATGCAAGAGGCAGCTTAACATGATATGCCACAACACAAGCCACCAAGAGTCACAGATTTTAGTGATGATGAATAACCCGTGGAAATGCTGCTACCTTGCTAGGGGGTCACAAGAATTCATTAAGAAACAGTAATCCTAGAATTCTAAATATGAATATATACACCCCAACTAACAAAATACAGCATTTCTGGCTCTGGGTTAAATAATGTTTGATGTCTGGCTCTGTGACAGTAAGCTGTTTTTCATGAAATGAAGCTTAAAGTCATTGTCTCTGTCCAAAATGAAAAAGTAACCAAAACTTTAATGAGAACTGTCAATTAAGGTAAGGCTTTACACTCTGGGAATGCTGACCAATTAGAAGACTACAAAATAAATTTAGTTGGTTGAGATCAACATTGAAAGAGATGAAGGAAGACAAATGTATCAGTACATTGTACACTGCTTTCTGTCTAGGTAAAATGTCTTTAAAATTGTGGTTCACTAGACAAACAGTATGAGAGCTCTGATGTGAAGAAACAGAAGAATGGGAAAAGTGGCCTACCTCGTAAGATAAGAATGAAATTAAATAATATGTGTAAATAATCTGAGATACTACATGGCTCACACTGAGTGATAATACAAAGTTAACAGTGTTACTGCTAAACAGAACACAGATTTGGGGGAATAGTGGAGGAACCAGGTGAATTACACAACAGGGTCTTTTCAAGGCAAATAATTTCTACTTTTGAAAAATTTATTATAAATTATTTGATATTCCAGTATGTATTTCACTACAGTCTTACAAACTGTACTTAAAATCTTAGGTCTGCTTTCCTACAATTACTTAAGTGATAAGGTCACAGAAATAAATATTGGCAATAAAAAGCAGAAAAAAAAACCCTTAACTGTTGTGAAGCTCAGAACTAAATTAGACAAAATATAATAAGAAATTACAAAAAAAAAAAGAAATTACTTATAGAATAATTTTAAGAATGACATTTAATTAAAAGAATGTTTAATTAGGAGAAGGTAAAATAGTAAATTCTCAATTTAGTTCATTATCAATCTGAAGGGAACCTCTAAATACTTGCCAAGATTTTTAAATATTCCGATTTTTTTGTTCATTAATTTCACTTCAAAATTTATGATTTCCTCAAGCAAACAAAAGAAATGCAAACAAAACAGTACCAATAGAAGTTATAATAATATGCTAAAATTGAAATGGATTTGGAATAAAATATCTGATGGCAGATAAACTCTTCTGGAGAGCTACTATACACTCAATAGAAAAGCCTAAAATGTGTATAATCTTGTCTCAACAATTCAATGTTTAGAAATATACCCTGGGAAATAATCATACTTGCTCAAAAACATATATACAGTATTGCTGCAACACTGTGCTGCATTTTAGTATTGAGAAATAGATAACTAATGTTTACTGAGCACTATTAGGTTAAAAAAAAAGGTTAAAAACACTTTAATGTGCTTTAATTCTCATACAACACTTAGATACTAATATTTCCATTTTGTTTGATGAGGAATCTGAAGTATAGAGATGGTAAGTAATTTGCATAAAGTCATAAAGCAGGAGTCAAACCTAGGCCATCTAGCACATAACTAAAATACATAAGATTATTGTTATTTTATTATTATTGGTATAATAAATGTTATTATGAAAGTTTATTGTGCACCAATTAAATATCAAGATGTACAATCAATAAAGTCATAGTATATAATTAAGGAAGAAAGAAAGCCATAGGGATTTGAATCCAAGCTCTTCCATACTGTACCTCAGTTTCCTTATCTTTGAAATAGGAGGCAGGTGATTTTTCTTACAAATGATTTTGTTTTGAGACAGAAACAAATTAATACATATAAATTACTCAACAAGTGCTTAATAAATGTAAGCTGCTATTTAAATTTTCCTGCACTGTGCTTTCATCAAGTATGTTATCTCAGAAACTGTTCACTTAGGTAGACTTGCCTCATTTTATTTTACAGTTTGATAAACTATACTATGTGAAGAGTACATTCCCATCACAACTATTCAATCTGTCTCAGTAATTCAATAATTGAAATTTCTTTAAACTTTACATCATATTCTCCAGAAAAATCCACTTCATCTTTTCGTTAATGTAACTAAAGTATTTTCCTTTTCTTTTTACTAATTAAGGTGCTTAATAGTGAAAACAGTCTGAAATGACACACTATGTTACATCATTAGTTCATTCAACCCCATAAGTACCTTTTGAGTTATATCCAACACAACACACGTATTTCTATAATATTTAGCTCTTTGTGATGGTGAACTCAGTATTTGTTTTGTGTCACTGTGCCACATACTGTGTCAAACACAAACATAGGCAAATAAAGTACAGTGGTTAGCAAGATGCAAACAGCCTCTGCTCTTCAAAATTTGAGTTTGGCCACAAGAATGATGTAATGGAGTTCAAAAGGAGAAAGGTTCAATCACTGAAATAAACCCTGAATCAATTCTACCACTAGTTTTTTTATTTCTATTTTTTAAATTATTTATTTATTTGAAGAGGCAGAGTTACAGAGAGTGAGAAGGAGAGACAGAGAAAAAGGTCTTCCATTCGTTAGTTCACTCCCCAAATGGCTGAAATGGCTGGAGCTGAGCCAATACAAAGCCAGGAGCTAGGATCTTCCTCTTGGTCTCCCATAGGGCCATCTTCTACTGCTTTCCCAGGCCACAGCAGAGCTAGATTGGAAGAGGAGCAGCTGGGACTAGAACCAGCACCACTGGCAGAGTATTAAGCTACTGTGCCACAGCACCGGCCTCAACTCCATAGTTTAAATTTTACTACTTCATGTTTTAAATTATCTACAAATAGGGACCGGCACTGTGGCACAGCAGATAAAACTGCTATCTGTGATGCTGACATCCACGTGGAAACTGGTTCAAGTCCTGGCTGCTCCACTTCCGTATCTATTTTTTTTTCCAAAATAGGTTTATTTATTTTATTTGAAAGGCAAAGTTAGAGAGAGAGAGAGAGAGAGAAACAGAGAGAAAGAATATCTTCTATCTGCTGGTTCATTCCCCAAATAGCTGCAATGGCCAGAGCTGAGCCAATCTGAAGCCAAAAGCCAGGAGCTTCTTCTGGTCTCCCATATGGGTGCAGGGGCTCAAATACTTGGGCACAACTCATATAGGATGCTGGCACTGTAGGCAGCAGCTTTTACCTGCTACACCACAGCACTGGCCCCTGCTCCACTTCCGATCCAGGTCCCTGTTAATATGCCTGGGAAAGCTACAGAAGACTGCCCCTGCCACCCATATGGGAAGCTCCTGGCTCCTGGCTTCTGAACAGCACGGCTCTGGCCCTTGTGGCCATTTTGGGAGTGAACCAGTGGATAGAAGGTTCTCCACCCTCCCCCCTTGTAACTCTGCCTTTCAAATACATACATACATACATAAAAAATAAATAAATCTTTGTTTTAAAAAAAGAACAGTTTAAATTCTCTGCAAATCCCTATCAAATTTATTTAAAATAAAAATGGCAGAGATCCTTAAAATTTCTGAAAAGCTAACTATCAACGGGTCCAATACAAACTCATTTTTTGTTTAAACATATTTTTATACAAATGATAGCTTGGGTAGTACGAAAGTCCTTGAAAATATGTTAGGGATATTTTAACAATGAGTAGGGGTGGTATGCATTCTGAGAGTTGGAGAATTCCTCATTTTTGTGGTATTTATATCTGTACTGCTTGGATTTTTTGTACTAGGAAACTATTTCTTTATGATTCAGAAAAACAATGATATAAACTATGATAAAAATGAAAAACTGGGGCCGGCGCTGTGGTGCAGCAGGTTAACACCCTGGCCTGAAGCGCAGGCATCCCATATGGGTGCCGGTTCAAGACCTGGCTGCTCCACTTCTGATCCAGCTCTCTGCTATAGCCTGGGAAAGCAGTACAAGATGGCCTAAGTCCTTGGGCTCCTGCACCCGTATGGGAGACCCAGAGCAAGCTCCTGGCTCCTGGCTTCAGATCGGCACAGCTCCGGCCATTGTGGCCAATTGGGGAATGAACCATTGGATGGAAGACCTTTCTCTCTCTTTCTCTCTGCCTCTCCTCTCTGTGCAACTCTGACTTTCAAACAAAGAAATAAATCTTTAAAAAAAAAATGAGTCTTTTAATATATGTACACAGATTTCTGTGACATATAAATAATTATGAAACATGCTAAACTGCTACTATACGAAGGCACTGTGCTAGATGCTGAATGATAACAGACATGCTAAGTGGATTCATAAACACCTGGGCCACAGCATGTTTGTTACAATTTTTTTTTGTTACAAAGCAGTTTGTTACAATTTTTTCCATATTACTGACAAAGCAAATTTAAGTTTTCAGTGAAGATTAATTTAATAGTGATAAAGAAGATTGAGTGGTAGAGAATGGAAGAAGAAAGTTCTGTTAGGAGAACACTGCATTACTGGCATGTAATAACGGTACAATTTTTGATTTATTTGTATTAAAATGTCTATATTAACATCTAGCTGAAAATGTCTAAACTAGGAAGTTAGAAACTCAGGAACTAACCCAATGGTACAAAACTATAGTAATAGTTATGGTTATTCGTAGGGAGTTACTAACAGTTAACATGTGTTGAGCTCCCCTAATTCAAAAGTCAGAAATCTGAAACACTCTAAAACCTGGAACTCTGATTGCTTACATGACACGACAAGTGGAAAATTTGCATACCTGAACATATGTGACCTGCTGCAGTTAATATGCAGTCGCACTACAAATACTTCAGAAAACTACCTTCAGGTTATGTGTCTAAGGTATGTATGAAACATAAATCAATTCTGCATTTGTGTCCAATCTCATTATGCAAATGCAAATATTCCAAAATATGAAATATGAAACACTATTGATTCTAAGCATTTAAGATAGAGGATGCTCAGATAATATATGAGACAGGCAAGATAGGATAACACTATCAGACAAATTTTATTTTAGTACTTCTTAAGTGCCAGAAACAGTATTAGAAAGTTCTAGATTATCACTATTTTACAGATGTAAAAATGCAACTCTCATATCCTAAATACTTTATCTCTGGATAAATATTGCAGAGAACTGGGATCTGAACTCTGAATGTCTCTAAGTAAATCTTATATTCTCACATATATCTAGAGGATGTAATATCAATAAACACCTACACTGGTATGAAATTAAGTAAAACCAATAAAAGGTACCAAAAATACCAGTAAAAGTATTTCAGAGCTGTTTGTTCAAGATTTCAGAGTTAATAACTGACCTAGTTAAGACTAGAATCTAAATGTTTGGACTTCTAGCTTACTAATAAATAATCTTTTAAAAAATTATTTATTTATTTATTTATTTGAGAGGCAGAGGGAAACAAAGAGATACAGAGCAAGCTCCCATTTGCTAGTCTACTACCCAAATGCTCCAACAACTGAGGCTGGGTAGGCAAAGCCAGGAGCTGAGAATGCAATCCAGGTCTCCCATATTAGTAGCAGGAAACCAAATATTTGAGCCATCACTACTGTCCCCTCACAGGTTTCCATTAGCAGGAAGCTGGAGTCACAAGCTAGAGTCAAGAACTGAACCCATGTACTCTGATGTGGGATATGGATATTTTAACAAAATGCCTGCCTCTAGTTCAGTACTCTTTATTTTTTTTAAGATTTATTTATTTATTTATTTGAAACTCAGAGTTACACAGAGAGAGGAGAGGCAGAGAGAGAGAGAGAAAGGTCTTCCATCTGATGGTTTACTCCCCAATTGGCTGCAACGGCTGGAGCTGTGCCCATCTGAAGATGGGAGCCAGGAGCTTCCTCCATGACTCCCACACGGGTGCAGAGGCCCAAGGACTTGGGCCATCTTCTACTGCTTTCTCAGGCCACAGCAGAGAGCTGGATCAGAAGTGGAGCAGCCGGGTCTTGAACCAGTGCCCATATAGGATGCCAGCGCTTCAGGCCAGAGCATTAACCTGATGCACCACAGCACCAGCCCCTCAGTATTCTTTATACTATGCTGTCGTCTTGAGCGATCATGACATTATTCTGAATAAATCAATATTCCATTTATGTTCAATATTTAACCCAATATTTTTCTTCTTTGATAATGTTGTGGCTTTTTTGGGGGGTGATGGAGGGTAGGGTTTAAAATTAGTATACTTTATTATCTTCTTGGGAAAAGCATAGGCTATAAATTCTAAATAATGGGGCCAACATTGTGGCAAAATGGGTTAATTTGCCACGTCAGAGACAGGGTTGAAGCTCTTGGTTCCTGGTTTTGACTCGGCCGTTGCAGCCATTTGGAGAATGAACCAATGGATGGAAGATCTTTCTCTCTCTCTCTCTCTCTCTCTGTAACTCCCCCTTTCAAATAAAAAAAATAAATCTTTAAAAAATCCTAAATAACTACATAAGTTAAGACAGTAAAATAAACCTATGTTGTACTATTTTAGGTAGGTCACAGTTACTCACTAGTTAGTGGCAACTCTTCAGCAGAATTCTTTCACTTTAGTTAAGTTCATATTCCTTTTCCCTGCTTATTTCTCAAGAACAGATTTTTTTCATGTTCTGTTTCAGACACTTCTGAAAGGATCTTCTTCAAAATCTAACTCAAAAATAAGCATTTCCTAATCAGCTGAACTGTGAAAACTCTCACTTCTTTTAAAACACTTCTGCTCTTCTAAAGTTCCAAGTGCCTCCATTAAATTAAAAAAAAAAAGTCTAACAAAACAACTCTAAAGTTCTCTTGGTACACTTGCTCAAGGAAGCCACCATGATGCATACTAGTAATATGTGTGTGATTTGATAATGTAGCCATGATAATATACAATATATAACAGAAGGATATATTTACATTATTTAATATTATCAAGCAGAGAATGCAAAGCTACTAATAACTAAATCAGGTTGAGATTTAGGATTTCTCAAAAGTAGTTTCCCAAATATGTGTATGTTGAGAAAATAATTCATAAAACTTTACTCACATGCAATTTTAAAATTGTTTAATTTGAAAGGCACCGAGAAAGAGAGAGAGAGAGAAAGAGAGAGAGAGATGTCTTCCATCCTCTGGATCACTCCCCAAATAGCAGCAACAGCTTGGAAGCTAGGAGCTAGGATCTCCATCTGGGTGGCAGGGGCCAGGTGCATTAGCAGGGATCTGAATTAGAAGTGGAGCAGGGGACAGCTCTGCAGCAGTGCTGGCAACCCATGTAGGCACCGGTTCCAGTGGCTGCTCCACTTCCAATCCAGCTCCCTGCTAATGTGCCTGGGAAAGCAGTGGAAGAAGGCCCAGATACTTAGACTCCCTCCACTCACCTGGGAGATCTGGAAGAAGCTCTTGGCTTCAGATTGGGGGGTGAACCAAAAAAATCTCTCTGTAATTCTGCCTTTCAAATAAAATAGATACATCAAGAGAAGGAGGAGAAAGAGGGGAAGAAGGAGGCGAAGGGGGAAAGAGAGCGGAAGAAGATGGAGAAAGGGGAATGAGGAGGGGAGAGAAGGAGGGGGAGGGGGAAGAGGATGGACGGGGGAGAGGGTAGGAGGAGGAGGAGGAAGAGCAGCAGCAGAAAGGACTCAAATCAGCACTCAACTCATATTGGATGCAGGCACTGAAGGTGGCAGCTTAACCCACTGTGCCACAATGATGTCAGCACCAACACGTATTTTATATGAAATGACTTTAATGAAACTCCACATTCCAAAACTCTTTACATAGTTTCAGCTGGTTATACAATTAGGCCTGCAGAGTAGTTACACAAGCTCTAATCATATAAAAATGTGCTGAAGTACAAACTGCATCAGGAAAACTAGTCCTGAGTCCTAGAATTTGATCATTTAAAAATTCATTTACAGAGTGAAGGAGGAAATTTCCAAGTACTCTTATGTTTTGGGTTCTTCATCTATGCCTCACACACCAAAACAAATTCTACAGCTCACTTTCTTTTATACTGCAAAGGAAACAGTCTGTCTCCAAGCACATTATTAGGTAATAGAGGCTGACAGAATATCTTATAACTATCTCCTATAGAATGGCAGCAGAAATGCAAAAATCAAATGACTATTTCTTTATAAGTGAGGTTTAAAGAGCTACATTATTTAGATCTAGGCCTCAATTGTCACCAAAACATATCAGATGATTAACAAATGATTTACTGTTAAATCTAAGAGAAAATGCTACCTCAGTGAAAATTACCAAATTGACCACAAGAGGGCACACTTTCAATTACTGTAAATAGATGGAAAAATAGTAAACACAGATTTTCTAAAATCAGTACATCAAAAGTTGGCCAGAATCTCTGGAATTGGTTGTTCAACATTGTTAGAAAGCAAAAAAAAAAAAAAAAAAAAAAAAAAAATCTTTGTGTGTAATATTCTGTTTAAAGACACAGAGAAACTGTATGCATTTAAATATAAGAAAAACTTATATACACAGATTTCTATATTTATACTAATTTAAAAGTATGGAATGATCTTATCAGCCATCTTAACTCTGTTAGCTACTTGGGATTTGGTTGCCCTAAGACTCCTTTAAAAAATTCCTCATTCCTTTTTTTGCATCTCATTTGTAGCATAGTTCCTATGAGCAACTGAATTCTTCAAGACCTAGCAGGAGGCCGGCGCCGCGGCTCACTAGGCTAATCCTCCGCCTTGCGGCGCCGGCACACCGGGTTCTAGTCCCGGTTGGGGCGCCGGATTCTGTCCCGGTTGCTCCTCTTCCAGGCCAGCCCTCTGCTGTGGCCAGGGAGTGCAGTGGAGGATGGCCCAGGTGCTTGGGCCCTGCACCCCATGGGAGACCAGGAAAAGCACCTGGCTCCTGGCTCCTGCCATCGGATCAGCGCGGTGCGCCGGCCGCAGCGCGCCGGCCGCGGCGGCCATTGGAGGGTGAACCAACAGCAAAGGAAGACCTTTCTCTCTGTCTCTCTCTCTCACTGTCCACTCTGCCTGTCAAAAAATTAAAAAAAATAAATAAATAAAATAAAAATATTAAAAAAAAAAACCCTAGCAGGAGAACTAATGGAATATGCTTCAGATACTTTAGTAAATTCTTCCAATTAAACAGGTAAAATAATTAATTAAAATACCTGGAGGAGTACTTGAGAAAAGATTGCACATAAATCTTGGATATTTCATGTATAATTTGCACACCTATTCTATTCTGCTGTAATCTGCTCAAAGACAGCATTTCAACACTTTCTGTATCATCAGTTTTCTCTCTTACAGAATAATTCTAATTAGCATAAAAATGTATGTTGATAAATTCCCTTATTCTTAGCACAAAGCAAATAGTCTTATCTTGACTCTTAAATACACCTCCAACAATTCCTTAATTATTCTATTCCTTTACACAGTAAAAATCCATTCAGTTGTCTATATTAATAACTAATTCCTATATTTTCTATTTAATCCACATATGAATTTTAAATTCTTATCATTACACCAAATGTCTTGCTGGTTAGTAATGGCACTAACATTGCAAAATTCAATAAGCAGTTCAACCTAGCATTTAGAGTTGATCACCATTTCTTTTTTGAATAATTCTATACCTGTCTTTGCAGAACAACATATTCTTCTAGTTTCTCCTCCAGTTATTCTAGCCATACTCTTGAACCTTCTTCTGGTTTCTTCTCTTCTTCCTATTCTCTCTCACTCCTTTGTTGATCTCATTTTAGTCTCATGACAGCACCTTTATCTGGATGACTCCCAGATATATACTTCCAACTCTAATTCTCTCTGATCTAGACCAAAGATTGGCAGTCTTATTACTGACTTTTTAGAGTACTATCGATATGCTCTGGATAAAAGTACTTTATTAAATGAGGGTATCTTAAAAAGCTTGTGGAAAAATGGAAGTTTTTTTTTAGTGAGAAAAAATTTGAAATCCACAGTTTTGTCATAATATACACATTTTTCATAAACTTTCTGAAGACCGCTCATATGCATGTATCCAACATTTTGTTTGCACCAAAATAAACTCATCTTCTCGTTCCATTTTGCTTATGTTTTGAAAATATTTTCCCCAGCACTTTGGATTTCCATTCTCTTACCGTTACCTTTTGAAGAGTTAAAGATTAATTTTTCATTTTAAATCCAATTTATCAATTTGTTCTTTTGTTGACTGCTAATTTTTAGTACTATACATAAGAAATTTGTCTAACCCAAACTCACAAAGCTGTTATCCTATTTTTTTTCTAGAAGTTTTGTTTCTGTTGACCTCTATCATCCTTTTAAAATTTATTTATTTATCTAAAGATTTATTTATTGGGGCTGGCGCTGTGATGCAGCAGGTTAAAGCCCTGACCTGAAGCACCGGCATCCCACATGGGAGCTGGTTCTAGTCCCAGCTGCTCCTCTTCCGATCCAGCTCTCTGCTATGGCCTGGGAAAGCAGTAGAAGATGGCCCAAGTCCTTGGGCCCCTGCAACTACGTGGTAGACTGGGAAGAAGCTCCTGGCTCCTGCCTTTGGATTGGCGCAGTTCCAGCAGTTGCAGCCATCTGGGGAGTGAACCAGCAGATGGAAGACCTCTCTGTCTCTACTCTCTGTAACTCTTTCAAATAAATAAAAAAAAAATCTTAAAAAAAGATTTATTTATTATTTATTTGAAAGGCAGTTTCAGAGAGGCAGAAGCAGAGACAGAGAGGTCTTCCATCTGCTGGTTCACTTCCCATATGGCTTTAACAGCAGGAGCTGAGCCAATCTGAAGCCAGGAGACAGGAGCTTCTTCTGGGTCTCCCACCCAGGTTTAGGAGCCCAAGGACTTGAGCCATCTTCTACTGCTTTCCCAGGCCATGCATCCGAAACAGAGCAGCCTGGATTTAAACCAGTGCCCATATGGGATGCTGGCACTGCAGGCTGCAGCTTTACCCGCTAAGCCACAGTGTCGGCCCCTAGGTTTATTTTTGTATACAGTGTGAGTTATGGAACAAGTTTCATTTTTTTCTTTTTGGATATGAATATACAATTGTTCCACACCAATTTTTTTTTTTTAAGATTTATTTATTTATTTGAAAGGCAGAGTGCAGAGATAAAAGGAGAAAGCACCATTGGCTCACTCTCCAAATGGCTGCAATGGCCTGGGCTGAGCCAGGCCAAAGCCAGGAGCCAGGAGCCAGGAGCCTCTTCTGGGTCTCCCATCTCGGTGCATAGGCCCAAGTACATGGGACATCTTTTGCTGCTTTCCCAGATGCATGAGCAGGGAGCTAGATAGGAAGTGGAGCAGTGGGGACTCAACCTAGCACCCACATAGGGTACCAGCACTGCAGGTGGAGACTTAGCCTTTTACATCACAGTACTGGCCCTATACCAATTGTTGAAAAGAATATTCTTTCCAAACTGAATTGCCTCTGCACTGTTGGAAAACATCAATTATATTTCTTGGCCTTTTATTCTGTTCTAATCAATACACTGTTAACAACAACTACACTGTCTTGATTATTGTCACCTTGTAATAAGTCAAGAAGTTAGATACTATTAGCTGAAATTTCTGTTTTTTCTTTTATTCCTCTCTCCAAACTTTCTGGTTCTGTTTTCAACAGTTACATATGAGTTTTAGAAATATATTGTTGGGGCAACTGTTTTCACACTGTTTGGGATGCCTGTACTCCATACTGGACTGCCTGATTCCAGTTCTCCCATGCTTTAGATCTAGCTTCCTATTGATGTGGCATTCTGGAAGGCAGCAGATGACACTCAAGTACTTGGGTTCCTTTCACCCACATAGGAGACCTGGATGGAGTTCCTGGCTCCTAGCTTCAGGATGGCCTAGCCCTGGCTATTAGGGGCATGAGGTAGGGAGTGAAACAGCAGATGGAAGGTATCTTTCTTTCTCCCCCAATCCCCTAGGGCTTTTGGGGGGCATTTGAGGAGAGAACCAACAGATGGAAGGTCTCTTTCTCTGTCACTCTGTCTTTCAAATAAAGAAATCTTGAAAAATTATCCTGACAGTTTCTACAAAATTGCTGGGAGTATGATAGCACATTGTTTCTCCTAGTCAATTCTGTAGACAAAATTTTTCTCATGCTGTTATTTTTTCTGTAAATGTCTGGTGAATTCACCAATAAAGCCATGTGGACCTCGAGTTTCCATTGTGGGAAAGTTTTAAACTATAAATTAAATTGCTTTAAAAGATACAGGGCTGTTCAGGTTATCTATTTGCACTTAATGAATGTCATTTTGTGCTTTCAAGGTGTTTTCTCATTTCATCTAAGTTATCAAAATTATAGGTATAATATATAACATGTCTACTGTCTTTTATGCACCTACAGTGCTGTCATCTATCTCATTTACAATATGGGTAAATTTGAGCCTCCCCCTTCCCAACACTCTAGCTTGTCAATTTCATCAATTTCCCAAAGAACCTCCTGTTACTTTTCTTGATTTTTTTCTATTTCACTGGTATCTGGTTAGATTTTTTTTTTTACTTCATTTCTTCTGTTTATTTATTTATTTTTGACAGGAAGAGTGGATAGTGAGAGAGAGAGAGACAGAGAGAAAGGTCTTCCTTTTTCCATTGGTTCACCCTCCAATGGCCGCTGCGGCCGGCGTACCGCGCTGATCGGAAGCCAGGAGCCAGGTGCTTCTCCTGGTCTCCCATGGGGTGCGGGACCCAAGGACTTGGGCCATCCTCCACTGCACTCCCGGGCCACAGCAGAGAGCTGGACTGGAAGAGGAGTGACCAGGACAGAATCCAGCGCCCCTACCAGGACTAGAACCCGGTGTGCCGGCACCGCAGGTGGAGGATTAGCTTATTGAGCCGTGGTACTGGCCTCTTCTGTTTATTTTGGGTGGAGTGTGCTGTGCTTTTTCTATTTTCTTATGCAGAAAACCAAGGTCACTGATTTGTTTTTTTTTTTTTTTTTTTTTTAAAGATTACTTATTTACTTGAAAGTCAGAGTTACACAGAGAGAGAAGGAGAGGGAGACAGAGAGAGAGGCCTTCCACCCACTGGCTCACTTCCCAATTGGCCACAATGCCCAAAGCCAGGAGCCAGGAGCTTCCTCAGGGTCTCCCAAGTGAGTGCAGGGGCCCAAGGACATGGGCCATCTTCTACTACTTTCCCAGGCCACAGCAGAGAGCTGAATCGGAAGTGAAGCAGCCAGGACCAGTGCCCACATGGGATGCCGGTATTGCAAGAGGTGGCCTTACCTGCTATGCCACAGCACTGGCCCCCAGGGTCATTGATTTGAATGCCTTCTTTTATATAAGGATGTTTAATGCTATAAATTCCTTCCATACATTTCTTTAGAGGCATCCCACAAATTTGGATATTCCAGTATACTTTTGATTAGGAGCTAGACAGCAAATATCCTTTCCTTGTTCCTATTCTTAGGGGAAAAGTGTTTACAGTATTTCACTATTACATTTGATTTGGCTGTAGGTTTTAAAAAATATCTTATATCAGATTAAAGGGGTTTTCCTATTTTACTGACATAATGAATAAATACTGAATTTTATGGGATTCTTTTTATTTAGTGCAATGATCACTTTTTTATCCTTTATTTCTGATAATGTGAATCATAATTGATATTCTTAATGTTAAATCAACCTTGTATTCCTTGAATAAACATTACTTTGTCATAACATATCTTCCTAATTTGATCTGCTAGTATTTAAAATTTTTACATGCATATCCATCATGAATATTGACTATAATGTTCTTTTCTTGAAATAACTTTACCAGTTTTGATATTAGTATTATACCAGCCATGTAAGATGAAATAGAAATAATACCTTCCTCCTATATTTTTAAAATGCGTTTAAAAAAGATTGATCATAAAATTACCTTTTTCTCTTGAATTTTACAGCTTTTGCAGCAATATGCTCTTTCATTTTTCAGATTGGTAATTTTCTTATTTTTTGATTAGTCTTAGTATAGGTTTACCAATTTTATTAACATTTCAAAGAAATAGACTTGTTGAGATTTTCTATTTCATTTATACTCTTGTTTTTAACATTTCTTTTTTTACTTTTTTTTTTTTAGATTTTTATTTACTTATTTCACAGGTAGCATTAGACAGTGAGAGTGAGTGAGAGAGAGGGAGAGACAGAGAGAAAGGTCTTTCTTCCGTTGGTTCACTCCCCAAATGGCCACAACGGCTGGAGCTATGTTGATCTGAAGCCAGGAGCCAGGTGCCTCTTCCTGGTCTCCCTTGCAGGTGCAGGGGCCCAAGTACCTGGGCCATCATCCTCCACAGCCTTCCCAGACCACAGAAGAGAGCTGGACTGGAAATGGAGCAACCAGGACTAGAACCGGCACCTATATGGGATGCCGGCGCCACAGGTGGAGGATTAACCTAGTGTGCCATGGCACCGGTCCCCAAACATTTCTTTTCTTCAACTTACATGACTACATATCCAAGAGAAAAACATGTTCATAAAAAGACTTGTATACAAATGTCCATAAAGGCTTTGCTCAGAAATATCCAGTCGGTAATAAAAAGTCTCTCAACAAAGAAAAGTTCAGAACCAGATGACTTTTATTGTCAAATCCTACCAAACTGTCTCAGAAAAGAGTGAACCCTTCCCAAATTTCATCTACAAGGCCAGCATTATCTTGATTCCAAAACTAGGCAATGATACAAAAACAAAAATAAAACCATAGACCAACATCCCTGATGAACACAGATGCAAAAATTCTCAACAAATTACTAGCAAATCAAATCCAATAGCACTTCAAAAATATTCACCATGTTCAAGTGAGATTTATCCCAGGGATACAAATATAAATCAACACACACAAACCTATAAACAAAATCCATTACAGCAACAGAATGAAGGATATGATCATCTCAACAGATGCAGAAAGAACACCTGATAAAACTGAACATCCTTTCATAATAAAAACCCTGACAAATTGGATGTAGAAGCAACACATCTCAACATAATAAAGTCTATACACGACAAACCCACAGCCAACATCATATTGAATGAGGAAAAGCTGAAAGTATTTCCTCAAAGAGTTGGAACATGATCTTTGAGTATCTACTCTTATCACACTTAATATAGCAGTGGGAGTTTCAAAGTAATTAGGAAAGATAAAGAAATGAGGGGCCCGCGTGACGGTGCAGTAGGTTAATCCTCGGCCTGCGGTGCTGGCATCCCATATGGGCGTCGGTTCTAGTCCGGCTGCTCCTCTTCCAATCCAGCTCTCTGCTATGACCTGGGAAGGCTGTGGAGGATGGCACAAGTATTTGGGCCCCTGCACCTGCATTGGAGACTGGTAAGAAGCACCTGGCTCCTGGCTTTGGATTGGCGCAGCTCCGGCTGTTGTGGCCATTTGGGGAGTGAACCAATGAACGGGAAACCTTTCTCTCTGTCTCTCCCTCTCACTGTCTGTAACTCTACTTCTCAATAAATAAATAAAATCTTAAAAAAAAAAAAAGAAATGAAAAGCACATAAACAGGAATGAGGAAGTCTGTCTGCAAATGACATGATTCTATAAATACAGAAACCTAGAGATTCCACCAAAACGTTATAATTGATGAATGAATTCAGCTTAGTTGCAGAAGACAAAATCAGCACACACACAAAAATCCATATCCCGTTTATACACCAATAATGAGCTTGCCACAACATAAATTATTATTATTAACATCATCCTCTTCCTTTCATTTATTTGAAAGCCAGAACTACACAAAGAGAAGGAGAGGCAGAGAGAAAGAAAGAAAGAGAGAAAGAGAGAAAGAAAGAGAGAAAGAGAGAGAGAAAGAGAGAGAGAGAGAGAGAGAGAACCTGCTGGTTCACTCCCTAATTGGCTGTAAAGGTTGGAGCTGTGCCGATCCAAAGCCAAGAGCCAGGAGCTTCCTTTGGGTCCCCCACATTTGGTTGCAGGGTCCCAAGGACTTGGGCCATCTTCTATTGCTTTCCCAGGCCACAGCAGAGAGCAAGCGTTGGCCCTACTACAACATAAATTATAAGAGTAATACCACTGACAACAGCTACAAAATAAATAAAAGAGCTTAGAGTAAATTTAGCTAAGGATGTGAAAGACCCTTAAAATCAAAATCACAAAACACTATGCAAGAAATTGAAGAAGAGATATAAAGAGGGGAAGACTTCCCATATTCACAGATTAGAAGAACATTATTAAAATGTCTATATCTCCCAAAGCAATTTACAGATTCAATGCATTTCTCATTAAAATACCAATGACATTCTTCACACAACTAGAAAAAACACTCCTAAAATTCACATGGAAGCACATAAGGTCCCAAACAGTCAAAGCAATCTTGAACAAAAAGAACAAAGCTGGGAGCAGCACAATATTTGATTTCAAAACATGCTATAGAATTACTATAATGAAAACAGCATGGAACTGGTACATAAACAGACACACAGATACAGAGATTTCTGAAATAAATTCAAATATCTAAGGCCAAGTAATTCTCAAAAAAGGCACCAAAAAACCACACTGGATGAGCAATGGTTTTTCAATAAATGAAGCTGAGAAAATTGGACATTCACATGCAGAATATTAAATTTCATCCCTTTCTTTTTATCCTATGCAAAAATAAACTAAAAGTAGATCAAAGATCTAAATTTAACACCTAAAACTACTAGAAGAAATCACAGGGGAAATACTTTAACACGTTGGTATAAGCAACAGTTTTTATGATAAAACACCAAAAGCACAAGTAACAGAAGGGAAACTAGACAAAAAGGACTATACCAAACTAAGAAGCTTCTGAACAGCAAAAAAGGAGAAAAAAAAAAAAGAAAGAAACAAAAAAGAACAACGAGACAACTGACAGAATGGCAGAAAATATATAGTTATCTGACAGAGGATTAATAGCCAGAATCTATAAGGAATTTAAAAAAAATTGAACAATTAAAAAAAATCTAGTTAAGAAATGTGCAAAAGATCTAGATATTTCTCAAAAGAAATACAAATGGCCAACAAATATATGAATAAATGCTCACTAACAAAACCACAGAGATACCATCTCACTGCAGTTAGATTAGCTACTATCAAAAAGAAAAAAGTAACAAATGTTTCTCAGGATGTGGAGAAAAAGGAACCCCTATACAATGATGGCTGAAATGTATATTAGTACAGCCATTATGGAGAGCAGTGGGACAGTTCCTTAGAAAACTAAAAATAGATAAAACTGTATGACCTAGCTATCTCATTTCTTTACATGCAAGGAAATGAAATTAGCATTTCAAAGAGATACCTGCACATTCATGTTCACTGCAGCACTATTCACAATAGCTACAATATGGAGTCAAACTAGGTATCTACTGATGGATGGATACAGAAAAAGAAAAAAATCAAATTCAGAAATTACAGCAAAACGATGGAACTGGAATCATTATATTAAATTAAATAAGCCTTACATAGAAAGAAAATATCACATGTCATCTTTGATATGTGAAGTTTAAAAGATAGCATCTGAACTTAGAAGATTAAATTGGGGATGGCTGGGGGAAGGACTGTATAAAAGGAGGTTGGATAGCAGGCACCAAAACACTGTTAAATGGAGGTAGTAAGTGCTACTGTTCACACTGGAATGACTATATTTGACAAAAATGTGTTATATACCATATAAAGAACTGGAATTGAGGAGTTGGTAGGCTCTAAACATACAGAAAAGAAAATCAAAATGCTAACTGGCTGATTTGATCAATATGTGCTGTATACATGTATTGAAATATACTGTACCTCATAAAAAAGTATGTTTTGTTTTTAAAGATTTATTTATTTAATTGAAATAGTTACAAAGAGAGAGAAGGAGAGGGAAAGAGGGAGAGAGAGAGAAAGAGAGAGAGAGGTCTTTCATCCACTGGTTCACTCACTAGTTGGCTGCAATGGCTGGAGGAGCTGTGCTGATCCGAAGTCAGGAGCCAGGAGTCAGGAGCTTCTTCTGGGTCTCCCACGCGGATGCAGGGGCCCACAGATTTGGGCCATCCTCTACTGCTTTCCCAGACACATTAGCAGAGAGCTGGACTGGAAGTGGAGCAGCCGGACTTGAACCAGTGCCAATATGGGATGCTGGGGCTGGCCCCAAGTACAAGTATTATACATTAATTTAATAATATGTATCTATTGCCAGTAAACCAGACTTACAATTCTGGCATATTTGCACAAGGGAGTAAGAATGGGGGGCCTGCGCTGTGCTTAGCAGGTAAAGCTGCCACCTTCAGGGCCCACTAAGCATATGGGTGCCAGTTCGAGTCCTGGTTGCTCCACTTCCCATCCAGCTCTCTGCTATGCTTGGGAAAGCTCTGGAAGATGACCCAAGTCCTTGGCTCCCTGCACCCATGTGGAAGACCCAGAAGAAGCTCCTAGCTCCAGATCAGGATCAGCGCAGCTCCAGCCATTGTGGCCACCTGGAGAGTGAACCAGCAGATGGAACCGCTGCCTCTCTGTAACTCTGCCTTTCAAATGAATAAATAAACAAATCTTAAAAAAAGAAAAGAAAAATGGGGTTATTGATACAACAATATGGATGTATTTTTTTTAATTTCTAAAGATCAAGCTTAATGAAGCACAAATTGTGCATTTTAAAATTTATGCTTTAAGGTATATAGTTTGATGAGTAAAATTTCATAATTGTTCAAATAACTATTTCCTAATAAATCAGTTCCTTTTTTGAAAACAAAATTTATTTTGCCAGAGAAGCCTTTTATTTAAGGAATACAAACTTCATGTATTTCATAAGTACAACTTTAGGAATATAGTGATTCTTCTGATCATACCTGCCCTCCTACCCACACTCCCACCCCTCTTCCTCCTCCCTCTCCCATTCCCAGTCCCATTCTAATATGGATGCATCTTAAAGGCATACTAAGTGAAAGAAGCCAAATACAAAAAGCACATACTGTATAATCCCACTTATATTAAATTCTGAAGCAGGCAAAACTAATTGAAGGTGGGGGAAAGACCACTAGAACAATGGTTTGTCTATCTGACTACAAAGGGGCATGCGAAAACTTTCTGATGTGATGAAAATGTTGTCAAACATGAGTGGGTATTTGTCATATAAGTGACACTTGTCAAAATTTTATAGCTGCTTTCTATTTTGATGTAAATAATTACCAAATGCAAAAAAAAAAAAAACCTGTAAAAGTAAGTGGTTGAAAGATAGGATGAGGCATAGATAACATTAAAATGAAAGCATGCTGATGACTATTCAAGTTTGGTGATGGGTACTGGAATTTCATTATACCCTTCTGTATACCTCCACATATTTAAACTTTTCCATAATAAAAAGTTTTCCAAAAGTGAGGAGACATTTTTGTTGAGGGTAAAATACTATTTGTCTTCAGATAAGATCAACATTAATTAAAGCTTAAAAAAAAAAAAAAAGCCCTGCCCTACTAACTGCTAAGCTAGACTGTAATACTGCAATGGTTTCAAAAACCCATAAAAGAATACAAAGAATCAAATAAGGGCACACTACTTAAAAAGTCTTTAAAAAAATGTAATGAAGGGGAATATGTTTGATGCAGCAGACACACCCAACATCCCATATTGGTATGCCTGGTTCGGGTCCTGGATACCCCAGATCCAGCTTTCTGCTGAACACCAACCGGGGAGGCAGTAGGTGTTGGCTCAAGTATTTTGGTACCTCTCTCTCATGTGGGAGACCCAGATGGAGTTCAGGCTCTTGTCTACCCACAGATGTTATGAGCATTTGGTAGTGAACCATCAGATGGAAGACATCCTCCATCTGTCTGTCTGTCTCTCTCTGCCTTTCAAATAAAACGAACAGAAAAAAATATAAGATGGAATTAAAAGGTAAGTTTATTTTGCTACAAAGTTTTTTTGAAGTATCTGTAAATTTTTTAATATGCATTTCTGAAAATGTTTTGACAATCTCCCTTATAATCAGTAAATAACATAATGCATGAAAAATGCGATGAATATAAGAGAAAATACCGGAATTGGTTTTCAGGAGAGATAAACTTTTGAAAAATCAATTCAAACCAATAAAAGCCCCTTATTAAGAATTCTTTGTTAGTTTTTAAATTTATACAGTATTCTCAAAATATTTTAAGTAGTTCAAAATACAGGGTAAAAAGCTAATACATATTACCTTCAGTAAGCTTTTATGTTTTCCAATAGATTCCTCTATTATCCCATTTTATAGGATGTAGGTGCATAAATTATAGATGTATTGCTTCTAAATCAGTATACCCATGTTCAATGAACTAATCATAACATGCAGGTTTTATGTGCCACAGCACTGGCCCATTGATAGCATCACATGCCATATGCTTTTTGCATATAAAATTTAAAAATTTGCTTTAAAAATTCCATCATTATCAATTTTTCATTAGGAAAAATTTACTTTAAGTAGAGTTTGACTTATTTACTGACCTGCTACATGAAAGTGAACTTTCTATGAAACAAAGATTATAAAAAAGAAATACACCCAGAGGCAGAAGGCTAACAAAAACAGAGTCAAAAGGCTTTGTGTGGTATAGCATAATCTTCCAGGTAATGATTCAGAAGAGGGAAGGAACCTTAAAAACTTTTTAACTAAACCTTAAACTCTAAACAACATTTTTGTCACTGTCCATTTTGTTTCTTGCTCTTGAAAATATTAGGATATTAACTAGTGATTTCTTGCATCCAGAATGTCATAGCTCATAGAAGAATGCAAAAGAGGCTGGCACCACAGCTCACTAGGCGCTGGCACAGCAGGTTCTAGTCCCGGTCGGGGCGCCGGATTCTGTCCCGGTCGCCCCTCTTCCAGGCCAGCTCTCTGCTGTGGCCCGGGAGTGCAGTGGAGGATGGCCCAAGTGCTTGGGCCCTGCACCCCATGGGAGACCAGGAGAAGCACCTGACTCCTGCCTTTGGATCAGCGTGGTGCGCCGGCCGAAGCGCACCAGCCGTGGCGGCCATTGGAGGTTGAACCAACGGCAAAAAGGAAGACCTTTCTGTCTCTCTCTCTCACTATCCACTCTGCCTGTCAAAAAAAAAAAGAAGAAGAAGAAGAACTTTTATTGTTCTTTATGAATCTAAGTAAAATTGGGAATTATAGAAAAGGGATGTAGAAAAATTTTTCAAATTGTTTTAACACATGAATTCTTACACAAAAATACAAAAACAAATTAGACTTAAAAATGAAACTAAGGAGTATTTAGCCTAGTGATTCAGACACCAGTTATATGCCTATACCCCATTTTAGAGTGTGGGTTCCATACTCGCTGTAGCTCCAAAACTACCCTCGTTCCTGACTTTAGATTCCTGCTAATTCAGACAGTTGTAAGACAGTGGTGGGGGCTCAAATAACTGGATTCTTGCCATCCACGTGGGAGAACTGGAATGAATTCCCCTGGCGCCACGCTTTGGCCCAGCCTGATCCAGTCTCAGTCATTATAGGTATCTGGGGAGTGAATCAGTGAATGGGAATTCTTTCTCTGTCCTGTCTCAATCAAATGAACTAATTAAGACAAAAAGGAAACAAAAAGTTTTAATTTCAAAATAATGAATTGCCTGGATTTGAGGAAGCAGTTTAATCTCTACCAATATCTATCAGCTAAGTATTTTTATCATTGAGTGATAAAATTTATAAATCACTAATTTCCTCCTTTTTGCTAATCTGGTTTCTTGATTTTTAAAAAGGTAAATCATTACACATTCACCATCTTATAATGGATATCACCATTATAAGATATTCACCATTGTAAGATATTCACCATCTTAAAATGGATAGTGGCTGTTATGTACATAGTGGAAAACAAAACACATGATTAATATCCTCATGGAAGTTAGAGTCCAACAGAGATGACATATTAAATCATGCAACATAATTATTTTTGTAGCAACAAACATAATGGAAGATACTTACACTGTGATTAATATATGCCTGAAATTGTTGTAATGGATTTACATATTTTAACTCATTTCTCCCATAAAAATACACTCTACTTTACTTTCATTTTAAGATAAAATTTGAGCCACATAAAGGTTAAGTAATTTGCCCGAGGTCTGATTCCAGTTGCTTTTTATATTCTAGAGTCCTAGCATATTTGAGTCCTTTATATGAAAAGAACAAGGTACCCAGAGAAGAAAAAAGAAGGTAAATCAACACAAGATCAGGGGGAAAAGCTTATGAGTTAGCTTATGTGAGTTAGCTCATACCTGGTGTGACAGGTTTGTCAAGGGGCTTTCACTATGATTTTGATTTATGGCACTCAAAGAAAGGGTAATCTACTGGTTATATACTTGCCTATCTTGGAAACTTAGCATGGCACACTGTTGTTGCTTAGTTTTGAATCTATTTCTCCCTTTATACAAAAGGCTGGAGCTATTCATTAAAAATATTAATTTGAATTACAATTTACTGTCTACAGAGGGCAAAACTTTAAGGAACTGAATGCAACAATACTTCTGTTTTGTTTTTTCTTATATTAAAAGTTTGAAGGAGCTGGCACTGTGGGATAGTAGGCTAAGCCTCCACCTGTGGTGTTGGCATTCCATATAGGTGCTGGTTCACGTCTTGTCTGCTCCACTTCCAATCCAGGTCTCTGCTATGACCTGGGAAAGCAGCAGAAGATGGCCTAAGTCCTAGGGCCCCTGCATCCGCGTGGGAGATCCACAAAAAGTTCCTGCCTCCTGGCCCAGCTCCTGCTGTTATGGCGATTTGGGGAGTGAACCAGTGGATGGAAGACCTCTCTGTCTCTCCCTCTCTCAAATAAGAAAATTAAAAAAAAAAAATCTTAGAAAAAAATTGAAAAATTACAGATAAATGAAGTGCTAAGTAAAAAGACAAATTGTATACTCTTGAATAGTCACAAAATGAAAAATGATGCTCATGCAAAAACCTGCTCATGAATGTTCATAGTAGCTTCAACCACAATAGCTTACTGGAAACAACCCAAATGTCCTCCATTGCAAAAACCACTCAATAAAAAGGAACAAACTAGTGATATATAGATCAATTTGGATGATCTCAAGGAAATCACGCAGAGTGGGAAAATGCCAGTCTCAAAAGGATACAGAGTCTATAAACCCACTTATGTAACATTCTTGAAGTAATAACATTCTAGAGATGGAGAAGATGCTCTGGTAAAAGATTGGTGTGCAGGTGTGTGGCTACAATGAGGCATCACAAGCAAATGATGCTTCGGATTGGTCCAGCACCAGCCATTGTGGCCATCTGGGGATGATCCAGCAGATGGAAGACTTCTCTCGGGCCAGCACTGTTGCACAGTGAGTAAAGCCACCCGCTGCAGTGCCAGCATCCAAAGTGGATGCCGGGTCAAGTCCCAGCTCTCTGCTATGGCCTGGGAAAGCAGTAGAAGATGGCCCAGGTTCTTGGGCCTCTGCACCCACGTGGGAGACCAGAAAGAAGCTCCTGGCTCCTGGCTTTGGATTGGCGCAACTCCGGCCGTTGTGGCCAATTGGGGAGTGAACCAGCAGATGGAAGACCTCTCTCTCTCTGCCTCTCCTTCACTCTGTGTAACTCTTTCAAATTAATAAATAAATCTTTAAAAAAAAAAAAAGCAGATTTTCAAGGGGCAAGAAATGATCAGTGAATCAGAGTAAGAAATTATTGACAGGTCAGATAAAAAAGGACTGGGGGAGGTGAGTGAAGTGTTACATGATTTATTTTTTCCAATTCCCTATGACACTAATAAGCATATCAAAATTATAAATTATAAAAGGGCTGGAACTTGGCCCAGCAGTTTAAAATATACCAGTTAAGACACTTGTATTGCTTTTTGGGATGACTGAGTTCTGTTCCTAGCTCTAGCTCCTGGTTTCAGGTTCCTGCCAATGCAGACTCAGGGAGCCAACAGATAATAAGTAGTTGAGTTCCTGACTCCTAGCTTTGGCCCAGTCCTCCCCAGCTACTGCAGGTATCTGGGGAGTAAAGCAGTGAATGAGAGCTCTCTTTGATTCTCCTTTAAAAAATTGGAAAGCAATCAGTCTTTGTCCAATATAGTAGTTAACTCATTAGTATTATACATGCCCCTCAACTATTTAGATAAATCCAGTGCAGACTGAAAATATTACTAAGTCCCAAATGCATTTAATACACCTACTAAACATTAAGCTCACCAACACAGTACACTGCCAAGTATGAGCTGTTTACTGTCATGACGGCATGGCTGAATGGGAGCTATGGCTTGCTGCTTCTGCCCAAATCATGAGAGAGGATCAGAGTGCAAATCACTAGCACCAGAAAAGATCAAACATCAAAATAGAAAGTTTGATTTCTACTGGATATAGATGCCTTTAGTACTATAGTAAATTTGAAAAATCCTGCCAAACCACTGTAAATTGTGGACCTACATCCAAACTTTTATTACTGGACAAAGAAACATTTACACTAGCTGATGTAGAGACACTGCAGAGCAATCTAAAGGCAGAATGCTTTAAAATTTTTTCCTAAATTTTTCTAACATTATAATTTCTTTTAAGGTTACAGAGATCATTTTTAAATTACTTTTTAAAACAGATTTATTTCTTTATTTAAAAGGCAGAATTACAGAAAGTGGGCAAGACAGATGGATCTTTCATCTGCTGGTTCACTCCCCAGATGCCTGCAACAGCTGGAGCTGGGCCTATCCCGAAGCCAGGACTTCGTCCAGATCTCCCACATGGGTGCAGGTGCCCAAGTACTTGGGTCATCTTCTGCTGCTTTCCCAGGCACATTAGCAGGGAGCTGGATCGGAAGTGGTACAGCCAGGACTCAAACCTGTACCCATATGAGATGCTGTTGCCACAAGGGGCAGCTTTACCCACTATGCCCCAAAACCGGCCCATTAATTACCTTTTTTTTTTTTTTTCTTTTGAGAGGGAGAGAGCGCGTAAATGAGTGAGTTCTCCCATCTGCCAGTTCACTCTTCGACTGCTTGCAGGTCTGGTCATTGTTGGAGACAGGGGTTAGGACTCAATCCAGGTCTCCCACATGAGTGGCAGAAACTCAACTACTTGGGCCATCACTGCTTTCCTCCTAGGGTCTGCACTGGGAGGGAGTTGAAAACTGGAGCTAGAGCCAGGAATCCAACCCAGGTTCTCTGATGTGAGATGGGGGTGTCTTAATCCACCTGTTCCTGAAAAGGTAATTTTAATATAACTTCAAACTTAAAAAGTTACATAATGAGTACAAGAAAATGTCATAAACTTTATCTGGATTCACAAATTGTTTACACTTGCACCATCTGATTTAACATTCACAATCTTGCTTTGTGTGTGTGTGTATGTATGTCCTGGGAATGGCAGGAAATGACAGGAAAGTTTAGACAACAAAGTCCATTCTTCTACATACTTCAGTATATAGTACTGGCTTGAAAACAACTGCCTATTAATCTCCTCCCAGAACCAGTGGGCCAAGGTGAACATTTTTGTTTCTTGGAGATGGCAAAGGCACAAATGTACATGTCCAATTTTGCAAATGCTTTTCAAATCTTCAGTCATGACCTGATCACTAATTTCAATGGTCAACATAACTCCTTTGGCCAAATCCAAAGTCCAGGGGCAAGGAACTATTCTCTGCCCCTTTAGGAGTAGAAGGAATTGCAGTCATAAGGCAAGGGGCCTGGACAGAGGGATGATCAAAGAACTGGGGCTACTAATGCAATTTCTCACAGCCATTGAATCCAAGGTTATTGCGGATGGGATCTGGTATTGATTAAACCTTTCAGGTGATTTTCATATATGCTTAGGGGTAAAAAATCATGAGGCTCCAAAGACCATTGAGTTAATACTCAAAAATTTTCATTTCTAACAATTTTCCCTAATAATGTCGTTATTGCTGCTGATCTAAGGACTAACTGGGTTTGGAGATAAGAGTGAGACTTCTAGAGATGTCACTGGTAATGAATTTTGAAAGCCTGGCAGGGAAAAACGGAAAGGATGTTCTGGGCCAAGGGAAAAGAAGCTACAAAGGCAAACAGGTGTGAAACTGCATGAAAGGTTTAAGAAATTTCAAGCACTTCAGAATGAATACAATTGATAGGCATGGGGAGTAAGGAGGATTTAAAAAACAGACTGGAAACAGATCATGAGAAAGCCTTATGTGCTAAGAAGTCCAAATATGAAAGCTTCCAGGGAACCACAAAAAGATTTTATATAGAGATAATGATATGAATAGAACCTAGTGTTAAAACACGTTGTAGGGCAGCACTAGGAAAGATATAGAATGTACAAACTATAGCTAAGAACAACAATTAATAGGGAATACTTGCTTATTAATGAAGCAATTAATACCCTGAACCAAGAGAGGGCAAGGCAAAAGGGAGAAAGAGGTGGATATACGACTATACAAGAGATAAACTTAGTTACTACTTGAATGTGGCTAAGAAAAACCAAACCAAAACAAAACAAAAAAACAAAATAAGAAAACTACTAAAACTAATAAACAAGCTCAGCAAGGTCACAAGTAAAAAGATCAATAAATCAAAATTAATGGCATTTCTATATTCTAGCAAAAACAAGATCAAAACAATTAGACTCAAATCAGCAACTCAATGAATATTAAGGAATAAATTTTTTGAAAAGTACAAGATTTATATTTGTACACTGTCACAAAACACTGCTGAGAAAACAAGATCTAAAGACGTGGAGAAACAGCCCATGCTCATGGAGGGACAGATTCAAAATTGTTAATATGGCAACCCTCCTAGAATTGATGTACAGATTCAACATAATTCTTTTCAAACTCCCCACTGTCTTTTATGTAGAAATAAGTGTTCTTGATTTAATAGGGAATTATAAAAGACCTAAAAGAGACAAATCAATGTGAAAACAAAATAACAAAGTTGAAGGATTTATAATATCCAGTTTCAAAACTTACTATGACAGTATGAGGCAGGATAAAGTATAAGGGCTAATCAATGACGAGAACTGAGAGTTCAGAAGCAAATTTTTACATTTGATTGATATTTTACAAAGATGCTGTAACAATTAGACTAAAGATAGTCTTGACAACAAATGGTTTGCAGACAACTGGATATCCATATGCAGAAAAATGAATACAGACTGTTATTTCACACCATGCATAAAATTAATTCAAATGGGCTGAAGAACTTTATTCCTAACAGCCCAAAATCAGAAATGATTTAAGTACCTATCAACTAGTATATGGATATACAAAACATATCAATACCACGAAATATCATTTAGCTGCAAAAATACTGAAACTTGCCTTTCTATGGATGAATCTCAAAGCATGACAAGGGAAAGAAAGTAGATATAAAAGATGATATATGATATATGAAAACTTAAGAGAAACAGAAAGTAGATTAGCCTGGGAATAGAGAAGGAGTGTTAGGATTTGCAGACTGGCTAAAAATTGACTTGAGGAAAAAGTACTGAAGTGATGGAAAAGTTCTAATACTGGAAACTGCTGAATTATATATATATATAATATTATATGTATATAATATATAACATATAAAATATACATTATGTAAGTTATTCCTCAATAAAGTTGCAAAATAAAATACATTTGGATTTTGATCACCTTTAACTAGTTCTAAACTAGTTTAAACAGTGTAACTATATGTAATTAAAAATTTATTTTACATACCAAATACTAATAATTTCTGGGAATTAAAAAATATAATTTGGTTGTGAGTTAACTCTAACTGGCACTTGATAAAATTTCTTGAAAGAAATAAGGAAAGCAGTGTTATTCAAGCAAGCTTACATAGTGTCACCTGGGTATATTAAAGACTATTTCATCTACTGTGATAGTTGCACTCGATATAATTATCTTGTTTTGAATAAAATCACTAATATACAAGTGGAAGAACATCTTACAAATACTGTAGTCCAGCGCCTTTGTTTCACAAATAAGAGGAAATACAAAGAGATTATTATTATTATTATTTTAAATTTGACAGAGTTAGACAGTGAGAGAGAGACACACACAGACAGAAAGGTCTTCCTTCCGTTGGTTCACTCCCCTAATGGCCGCTATGGCCAGAGCCACACCAATCTGAAGCTAGGAGCCAGGTGCTTCCTCCTGGTCTTCCACAGGGGTGAAGGGGCCCAAGCACCCGGGCCATCCTCCACTGCCCTCCCGGGCCACAGCAGAGAGCTGGATTGGAAGAGGAGCAACCGGAACCAGAACCCGGCACCCAAATGGGATCCTGGAGCCACAAGCGGAGGATTAACCAAGTGAGCCATGGTGCCGGCCCCAATACAAAGAGATTAAATAGTGTTCAAGATCACTTCTCCAAAATGAGTTGCAAAAACTAACAGTCTTCAGACTTTCTTCTTTTCCAGGAATGAAATATGATTTGATTGAAAGAAGAGAGTGTTAAGAAGATTATATAAAACTAACAGGAAAAGCATTCAGGTAACAGCTAAGCAGATGATGAATTTTTCCTCCTATAAACAAATCTCTTGTAATTCCAAATTATTGGTTACTTTTATATTCTACAAAAAGGGAGAGAAACTTTGACGTATGTATTATCTTAGTTAATATTTGAGACCTCCCTATGAAGAATTACCAGAAACTAAGGTTCAAAATCATTAACTTGCCATGAGTAGAAAGCTTATAGATAACTGAGTCAGAATTTTAAAAAATTAAATTTAATTGCTTTTGAAGCCCATTTCCATACTCATTATTTGTCGCTTATCTCCAAAACAATTCCTTTCAATAAATACTGTTTGTGCTGACACCTCAAACATATAAATAGTGTTTATTGTTAAAGTCACAAAAAGTAGACATTTTAAAAGGATGAAGTAGGGGTGGGAGTTGTGGTACAGTAGAGTAGCCAAGACTCGAATATGATTCCATAATATGGGATGCAGGGGTCACAAGTGGCTGCTTACTCTGCTGAGTCACAAAGCTTGCCCCTAAAATCAGAGATTTTTTTAATGACTGAAGAAGTAATATGAAGAACTGAACACTCTATTTCTGATAAACCACAAGGTTTTTTGTCAAAAAGTTTCAGTGTTTAGGTTGGAAAAATAAACTTAGGTGGGAAAGGGGGAATTTCCTTAATATATATTTTTTTAATTTTTTATTTTTATTTATTTATTTTTTTTGACAGGCGGAGTGGACAGTGAGAGAGAGAGACAGAGAAAAAGGTCTTCCTTTTTGCCGTTGGTTCACCCTCCAATGGCCGCCGCGGCCGGCGCGCTGTGGTCGGCGCACCGCGCTGATCCGATGGCAGGAGCCAGGAGCCAGGTGCTTTTCCTGGTCTCCCATGGGGTGCAGGGCCCAAGCACCTGGGCCATCCTACACTGCACTCCCGGGCCACAGCAGAGAGCTGGCCTGGAAGAGGGGCAACCGGGACAGAATCCGGCGCCCCAACCGGGACTAGAACCCGTGTGCCGGCGCTGCTAGGCGGAGGATTAGCCTAGTGAGCCGCGGCGCCGGCCGAATTTCCTTAATATTAAATTTAGATTTTAAATATAAATAGCAAGTAATCTCTGAACCTCACAGAAAGTGAAATTTACTATTTAAGTTTAAAAACCTTTGAGACACAGTTGATCAGTTTATGAAAACAGAAAGGTGATAATCAGCTTACAGTATATGCATCATTAGAATTCAACAAACCTACATCATACTTCATTAGAAGCATGCTATGAAATATTTCTATGTAGACTAAAATGTATCTGACTTTGGATTAACTTTAACCAATATGAAGTGTAATCCACTATAAAATAAAATCTTGCTTCTCAATTTCAGCTCAATTCATTTAAGAGATTTATTCATTTATTTGAAAGTCAGAATTACAGAAAGAAATATCTTCCATCCTCTGGTTGATACCCCAGATGGCCGCCAACAGCCAGGGCTGGGCTAGGCCAGAGCCAAGAGCTTTATTCAGATTTCTCATGTGGCTGGCAGGGCCCAACACTTGGGCCTCATCTTCCACTGTTTTTCCCAGGCCATTAGCAGGAAGCTGGATTGGAAGTGGAGCAGCCAGGACAAGAACTGGTGGTACTCATATGAGATGCCTGGATTGCAAGTGGCAGCTTTACCTGCTACACCACAATGCTGGCCCCAACCCCATTCTTAACCAGTGTGTCTTCAGATTATGAGATCCAAGTTATCTAAGTACACTAGCAAAGCTCCTTAAGCCAATATTCCTAAATTGCTTACCTAAGATTTTCCTTTCTCATCATCTCACTCCCATTCACTCACTTTCGGGTACTTCTCCTATTGATAATATATGTGCTAAATTATATTTCACAAAAAATACACATTATAAAGTTATAGGATTTTTTTCAAAGTTTATTTATTTGAAAGACAGAGGTAGATAGGTGGCTAGGTAGGCAGGTAGATAATCTTTGATCTGTTGGTTCACTATCCAGATGTGCTCAACACAGCCCAGGCTCAGACAGGCCAAAGTCAGGAGCCCAGAACACCAAGTGGGTCTCCAGTGTGGATCACAGGGACCCAGTTACTTGAGACATCAGCTGCTGCCTTGGAGGGTACACTCTACCAGGAAGCTGAATTAGAAGCTGAGGGGGCGGCGCCATGGCTCAACAGGCTAATCCTCCGCTTGTGGTGCCGGCATACCAGGTTCTAGTCCTGGTCGGGGCACTGGATTCTGCCCCGGTTGCCCCTCTTCCAGTCCAGTTCTGCTGTGGCCCGGAAGTACAGTAGAGGATAGCCCAAGTCCTTGGGTCCTGCACCCGCATGGGAGACCAGGAGAAGCACCTGGCTCCTGGCTTCAGATCAGCGCGGTACACCGGCCGCAGCATGCTGGCCGTAGCAGACATTGGAGGGTGAACCAATGGAAAAGGAAGACTTTTCTCTCTGTCTCTCTCTCTCACTGTCCACTCTGTCAAAAAAAAAAAAAAAAAAAAAAAGAAACTGAGTGGGGCCTCAACTCAGGAAGTCCAGCCAATATGGGACATAGGTGTCCCACCTCTGTGCCACAAAACCCATAAAATAACTTGATAAACTCACAACAAAGAAAAGAAAGCTTACTCTGTTGCTTACCAACTTTTAAAAGTCTATCTTCTGGGGCCGGCGGTAGCGGGTAAAGCCAAGGCCTGCAGTGCTGGTATCCTATATGGGCGCCAGTTCAAGACCTGGCTGCTCCACTTCTGATCCAGCTCTCAGCTATGGCCTGGGAAAGCAATAGAAGATGGCCCAAGTCCTTGGGCCCCTGCACCCATTAGGAGACCTGGAAGAAGCTCCTGGCTCCTGGCCCCGGATCAGTGCAGCTCCGGCTGTTGTGGCCAATTGGGCAGTGAACCAGCAGATGGAAAACCTCTCCCTCCCTCCCTCCCTCCCTCCCTCCCTCCCTCCCTCTCTCCCTCCCTCTCTCTCTCTGCAACTCTTTCAAATAAATAAATAAATAATAATAAAAAAAAGTCTATCTTTCGGGGCCAGTGCTGCGGCGCAGCGGGTTAAGGGACTGGTTAAGAGTCCCGGTTGCTCCACTTCCGATCCAGCTCCCTGCTAATGTGCCTGGGAAGGCAGGGGAGGATGGCCCAAGTCCGTGGGCCCCTGGACCCAAGTGGAAGACCCAGAAGAAGCTCCTAGCTTTGGATTGGCTCAGTTCCAGCCGTTACGGCCATTTGGGGAGTGAAGCAGCAGATGTAGCACCTCTCTATCTTTACCACTCTCTTTCAAATAAATAAAGTAAATGTTTAAAAAAAAAAAAAAAAGGTCTATCTTCCTAAATAAATTTTAAAACATGGGCAGAAGAAGAAAAAAAGCAAATTGGAAAGAACTGGAGTTGGTCAAAAACAGATATCCAGATAAACACTGGAAACTTAGGACTTGGTGATCACAACAATATTTGGTGCTCATTTCACTCAGTAGACTATAAATGGTTATACATATGGAAAACTCAAGACAACCACACCTGGAGAAAAGGAGAAAAAAAGGGAAGGAATCACTCAGGAAGTTCTTAAAGCTAAAACTATTGATTTTTAGACTTCTTCTCCCTAAGTGGCCTAGGCACTTGAATCCAACAATGTTATTTCTGTCTGCAGAATAGGAAACAGCATTATTTAAAACATAGAACTATCTACTTTAGATCATTTTTATTTGAGGTATTACTGCATATGCAACTGCTTACTTATCAAAAATATCCAGAGATTTTCATGGGCAAATTCAACATTTATACTGCTCCAAGTTCATTATCCTGTTCTATCTAATCTATCTTTAAAAACATTGCTTGGGGGCCGGCACTGTGACACAGCAATTTAAGCTTGGGTCTGCAGTGCCCGCATCCACATGGGCACTGGTTTGAGTCCCGGCTGCTCCACTTCTGATCCAGCTCCCTGTTAATGTGTCTGGGAAAGCAGCAGCGGGTGACCCAGCTACTTGGGATCCTGCACCCCTGTGGGAGACCCGAATGAAGTTTCTGGCTCCTGTTTTCAATCTGGCCTAACCCTGGTTGGTGCAGCCATTTCCGGAATGAAACAGCAGATGGAAACTCACTCGCTCACTCTCTTTTCTCTCTCTGTAACTCTGCCTTTCATATAAATAAATGTAAAAAACAAAACAAAAAGCCACAAACCATTGCTTGGGCACCAGTTCAAGAACCAGCTACTCTACTTCTGATCCAAGTCCCTGCTAACATGCCTGGTAAAGCAGCAGAGGATGGCTCAAGTCCCTGGGCCTCTGCCACCAAAGTGAGAGACCTGGAAGAAGCTCCTGGCTCCATGTCAGCATAGTTCTGGCTATTGTGGCCATTTGGGGATTGAACAAGCAGATGGAGATTTCTCTGTCTCTCCTCCTCTCTCTGTAAACTATGCCTTTCAAATAAATAAATGTTTTGGCCGGCGCCGTGGCTCACTAGGCTAATCCTCTGCCTGCGGTGCTGGTACTCCGGTTCTAGTCCCAGTAGGGGTGCTGGTTCTGTCCCGGTTGCTCCTCTTCCAGGCCAGCTCTCTGCTGTGGCCTGGGAAGGCAGTGGAGGATGGCCCAAGTCCTTGGGCCCTGCACCCGCATGGGAGACCAGGAGGAAGCACCTGGCTCCTGACTTTGGATCGGCACAGCGCGCTGGCTGTAGCAGCCATTTTGGGGGTGAACCAATGGAAGGAAGACCTTTCTCTCTGACTCTCTCTCACTGCCTAGCTCTGCCTGTCTAAAAAAATAAATAAATAAATAAAAGTTTTTAAAAAGAAAAACCATTGCTTGAGTTATTCTTCTAAAATCATGATTTGCTTAGGTATTCTCATGCTATCTCTAACATGAAATTCTATTTCTTTTATTCTACATTATTATATAAAATCTTAAATTTCATGCCTGACGATAAAGATATTATTTATTTTTATATTCCAGCTGCCTACCACAATGCGGGAAAGTTTTACATGATAAATAAATGTCATGTTGAACTGAACTTTTAGCCTGTTAAGCATTTTACCATACATATATATGATGTACAACCAAACCAGCTTTTGAGAAAGGCTTGTTCTAATACTCTATCAAAAACAGAATTAGGGGGGCCAGTGTTGTGGCATGGCAGGCAAAGCCACTGCCTGCTATGCTGGCATCCCTTATGGGTGTTAGTTCATGCAGATGCTCCATTTCTGATCCAGCTCCCTGGTAATAGCCTTGGAAAAACCAGCAGAAGATGGCCCCAAGTGTCTGGGCACCTGCCACCATGTGGGAGAGCAGATGAAGCTACAGGCTCTAGGCTTTGGCCCAGCCTACTCCTGGCTACTGGGGCCATTTGGGTAGTGAACCATGGCTGAGAGATCTCAGTCTCTCCCTCTCTATCACAGTAACTCTTCCAAATAAATTTTTTTTTTTTTAATTTTTTGACAGGCAGAGCGGACAGTGAGAGAGACAGGGAGAAAGGTCTTCCTTTGCCGTTGGTTCAACCTCCAATGGCCACTGTGGCCAGTGCGCTGTGGCCGGCGCACCGCGCTGATCCGATGGCAGGAGCCAGGAGCCAGGTGCTTCTCCTGGTCTACCATGGGGTGCAGGGCCCAAGCACTTGGGCCATCCTCCACTGCACTCCCGGGCCATAGCAGAGAGCTGGCTTGGAAGAGGGGCAACTGGGACAGAATCCGGCGCCCCAACCGGAACTAGAACCTGGTGTGCCAGCGCCGCAGGTGGAGGATTAGCCCAGTGAGCTGCGGCGCCGGCCAAATTTTTAAAAATTGATCAAGAAGAACTTTTTTCTTACCTACCTACCTACCTACCTATCTAGGTTGCTAGCTAAAATATGCACAGTGACCATGAAGTTACTTTAAATGAACATAAGCAATGTAGATACAAAACAATGGAAAGTGACATTTTGGGGATCCTATGCCCAAAGCAACAAATCTAGTTGACTGTCAGCACTGTATATGACCAACATTCAAGTGTTCAAGAAAAGCTGGAAATCTGTCCTACCATCTTTTTTTTTTAATGTGGTTTCTTTTTTTTTTTTTTAAAGTTTTTATTATTTTTATTTATTTGAAAGGCAGAGTTACAGAGAGAGGGTGGAGGGAGGTGGAGAGAGAGAAAGATCTTCTATCCAATGATTCACTTCACCAAATGGCTGCCAGCTGCTGAGGCTGGGCCAGGGTGAAGCCAGGAGCCTAGAACTTTAACTGGGTCTCCTACATGGGTGCAGGATTCCAAGGAGTTAGACCATCTTCCGTTGCTTTCCCAGGCACATTAGCAGGGAGCTGGATTGTAAACAGAGTAGCTGGGACTTGAACCCGCCCATATGGGATGCCAGTGTCACAGCCAACAGCTTACCCTGTTACTCCACAATGCTGACCTTCTAAATAAACATGGCTTAAAAACAAAACAAAACAAAACAAAACAAACCACTGTTTATTTAATTATTTGAGAGGCAGAGAGAGAGAGAAAGAAAACAGGCAGGCAGGCAAGCAGGCAGAGTTCCCATCCTCAAATGCACACAACACATGACCCTGTTAGCCTGAACCCAGGAGCTGGGAGCCCAACTACTCTAGCCATCACTTTGTAATGCCATAGGGTGCATACTATCAGAAAGCTGAAATTGAGAGCAGGGACAAGACTGAAACTCAGGTACTCTAACATGGAATGCAGGCATGCTAACTGGCAGGGCAAATGCTTACCACTAATGTGGTTTCCTAATTTTACAACTTAGTTACTTTCTTTTTTTAAAAAAGCAAGGTTTAAGAAAATAAGTTTGTAAGATGGATTGGGTCTACAGGCCTTTAGTTTGTGACCTTTGAAACAAATGGATGGCAGATTATTTGGTTTGGGTCAAAGACTCTAAACACTGTTTTGATTCTTTGATTTACTTCCTACCTCCTTCCTTGGGTTCACAGCCATTCTACCTTTTCCATTTCTCAATATGATTCAATCATATTGGCTTTCTTGTAGTTCCAGAGTCTTCTTTCAGCTTTATTTAGTTCATAAGCCTCCAGCCTGGAAATCTACACACTTCTTCAAGTGTCAACTACCCCTCAACAACTCCTCTGACTAATCCCTAAACTGGTATGGTTTTTCCTTGACTAGGTAAATACTCTGTCAAATATATTCACAACTGCTGCTGTGAATAACTATAATGAAAACAGATTAAAATAAAATAAATCTATGATCTAGAGGTCTGGGAGACTGGATATGGAATACAGTGTTCTCGTTTTATTTGGGTAGAAGGAAAAATGGAAAGTATGAAGTATGAGTGAACACAGAAAGCTGAAGTAACAACAAAAATACAGAAGTTATGTAGGATGTAGAGGAAACAGCTTTTAAACAACATGAAAGTGTGGTAAGAACAGAGGGTTTTAAATTATAATTCGGCACTTACTGGTTGAATAACTTTAGGCAATTAGCCTGTTTAAAGATTTCCTCAAATATAAAGAAAGGTGGTTAATAGTACTCAGTTCACAGAACTATTTTAAAGATTAATGAGCTACCTCTTCCAGTCCAGCTCTCTGCTGTGGCCCGGGAAGGCAGTGAAGGATGGCCCAAGTGCTTGGGTCCTACACCTGCATGGGAGACCGGGAGGAAGCACCTGGCTCCTGATGGGTGCAGTGTGCCGGCCGTAGCGGCCATTAGAGGGGTGAACCAAAGGAAGGAAGACCTTTCTCTCTCTCTCTAACTCTGTCTGTCAAAACAAACAAACAAACAAAAAAAGATTAATGAGCTAAAGTATGTAAGGTGAATGTAAGATATTGCTTTGATATGATATAGTGAAAAAAGTATATTTCAAAACAGTATATCAATACTATTAGTAAATAGCACCATTTGTTGAGTATATTCAACATGCCAGCCATTCTGCTAGATTACATACATATTAATCTTTGATGCTGGTGGTGTGGTGCAGTGGGTTAAGCTATCACCTGTGATGCTGGCATCCCATGTGGGCACCACCTGGCTGTTCCACTTGTGATCCAGATCCTTGATAATGTGCCTGGGAAGACAGCAGAGGCTGGTCCACATGCTTGGGGCCCTGTACCCATGCAGGATACCAAGATGGAGTTCCTGGCTGCTAGGTTCAGTCTGGCTAAGCCCCAACAATTGTGGCCATTTGGCGAATGAACCAGTGGATGGAGAATCTCTCTCCCTCTATCTTTCCCTCTCTTTAACTCTGCCTTTCAAATAAATAAATCTTTAAAAAGAAGATAAATAAAAATGTTAAGCTTCACTACATTATTGTCAGAGATAAATTTTTTTTTTTTAGACAGGCAGAGTGGACAGTGAGAGAGAGAGACAGAGAGAAAGGTCTTCCTTTGCCATTGGTTCACCCTCCAATGACCACCGCGGCCGGCGCGCTGCGGCGGGCGCACCGCGCTGATCTGAAGGCAGGAGCCAGGTGCTTCTCCTGGTCTCCCATAGGGTGCAGGGCCCAAGCACTTGGGCCATCCTCCACTGCACTCCCTGGCCACAGCAGAGAGCTGGCCTGGAAGAGGGGCAATCGGGACAGAATCCGGCGCCCCGACAGAGACTAGAACCCGGTGTGCCGGCGCCGCAAGGCGGAGGATTAGCCTAGTGAGCCGCGGTGCCGGCCGATAAATTTTTTTTGATAGGCAGAGACAGTGAGAGAGAGAGAAAGTGAGAGAGAGAGACAGAGAGAAAAGTCTTCCTTCCATTGGTTCACCCCCAAAATGGCTGCTACAGCCAGCGCGCTACCCCGATCTGAAGCCAGGAGCCAGGTGCCTCCTCCTGGTCTCCCATGCAGGTGCAGGACCCAAGGACTTGGGCCATCCTCCACAGCCTTCCCGGGCCACAGCAGATAGCTGGACTGGAAGAACAGCAACTGGGACAGAATCCGGCGCCCCAACCGGGATTAGAACCCGGGGTACCGGCGCCGCAGGCAGAGGATTAGCCTAGTGAGCCGCGGCGCCAGCCCAGAGATTTTCTAAAAATATTTATTTATTTGAAAGTTAATAGTTATGGAGAAAGAGGGACAGAGATCTTCCATATGTGGGTTCACTCCTCAAGATGGCTCCAATGGCCGGGGCTGGATCTCGAACATGAATAGCAGGGACCCAAGTACTAGAGCCATCTTTGCTGATTTTTCCAGGTCATTAGCAGAGACTGGAAGTAGAGCAGCCTGCAGGTGTCAGTATCTGCTATGCAACAGTGATGGCCTTGCCAGAGAGATATTAATCTCTCCACTTAACATTTATGGAATATTTGTACAAGTGGACAAAATACTTAATAGCACTGTAAAATATTTTCCCTTAAAATGCAATTATCAGGGCCAGCATTGTGGGGCTGAGGTGCTTCCTGTAACACTGGTATCCCATATGAATACCTGTTCGAGTCCTGGCTACTCCACTTTTGATTCTGTTCCCTACTAATGCACCTGGAAAAGCAGCTGAAGATGGCCCAACTGCTTGGGTCCCTGCCACCCATGTGGGAGATCTGAATGGAATTCCAGAACTCTGGCTTCAGCTAGGTCCAGCCCCAGCCCCAGCAACAGTTATGACTGAACCAGC
Organism: Oryctolagus cuniculus; assembly: GCF_051225735.1. Classification (NCBI taxonomy): domain Eukaryota; kingdom Metazoa; phylum Chordata; class Mammalia; order Lagomorpha; family Leporidae; genus Oryctolagus; species Oryctolagus cuniculus. The sequence goes on along the minus strand of NC_142880.1, from coordinate 62,520,600 downwards.
TGATGAAAGATATCTCTGTTTCTCTCTAACTCTGCCTTTCAAATAAATAAATATTTAAAAATAATGCAATTATTGTCCCTTTACCTGATATTAAGGATATGAGACATAAAATTATACTGACAATGCTAATAGTATAACAGATGTAATTAAAGAAAAAGGTGTGTGATGGTGGTCCCTGGGAAACTTCAGAAAATGAAAGCAAAATGAAATTGTCTTGGGTAGGCATGGGACAAGGGAATCTTGAAAGAGAAGAGAGATGAGAGTCTAAGAAAAAAATCTATTACATGTATTAGCTAGACTGGGGATTTTCCGTTATTATTGACAGCTAATGTCTGCTATGAATTTTCAGTTGCTTTTCATTCAGACCATTTAATTTTCAGAGGCAGTATTTTAAAATACATACTATTCATTTCATTAAAATTTAGCATATACTATATGCCAAACATTGTTTGTAATATTATATATGAGATCATATAGTGTCCCTGCCTTAACCAGCTTTCAAGCTATCACAGAAATGGAAGACTTTTCAATGATGCTAAACAATATGCCTAATTTCACACACTTTATAAGGGACAGTTAGGATACAGACTCAAAGTTTACTCTCAACCAAGGTTCTCAACTACTGTACTTATTACTTCAGAACAATAAAAACAATTCTATAATACTGATGAGGTACAAGACTATACAAATTTATAAAAACATTGCTAAATTGTTAAATAAATATATTTTATTCAAATTCAACATATTAAATGCTATCAGCAATGATAGTAAAATTTGAAATATTAAAAATTAGTTCAGGAGGAAAGTTTTTTTTTTTTTTTTTGACAGCAGAGTTAGACAGTGAGAGAGAGAGAGAGAGAGAGAGAGAGAGAGAAAGGTCTTCCTTCCATTGGTTCACTACCAAAATGGCTGCTACAGCCAGCGCGCTGTGCTGATCCAAAGCCAGGAGCCAGATGCTTCCTCCTGGTCTCCCATGCGGGTGCAGGGCCCAAGCACTTGGGCCATCCTCCACTGCACTCCCTGGCCACAGCAGAGAGCTGGCCTGGAAGAGGGACAACCGGGACAGAATCCGGCGCCCCAACCGGGACTAGAACCTGGGGTGCCAGCACCGCAGGCAGAGAATTAGCCTAGTGAGCCGCAGTGCTGGCCATGGAGGAAAATTTAAATTCAAATCAAAAGCTATATCCATGGAGCTCTATATTATCTAATCTAGTATGATTAAATACTTAATCAGGCTAGGATATCAAAAAATCCTAAAGATGAAATAATAATTGATCTGTGAGGAGCAAAAATGAATGGACAAATTATTAACAGTGCCATCTTTAGGACAATTAGCAGAATACAGACAACTAACTTGGAATTTGCAAACATAATTCTTAATTATCCAAATTAGGGATTTATTCAGAATGGAAATTAGTCATCAATAAAGCACTCAAAACTGGATCTTTGTCCACTCAATTTGTAATTCTTAGATAGTATATACAGCTTTATACAAATTATAATGAACATTTTTACAACATAGGGGTGCTAACTGGGGTCTTATTTATTAACACATAATCCCCTAGATTCTCACTCATGTCCACCAGTTGATATCTTACATTATATAGAAAGCCAAAAAGATCAAGACTAACTTCTGTGTCTTAAGATAAAACTTCTAGATACGAAACTTTACAAGAGTATTTATCAGGGCCGGCGCCGTGGCTCACTTGGTTAGTCCTCTGCCTTGTGGCTCTGGCATCCCATATGGCGCCGGCTTCTAGTCCCGGTTGTTCCTCTTCCATCCAGCTTTCTGCTGTGGCCCAGGAGGGCAATGGAGGATGACCCAAGTGCTTGGGCCTCTGCACCTGCATGGGAGACCAGTAAGAGGGACCTGGCTCCTGGCTTCAGATTGGCACAGCACCGGCCGTGGCGGCCACTTGGGGAGTGAACCAACGGAAGGAAGACCTTTCTATCTGTCTCTCTCACTGTCTATAACTCTGTCAAATAAAAAAAAAAAAAAAAGAGTATCAGAATATCTAAATTACACAGTACTATAACCAAATGCCAAATAATGTTCCTGGTTGTAAAGAAGATAATGAATATGAAAGTGAGAAACTGGTCAATTTCCATAAAGGATCAGTATTTTTAAATAACAACAGACTGGAGCCAGCACGTGGCACAGAGTTTAAAGCTTTGACCTGCAGCATCCCATTTGGGCGCCAGTTTGAGTCCCAGCTGTTCCACTTCCTATCTAGCTCCCTGCTAATGTGCCTGGGAAATCAGCAGAGGATGGCCCAAATCCTTGGGCCCCTGCACCCACATGTGATAAACAGAAGCTCCTGACTCCTGGCTTTGGATCGGCTCAGCTCTGACCATCGTGGCCATTTGGGGAGTGAACCAGTGGATGGAAGACCTCTCTCTCTGTCTCTACTTCTCCCTATAACTCTGTCTTTCAAATAAACAAAATAAATCTTTAAAAAAATAACAATAGATTACCAGTACAAAGATTACTAGTTACCAGATCAAGAGATTTCAACAAAGATAATGCCATGAATGCCCTCCCCTTTCCCGCTCCCTCTCCCCTTCCATTCACATCAAGTTTCATTTTCAATGATCTTTATATACAGAAGATCAATTTAGTATATACTACGTAAAGATTTAAACCGTTTGCACCCACACAGAAACACAAAGTATGAAGTACTGTTTGAGTACTAGTCATACCGTTAATTCACATAGTACAGCACATTAAGGACAGAGGTCCTACATGGGGAGTAAGTGCACAGTGACTCCTGTTGTTGATTTAACAACTGACTCTCTTATTTATGGTGTAAGTAGTCACCTGAGGCTCTTGTCATGAGTTGCCAAGGCTATGGAAGCCTCTTGAGTTTGCCAACTCCGATCTTATTTAGACAAGGCCATAGTCAAAGTGGAAGTTCTCTCCTCCCTTCAGAGAAAGGTACCTCCTTCTTTGATGGCCTGTTCTTTCCGCTGGGATCTCACTCAGAGATTTTTCATTTAGGTCTTTTTTTTTTTTTGACAGAGTGTCTTGGCTTTCCATGCCTGAAATACTCTCATGGGCTTTTTGGCCAGATCTGAATGCCTTAAGGGCTGATTCTGAGGCCAGACTGCTGTTTAGGACATCTGCCATTCTATGAGTCTGCTGTGTATCCTGCTTCCCATGTTGGATCAGCGAAAATTTATTTCTAAGAATAACTCCCAAAATGGACAACTTCAGATGAGATTTTACCTATACTAGTAAAAGCATGATTTTTCAAATTCAAATATCAAGCTAACAGGTTTAAGGTAAGAGAAAATACAATATAGAAATTATAATCAAAAATAATTTTTAGGAAATGGATCAAAATCCAAGGCCATTATATAAAAAATAAGGTATGAGTAGGAAATGTACAGTAACAGAAACTGGTAATATACATTTAAGAACTACATTGGGGAAAACATACAATAAAAGATGAATCATTTTCTTATTCCTCTTTACTAACGATCTATAATTTATCAAATAAACTGAAAAGTTTTTTAAGTATTAAGCAATTTTGTGTTGGTCACTCATTTTGGAAGTTAGTATTCATTAAAATAGCTTTCAATTTTACTCTGCCCTCAACTATTTTATCTAATTAAAAGCAAACTAAAATCCTGGTTACTTTCTTTTTGAGATATAAAACTGGGACAAGTATCGACATACAGACTTATCTCAACAAATCCTAAATTGTCGCCTTCTATTTTGATTTGGCAGAAATATAAAGAAGAATCATGAGTAGAGCACTGGATCTTTTCGTGGGACAGTGAGGAAGAAGGCAGGCACACCACTGTAAGACAACAGTTCCAATAGAAGAGAGCACTTTCTATTTTGCTCTAGTGTGACTATTTTAACAGAATAAATATGACACCAAAATAATAGTTCTACATATAAAATGGTTGTTAAGATTTTAGCCTACATTATTATACTGCTCACTCCATTTTCAAGTTAGTACTCAAACTGGATGCAAAATATACTCATTTTCCTGGAATGGAAATACCAGCAATGGGTTTTACAGAATATGAAATTTCACTCTTCCAGATACACATATTATACTTTAAGTCTATGAACAAAAACGTGATATAGGTTGAGATTCTCTTGTAGAGTGGTAGAAAGACAGCAAAGAATTAACATAGAGAATTGAAACACTATATACTATTTTGTACTGATGAGAATCAGTCAATTAAAGTTTTTGAGAACAGGTAAAAACTGACAAATGGTAAAATGTAACACACAGTAAGATCCTGAATGACAAGATCAAAATAGTAACAACAAAAGATAATAAACTAGAATACCCGACAATTTAAGTTTTAAAAGGCATCTAAGATTTTTATGAAAGTCTGTGTTTAGCTTACTGGGTTACCTAGCATTGATGACTACAGACACCTGTCCATTTGGTACTTAAAAAATCCTACTTATGTGAACTGAAAGTTCAAGGTCATCAGAAAATTTTCATCATGCATATAAATCAATCTGTTATGTTAGAAAAGCAGCTGAGAATCTTTCTTTTAGTAAACAAAACATACTTCAAATGAAACTGATTTCTTGTTTCCCGGCCATGCACTTGCCACACAGAAACTTTGCCTTCAAAATTGAAAGCTCTTCCCTATTGCAATAAACTCTGCAAACTTTATCACAGATGTGTTCAAAATTATGCTTTTCAAACAATCATCAAAATAAAGTTTAGAGACACTTATAGTAAAACTCAAGAAACAGATAATGTGAAACATAAATATCAGTATCAATTACACACATATGGAAGCTGTCTTCTATACTGAAGTTTTACCTTTCCTACTTTACGTTCTGATATTTAAATGTCCTTCCTTTACAAAGTCTTTATTTATTTTAACCGCAAAGTCTTTATTTAGCGGTATAAAAAGCTAGTCCTCTTATGTTAAAAGTTCATTGGTTGGTAAAATTAACTTGAAAAACAAAATGTGGGGTGGACATTTGGCCTAATGGTTAAGATGCTAGTTGCAGTGTCTGCATTCCACATCAGAGTACCTGGGTTCAATTCTCAGCTCTGACTCCCAGTTTCAACTTCTTCCCAATACAGACTCTGGAAGATGGCAGGTGATGGCCGAAGTGGCTGAGTCCTCTGGCACCCAAATGGGAAACCTGGATTGAGTTCTCAGAACCTGACTTCAGCCTGTCCCAATATTGGCTATTGCAGTCATTTGGGGAGAGAACCAGCAGATGGGAGCTCTTTTAAAATTTTAAATGTTCTAAAAATTTTAAATGTTCTAAAAATTGTGGTCACTCTGTGCTTTTAGTGAAATAAATATTATTAAACACCCTCGCATTTCCAATTTAAAAAATGAAGAGAAAGTTTGTAGCCAGACACTTACCTTGTATTTTGGGGAGTTTTAGAGAGAAAGTTGATGGTTTCTCCCCCACTAAAGCAATAATTTATTAAGTAGCTGTGAAAATAGGGGTCATCTTTTAGCTAACTTACAAGAAAAACAAATTCAAGCATCTAGATGAACTTACAGTAAATGGAAAACTTGCTAGAAGTCAACTATCTACTTGCATTAGGAAACCTCAAACTTGTACAAAATATACTAAGAAAAGAAATTTGACCAACTTTCCCTTTTTTCAGGAAATAGATGTTTGGAGAAAGACAAGGTTTCAAGAAAGAAAGGACAATGATCACAAATGAAATGCCAATTCATTTTTAATAAATGAGTACAGTCATTCCATGTGTATCTTTCCATTGGAGATAATATGGTAAAGAAATGGATACGAGATGAATGAATAATTCTTGCTAGCCTGCATTCTATCAGTAATAATAAATGATGAAATATGACTTAACTGGCTTACTAGTTCACAGCTGGATCCTTAGGGAATTGGATATAAACACCTAAGTATTTCTTATGTGTTTAGTTAGGACCACTTTTGTACGAGATGAATACAGATCTGGGGCACGTATTGGAACAACTTACTATGTGACATGACTGATATCACCTTTGTATGTCAGAAATGACTTCAAAGAGAATGATAAAATCTAACTGGCTACTTTTAAAAATTCTCTTTGGGTATAACCAAACAAAAAGTTAAGGGAAGCTACTTAAGCTAATAAACTTGTTCCAGTGATGTAAACTATTATTAACAGTGAAATGTGTTTCTTTTTCATTCTACAGTTACAATATAGCTTTGGCATTTTCTCATAAGAGTATGGTTACAAAACAAAACTCTGATCAGCAATTAGCGGGGCATGTAAGACTGTTGAACTTGTAGTGACCTGAGAACTTCATCTATGAAACGCTTCTGCTCTACAATTTACCTAATTCATTCAACAAAAAGTAGTATGCAGGAAGGGCTGGTATAGAATCAGATCAACTGAGGAATATGAAATTGACTTTATCTATACTAGATTTGGAACAAACATCTTAAGATACTTAAACTAACATTTTCTACTGTGCTTCTAACAGAACGTCCATAACAGAAATTAGTATTACACCTCAAGAGATACCTTACAAATTTTATATATAGTTTTAATCCACTAGATAGACATTTCAAAAGTGCTTATTAAACAACCATAACGCAGAGCATTCTGGATATTAGTTTAGAAATACATGTTTATACCTCTGAGAAATGTCTAACAAACTAAATTTCCAAGAAGAAGAGAATGAGTATATACAGGGTTATATACAAGGAAGTGATAGACCTGAAAAAAATACTAATGAAAAAATACTAATGTTATTTTTAATATAAATATTAAGAAGGAAAAAAAATCTCCTGAGGAAAACTCCTTTCAAAAAAATCCAAAAATGTTTTAGATTAAAGTAGTATTTCAAAGTAGTTACCATTAAAATTTAAATGGCAAAGCAAAATTTCAAAATTCCACAAGCTCTCTCAAAGATATCATCTGTAACTCACAGCAAATCCAAACTTCCTCCAAATGTAGTTTACATTTACTACATAACTGAGAGTAAAACATAAAAATGAGTTACATGAAAAATACCTGATACTTAAGCAGTAAGCCACCTTTTTGAGTAAAATTTCTGTGATAAAACTTTTCTTTTTATTAGACTTAAGTAAACGGAATTATGACAGCAAAGAACATTATCTGTAAATTTAAAGATTACCTACACTATTTCTTGAGATAAACTACAAAAGTGACTTGTGTGTCATGTCACAGCTGAAATATGAAAGCGTCAAAGGAAGAGCCTTCAGCTTTTTATTTTCTTGTATTGGTCACTGTGGATGTCTTAAGTCCCAGGTATCCAGTTATAAACACTGTTAGAAACTATCAGTTTGGTTTTTTGAGCTACTGTGTGGAGTTTTATTCAAATTTTTGGATATGTAATGTGAGCAAGAATAAACTTTGGTTGTATTAAGTAATTGAAATTCTGGAGTTAAAATACCCTATTCTGATTAATACAGGGCTTATTTAGAGACCATAGTAATTTCAGCTCATTTATTTAGTAGGTTTGGCTTCAAGGAAAATAACTCTATGACAGGCCAGCTTCTTTAGAGTGAATGCTGTTCTATTCGCCATAATCAATGGAGAAAAAACAAAAATACATAATAATCTTATTCAACCTTTAATATGCAACCATATGCAGAAATAAGAAAACTAGGGGCCAACGCTGTGGCGTAGCAGGTAAAGCCACTGCCTGCAGTGCCAGCATCCCATATGGATGCCAGTTCGAGTCCTGGTTGCTCCACTTCCAAACCAGCTCTCTGCTGTGGCCTGGGAAAGCAGTAGAAGATGGCCCAAGCCTTTGGGCCCTATATCCATGTGGAAGACCTGGAAGAAGCTCCTGGCTCCTGGCTTTGGATCGGTGCAGCTCTGGCTGTTGGGGCCAATTGGAGAGTGAACCAGCAGATGGAAGATCTCTCTTTCTCTTTCTCCTTCTTTCTCTGTGTAACTCTTTCAAATAAATAAATAAATCTTAAAAAAAAGAAAACTAAACATTTTTATAAAAGTACATTTTCTTATATCTAAGAAACCCTTGCAATACTAAGTCACATTTGCTTTATCTTTTTTGGGTGGGCTGAACCACTTGAGTTAGCTAGATTTTAGCATTTTACCACAAGAAAAAGGGCATTCTCCTAGATAACAACCGATAATCAACTTAAATTTAACATTGATACTGTTATTTAATACACAGTCCATACTGAAATTTGCAACTGTCCCAATAATGTCTCCTAAAAAGATAATTCAGGATCAACCAATCAAAGATTAGGTTGCATTTGGTTATCAAGTCTCTTTCAGTCTCTAACCCAGAACAATTTGCCAACCTATATTTATCTTTCAAGACACTGACATTTTTGAAGCAATAATGGCAATTATTTAGTGCTCTTCAATCTGGATTACTTTGACTTTGCCTGTCATGATTAGATTCAAGTTGAAAGAGACTATGGTTTTTACAATTTTAAAAAGTTATAGATGGGGCCGGTGCTGTGGCATAGTGGATAAAGCAGCCACCTGCAGTGCCGGCATCACATATGGGCACTGGTTTGAGTCCTGGCTGCTCCAGTTCGATCCAGCTCTCTGCTATGGCCTGGGAAAGCAGTAGAAGACTGCCCAAGTCCCTGGGCCCCTGTATCCATGTGGGAGCACTGGAGGAAGCTCCTGGCTCCTGATCAGCACAGCTCTGGCCACTGTGGCCATCTGGGGAATGAACCAGCAAATGGAAGACCCCTCTCTCTCTCTCGCTTTCTCTGCCTCAACCTCTCTATAATTCTGCCTTTCAAATAAAATAAATAAATCTTAAAAAAAAAGTTATAGAAAGTACGGGACAGTGTGTAGTGCAGCAGGTTAAGCTGCCCTCTGCAGCACCAACATCCCATGTGGGTGCTGTTTTGTGTCTCGGCTGTTTCACTTTCAATCCAATTCTCCTCTGGTGTGCCTGGGAAGACAGTGGAAGATGGCCCAAATGTTGAGACTCCTGCATCCACATGGGAGATCCTAATGGAGTTCCTGCCTCCTGGCTTTGGCCTGGCCCAACACCTGGCTGTTGTGGCTATTTGGGGAATGAACCAGTGGATGGAAGATCTGTGCCCCCTCCCTTCTCTTGCTTTAACTCTTTCAAATAAATCTTTAAAAAAAAATTATAGAAAGAAAACCGTAAGATATCTTCTTGGCGGACAGGGACACCAGCAAAAGCACCAAGAAAGGCTCCTAAAATTACAATTTAGGCTTTCTAGGACAATGAATAGCCATTCTCACTTTTTTCCTGTATGCCAATGATACTCCGCCTTAACCTCTTCTAAAGTCTGAGATTTACACAACTGACTGTTGGACGTTTTCAACTGGCTATCCCATAGACAATTCAAATTCTTTTTTTTTTTAAGGCACCATTTTTTAAAAAGATTTATTTATTTATTTGCAAGTTAGAGTTACACACAGAGAGAAGGAGAGGCAGAGAGAGAGAGAAGGAGAGAAAGAGAGAGAGATTGACAGAGAGAGAATGTCTCCCATCTGCTGGTTCACTTCCCAAATGGCCATAATGGCCGGAGCTGGGCCATTCTGAAGCCAGGAGCCAGGAGTTTCCTCCTGGTCTCCCACGTGCGTACAAAGGCCCAAGGACTTGGGCCCTCTTCTAGTGCTTTCCCGGGTCATAGCAGAGAGCTGGATTGGAAGTGGAGCAGCAGGGACTCAACCAGCACCTATATGGGATGCCAGCACTGCAGGCAGCAGCTTTAGGTGCTATGCCACAGCGATGGCCCCAACAATTAAAATTCAACACATTCAAAGTTCATCTCAGTCATAAAAGTTATTACTACTCTCCCTCCTTCCATATTCCTTCTCTAAGTATTAGCACTTCATACTTTCTAATTCTTTTTTTTTTTTTTTTTTTTTGACAGGCAGAGTGGACAGTGAGAGAGAGAGACAGAGAGAAAGGTCTTCCTTTGCCGTTGGTTCACCCTCCAATGGCCGCCGCGGCCGGCGCGCTGCAGCCGGTGCACGGCGCTGATCCAATGGCAGGAGCCAGGAGCCAGGTGCTTTTCCTGGTCTCCCATGGGGTGCAGGGCCCAAGCACTTGGGCCATCCTCCACTGCACTCCCTGGCCACAGCAGAGAGCTGGCCTGGAAGAGGGGCACCCGGGACAGAATCCGGCGCCCCAACAGGGACTAGAACCCAGTGTGCCGGCGCCGCTAGGCGGAGGATTAGCCTAGTGAGCCGCGGCGCCGGCCCATACTTTCTAATTCTTAACTGAGATACTTCCTTGGGGCCAGCACTGTGGCATGATGGGTAAAGCCACCACCTGTGGTACCAACATTGCATATGGGCACTGGTTCATGTCCCCGCAAAAGCAGCAAAGGATGGCCCAAGGGGTTGAGCCCCTGCACCCACGTGTGAAGAAGCTCCTGACTCCTGGCTTCAGATTGGCCCAGCTCTGACCACTGTGGCCATTTGGGGAGAGAGGCAGCAGATGGAAGATCTCACTTATGCGATCTCTAAACCTGCCCTTCAAATAAACAAATAAATATTTAAACAAACAAAAAACAAAAAAAATTTCCTATGTCCTACTCTACCACCAAATAAGGTACCAAGAAGCCTACCAACTTAATCTGTGTGTTTCTTGAATATATTCTCTTCTATCCTACTATACTATCTTTGTTCCAAGATCTCTTCTTTCCTAGACTCTTGTAATAGCCTAATTAGATTCACATCTCCCAGCCTCACCATCTCTATAGACCGCTCTCTCACTGTATCAGACTAATTTGTTTAGAATACAAATTTGATCAAAAGACATCCCACTGAAAATTCTTCAATGGTTCCCCTTCAGATACAGAGCAAAGTCAAACTGTTAGTACTGCCTCCAAGGACTGACAAAGTTCATTACCTACCTACATTTTCACTCACTTCTTGACTTGATACTGCTTTTTCCAGTTGTTTTCCTAACTTCAGTCATTGGATACATCTTCATAATTTTTGCAAATTTTTCTTTGAGCAAAAGACATTACAAGGAGGTAGTAAAATAATATTTAAATTTTATTAATTTTTTCCTTTTAAACTTTAAAATGAATAGTTGGAGGGACACGCATTTGGCACAGCAGTTAAGATGCTGCTTAGGATACCCACACCCCATTATCAGAGTGGCTGGGTTTGAGTCTCAGCTCTGTACCCAATTCCACCTTGCTGCTAATGTACACTCTGGAGGCAGCAAGTAACGACTCAAGTAGTTGGGTCCCTGCCATCCATGTGGGAAACCTGGAGTGAGTTCAGGTTCCTGTCTGTTGTGGGCATTTGGGGAGCAAACCCACAAATTGGAAATCTCTTTCAAATAAAATAAATAATTACAAGATTTTTTAAAATTTATTTTACAGAGTTAGACAGTGAGAGAGAGAGAGAAAGGTCTTCCTTCCACTGGTTCACCCCCCAAATGGTCGATATGGCTGGCGTGCTGCGCCAATCCAAAGCCAGGAGCCAGGTGCTTCCTCCCGGTCTCCCATGCGGGTGCAGCGCCCAATCACTTGGGCCATCCTCCACTGCTTTCCCAGGCCACAGCAGAGAGCTGGACTGGAAGAGGAGCAACCAGGACTAGAACCCAGTGCCCATATGGGATGCTGGCGTTGCAGGCGGAGGATTAACTAAGTGAGCCACGGCACCGGCCCCATTACAAGATATTTTTAAAAAAAGTTTGGTGGGCCGGCGCCTTGGCTCAATAGGCTAAATCCTTTGCCTGCAGCACCAGCACACCATGTTCTAGTCCCGGTCAGGGCACTGATTCTGTCCCGGTTGCCCCTCTTCCAGGCCAGCTCTCTGCTGTGGCCTGGGAGTGCAGTGGAGGATGGCCCAAGTCTTTGGACCCTGCACTCGTACAGGAGACCAGGAGAAGCACCTGGTTCCTGGCTTCGGATCAGTGAGGTGCGCCGGCCGCAGCGGCCAGTGGGCGGTGAGTCAACAGAAAACGAAGACCTTTCCTCTGTCTCTCTCTCGCACTGTCCACTTTGCCTGTCAAAAAAAAAAAAAAAAAAAAAGTTTGGTCAAAAAATATTTTCTGAGCCTCCACACAATGTGCAATGCATTCTATTAAGTACTGTGAAAAATGATAGGAAAGTTAGAATATCCTGCTCTACCATTTTTTTTATTTAAAGATTTATTTTATTTATTTGAAAGACAGAATTACAGAGAGAGGCAGAAACAAAGAGAGAAGTCTGACATCTGCTGGTTCACTCCCCAGATGGCCACAACGGCTGGAGCTGTGCCTATTCGAAACCAGGAGCCAGGAGCTTCTTCCAGGTCTTCCACACTGGTGCAGGGGCCCAAGGACTTGGGCCATCTTCTACTGCTTTCCCAGGCCATGGCAGGGAGCTGAATCGGAAGAGGAGCAGCCTGGACTAGAACTGGTGCCTATGTAGGATGCCAGCGCTTCAGGTCAGGGCTTTACTCGCTGTGCCACAGCGCCGGCCCACTAGGATGTTTTTTAAAAAGGTTTACAACTAATTACACTACAAGGTCAAAAAATATAAGGGTACGAACAAGATCCAAGAAAGTTCAGAGAAGGATGAAATTATTTCTGAATAGGAAATGTCAAAAGAAAATTCGGAAAGATTTCCTAGAGGAGGCCAACTGGCAGCCTTAAAGAATATGAAAGGTATAGGCATGAGTATGAAGGAAATTCTTATTGTTATTGCCAATTTCTTTATCCTAAGTTGGTTTTCTGCCCCTACAGAAAAGGACCATGACACATTCCTTTAGTAATAATTCCTCATTAAAATGGATTCTTCAAGGAAGAAAGGTAACAGAATTTGATTAGCACTGTATAGGAAAAATCTCTGCAGGTGCGATGCCCTCTCTACTACATCCCCCAAATGGAAAACTGCTCTGAAGGGGTTGTTTTACTAACTGACCAACTATGAGCAAGTTTTCCAGACATCTACAGTCTTCATACAATGCTAGTCTAGAAACAGATCAAAATATTTTTAAAGAATTTCATTTATTTATTTGAAAAGGAAAAGGGAGAGACAGAGATAGAGAGACAGATATCTCCCATCCACTTGCTCGGTAACTAAATGCCTACAACAGCAAGGGTTGGGCCAAGCAAAAGCCAAGAACTGGAATCAACCATGGTCTTCCATGTGAGTTGGAAAGACCCAGTTACATGAGCTACCACTGGCTGCCTCCCAGGGTCCACTAGCAAGAAGCCAGAATTGGGAGCAGAGCCGAGATTCAAACCCAGGCACTCCCATATGGGATGCGGGAGTCCTGAGTTATGTTTTAACCACTATGCCAAAGGCCCTTTGTCTTATAATAATTTTATTTCCTTTCAGTTCAGCTGAGAATCTTTCAAAATGATGATGAAAAACATCAAAAGAATAAAATGAATCAAAACTTACAGATAGCTGAAGTAGAACAGGTATCTTATTAAACAATTTCTACCATAAAACACAGTTCACTATGCAGGGCTCCTTTAGTAAGCACATCCATTTTAAATCTTTACCATAACTTGATAGTTTTGTTAACAATCTCTTCTTCTAGAAGAACTGGGTCAGTGGGCAAGCTTACATGAGGTTATTTCAGAAACTTCGTGAAAAATAGAATTAAAAAGGAAGCTTATTTTGGTATAAAAAATTTTAAATTCACATAGTTGTTTTGTAATACATATATTCCATGAAAACTTTTGAGGAACCTGCATATGCAGGGATCTTAACATTTTTCTGCACTAAAATAAACTTATCTTTTAATTCGACTTTGCACAAATTTTCTGAATCCTCATAAACTAATTACTGTAGATCACTAGTACACTGTAACATTAGCTCCTACATCTTGCCTTTCCTTTATCTTCTTTCTACACTACTTAAAAAAAAAAAAGTTATTTCTTTAGGGTGAAGAAGTAAAAACTGATAAAGCAGTATTTTCATATGGTTACTGTCCACAGCTGGAAGTAACAATAAAACAACACTGCTTCTATGCAAACATTTAATGTAATAGTAATGCTACCTGTCATATGCTTAGAAGAGACTGATTAGCATGTAAATGGAATGGGCTGAAGCTGAAAGAAGACCAATTTCATAGACTGTTGTAGTAACCAGGCATAGACTAATGAGGATAAAAACTAAAGGCAGCAAAAGCAATAAAGTATATGGCAAAGTGCTGTATAGGCTGGATCCAACTGAAGTCAAAGTAAGACAGAAAAAGAAGAAATAGTCAAAATACCACAAATTCTGAGCTTATCATAACTATGAATATATTGCCTTAGTAGTTTCTAAAAGTTACATAAAATATTTTTGGGTAGACAGTCTGGAGGTAAGCTTTTCCATTAAGTGCAACTGGGTACTCTAAAGGAACAAATGAAGGTTAATGATGGGAGAACCAACTATGTAATAGAAAATAAGGAAAAGCATTACTCTCCCTTTTGCAAGTTTTGAAAGCCTGGGTTCCACTTTTTATTTGTTTAAACACAATATAAGAAATCACTTTCTAGGCCTTACTCATATATATATACACACCTGTGTACACCCACTGTATTTCAAAAATTGAGGTCATACTAACTACATTGTTCTAACAAACTACTATTTTTTCCTTTAATGATACATTACTTGTTAACTTATCTAGGGCACAGAGTCCAACTTCCTTTTTAAAAACGTATGTATTGGAGTTGGCGAACTCAAGAGGCTTCCATAGCCTTGGCAACTCATGACAAGAGCCTCAGGTGACTACTTACACCATAAATAAGAGAGTCAGTTGTTAAATCAACAACAGGAGTCACTGTGCACTTACTCCCCATGTAGGACCTCTGTCCTTAATGTGCTGTACTATGTGAATTAACGGTATGACTAGTACTCAAACAGTACTTCATACTTTGTGTTTCTGTGTGGGTGCAAACGGTTTAAATCTTTACGTAGTATATACTAAATTGATCTTCTGTATATAAAGATCATTGAAAATGAAACTTGATGTGAATGGAAGGGGAGAGGGAGCGGGAAAGGGGAGGGCATTCATGGCATTATCTTTGTTGGCATTTAGGAAGTGAACCATTGAAAGAAAAATAACCCTGTCTCTGTCTCTCTGCTTCTCAGTGGAAATAAATAAAAAATTTTTTAAACTCCCAAAGCCCTTACACTGAACACTAACTTTTTTCATTCATGTCCAGTGTAAAGCTTCAAAATAATTGCTGTCATGAAATTAAATACTCTAAAAACAGCTTTCTTTGGGATTCAATCAATTCTCAACAGAGAGTGATACTCATTCACCAATTCCAAGAAAATTGTGAAGGTATTTTTGGTACCTGAGGGTTGCAACTGCCAGTAGAAAGTGGGACACTAGGGGCCAGCATTGTGGCACAATGTTGCAAAGCTGCTGCAGGCAATGCCAGCAGCATCCCATTTGAGTGCAAATTGTGTTCTGGATGCTCCACTTCGGATCCAGCCCCCTGCTAATGGCCTGGAAGGGGCACCGGAGATGGCCCTAGTATTTGGGCCCCTGCTACACATGTGGGAGACCTGGAGGAAGCTCCTGGCTTCAGCTTGGCCCAGCCCTAGCCGTTGCGGCCATCTGGGGAGTAGGCCAGTGAATGGAAGACCTCTCTCTCTCTTTCAAATAAATAAATAAATCTTTAAAAGAAAAAAAGAAGAAAGTGACACACTAAGCAACAGAGCAGTTCAGCACAATGAATATCCTTCCCTAAAAACCAATAGCACTCACTCAACTCTTGGCTATGAAATACTGAATTGGACAATTAGGGTATGCTGCTTGGTTTCAGTTGTGAGAAGTTTGGAAAAGACCAACAAAGATTCAAACTGGAACAAACTAGGGAATGCATATAACATAATATTATTTGAAAATATTTGAAATTTTTAAACACTCATTCATTCGTTTAAAAGGCAGAAGAGAGCAGGAGGGAAGGGTACGGGAGAGATACAGATCTTCCATTTGCCAATTCACTCACCCAAAGGTCTACAACAGCCAGGGCTGAGCGAGGCTGAAGCCAGGAGCCTAGAACTCTATACAGGTATGTGGCAGGCACTCAAGTACTCAAGCCATCACCTGTTGCCTCCCAGGATACACATCAGCATCTGGACCACAAGTGGAGCAGCCAGAATTCGAACCAGACACTCTTATATGGGATGCAGGCATCTCAAGTGGCAGCTTAACCCACTGTGCCACAACACCAGTCTTGATATTGAATGTTCCTATATCTAGTAGTAGGTAATGCTTGACGTTTCTAAAGAATTTGTATATAGCTGATTACTTTTTAAATTTCCTGCTTAAACTTTCTCTATGGTGGCTTCCTGGTATAGACCATTTCTCTTTTTGCTAAGATTTATTACACATGTTTGGCATTAGTTATATTATTTTGGATGCAACCTTAGACACAGAAGAGAAAAAGAAACTGAAACTAGAACTTAAAGATTATTTTTTTAAATGCCTGAAGTTCTTCAGTCATTGCTGAAATAATATCTTTAAGATTTTTCTATTTCTAAAAATCATAATTTCTTGTAGCCCCCAATTCTATATTTTGTTTTTGTTTTTACAGGCAGAGTGGACAGTGAGTGAGAGAGAGAGAGAGAGAGAGAGAGAAAGGTCTTCCTCTTTCCATTGGTTCACCCCCCAATGGCTGCTGCGGCTGGCGCATCGCGCTGATCCGAAGCCAGGAGCCAGGTGCTTCTCCTGGTCTCCCATGGGGTGCAGGGCCCAAGGACTTGGGCCAGCCTCCACTGTACTCCCGGGCCATAGCAGAGAGTGGACTGGAAGAGGGGCAACCAGGACAGAATCCGGCGCCCCGACCAGGACTAGAACCCGGTGTGCCAGTGCTGCAGGCGGAGGATTAGCCTATTGAGCCATGGCGCTGGCCAATTCTATGTTCTCTATATAATACTTGAACATTAACTTTACCACATGCAAGGAAAGCTCAATATATTTTGAATAAAAGATTGGATCTAATATTGGGAAAGTTTAAAAAAAAAACGATATAGGCTGCCATACTTCTTATTTAGAAAAATTCCATAGGAAATATGCTGTAGAGGGCTGAAAACATAAAAACAAAAACCTAAATATTCATAATAAGTAAAATGTGCTATACTTGATAGTAAAAAGGCTATCATATGTAAAGTTCACCTACATATTGGTAGCTTTGGGATCCGCAAGGAGGGAAGGCCTATACTTCCGGGAATGGAGAGGCCTACTTCCGGGGAAGAAAGTCCTTGTCAAGGTCCCTGCGGATGCCGAAGTAGAGATATAACATATCAGCATCTTAAGTCATTTAGGTGTAACTGCTAATTTATTGTAAACTCTTGTATACTCAGCATGTTAAATTTGTGTTAAAAATGTTATAGAAATGTGCATTTGGTAAGGAAGGTTAAAAGGAAAGAGTTATTTTGAATAAAGAAAGGACAAAGTTTGTAAGATTGACTTCATCCTGATGGCTAGTTTACTCTAGACTGGAATGGAAATGATGGAATGTTTCAACTAAGTTGAAGAGGGTGTGTGGAAGTCACAGAAGGTTAGGAAAGAAAGAAATCTTGGATCTTAATGAGAAAGCCACAGAAGCCTAAAGAGTTAAATGTTCTGTAAAATCCTACAGGTGCTTTCAAAAATGCTATGTGAAGTAAGCACGTGCCTCTTGTTGAGTTTATAATAAGTTTATAATTTTAAACGAGGCAACTTAAAGTCTTTCATCATCCACAGTTTTGTGTATCAGATTTGCTGCTCATAAAACTAAATATGTTGCTGGTTCTGTGTTTAGCTGTCCTCCTATAGGTTCCGATGGACTTTTTCCAGCCACTTCTATTGTATTCAGTACTCTGGGATGGTGCTGTAAACAGATGAAGCTATTACCAACTGAAAGTATGGTTAGCTGAGGTTACTAAGAGCAGAAAGTAATTCGAATCAACTGGTAAATTAAAAAAAAAAAAAAAAAAGGCCGGCGCCGCGGCTCACTAGGCTAATCCTCCGCCTAGCGGCGCCGGCACACCAGGTTCTAGTCCCGGTCGGGGCGCCGGATTCTGTCCCGGTTGCCCCTCTTCCAGGCCAGCCCTCTGCTGTGGCCAGGGAGTGCAGTGGAGGATGGCCCAGGTGCTTGGGCCCTGCACCCCATGGGAGACCAGGAAAAGCACCTGGCTCCTGGCTCCTGCCATCGGATCAGCGCGGTGCGCCGGCCGCAGCGCGCCGGCCTCGGCGGCCATTGGAGGGTGAACCAACGGCAAAGGAAGACCTTTCTCTCTGTCTCTCTCTCTCACTGTCCACTCTGCCTGTCAAAAAAAAAAAAAAAAAAAAAAAGTTAAAAAGTTTAAAAAACTAGTATTGAAACTGCTATATTTGTTATCTAATGATTGAAACTGCTTTCTAAGTTTTCATTTGATATTGCTATTGTCAGTAAGTGATCTGGGACTGGCACCCCCTTGACTTGCATCCTCTAGTCTGCTTTAACAAAAACCAGGAGGAAGAGAAAGCCAGGCATCAGAAATGTGATGATAGGTGGCAGGCCTATTAATGGCTGTTCTGTACAGTGATCTGCCCTCAAGGAGACCCAACAGGCCAGTCCACTACAGTGGCTTTCAGTGTGGCAAGCCTGTGCTTCAGCAGAAATCAGCTTGTGAAGAGCCTGGCAGCTCTGCCAGCCAAGAGTTGGATCACTGGAAATGGACCTGCCCTGGAGTTGAAGGACACCCAGGTCAGAGCCACAGATCTTATTGGCTCTAAGCTGAAAAGCCCTTTACTCAACCCAGCTTCCAAGGTGACCACCGCTGCTGAATGGAGACGGCCAAGTAGGGTCAGCAACATTACAGGCAGAACTGTAAATTTCCTGTTAGAGATGCCATCTGCTTTTACCTGGCCAGCTCTCCTCCCTGACCAGCTAGGTAATGGAAGTCAACAGGGTGCCTTCCTCAAGAAGGTTCACACTTCCCTTAGGATGGTACCCTATGTGAACAGACAGATAAGTCTGGGCCTCTTAACTTACAAGGCCTAAAGCCCACCAGATTATTTTCAAGCCCCTTCTGTCAGGTTCTATTTGCATCTCAATCAGCAAACTTAGTTGTGGCTTAGGCAACACCTTTCTTGAGTCCTCTAATAATGACTCTGTCCTTTGTTCTAGACCCTGTCTAGCCCACTTGGGCCTCATTCCTTTGTAATCATAACCTCTACTCTAACATCAATGACTCTACTCCCAACCTGTGAGTACTGATGGTCCTCTCCACTTAATGTCGTATGATTATTCAGAATTTCTCTACAGACAAACCCCACTACCTGCAAAAGTTGAGTGGCCTTTCTCCCAGTCTTGGCTGGGATCAGATTTAAACCACATCCATCAAACAATCCTCACAGGGGTCCAGAGACCCCCCTCATTTCCTCTCCTCTATGAAATCCTTTCATTACCTGGTTAATGCCACTCTTAGGATCATTGGTTGCTATTCTCACCCTGACCTGTATACTACAGTGTCTGTTTAAGTGTTTACAGCAGGTTATAATGGAATGAACCACGGCCTTCAGCAACCAGGCAGTCAACCAGATGCTTCTCCATCCATACATGCCTGTCCCTGCGGAGCCCCAAGATACCCCCAGCGGGCCCCTGTAGACGACGTCCCCAGTCAGCAGGAAGTAGCCAGAGAGACTCATCGTCGCCCCCTTTCCTATCATCAAAAGGTTGGGATGGTAGCTTTGGGATCCGCAAGGAGGGAAGGCCTATACTTCCGGGAATGGAGAGGCCTACTTCCGGGGAAGAAAGTCCTTGTCAAGGTCCCTGCGGGTGCCTAAAAGTCAACCAATGAGGATCAGACCCGCCTCAACCTTTAACTCCCATGCCCTGAATCCATAAAAGGAGCTCTCCCAATCTCTGACGTGTGACTTCCCCGGCCCCCCCTCTGTTGCTCTGTTGGGACCGGGGTACCTCGCCCGGGAGCGGAACCCCAGTAAAAGCCTGTGAATTAATTGATTTGTCTGCCTGGGAAGATTTGTTAGGCGCCGGACACCTTACACATAATTAATTTTTTTAGTTGAATAGTTCTCAAGTTTAAAGAATTTTAAAGCAAATACTAAAGCTCTTTGATTCTCAACCCTTTACCCTCAAATAACACTTTGATAGCAAAAGATTGTCTTTCAGTATGCAAAATTTCACATGGTGACAGGTAGAGTGTATATAAAAATTTTGTATCCAATTGCCATTATCCTGACTATGGATCTTTGTTTGTGTTACCTGTACTGCCTTTCAAAAGGTTGCATAAAAATGCCACTAGAAATGAATGAGGATATTGGCTTGTTGTACCTTGTCAGCATTGGCTGTTAGCTCCAAAACACTTCTCTAAGTTGCTTTAAATTTTTTTCAATTGCTCACTTGCTGTTTATAGTTTCAGTTATTGCTCACTTACTACTTATACTTTCAGTTGTACAAATTATTGTTTGACCATATTCCTGTTAAGATCTTGGTAATTTTCATTTGAATTGTAAAGTATTTACTTAGTTATTACTTTTCAGGCCTGTTCCTCAGGAGCATTTCTTAAAGATTGATTTATTTATTTGAGAGACAGAGCTACAGAGAGAGGGAAAGAGAATGAGAGGTCTTCCATCCACTGATTCATTCCCCAAATGGCCACAATGGTCAGATTGGGCCTATCTGAAGCTTCTTCCAGGTCTCCCACGTGGGTGCAGAGGCCCCAGCACTCCGGTCATCTTGCACTGCCTTCCCAGGCCATTAACAGGGAGCTGGATCAGAAGCAGAGCAGCTAGGACTTGAACCCATACCCATATGGGATGCTGGTGCCACAGATGGAGGTTTAACCTACTATGCCACAGAGTGCCAGGCCCCCTCAGGGGCATTTCTGAGAAGACCGAAGTTTGTCTTTTACAGTAAAGGTAATATATGCAAATTATATATGTGTATATAGCTGGAATTTCAGGTAAATGGAGGAAGCACCCACAATTCTGTCACTATAATGTAAGTACTATATGCTTTGATGTTTCTTCTGGTCTTTTCTAAACAAATACATTTTACATTTAGTCATATTACTCCACAGCATTTTGTCTTTTTTACTTAAGGTAAGAGAATGCCAATGATATAAGGCATTTTCATTTTGAAGATGTAAACTGTCACTGGAGTTTAAAAGGAAGAACCTTTAAGTATTATTTTAACCTCTGGTAGCTATATAATTCACATATTTCTCCTTTTTTTGGAGGGATGCTGTGAAGATTAAATGAGAAAAAATATATGAAGCTACTAACATCTTAAAATTATTGTAAGACTAAGAATAGTACAGTCAGTTCCTTTTGAATAAAGGCATCACAATAACTAAATCTATCCAAGCAATCAGAAGTCTAGAACCTTGTCAGCAGTATCATTTTCAAGTATGTTAGAAATGCAGACTCTCAGACCCTACTCCAGATCTACTAAATTACAATCTGTATTTAACAAGACACTGAGTGAGAGTCTAAGATCAATGCTTTTTAATCTAAGATTGGTGGCTATATACCTGAATCACGCGGAAAAACTAAAAAATATTGTGGAATCCTAAGTGAGATCCGCATTCTACTTGTTACCACCCATGCAAAGAAACATACCACAGTATTTTTAGCACTATACTGAAAAATATCGACAAAACTAAAGTTTACACTAAAGTGTATCTTTGGGGGTTGTGACTAAGAAACTCATTCATATTTCTCATGGATCTATTCTCCCACACCAAGACAGTCCTTAAAAATAACCATTCTCTCAAAGAACATAAAGGCTAAAGTTCTAGAAAATGTTAAAAATTTAACTGTCTTCAATTTGGTGCCCTTTTCTCAAATATTCAGATTTAGAAATCACTGAGGACTAGTCAGCCATACTTTCTCCGGAAGACTGAGAAAGATAACTAGACTTTGACAAAATAAAAACTCAAACTGCAACACAATCAGGTAAACAATTTTATGTGATCAAGGTAAATAGTCAATTTAGAGAAAACTTGGGATAAGAAGATAGTCTATATATTTGGTCAAATTATAAATTATAAATTTAACTCATTTCCTTCTGTATATTAACCACCTTTAAATTACTAACAATGAAAAAACTATTCTCGTAGCAGAAATAATTTTGAAAGGCTACTGCACTTGTAGTTTGAAAGAAAAAACATACCACCCTTAATTGAAAGACTAATGAAGGCACTATAATGATTTTAATAAGATGAAAGAATTATATTTGAAGTACATTCTTGTTAAAATATCTTAAAGAATCCCAAAATAATCATAACATTATTAATAACACTGTCACTATTGATAATTTAGGGGGGGACCTAAAAATACAAAATTCCTTTTTATTTTTACATAAATGTATTTCATACTGTATTTTTAGAAATTGCTTTTTCTTATCTTTTAGATGTCATTAGCATTACTTCAAGTCTCCCTAATATCTCAATGAAACTTTTATTGAAAAAATATTAAACCAGTAAATAATTTAGAAACAGGTATCTTAAAAATATTTTCTCTATGTCTTTACGTTTTAAGGGTTTTGTTGTTGTTGTTAATATTCTCATTAAGATTGATTTAGAAAAGAGAAAAGCACAGGAGAAGCTGCCCCACTCACACATGAAAACTAAATTTAAGAAGGTAGCCCATATTCAAAGTCCAATTCCAACCTCATAAACAAACTGTATGATTCTCTGCTCAATTACCTATTATAAAGTCCTAAATCTTCAACTAAAAATCTTTATTAGTGGATCTTGCTCCAACAGGAAAAGATTTCCACATCACAACTAATACAAAAATGAGAAATATGTAGCAAGAGGGGAAGTGATCCCAAGGATACACACTACAGTTAGATTGTCTCTTAAACATTAAGTTATTCAAATTCATTCCTTATTACCTTTGCAACTAACTCCTCACAAACTACATATTTCTGTTCTTGACTAAGAAATTTTTGGCCAATTTATCCTCCATGCAGTAAAAGCATATGAAAGGAGCTGGTGGTGTGGCATAGCAGGTAAAGTCACTACCTGTAGTGCCAGCATCCCATATGGGCAATGGTTCACGTCTCAGCTGTTCTACTTCTGCTCCAGCTCCATTACAATGGCCCAAGTGTTTGGGCCCCTGCCACTCATGTGGGAGACCTGGGAGAAATTTCTGGCTCCTGGCTTTGGATTGGCCCAGCACTGACTGTTATGGGCATCTGGGGAGTGAAACCTGTAGATACCTTGTCTTTCTCTCTCTCTCTCTCCCCCAATCCCCCGTAACTCTTACAAATAAATAAATGTTAAAAAATAAATAAAGCATATGAAAACCTCAATTTTCTCCTTGTGCTTATTTTTGTGGAATTTTTTCACTTGTACAACAATGGAATTCTCATACATCCCATAGGGCACTGTGGTAGGCAGCCTCTAAAATGGCCTCTTATGATGCCACCCACCTGATAATCATTTCCTTGTGTAATTCCCTTAGAAAGTGGGCTGGATCTAGTGTTTACTTCCAATAGAAGTATGAAAAAGGCATAGTAAACTAAGGGGTAGCCTAATTGCAAAGCAAAAGACATTCAGAGAAAGCATCTAAATAAATGCCTCAACCCTTATCTATAAGTCTATTTTAAATTTGTTTATATGAATTCATTCAGTCCAAACATTCATGCTGATATTAACATTAACTTCCAAACTAGGGAGAAAAAATAATTATGATATAATAGGTAAGAAAGGCTTAAACCAAAACAAACGAACAAACAAAAACCCAGGAGAGAAGATAGAAGAGGCACTGACAAATTTTGCCTCAAACAGACAAGGAAGGTATCACAAAGATGCAATTGTGTTAGAACTTGAATAAATACAAACTTGCTAGATTCTCTGCCAAACAAAGGGAAAACAGAATTCCAAGACGAAGGGAAAAATTCATGCAATGAAAACTAAATTAATATGGATTCTTTCCAGAAGACTTATAGCTAAGGCTGAAGAACCAGCCTCTTACAACCTTACTCATTCATGTGTTCATTCAACAAAACAAAACTCTGAACATACACTATATGCCTAGTACTGGGCTAGGTACCAGAAATAAAGCACTAAACAGAACATTAAGTTCCTGACCTCAACAAACTTAGAATTTAACTGAACATAGAAGGAGTATATGCATTCATTGTAATTATGCTGACTTTGAAATGCTTATGGGACTTCACGCTTTCATCCCCTGGGTTAGTCATATTCTTTGTAAGCTTCAGTTCCCCAATTTGTAAAGTGGAGATAATATTATACTTATACCTCAAAGGAGTATAGTAATGATGAAATAAGGCAAGTAAAATATTCACAACAGTAAGCTCTTGATAAAACTGGTCATTACTACTATTACCATTATCATTATCTGTGCTAAAGAATGAGACAAAGATTTTAGTATGCTCTAAATCATAAAGAAGGAGCAGAAAAACTCTTTGCTGTTTAGCTCCTTCAACTAACTTAGTTCAACTATCAACTAAGGCATTAAGTAGCTCTAGACTGTCATAAAGTTCCCAACTCTTCCAAAAAAGGGTACTGAAAACAAAAGCTGGCATAATCTCTGATGATACAATCTGCAATTAATTTGACTTGTTTAGTAACAGATTCTCAGCTCTGTGTACATGTGTACTAAAGAAGTAATACTCGGGGCCAGCATAGTGACACAGTGGGTAAAGCCATGGCCTTCAGTGTTGGCATCCCAAATGGGCACTGGTTCTAGTCCTAGCTGCTCCAATGTTCATTCAGCTCTGTACTAATGTGCCAGAAAAGCAGCAGAAGATGGCCCAAGCATTTTGGCTCCTATATCCATGTGGGAGACCTGGATGAAGCTCCTGGTTCCTGGCTTTGGCCTGGCCCCGTCCTGGCAGTTGTGGCCATTCAGGGAGTAAACCAGTGCATAGGAAGATCATCTCTTTCTCTAACTCTGCCTTTTAAATAAATAAATAAATCCTGAAAAAAAAAAAAAGAAAATAAAGAAGTAATATTCAACAACTCAGGCTGAAACACTGAATTTACTTTGGGACTAAAATATAAAAAAAATTAAAAATAAGAAGTTGTTATATACTAGAAGGGATGTTTCAAAGGGCAAAAAGAAATGGAGTTTAGTTATTGATTAAAGAAGAGGAAAGGAAAATAAAAAGTGGCCTGAAATGAACAAGTTATCATGGAAAGAGTAACTGAGGTCTAAAACTAAAACAGTTCACAAAATCAAAAGCCAAACATGTCTCTAACACAAGATTTAGGGAGCAATCTTTTGGAGGCAGTCCACTATTGGTTATTTTAAACTATTTAGAAATCATTATTTCAAGAATTATTTATCTGAGAGGCACAGACAATGTGAGGGCGAGAATGCTCCTTCACCACTCTTCTGCTGGTTCACTACCTAAACATATGCAACAGCTGAGGCTGGGCTGGGCCGGGCCAGAAGCCAGCAACCACGAACACAATCCAAGTCTTCCATATATGTGGCAGAAACCCAACTATTTGAGACATCACAACTGTCTCCCACGGTCTGCACTGGCAGTAAGCTGCTAAAAACGCACTTTTAAAATGGCAACAGGAGGCCAACACTGTGGCGTAGCAGGTAAAGCCACTGCCTGCAATGCCAACATCCCATATGGGCACTGGTTCAAGTCCCAGCTGCTCCACTTCTGATCTAGCTCTCTGCTATGGCCTGGGAAAACAGTGGAAGATGGCCCAAGGACTTGGGTCATCTTTTGTTGCTTTCCCAGATGCAGTATCAGAGAGCTGGGTAAGCAGTGGAGCAGCCGGGACTCAAACTGGTGCCCACATGGAATGCTGGCACTGTAGGTAGCAGATTAACACACTGTGACACAGGGCTGGCTCCAAGCTGTAAGCTTCTTGCCCTAAAACTCTTAAGAGGACTCCTCCAGGACTAGTTCTTTCACAGTCTTTTGTTTCCTGATGCAACCTCTGACTCTGGGTTTCAAGAGCCCACCTTCCTAAAGTTAGAATCAAGAAAATTTCTGAAACTGAGATAACGGAGTAATTTAGTAACATTCTAACAATGAGGAAATCCTTTATCTGAATTCCAAAGACAAAGGTAAGAGTTTTCTGAAGTAAAAACAAAATTTAATTATAAAATTCTGCTTTAATTTTCATTTAATATAGATTAATGAGCTATATTATGTGTAGTATAATCAGCATGTAGGTTCTTTGAAGTTAGTGGTAAAACAGTATAGTACCACAAGAGTTTAATACATTTTAGAATCAGAAAAAAACAGGTTCAAATTCTCCTTTCTCCTGTTTCAAGTTGTACAACCTTGAGCAAATTAACTTCCTAAGACTCAACCTCCTCAATGAATTAAACATATCTACCTCCTAAGGTCTTTACAAGAGTATTAAATATGACAGTGAATAATGCATAAAAAAGCACCTGATATTTTCTTTAAAAAAAAAAAAAAGGGCAGGGGCAAACTCAGCCTATCAGTTAAGATTATCCCACACCCCACACTGGAGTCCCTGGAATCAATTCTAGGCTATGGCCGCTGACTCCAGTTTCCTGCCTCTCATATTGTGGAGATATAGATTGCATTTCAGACTCCCCACTTTCACCCTAGCCCAGTCAGTCACAGCCACCATGGGCATTTGGGACATAAACCAGGAGATGAGAAGAGTCTGTCTGTCCGATAAAAAAGGGAGGGATGGGGAGTAGAAAGGGGAAAGGAACTACATCCTACCCAATCTCTGTTTCTACAAAGCCACCCAAAGATCAGTGATAAGATCAACACACTATGAATGAGAATGGAAGTAACACTTACTAAATAAGCACACTTTTCATAGTACTTCAAGCACTTCATCTTATTTAATCCATGTGGATCAAGAGCACACAGCATAAACTAAGTACAGTTTTATTCTTTATCTCCCTGTGAGGTTTGACTTCCTCCCAAAGAAACCTTTTACTTAATGAGTACAAATTTCATAAGCACAACTTTAGGAATATAGTGATTCTTCTCACCATATCCCCCTCCCATCCCCATTCCCACCCCACCTCTTCCTCCCTCTCCCATTCCCTGTCCCATTCTCCATTAAGATTCATTTTCAATTAACTTTATACACAGAAGACCAACTCTGTACTAAGTAAAGATTTCAACAATTTGCATGTGTGCACACACACACACACACTGCTTGAGAACAAGTTTTACAGTTAATTCTCATAATACAACTCGTTGAAGACAGAAGTTCCACATGGGAAATAAGTGCACAGTGTCTCCTGTTGTTAATATAACAATTACCACTCTTATATATGACGTCAGTGATCACCCGAGGTTCTTGACATGAGCCACCAAGGTTATGGAAGCCTTTTGAATCCACAGTCTCTGGCAGTTTTTAGACAAGGCCATAAGCAAAGTAGAAGTTCTCTTCCCCCTTCAGAGAAAAGTACATCCTTCTTTGATGGCCACCTCTTTTCAATGGGGTCTCTCTCAAGAGATCCTTCATGTAGGACAATTTTTTGCCCTGTGTCTTGGCTTTCCATGCCTAAAATGCTCTCATGGACTTTTTAGTCAGACCAGAATGCCTTAAGGGCTGATTCTGAGGTCAGAATGCTATTTAAAGCGATTAACATCCTTTTTAATACATGTATTTGCCATTTTAGGTTCAATTCTACTAATTAAAAAACAGAAGTTTAAACTTGGGAGTAATAATTAATTATCACTGCTTATTAGATATGAGGTTTCCAATCAACAGAGAAACAAGGATATTTCAAAAAATTTGTACAAAATGGAATTAAAAAGATAAATGTATTTTGGTACAGAAAGAACTGAAACCTATGCAAACAAGAGGACTTCAAAAATGAGTAAAAATGCATATTACAAAAAAATTATTAATGAATTTCAACATATTTTTTAATAATTTTTTTCTATATCCTTCTTGAGGAACCCTAAGTATCTATTTAAATCACAATATTGTCTGAATTGACAAAATTCAAGCCATTAACCTTACTTCCTTGCTTCTCTTCCCTCTTTTTCTACTCCTCCCCCCCTTCATCAATTTATTCTTTTTTTTCTTTCCTATATGACTCATATATTAACTAATGGAAGACTTAGGAAAATCCTACTAACCAAAAACATTACAGACACAGACACTTATTTCTGCAACAAACATATGAGATACCTTACTACAGGTAAAGCACATTGCTTTAATTTCTGGACCACAATCCTATTTTTAATTCTATGCCACAATCAGATAGCACTATATAAAAAAAAGTTAACAGAATTAAGTGGCTGTAACATTTCCTTCTGAGCTAACCTTACTTTTCATATGAGCTCAAGTTTGTTCAAGTCACAAAGGAGCAGCACTGGGCAAATAGGAAAATTCTATCTTGTAACTACTGTTGGAATGTAGTACTTTAAAGGTTGAAGGGCAGAATGAAACTAACTAAAGAACAAAAACTGTCTCTAGAAAAATCAGGGTATGAATTAAAACTAATACACAAGTTCAGCAAGGTTGCAGGATACATGGTCAATATATAAAATCAATTGTACTTCCACACACCAGCAGTGAACAATCTATAAATGAAATTAAGAAAACAATTGCATTTATAAAAGCATTAAAAGGAATAAAATGCTTAGGAACAAATTTAACAAAAAAAAAAATACAAGTCATACACTGAAAGAAATAAAGGTCTAGAAAGGGGAAAGGCATTCCATGCTCATGGATTGGAAGATTTAACACTGTTATGATGTTAACACTCCCCAATCTGATCTACAGATTCAACACAACCCCTATCAAAATTACAAATGCTATTTTGCAGAAGTTGACAAATTGATTCTAAAACTCTTGTAAAAATGAAAGTGATCCAGAATAGTCAAAGCAATCTTGAAAAAGACCAAGGCAAGAGGACTTCCCATTTTCAAACCTTACAACAAAGTCACAGTAATCAAGACAATGTAATAGGGGCATAAGGAAAGACACCAGTATAGATGGACTAAGTGTCCAGTAATAAACTCTTAAATTTATGCTCCATCAATTATTCTGCAATGGCCAGTACTGGGCCAGGCTGAAACCCAAAGTCATGAGCTTCTTCCAGGTCTCCCATGTATGTGCAGGTGCCCAAGTACTTGGGCCTCTTCCTCTGCTTTCCCAGGAGCATAAGCAGAGAACTGGATTGAAGAGGAGTAGTTAGGACACAAACTGGCCCCCATACTGGATGATGGTGTTGCAGGCAGCAGCTTTACCTGCTATGCCACAATGCTGGCCTCTCAACTGATTCTTGATGGGCATACCAAGAGAATTCAAAAGGGAAAGAAAAAATTTTTCAATGTATGGTAATGGACAACCAAAGAGGCACAGATAGAACAACAAAGCTGGATCCCTACCTCATAACATGCAAAATATTAACTTGAAATGAATGAGAAACTTAATGTAAGAGCTGGAACTAAACACAGATGAAACTGTGCAGGACCTTGGATTACAGTGGTTTCTTAGATAAGACAATCCAAAGCACAGCAACCAAAGGAAGAAAATGATAAATTAGACAAAATTAAAATAAGAAACTTAAATGCTTTGCAGGGAACTATCAAGAAAGAGGAAAGGCCCCATAAAATGGGAGGACATATATGCAAATCACCTGACAAGGAACTTGTGTCCATAATATAAGAAATACTTATAAAGCAACAGTAAAAAAACCATGTAACTCAATTCAAAAATGCATCAAGTCAGATTACAAGTAATGACAAAGATGTGAAACCCCTGCACACTGTTACAAGAATGTAAAATGGTATAACCACCAGAGTTCAACATAGTTACCATACTACTGAGAAATTCTACTGTGTATACACACCTAGAACTGAAAACATGTCCACACAGAAACTGGCACATGAATGTTTATAGCAGCATTATTCATAATAACTACAAGGTGAAAACAACCCAAACATCCACTAAATGATAAAGCATAAATAAAATTTGGTATATACAGCCATTCAATGGACTATTACCTACTCTTAAGAAGGAATGAAATACTGATACACACAATCATTAGGTGACCAAGTAAAAGAAGCCAGACATAAAAAAGGCCACTCATAGGATTCTACTTACATAAATGAGGAAATTCACTTCAATAGAAGATATATTAGTGGTTGCCAAGGGCCAGAGTGAGAGGAGAATAGGGAAAGACTGGTGATGGGTATGTGGTTATTTTACAGGTGATGAAAATGCTCTGGAACTAGACAGTGATTATGGGTGCACAAGCTATTAATATAGTAGTCCCACCTTATCCATAGTTTCACTTTACACAGCTTCAGTTACCCTCAGCCAACTCAAGTCTGGAACTTTTAAGTGGGAAATCCCAAAAATAAGCGATTCCCAAGTTTTAAATTGCATACCATTTTTAGTAGCGTGTCTGCATAGCATTCTGAAATCATCATAGTTACTTAGCAGTCATTTCTGTGATCAGATACACTGTCAGGTATAGCAGTGCCTGTGTTTAAGTATCCCTTCTTTTATCTAATAATTCCTCCTAAGCACAAGAGTAGCAATGCTGGCAATTCAGATATGCCAAAGAGAAGCTGTAGGTGTTTCCTTTCTGTGTCTCATATCATCTCAAGAAGGGTGAATACAGTACGATATTTTGAGAGACTACATTCATCTAACTTTCATTACAGTATAGTCAATGACTGTTACGTCTTTCTTTTGTTGTTAATTTCTTGGTGTGCCTATTTCCAAATTAAACTTGTCATAGATGTATATATATGTATAGAGGAAGGGCAAAGGGGACACAGTATATCCAGGGTTTGGTACCGGGTATCTTAGGAATCCTCAAGAGTACTGAAATACATTCCCCCTGGAAAAGGGTGACTATTGTATACTAAAAGCCATTTGATTGTACACTTTAAAAGAGGGAATCTTATGATTCATCTGAATTTAAGATATTTCTGAAACCTCTTCAAATTAGTGAGCTCCATCAGTTATTAGCAAACATTTGCTAAGAGTCTGCTCCAGGCCAAACATTTTCACGAACCACCACAGGCAAAAAGTTTATAATCTGATAAAGACTGGGCAAATAGGGCAAAAATGAAGCAAAATGAATCTTAGTTTGATATATAATGAGAAAATCTGACAACACATAACTTATGTAACTAGCTCCTACACACAAATACTTACAGAAGATAAAAAGATGCTATGAACTGAGGCAGGAGAAAAGAGGGAAAATTTTTTAAGCTTGAATGTTTTAAGCCTGAAGCACCAGCATCCCATGTGGGTACCGGTGCTCCTCTTGCAATCTAGCTTTCTGCTATGGCCTGGGAAAGCAGAAGATGGTCCAGGTCCTTGGGCCCATGCACCCACATGGGAAACCCAGAAGAAGCTCCTGGCTCCTGGTTTCCGATCAGCGCAGCTCCAGCCGATGTGGCCATCTGGGGAGTCAACCAGCAGATAGAAGATCTCTCTCTTTGTCTTCACCTCTCTCTTTGAAATAAATAAAAATAAATCTTTAAAAAATATTAGAGGTAATTCTGATATGCTACTTCCTCCCAATCAAACAACCTGAAGACTGTGATAGAAAGACATCTTGCAAGTATTGAGAAAAAAGGAGATAATGTATTGATTAAAAGGTGTGAGGCAGGGAACAGGCCTAGAAGTTAAGACATCTGCATCCCACAGTGGAGTACTTAGGTTCAATTCCTAGATCTGGCTCCTTGTTCCAGCTTCTTGCCAATGCAGATCCTAGAGGGCAGCTTTGATGGTTCAAGTAAGTGAGTTCCTGCCATCTACCTGGGAAACCTGAATTGCATTCCCAGCTCCTAGCTTTGGCCATAGCACAGTCCTGGCTGTTCACTGGAGCGAACCAGTGAATGGCTAGAAGCTCTCCCTCTAAGTAAGTATTTAAAAAATAAAAACAAAAAGGTATTAGGCAGGAAAATAAAAAAAAGTCAACATATATAGTGGATACATTTGCATATTTGATATATATGTAATCAAGACAGTGTAACATAGTACACACACCTATGAGGTATAATTAAGATACTAGATGTGAGTGAAATCAAGAAGTTATTATTTGGGTCACTTGATCTGGAGCATATAGCTAAATTGTGTTATAAAAGTATACTTAAAATATTTCAATACCAAAATTGAGCTGATAATTTTTTATTTATCAAATTCCTTTATTCTTAATAATGCATTACAAATGACGCAAATCAGCAGATTTCAAGGACAACCACAACCAGAAGGTTATCTATCAACTAAAAACAAATACTTGATGAAGATTCACTGTATGTGTATGCTATGGTTCTAAGCATTTTGCTTTTCTTTTTTTAAAAAAGATTTATTTTACTTATTTGAAAGGCAGAGTAATAGGGAGAAAGAGAGAGGCAGAAGAGACAGAAAGAGATCTTAATCCACTGGGTTATTCCAAATATGGCCACAATGGCCAGGATTGGGACAGGCCAAAGGCAGGAGCCTAGAAGCCATCTGGGTGGCTCATAGGGATGGCAGGATTCAAGTATTTGGTTATCTTCTGTTGCTTTGCCAAGTGCATTAGCAGGGAGTAGGATTGGAAGCTGGTATTTGAACTAGCACTAATATGGGATGTCAGCATCACAGGCAGCAACCCAAATCTCTGCACTAGGATACCAGCCTCTACATGTTACTTTTTATTAGCAAAATGCAACATTCAACTGGACTTTTGAGTGAACTTTTTAAATGCAAGACACCTTTAGGAACATATCAGTTTATAATTTCTGATTTTATTCCATATACTGCTGGCTAAGTTGTATTTAGTTTTTTTTGGTGTTTTTTTTTTTTTTTACTTCTATTTTTCTACCAATTTCTATTTTGCAAATTAATTTACAGTATCTGCTACCTTAACTTCTTTCCTCAATTCTACTGTCTTCTTTAGTATCCAGTAACTCTCTCTCCATTCTTCAGAACTAAATACATCTCTCCATTCTATCTTTACTTTTAATTCTAATTCACTAAAACTGCTTAACTCATTCCTTGCTCCTTTATAACTCAAATTGTTTTTATATAATAGGATAAACAGAGGATTAATTTACGCAGCCATGTAAAATTCAGGGGGGAAGCTGAAAACAAAGTCCTGGCACCAAATGCCCAGTATTCACTGTTGAGCATAAAGCAGATATTCAATTAATTCTTGATGAATGATTGAAAAGCCTAAGAGAATTGCTAAAGAGAAAATTTACAGACTTATCTTGCATCTCCAGAAAAGGAGTTAAAGTTTGAAAACATACCAGATGACTCTGATGTGCCACCTATCCAGCCAAAAGTAAAACAAATCTTAGGAAAGTATTAATTTTCATTTTGACAGTGTCACTTCGTCAATTTTTTGATAAATTAGTTTGAATGCTTTAAAATTACTCATGCATACAACATGTTTTAAAAAATTATTTACTTATATATTTATTCAAAGGCAGAGAGAGTGCACTCAAAGAATCTTCCACCTGCTGGTTCACTCCCCAAATGCTGCAATAGCCAGGGAATGGGCCAGGCAGAAGCCAGAGGCAAGAACACCATCCAGGTCTCCCACATAGGTGGCAGGAATCCAAGTACTTGGGCCATCTTCTGCCTTCTCTCAAGCACATTAGCAGGAAGCTGGAGGGGGAATTGATCCCAGAGACTCTGATATGGTACACGGGAATCCCAAGCAGTTTGTTTAACTCATCATGCCACAACAGCTGCCCATAACACTTTTGAAACATTCCTGCAATTTTAACTTAATTTTAAAGTATATCTTTAATTATATTTGTAAAGATAATGTCCCTCATGAAAAAAAGTAAAACAGTTCTCATGATAAGATCTCATTATATCTGTGATTTAGTATAAAACTAACTGAAGAAGTAGAGATTAAACTAGATAAGCAAACACATATATTAAGAAGGTGCATAGGGCCCTGTCCAATTAAAAAAAATCCTAAAAGAACATCATTTTGTTATTCTAATTTCATAGGAATACAGCCAATATAACAGAAAACAAACCATTAAGAAAATATGGATTATTGAAAACAAACAACTAACTTGGGATCTACCATTCTACTTTTAACCCTGACTTAAGAATGAAAAGCTCTTGTAGGTCAGCCTAGAAAGTAAGTTTTCTTAAAAAACTCAAATTTTGGGGTCGACACTGTGACGCAGCAGGTTAAAGCCCTGGTCTGAAGCGCCAGCATTCCACATGAGCGCCGATTCTAGTCCTGGCTGCTCCTCTTCTGATTCAGCTCTCTGCTATGACCTGGGAAAGCAGTAGAAGATGGCCCAAGTCCTTGCGCCTCTGCACCATGTGGGAGACCTAGAAGAAGCTCCTGGCTCCTGGCTTCGGATTGGCGCGGCTCCGGCTGTTGTGGCCATCTGGGGAGTGAACCAGCAGATGGAAGACCTCTCTCTCTGTCTCTACCAAGTCCATCCTCCATTGCTTTCCCAGGTGCCATTAGCAGGGAGCTGGATGGGAAGTGGAGCAACTGGGACTCAAACCAGTGTCGATATTGGATGCCAGCACTGCAGGCCGGGACTTTAACCCACTGAGCCACAGCACCAACAATAGGATACTCAACAATCTGACCATTAAAGACTTTAATTTCCATTCCTTCCAAAACATGAAAAGTGATACAGAATGTATTTTTATTCACAGGCAGTCAAAATTGATTTATTTTATATTCTATCCTCCAATGGCCACAATTAAGAAAAATGGGAATCTAGGAGGCACCAATCTACATGTAATCACTAAATTATAACCAGGTTAACTCCTTAATATTTTTTATGGATTTCTACTCCACATTCTGTCCTACTGAGGACCTAATCAATCCCTACATCTCCCCAGCCTCTTTTTTTCTGCCTACTATCCAATATATATTTTTAAAAATTTATTTGAAAGGCAGAGTTACATACAGAGAGGCAGAGAGAGAAAAAGAATCTCTTGTTCACTCTCCAAATGGCTGCAACAGCTAGAGCTGGGCAGATTCAAAGCCAGGAGCCAGGAGCTTCTTCTGGGTCTCCCATGCGCGTAAAGGGGCCCAAAGACTTGGGCCACCTTCTGCTGCTTTCCCAGGCACTTTACCAGGGAGCTGGATTGGAAGTGGAACAGCGGGGTCTCAAACGGGTGCCCATATGGGAATGCCAGCACTGAAGGGGGTGGCTTTACCAGCTATACCACAGCATTGGCCCCTATTCAATATTTTTTAAAACATAAAATATACTTCATTACTAAACAGCTTCCTGGTTTCCCACTGCTTTTAAAATACAGAATTCTCAATAGCATATATATTCCTCCATCTTCTATACTGTGATAAGTTTCTATAGTTTCAAATCTTTTTGATTCATTCTTTCTCAAGCCTATGCTATAATAATCTAAGCCATCTTTAGCTTCCAAAATCAAAACTGTTGCCCTAGACTCCCAAGTTTAACTAACAGCTTTCAAAATTTAGTTTATATACCACCATTTTCTGAGCAGACTTTTCTGACTTATTTCTTTGCCACACTAGTTTAAACTGGGTGACCACCACCCTACCCCCACAGTGCTTCTAAGCACCTTCTTTGTTTATCTTGATCACAGTATTTAGAAATTATGATTTCTGTTTACCCATTACCTTTATTAAACCATAAGATCCTTGATTAGGTAGCTTTTAATCTTTTTGTTTCACCATTTCTAATGCCTAGCAGTTCTCGAGAGAAGACACAGGAAATGGTCAGTGTTTCATGAACAGAAAACGAATATGAGATCATGGCCATGTCACACTGGATATTTTGTATTTCATATAGTAAAACTAAGTAACAAGTCAAACCTAGAGATTATCTTTCTTTTTTAGAACATTCCTATCTAGAATCTTTTTACCATTTTTCTGTAGAAAATTCCTTAAGCATCCAGCATCCCATATCAGAGCATCAGTTCAAGTCTCAGCTACTCCACTCTGATCCAGGTTCCTGATAATGTGCCTAGGAAGGCAGGGGAAGATGGCCCAAGTGTTTGGGACTCTGTCGCCCACGTGGGAGACCTGGGTGGAGTTCCCAGCTTTCAGCTTTAGATTGCTCAGTCCTGGCTGTTCCAGCCTTTAGGGGAGTGAACTAGCAGATGGAAGATCTCTTTCTGTCTCTTCTCTCTGTCACTTTATCTTCCACATGAATAAATAAATCTCAAAAAAATAAAAATAATTAAAAACAAATATCTGAATCATTAAAACCATCTGATAATTAGGTGGTAACATGCTTAGGTAACATTAGAGATTCTGATTTTGAACATCCTAGGTCAGCCACAAGTTTACCATAAATAATAAATCATTTTAAATTCCCTTGCTTTGACCCCCTCATCTAAATACCAAGGACAATGCAATATCCCTCTGGCATACACTGGGAACAATGAGAAACTGGAAAAGACTGAAGAACTATGAGAACTATCTTTCTACCTTTGCTGTTGACACTTCCCAATTCCTATCCCACATATCTAGATTATGCAGATCATTTTAGCCTAAAACCTATCAGTTTGTTGCTTGGTAGCAAATCCAAATGTCCAGAATTAGAGTTGGAGTCAGAAGAAGAGTAGAAGGAACTCAAAACATTCCTGTATACAGATCTTTCTCTTATCTAACTAAGCAAGCCTATTTATCCAAATAGAAATAATTAACTAAATTACACTAATTCTTTATCATCAATGCTGCTGTACCTTTTTGGGGCTTCATGATTCCTTTCCTACATGAAACTTACACGACATTTATAGCCCCACTCATCCTTCCCTCACTCCCAAGTAGTCCTGCATCCCAAAACTGAAATATATTTAAGTTCATTTATTCAGCAATTATTTGTTTTAGTGAGCCACTACAAGGATCCAATGACTGTCAGACTCCCTTCAGCCTTTGTAAACTGCGTTTGGACTGAAACCACTTACTCCAAAATATGCTAAGTAGCACCAGTCCAAAAAATAGCACATATTATTTCTTTGTTATAAACTCTAAATATAATGAAGAAAATGCTTACTTGGTTTTTCAAGACAACATTATTAGATGCCATTCACAAAAATCCTGATTATCTAATCAGGATTATTTAAACTATAGCTCTAAGCAAACTGGGATATGAGTGGTTAACTTCTAAGGAAGAAACATCATCAGGTTATACAAAACCAGGAGCAATTATTTCCAAATTCACAAATAATATAGTCACAACATATCTGATTCATACTACTAAAAATGTTTGCGGGGCTGGTGTTGTGGCATAACAGGTAAAATTGCTGCCTGCAGTGCTGGCATTCCTTATGGATGCTGGTTCAATCCAGCTCTCTGCCATGGCCTGGGAAAGCAGTGAAAGATGGCCCAAGACCTTGAGCCCCTGCACCTGCGTGGGAGACCCAGAAGAAGCTCCTGGCTCCTGGCTTCAGATTGGCTCAGCTCCAACCATTGCGACCATTTAGGGGAGTGAACCAGAGGATGGTAGACCTCTCTCTTTCTCTGCCTCTGCCTCTGCCTCTCTGAAACTCTGTTTTTCAAATAAATAAATAAATCTTAAAAAAAAAAAAAAAGTTTGCGTGTCTACCAACTGAAATGGTATCATATCCTATTGCATCTATTTCTTCAGTTTTTCTGATGTCTGCAACAATTTTCTTCCTAAATTCCCCATCTCTTTCCTACTCAAAATCTAGCTCCTGAACATATAAACATACTGTACTGAAATAAATGAACTCTACCATGAAATGCAATACTCTAAAAGGAAAGCAAAGAAAAACAAGGTTGAGTCTAACTGTTCTAGCTGACATAGAGCGATAAGTCAAAAGACTTAGATTGTAGATATAATGAAAATGTGTACAGAAGACAGTTACATTTAAGGTTATATACTGTGAATATTACTGAAGATTAGATCTTAATTTTAAAAACCAGAGCCTAAGCAGAGAAGCAACAAGTAACCAAATACTAAAAACATACTTCTACAATTAATTGCCTCTACATCTTTCTTAAAAATGCCAGCAGTTATTCAGTTTGACAAGTTATAAATTGAGGCCCACTCTCAGAATAAAAAACACTGGAGAAAACAGATCTAAGAGATATCCAGGTAAGTACTACAAATGTCAGAACTGGGTGATCAACTGAATTTGATGTACAATAAAGAGAAGGGTAGTGGATTATCTCACTTATAGTCTGTAGTTTGGGCAACTGAGTTAGTGGTAGAAACATTAACCCAACCTGAGAAGAATGGCTCTCTTTCCTTTTGGGTGGCACAGGTGGATGAGGGTATGTAAAGACTGAGAGATGAGTTCAGAGATAAATACATCCAAATATCTACTATTTGTGGAACCATCAGGAGGTGCCGGGGAGAAAACAGGATCTAGCTTGGCAAAGAAATAGATTTTGGAGACAGATTTCTGAGTCATATGTATACCTATCCAGGTAGTATGTAACAAATTATGTGAAAATATGAGAACCAGAAGAGAAAAGAGAACTGAAGTTAAAGAACTACCTGGAGATACAAATATTTAAAGGGGTATGAAGAGGAGGAAGAGTCTTTTCCTTTTTAGCAAAAAGGTCAAAAACATAGGGAAGTGACAAGAAGATAGTATTTTGAAACCAAGAATGTTGTTTCAAAAAGAGTGGGAGAGAAAATGATCAGAAAATGGGTACTTTTCTTATTATCTGCCCCAATAAACAGTACAGCTTTGCAAATAGCAGAAAAAAGGGCTATGACTACTTCTCACAGTAACCTATGCTCTATTTTTATCATAAATTCATAAAAATTTAAATTTGTGAACCCAATTTTTGGTGAGTCATTATTCTATCCTTTATTTCTTATTCCAGGCTTTATGTGCTATATGCTCAAATTATAGAATGCTACCATTAATTACAATAAAAATAAAAAAAAAAAGAGGGCAAGGTCTGTTTCACCTCTTTAGTAGAGCATTTAAGCTAACAGCATTTACTAATACAAATAAATATCACTTAATAATAGTACCATTTGTACTCAGCTTGGGGAATGAGGGGTAAAAATGGACAAGTAATATATTTACACAGCTGTCAAGATGTGAGATACATCTAAGGCTGTTCAAGTAGTATTTTTGATAATATAAGTCACTTCAAAAAGTTTATGGAAAATGTAATTAAAAGCTTAATTTTGATTCAAAACAATTTAGAAATCCATGCAGTGTCTTTACAATATGCATTTTTCCATGAACACTTTGAAGACCACTTTTGTCCTATCATAAGAATAATATCAAATAGTACATTAAATGTAATTTCAAAACCCAGTTACCAACAAACTACTGATACATGCAACATTATATGAGTCTCAAAAGTCTTTTAAGTGAAGAAACCATAGACAAGGGGTTATGCTTTTATCTTGTATGTTTATATGACATTCCAGAAAATGTAAAATTAATAAGGACAAGAATAAGATTTTGTTGCTATGGGCTAGACTAGGGGTAGGGAACTGATTACAAAAAGACACAAAGGAACACTTTTTGGGGCAATGAAACTATTGTTGATTGTGGTGGTAGTGGTTGCAAGACTGTGTTTGTCAAAACTCATCAAACCATACAAGTAAAAGAGTGAATTTTGCTATGTAACTTATGCCTTAAAAAAAAAAGACTTAATTTTTTTAGATAATTCAGTTGTCAGATCACTACTTTAGCTGAAGAGTATTTTTAATGTGCTGTAATATATTTATGATTATAGTTAATTTATCTACACAAAGAAAATAAAAATCAGCACAGCAAATTAATACTATAATAAATCTATTTGAAGATTAAAACAGGAAAGTATTTAGATATTTACCCTTTTGTAACAAATCCCACTATGATGCTCCCCATTATATTATTCAAGGAACAAAAATCCCTTTCTATTTTTCATTTACAGCTGAAAAAGGAATTGCTTTTGTCTTTTCTTTATTTTTGTACATAAGCTATTTATGTACTATTACTGACACATATAAGTAAGTAAAATGTTCTTATCCCAAAAGCAAGAAGCCTCAAGAATATGGCTATATCCAAGAAAATTACAATTTAAAATAAACAGATATACTCACCACTCACTAATTTTGGATTTAGAGATATATCTTTTTTATTTATTTATTTTTTACAGGCAGAGTGGACAGTGAGAGAGGTGAGAGAGAGAGAGAGACAGAGAGAAAGCAGAGAGAAAGGTCTTCCTTTCCCGTTGGTTCACCCTCTAATGGCCACCACGGCTGGTGCGCTGCAGCCGGCGCACCACGCTGATCTGAAGGCAGGAGCCAGGTGCTTCTCCTGGTCTCCCATGGGGTGCAGGGCCCAAGCATTTGGGCCATCCTCCACTGCACGCCCTGGCTACAGCAGAGAGCTGGCCTGGAAGAGGGGCAACCGGGACAGAATCCGGTGCCCCGGCCAGGACTAGAACCTGGTGTGCCGGCGCCGCAAGGCGGAGGATTAGCCTATTGAGCCACGGCGCCGGCCATGGCCATTGCATTTCAACTTTCAATCTGAGAATATTCTGAAGCATAAGTAGAACTCTAGGGGAGAAATAGTTTTTTATGTACAACTTAAGAATAGCATTAATAATAATAAAAGGAGCTATGTGTACTTTAAGCCCATGTGAAACTGTAACTTGCCCATTATCAAGAAAAGCTAAATTACATATAAACTACACTCAGATGAACAATTTCCTTTTAAAAAAAAAAAAGTTATGTATTTCGTAAGGCAGAATAACAGAAAGATAGAGAGAGATCCTCCATCCACTGGTTCACTCCCCAAAAAGGCCACAACAGCCTTGGCTTAGCCAGGCCAAAGCCAGGAGCCTGAACTCCATATGAGTAGCAGGAAGCATCTGAGCCATCATCTGCTGCTTCCTAGACACATTATTACTAGGGAGCTGGAAAAGAAGTAGAGTAGCAGGTGAGTAGGCACCCTGATATGAGATATGGACATCTCAAGCAGCTGCTCAGCCCTCTGTACTGTGCCACAAAGCCCGACCCTGATGATCAGTTTCTTTAGCTGAAAATTGGCAACCCCACAATCCAATTGGATAAAGATAACTAAAAATAGATTTAAAAATACTAAAAGGGTTAGCAAATAGCAATATTTAGAAAACTCAGTGATGTATTTCCTGGCTAGCATTAATTTCAAGGACATTGTTTTACAAATAACAAATTAATTATGGTAAACATCAACATAAAGAAAAGTATTTTTAAGTAAACCATAGTCTGAACTTTAATAATTTATCAGTATTTTAGGCACTGTTAGTTTTAAAGACTAAAAAAATTAGTGCTAGGGCACTGTTGTACAGCAGATTAAGCTGCAGCTTTGGACACCCACATCCCCATATTACAGTGCTGGTTCGAATACTGGTTCCTTCACTTCCAACCCAGCTCCCTGCTAGTGTTCCCAGGAAGCAGTAAATAATGGCAAAGTACTACTTGAGTCCCTGACAACCATATGAGAGACTAGGGATGGAGTTCTTGTCTCCTGGCCTAACCCAACCCTGACTTTTTTGAACATCTGGGGAGTGAACCAGTAGAAAGAAGAATTCTCCCCTCTTTCTCTGCCATTCTGTATTTCAACAAACTTTTTTTTTTTTTTTTTTTGACAGGCAGAGTGGACAGTGAGAGAGAAAGAGACAGAGAGAAAGGTCTTCCTTTGCCGTTGGTTCATCCTCCAATGGCTGCCACGGCCGACGCGCGGCAGCCGGAGCACTGCGCTGATCCAAAAGCAGGAGCCAGGTACTTCTCCTGGTCTCCCATGGGGTGCAGGGCCCAAGCACTTGGGCCATCCTCCACTGCACTCCCTGGCCACAGCAGAGAGCTGGCCTGGAAGAGGGGCAACCGGGACAGAATCCGGCGCCCCGACCAGGACTAGAACCCGGTGTGCCGGCGCCGCAAGGCGGAGGATTAGCCTAGTGAGCCGCAGCGCCGGCCTTCAACAAACGTTTTAAAAAGTAAATAAACAATGTGACCTAAGTATGTAAATCCTTAACAAAAAGGGAATCTAGCATTTCAAAATTGTAAGTACAGCACACCTTCGAGATTTCTCAGACAGGTGAATATATAGAAAATCATTTTAAAAATTAAATAATATTGGTAACCTCATGAGTGTTCATGCTAAAAAAGTTTTCCTTTTTGCAAAAGGGCAAATAATATGCCAAAATAAAACTTAAAAGAAGCTTGGTTTATGTGTTTAAATGATTTGCTATATATATAAGGTGGCATAGCAATTTACTGACATGAATTATTTCAGAAATTTAACATATTCTTAAAAGATTTAAAAAACTTAATTTTTGTTTGACAGGCAGAGTGGACAGTGAGAGAGAAAGAGACAGAGAGAAAGGTCTTCCTTTTCCGTTGGTTCACCCCCCCAGTGGCCGCTGCAGCCAGTGTGCTGTGGCCGGCGCACTGCACTGATCGGAAGGCAGGAGCCAGGTGCTTCCTCCTGGTCTCCCATGCAGGTGCAGGGTCCAAGGACCTGGGCCATCCTCCACTGCACTCCTGGGCCACAGCAGAGAGCTGGACTGGAAGAGGAGCAACAGGCACAGAATCTGGCGCCCTGACCGGGACTAGAACCTGGGGTGCCGGCGCCGCAGGCCAAAACTTAATATTTTTAAAAGTAATTCAATCACAACAAAGTCCAGAAAATAAAATGCTATGCCAGATTTTTCTAAAACTAGCTATTCTACAGGTAACCCTACTTAATAAAATTCGCAACCCATATATTTTTTAAAAATCAATATCCTATTTAAATGCATGTTTGTACATTTTATGTATTATAGTGATGTAAAAGAATAGCGTATCTATATATATACTTAAAATTTTATTTATATATTTATTTATTTATTTATTTAATTTATTTGAAAGGCAGAGCTACAGAGAGACAGACAGACAGAGGTCTTCCATCTGCTGATTTGCTCCCCAAATGGCTACAATGGCCAGGGCTGGGCCAAGCCAAAGTCTGGACCAGGAGCTTCATCGGGGGCTCTCACGTGGGTACAAGGGCCCAGATACTTGGGCCATCCTCCACTGCCTTCCCAGGCCATAGCAGAGAGTTGGGTCAGAAGTGAGCAGCTGGAACTAGAATCAGTGCCCATGTGGTATATCAGTATGGCAGCTGTACCCACTACACCACAGTGCCAGCACCTTAACAGATTATAATCAAATAATAAATCCACTGGGACTGACCAAAACATTTTAGGATTCCTCTTCATAAATTCTCGAGAGGGCAGGCATTTGGTACAAGTGTTAAAACACCACCACTTAGGACACTTGTATCCCATATAGAAATGTCTGGATTTGATTCCTGGCTCTTGATTTTGGCTTCCAGCTTAACACAGACCCAGCAATAATGGCTCAAATAGTTGTGTCCCTGACATCCAGGTGGGAGGGCTGGATTGAGTTCCTG
Source organism: Oryctolagus cuniculus (assembly GCF_051225735.1). Taxonomy (NCBI): domain Eukaryota; kingdom Metazoa; phylum Chordata; class Mammalia; order Lagomorpha; family Leporidae; genus Oryctolagus; species Oryctolagus cuniculus. Next base: position 62,477,459 of record NC_142880.1, on the reverse strand, counting down.
TCTCTTGGGTAGATATGTGGTCTCTCAAATAAAACAAGTAAATAAATAATCTCGATAGTATCTTTATGATCTAATAAGATAAACTAAATGACTACTTTATAACCTAGTCTATCTTTTCCATCAAAAATTGTGTTATACAGTTTGAGGAGGAAGAGTGGTAAGAATGAAAATAGAGATTTCAGAATGTAACAAATTTAGGTTGGAATCCTACACTTGCTAGATTTGCCAGGGCAAGTTTCTTATATATGATGAACATCAATCCATTTTCATTGGTAAAATAAGTTCATTACCATTGAATTAGATGGGTAGTTGGGACGTTCAAATCATGATACACTGCATAGTGGTTAGGCATCAACTCTGGAGTTCTTTCTCCACTTTCTTGCATTTAACTGTGTGAGGCTGGGCTAGTCATTCAGTCATTCTACACCTTAGTTATTCATATAATCAATCTCAAACTATACCCTGAGGAACTGAGAAAATTCATATAAAGTTGTCGGCATGGTATCTGGCATTTACAAACCACTCAGTAACATATATCGTAAACATAAAGCAATGGCCACAATGCCTGGTACAAAAATATATCTTTTTCTAACCTGTTTCAAATGACTTTTTAACTGTATCTAAAATGAAAACTCACCTGAATATAAAGATTTGCAATGAAAGATAAGAAAAAAAGACTATCTCAAACTCTCTTAAGGTATTCACAACAAGAATTCTCATATAGTTTATGCAATGGCAACAACAACTAGGGTATTAAGGCACAACCTCCCAAGTAGATGACCCTGAAAATACCAACATTCTGTGGCAATAAGTGCTGGAGTTAAAAGAAAACTATCAGTCACATTAATTTACAGATTCATCTAATTATACTACAATTGGTCACATGTATTTCTAAGAATGAAATCACGTTCCAAAGCTGAATCTCCCCTTTCTAAAAATAGATGCTTTGGGGCAAAAATGTGGTACAGTGAGTTAAGCCATTGCTTTAACACTGGCATCCTATATTGGAGTCCCAGCTGCTCAGGTTCAAGTCCCAGTTGCTCTGCTTTCGATCTAGTTTCCTGCTAATGCACCTGGGGAAGGCAGAATATAGATGGCCCATGTACTTCATGGCCTGCTGCTACCCATTTGAGAGACCAGGATGGAGACTCTAGCTCCTGGCTTCAGCCTTGCCCAGACCGGGCTGTTGCAGTCATTTGGAAAGTGAACCTGCAGATGAAAGATCTCTGAGTCTCCCTTTATTTCTGCCTTTCAAATTAACAAATAAATCATTTTTTAAAAGATGCTTTGACAATCTCAACGCAATATAAAAAAACTTGAGAAGTAAAAAATTAACAGCTTAACAAAATTAAAATACAATAGTTCACAATACAATAGTTTACTGCTGCATTAAAAATGTTACATATACAGGCTAAATAAAAAAGTATGTGGAAAAGTGAAATTAAAAGATAAATTTACTGTTGTGCAAAAATTTTGAAATCCATGCAAGTTTTTCATAATATGCATTTCCTACAAACTTTTTGAAGTTTACAGCATGAATGTATAGCATGAATTCTATTCTAATGTATAGCATGAATTCTATTCTAGCTTCTATGCCTGAGGTACACAATTTCTTTGACCACGTGACTTGTAAGTTTTGAACTGATGAAGCAATGAAAAAATCTGATTATATTAAAACTAAAAATGTAGAACCCTAAATCTTTAAGAACAAAGTTATATCAGATTAATCATTTACTTATTATAAGACCATGGGCAATTTTCTAAACCTTTCCAGCTTCAATTTCTCCATATATTAAGTTCTGAAAATAATTGTTTCTAATTCACAGGCTTGTTAGAAAGAAGGAAATGATATAATACTATGAGGACATACTTAGCACAACTCCTGGCTAATAGTAAGATCTCTAAGTTGTATGGAGCAAAACATTAGCTGGCACTGCTTTATTAAGAAACGATGTCTTCTAATAATACATTTTAAGAATAGAAATATTCCTTAAAACTTAACTCAATCTGACAAAACTCAATTCATTAAAATTGACTCCAGATTTACATAAAAACAAAATTACAGACAAGAAAAACACCTAAAATCATTTTGTCACTTAATTTACTGAGCACATAATATTCTAAGCACATAAAATGCCAATTTTTTTTTTGGACAGGCAGAGTTAGTGAGAAAGAGAGAGAGACAAAGGTCTTCCTCCTGTTGGTTCACCCCCTAAATGGCTGCTACAGCCAGCGCGCTGCGACGATCCAAAGCCAGGAGCCAGGTGCTTCCTCCTGGTCTCCTATATGGGTGCATATGGGTCTCCCATATGGGAGCTTGGGCCATCCTCCACTGCCTTCCCGGGCCACAGCAGAGAGCTGGACTGGAAGAGGAGCAACCGGGACAGAATCCGGCGCCCCAACTGGGACTAGAACCCAGGGTACCGACGCCACAGGCGGAGGATTAGTCTAATAAGCCACGGTGCCAGTCACAAAATGCCATTTAAATTAAAATGATGGCCTTAGGAGTTATGGTTTTTGAAACTGCTTTTATATCAACTAGAAACACTAAAGTTCCACTCTAATAATTTTTTTTTTTTTTTTGACAGGCAGAGTGGACAGTGAGAGAGAAAGAGACAGAGAGAAAGGTTTTCCTTTGCCGTTGGTTCACCCTCCAATGGCCGCCGCGGCCGGCGCGCTGCGGCCGGCACATCGCGCTGATCCGAAGCCAGGAGCCAGGTACTTCTCCTGATCTCCCATGCGGGTGCAGGGCCCAAGGACTTGGGCCATCCTCCACTGCACTCCCTGGCCATAGCAGAGAGCTGGCCTGGAAGAGGGGCAACCGGGATAGAATTGGGCGCCCTGACCGGGACTAGAACCCGGTGTGCCGGCGCCGCTAGGCGGAGGATTAGCCTAGTGAGCCACGGCGCGGGCCTTCTAATAATTCATTTTTAAGAGATTTATTTGAAAAGCAGAGTGACAAAGAGAGACAGACAGATAACAATCACAGATAATAATCATCTATCTGCTTGTTCACTCCCCAAATGATGGTAACAGCCAGAGCCAAAAACTCCAGCAGGATATTCCACACGAGTGGCAGGAAACCAAGCATCATCTTGGTCATCAAGTGCTGCTTTCCCAGGCACATCAGCAGGAAGCTGGCTAAGAAGCAGAGTAGCCCGGCTACTCTGACACAGGCAGGATGCTGGCATCACAAGCAGGGGCTTAATCCTCCTCATCACAATACCAGTACCTCTAATACTCTTAAAAAAAATTTAAAAAAACCCAAACACTTCAGGAGGCGTTACATTCTTCACTACAAATATAGTTAATTCCCTTACATTCCTTAGTAGGCACATATGAATATCATTCAAACACCACATATGCACAAGATTTCTAATGTAAAATTACTATTTTCATTCCAGCAAAATACAACCAAGAAACAGGTATCACCTCTCTTTGGAAGAAGGAGAAAAAGGGAAAAACCACCTTGAACTTAGATAATTGAAAAAACAAAATCACAAATGGTATTAGTGTCAGCACTGAGCAATACTTAGTTTTGAGACCAGAGCTCAGGCCGGCGCCGAGGCTCAATAGGCTAATCCTCCGCCTTGCGGCGCCGACACACCAGGTTCTAGTCCCAGTCAGGGTGCTGGATTCTGTCCCGGTTGCCCCCCTTCCATGCCAGCTCTTTGCTGTGGCCCGGGAAGGCAGTGGAGGATGGCCCAAGTGCTTGGGTCCTGCACCCCATGGGAGACCAGGAGAAGCACCTGGCTCTTGCCTTCAGATCAGCGCGGTGTGCCGGCCGCAGCGGCCATTGGAGGGTGAACCAACGGCAAAGGAAGACCTTTCTCTCTGTCTCTCTCTCTCTGTCCACTCTGCCTGTCAAAAATTTAAAAAAAATAGAAAATAAAAAAATAAGACCAGAGCTCAGACATTTCTTAAAACAACAATCTAATAAAAAACTAGTAAGTGTTAGGGAATCCCTTACTCTTCAAATGACTCACTGTATAAATCTACACAAATCATGTGACCTATTTCAACCTTTTCATCAAAAAATGAAAATTATCCTGGTTACTTCTCTCACAGAAATATGAGAATGTTTATACATGGGCTCATGTCACCTTTAAAGAGGACCAATTTAACATACAAAGAATTATTATAAATGACAACTGCTGAAAATAGCAAAAACTGTTTGAAAAGTGCATTTTTAAAAGGTTGTATATGGTCATAAATTTCCACCAAAGTCAACTTAGTATGCCCAAGATACTGCAGTATCTTCAACTAAACAGTTATCAGCCTTCTAATAAAGGTTCCTAGTCAGTAGTTTCCTATTTTATGAAAAACAAATATAATAAACAGAATTCAAATTGCAAAAGGAATTTTTATTTATCCTAGACCTCTCAATCACTTCATGTAAAAATGATATTTAAAATTTTTTAATTACTTACAAATTATAGTTTTTCCAATAAACAGAGTTAGATGAAATTATATGAAACTCAAACTCAGGTTTTATTCACTCTTGAATTATGAATTATTGCATCTTATTTTGAGAAAGTAAAAATATCACCATAGGGTATGTCCGAATCTAACAGACAGTTCAAATGTTTCCATGACAGTTTGATGATATATAGGTACCAAAAAAATTAAAAATGAAATTAGTTAAGAAGCCTTAGGAACTAAATGTTGGAGCTGAGTGGTTCAGCTCTAAATAAAGAAAATTTTGGTAATAGCTTGGCTCATGAGATTTTTAAAATTTAATAATCAGCATTATGCAGAACCAAAACTGTTTATTATCATAGTAAGAACTTCCACTTTTCATTTCTAAAGAGACTCTCAAATAGACAATCTTCCTTTCCTCAAATACAACCTTTTTGTTCTTAAAGGTGCACAGCTGTATAATGATCTGTCACACACAGGTTCAAAAATGCTCTCAAACAACTTTAACAAATTTTGAAGACTCTGAGGAGAAAGCATCCTATACATACTTTTCAAAACACTAAAAAGAATTAACTATTTAATAATCAACTTTGATTTACTAGAGTTTAATTATTTACTTTAAAACTTCAAATAGTATAAGTTATTGCCACCTCTGCAAACTCAAGAGAAACAATAAACTACACTATTACACTGTTGAAATTTTGTTTAGGTATGTTAGGAAAATATTCCTCCAAATGACATAACTAGAATTATAAGATTACAGGGACAATTAATGGCTTTCTCTTTTTACTAATTTTTTTTTAAGATGGGAATACAAAAATAGCCACTGATAGATTAATATCTCAATCAATAGACGGAAGGTAGAACAAGTTATAATCTTTAGAGAAATACAAATTATTGTGTTCAGCTAAGTTGTCAGAAATTTAAAGTCCAAGTTCTGGTTTTATTTGTGTTTTACACAATGTTTTCTCCTTTTAAAGTGACTTCTTTATAACTGGCCTAAATCAGACAAAAAAAATTTTTTTTCCAAAGGTACCTTAAAGAAACATTTATGCTATCCTAATGAAAGACATCAAACAATCTACATCACTTACAGATTACTAAATATACAGAATTGGGGAAATAAGATGAGAAGAACTAATGAGCTGTAATCTACTTCCAAAGTCTCAAGAAATCAATCATGCAAACCAGTATCTAACATATTGATTCAAACTGCATAAGAAAGAGCCCTGTAACTATAAAACTCAAAAAATAAGTTGCTTCTGTTGATGAAAACTCAGCAAGAAAAACTTTTCTTTCCGTTACCTTTTGTAGAACTATGTCTATCCCCTGACACACGTCTCAGTATTTTAATTAAATAAAAGTCATAAAGACAATCACAGGAACATGAGCACCTTTTAAACATTCATAATGAAGACCTTACCCCACCCCATTTGCCAAAAACCAACCCTCTGCTTTCTTAAAACATGAGGTGTTCGCTCCCTTCAGCACTCCCTCCCTGGCATGCCCCCCCACCCGCTGCAGGCCTGAGGCCCCATAGCAAACAGTGTCTAACAGGAGCAGGCAGCACAAAGACAGGAATGGGAGATTAGTGGGAGGGAGGGAGGCCGGGATTGGGGCTCAGCAGGAGCTTCAGGCTTTTTAAAATTCAAACTGCTCCCTGACCAATACAAATCACGGACACGCTACTGACTACTACACGGATTTATAGCATTAAAAACATGCCTAGTACGTGACAGCTATATTAACTTCACTCTTTTAAACATTTATCCGTATGTTTGAAGGAAATGTGGGCCAATTTATTGTAAACAGGATGCTAAACTCAAAAATAATCTCCAGAAAAGTTACTTATTGTACACTGACAATAATTTAATAAGGACACAAAAAATTTGAACCAATGTAACACTGTCTAGTAAAACAGGGACTTTGTTGAGCAGTGTTGCTTCATTTTAACCAATGAAAGTTTTCCTTCAGTGAATACGAAAACAAAGTATCAAAACAGTCTAACCCAGGTACACTTATTTTTTTTCTAGGTAATTTGTATGACTGAGGACTTTTAAATCGGTGTTTCCCCCCTTACACCAATCTACATTACCAACGCCTCCACAAACACGCTTCAGACACTTGACATAGTTGTGAACTAGAACTTGTTAAGGTAGAACTGATATTTTTCTCCAGCATTTACAGATACATTTGACCTATTAAAATGACACCTCTCTCATTACACAGTCAAACATCATGGCACAAACAGCCAATGACAATCCTGGGACCTCAAGAAGATCTGCCCTGACATGAAAGGATGGCACCTTCTACATATATATGGTTTTTAACTTCCTAAGGGGTTTGAGTGTAACATATTTTCTATCCTTTTAAAGAAAACTGGTTTTGCCCTATCTCAGCACAATTCTCAGAACATTTAAAATTCTTTATATGCTTGTACACGTTTAGGTCAGGAAGCACATGAGTGTTTTACGTACAGCCGTTTAAAACTGTCCTTACATAACGCATACAAAATATAAAGTGGCAGAGTAAACCTGTCAAGTACTTTACACTCGTCTTTGAATAAAAAGTCCATGTGCAACATACACACTGTCAAACAACATAAAAGCTCTGGGGTGGGGGGGTGTGCACTGTACCACACTATGGTTTTCTCTATCAAATATTCATGTGGACGATTTAATTCGTTAATTCTCTCAAAAAGAAAACGAGTCTTCATGAACTTTCCAACGTCCAAACAAGTTTTACAAAGAGAAAAGAATCACCACTGGATCCGTGTCTGAGTATTTACATTTGTCTCACTAACTGAAACTACTTCCTCCCTTCATAGGGTCACAGGGGGAAGGAGGGGGGTTGTTTGTTTCACCGGGACGTTCCCCACTCCCAGACTGGGAAAGTTGTAAATATGGGGACGATCGGGCACATTTGCTGTTAGTTGTATTGTTTCCGCCTCCTCGCTAGCTACGGCTCCTCTCCCGGGCGAGGCCTGTCACCGACCAGCAGTCGCTCCGCTCAGCCCGGAGCTCTCCTAATCCCCGAGCTCAAGTAGATTCCGCTGGCCCGCGGCCTGCACTCTCCGCCGGGCCTACGCCTCCCCGGCCGCCCGGCAGGAGCCCAGTCCCCGCCGCCGGAGCCGGCCGGGAGCGGGTACAAAACCACCGCCACCCAGGGCGGCTGCCACCGGAGAGGAGCGAACTCCAGACTCGCCCGTGGAAGAGACCTGGGGCCGCTAAGGAAACGGCGGGGAGGGGAGCGAGGAGGAGAGACGCTGAGGACCTGGCGCCGTCGCCGCCGCCGCCGCCGCCGCCGCCGCCGAAATAAAGAGCAGGAATTTACCTGGGCGAATCGGCGTCTGAATCCAAGGGGAGGCCGAGGCCGCTGTGGCGAGAGACTATAATCCGGGCCGGGAGGGGGGGTGGCTACGGCTCCTCTTCCGTCTCCTCAGTGCGGGGAACATGTAGAGCCGGGGGGAGACCAGCCGAGAAGACAAATCGCTGCTTCTTCTTCCTCCTCCTCCTCCTTCTCCCACATAGAAACACTCACAAACACCCGACCAGGGGCCCGAGCTACCGGGGGGGCATCGCCGCGGGCCCGGGAACCAATCCTCCTGTCGGCGGGGGCGTCCCTCCCTGCGGCTTGGTGGTGTCGGGTGAGTCGGTACCGACGGAGGGAGGGGGGGGAGGCGGGGGGAAGGAGCCCTGTGTGTCTCTCTCTCTCGTTCCGTCTCTCCCTCTCAGAACAAAATGCCGACCGGAAGTGCAGCTGCAGGAATGACTCCCTCCGCCGGCGCCAAACACTAACAACCACCCCCTCTTCCCCACTCCACTTCCGCCACCGCCGCCGCCGCCGCCGCTGCCGCTGCTGCCGCCGCCACTTGGGCTCGCGTCCTCGGCCGCGCCGCTCCGCGCCGCACCCGGGCCCGGCCGCGGTGGCAGTCGGGCGACGGCGGCGGCTCACCTCGACGCCCTCCTCCTCGGGGCGGCTGTGGATGTTGCGGGCGTTGTCGACCCTGCGGAGCGGCGTTTGGGCTGCGGCACGGCCGGGGCGGCTCGCTCTGGGCTGTATATTCCTGGAGGCCGCCCGGCGCCGGGCCCGAGTTCGGTGGTGGTCGTGTGCGTGGGGGGCGCTCAGGCCCGGACAGGCTCGCAGGCCGCGGAGGGCGGCGGCTGGAGGCCACGCTCGCCGTCCCGGCTCGTCGTCGTTAGCTTTGCGGGGCCGAACTCCAGGCAAGGCGGCGTAGAGGACGCCCGCGACGCGACGGCGGCGGTGCCTTTTTAAAAATGGTGTGTCCCTGCAGCCGGGTGGATGGATGTATCCTACACCTTCTCCTTTTGAGAGGCCGGACCTTACGCCCGTCTGTGAGTCATTCCTGCGGAGGACGAACGCAATCCTCGCAAGTCATGAAGACTCCCAGCTGGATTGACTTGGAATCGTGCTTGGGATGCATTTAATTTGTGGAAATTAGGCGTTCTCTGCTGATCGTGCTTTTTGCTGGCGGTGGTCTGGGCTCTTCCCTACCAGTCGGGATAAAGGCCTGTAGGCGACGCTGTGGCGAGCGAGGCGCTGCCGGGCGGCCCGGCCGGCTCCCGGCGCCCCCCGTAGGTGTGGGTGGAGCCGAGCGCGCCGGCCGCCGCGGCGGCGACCCCGGCCCCGGGCGCACGGTGGGCGACAGAGTTCCGACGTCGGTTTCTTCCTTGTGTTGGAAACACTGAGGCACCGGACAAGGCTGGAGTACCCAATGTGATTATACGTACAAGTATCGTGCTTTCTGTAGTCTTTCACTGTAGAACGAACTAACGTCATCGTTGCCCAGTTCTCTGTAAAGTTTGTTGTGTAAATCAAAAGGGGGCTATTCTTCAGGTAAAAGGTGCGGTAGGTAAGCGAATTTTACTCAAATGGGGTGGAATTGTTTTGTCCTAATGAGCTCACTAAGTCAACGTTAACGGTATCGTGTATTTGTGTATGTACAGTGCGCTAAGAAAGAAAACAAATGGGAAGATTTGCCTGGAGGTCATTCCTTTTATCTAAAAAGCACTCGGGGACTCAGGTCTTGTCGCCGGCATCTCGAGAGGAGGGAAAGGCCCCTCGAACGCGGAGCGGTGGGGCGGAGGTGGAGTTCTCCCCTCGGCCGGGCTCTTCCCCCAGTTCACCACGGGGCTTGCCTCTTCACCTTCGGCGTGCTGTTCAAATGCCCTGTCAGTGCTTCCGGTGGCCGCTCTTTGTGAACTCCCAAGTTCTCTGGCCCCTTTCTCATTTTATTCTTCGGACGTTCTACCTATCTTACTGGTTTTTCTTATTTCCTCTTTCCCTATTGGAACGTACCCTCCAGATTAGTTTTTCTCCACTGCTGTTAATGACCAGCTCTTAATACTTGGTTAATACGTGAGAGAGAATTCTGAAGTCCTTGACATCCCCCCATTTCTGAATGCTACCTTTTAATATATACTTAATATATATTTATACACTACACAGGACTTTTATGAAAGATGGCGAAAACTGTGGGAAAATATCTAGTGGGAAGATGCACGTTTATTATAGAGCTCTGGTAAAAGAGATGGTCTCCAGACTTTTGAAAGCCCACCACAACACCAGCAGCCCACAAACTGGTGCTAATGACTTGTTAGGTTTTGTAAATGGGCATGCAGGAGAGTGGATTAATGGATCGTCTGAACGTAGAAAGACTGGGCCAATTAGCTTTGCTCATCTGAGTCTCTCAAACTGCATTCTTCATTCTCTCTATTCACGTATTAATATATGCTACTTCCGTAGATTAAAATCTATGAGATTGACTCGACCCAAATCCAGCACTACTAGAATAATTCATTCAGCAAGTACTTAACACAAAATGTGTGCCAGGCACAGTGATTCAAAAGGTACTTTTTTTCTGAGACTATGAGGCCTTTATAAAAAGGCCACATATGGCTACTTTGGTTACTACTCAATTATGCTGTCAAGCAAAACAAATGCTAGTGAGATGTATTTTTAGTTTTCTTGTGAAGAAAAGGTTCAGTGAAAGCTGAAGTCAGGCTTAGTGTGGATGTTTTAATTCACCATTTAGTTTGCTATTTATTTACATTGCCTTACCTTATGATAGCACTAAGTATACCCACAAACTAAAAATTGAAAACTAGAATTGTGAGAACTTTTATACCTTATGCTGGAAAAGTAAGTAAATAGACCACTAAGCTAGAAGCTATGTATAAGCCTTTTCCTATGTTACAAGCTTTGGCTTTTTGAACAAGACAGTCTTGATAGGTATTTTTATAACCTTTAATGTAATTAATTAAACATTGATCTTAAGAACAGCTTTAGCTAATATACAAATGGCTCAGAATGTGTTTTTCACTCAGTTTCAAAATACCAATATTTCAGTTGGTTTATGGAAGCACAATTATTCTCCTATATACTTCCTTAAGTGTTATTGCTAAACTAGCAATTTAATATGTCCAAATAATTACAGTGATAGAATCTATGGTTGAAAGTTTTGGCATAATTGCAGCATTTAATTTAAAATTTAAATAGTCTTGAAGTTTCTCATCTCAAACATTTATTGAGTACTTATTTAGGTGTCAGCTTTATGCTAGGCACCTCGCAAGCATACAGTAGTGTATGAAAATAAGTTAACTGCCTTTGAAGATTTTAACATATATAGTTTATACCAATTTTTTTTCAGATTATAGAATTAAATTATTTCAATGTGTACCCAAATATTTCCCCCATTAAGTCAATTAGATTTTGCTCACCTAAATTTATCCAAGTTGAGATCTTATATAGATTCTATTAATCTAGGGTTTTCTTGATTTCATTGTGTATTTTTTGTTTTTTTTTATTGTTTTCCCAATACCAACCATTTGTTTTGCCCAAATCAGTTGACTTTTTGGTGGCCTTATACTTGTATTTCATTATTATATCCTTGTCTTCTCTATTTTAATCTAGAGAGTAGCTCAGTGAACTTTATTTTTAAAAATTGTATTTATGACTTAGTTAAAAGTAGAAACAGAGACAGATCTTCTACCTGCCAGTTCACTCCCCAAATGCCCAACAGCCAGGTCTGGGCCAGGGGTCTAGAACTTGATTCTGTCTCCTATCTGGGCAGCAGGGACCCAACAACTTTGCCATCACTTGCTGCCTCCCAGGATATGCATTAGCAGGAAGCTGGAATTGAAAGTTGAGCTGGGTCTCAAACCCAGGCACCCTAATAGTGGATGCAAGTGTCCCAGTGTCTTAACCTCTGTGCCAAACACCCCTGCCTCTCAAGAAACCTTTAATCTGAACTTATTTCACCTCCTTGCTTTAAGGACCAAGTTGCATGTCTCAGTTTTATTTGCCAGAGATATTCCTTTACATATTCTTAATAAGTTGCAGAAGATTTAATAAAAAATTTTAAATGGGCTTTAAATATTAATTATATTGAATGTTATTAGCAGGAATTGGTACAACTGACAGATTATTAATTGTTTCACTAAAGAATATCTTCAAGATAAACACAATTTGCTATAAAATGATTAAAATAAAAAATTTTAGAAAATAGTGTGCTCCTCATTGTTTAATGCCTGCCCATTATGGTTTGTTGGTGATAAAATGATAGGAACAAGTTTTGCTTAATTGTTTTATCCACTTGAGAGAGAATGTTCCTATCCCCAGGTTTACTTCCTAAATACCCACATCAACTGTGTCTGGGCTGGGCCAAAGTCAGGAACCAGGAACTCAATCTCGGTTTCCCATATGGGTGACAGGAGCCCAATAACTTAAGCCATCACCATTGCCTCCCAGGAATCTGCATTAGTAGGAAACGAGTCAGAAGCCAGATCTGAGGATCAAACCCAGGTATTGCAGTGTGGAATGCAAGCATCTTACCCAGTCTCTTAAACTGCTAGGCTAAATGCCTGCTCCTAGTAACAAATTTTTAAAAGAAAACAAGAAGTAAAAGACAGGTACGGGCAGTATATGTATGTTTTATTGATTATTTTAGACTCTACCAAAATATTTCATACTTAGGATAATTATTTTTAGGTTGTTAAGGATGTTGATTTTGAAGGTACAGTGACAAAATTATAAAATGACATTTTGTAAGTCATATTTCAAGTTATCAAAGTAAATTTGTGATAATATTTATGAAACTTATTGAAAGTATTTTGTTTATTTCTGTTAAGGTTATAGAAGAATTTTTTAAACCTAGGTACGTGGCTTATTCTGGTCCTTTAAGAAATAGCTTTAGGTGTAGGCACTGTGGTTCAGCAGGTTAAGCAGCAGTTTGGATGCCCACATTCCATATCAGAGTGCCTAGGACTCAGTCCTGCCTGTGTTTCAGATCCAGCTTCCTATTATATTGTGCCTGAGAGGCAGCCAATGATGACCCAGGTACTTGGGTTCCTGCCACCCTTGTGGGAAACACATGGAAAACCTGGCTCTTGGCTTCAGACTGGCCCAGAGCTAGCTATTGCCAGCATTTGGGGGAGTGAACCAGCAGATGAAACATCTCTTTCTCTATCATTCTACCTTTCAAGTAAATTTTAAAAATAAATAAGCTTTGTCCTTTATTAATCCTTCTCATGTGTAATTACAAATATTCTCTCAATTTGTAGATTTTATTCATGCTGTTCATTTACAATCCTGTAATTTAGCTAGATTGTTTATATTATTGTGTATCTATGCCTTATGTTCCTAAATCAAGGTAATCTAGAAAAACATTAAAATATATGAGGACCACACAACTTATTTTTAATAAATCAAAGTGTAAAGAAAGGAAGCTTATGATGGTTATTTTAACTGCTTTTTGGTGTTGGTTTAGCTTATATTCAAATCATCTGCTCTAGAACAGCATCTTAAACTGTGGGTCATTACCATGGTAGGTCATGAAATGAAAGAATTATGGTGAGCATTTTTTATTTAAAATGTAGAAAAGAATAGAAAACCTAAGAGTTCATCATAGATGTAAATGTATGTGAATTAAAATAATCATTCCTGTTGTTTATATGCTGGGTTCCCATGTAAGAAATGTTCTTACTATGGGCTATAGACCTAAACTAACCCCTTAGAGATCTGATGCTGGCTTTAGCAAGGTAATGTTAAGGAAAAGGGTAGGAAATAAAGTATGTTGATAGGAATGTTGAGGGGCTGGTGCTGTGGCGCAGTGGGTTAACGCCTTAGCCTGCAGTGCCGGCATCCCATATGGGCGCCGGTTTGAGACCCGGCTGCCCCACTTCCTATCCAGCTCTCTGCTATGGCCTAGGAAAGCAGTAGAAGATGGCCCAAGTCCTTGAGCCCCTGCACCCACGTGGGAGACCGGGAAGAATCCTGGCTGCTGGCTCCTGGCTTTGAATCAGCACAGCTCCGGCTATTGCAGCCATCTGGGGAGTGAACCATTGGATGGAAGACCTCTCCTCTCTCTGTGTAACTCTGAATTTCAAATAAAAAAAAAAGAAATGTTGAACAAATTGTGAGAATTATTTTCCTAATGGATATACATTTGGTGTGTTTAGATCTATGGTCATTATTGATCTGTCTTAGCACATTTTCTAATTCAAAATGTCTAATAAGCAAAAGAATAAAGTGAGGCAAATGCGATTGGTTCTGTTTCTTTCCTCTTTCCCTTCAAATTTTAAACAAGTGTTTATTAATTATAGGAGACCAAAACAAATTGCCATCTTTCACAAAGATTTAAGAACAAATTGTTACAGGGGCCTGTGTTGTAGCTAGTAAGCTACTGCATCCCATACAGGTGCTGGTTTGTGTCCTGGATGCTCCCTGGTAATGCCCTGGGAAAAACAGTGGGATATGGTTCAAGTGCTTGGGCCCCTGCCACCCACGTGGGAGACCTGGATGAAGCTCCTGGCTTCAGCCTGGCCCTAGTCCTTGCTGTTGGAACAATTTGGGGAGTGAACCAGCAGATGGAAGATATCTCTCTGCCTCCGTCTCTTTGTAACTCTTTCAAATAAAGAAATCTTAAAAAAAAAAAAAAGTTATTCCTTAAAAATGATAGTAACTCCTTGCCTCCTGAAAAACAACAAATTTTCAATAAAGTTTTTCTGTATAGAAAAAATAATTTCTTAAATTAACTAACTCATTTGCCATCTACTCATGTATTTAAATGTACTTAAAATTGTGTATAGAATTTTAAAAGGGGGCATTATGTTGTAAATATGGAATGAAAAATATCTAACAAAAAATATTATTCAACATTTCTTTATTGTTTCACCTTATTTGCCTTGTATAGATTTCAGTATTGTAATGTTGCCAAGTCTAAGAGAACACTAATAAAAACTTTTTCAGATATGTAATGCCAGCTCCCTTTCATTTATGGATATGTAAGGGATTATATTACCAACCAGCAGAGGGAGCTAAGTCAATTTTGAAAGGTTTGAATAAAGAAAGACCACATGACTTCCTGTTTTGAATTTAACTGTTGTGGCAGCTATTCTCTTTTTAAGTTGTCTACCAGAAAGCCAAGCAAAAGGAGAAAAATGCTACCAACATATCCAAGGTGGAGAGGATTATAATTTCACTGTCAGAATTGCCTTGCAAGTAGCAAATTCAAATATATATTTCTATTTAAGCACAGCTGAGAGAAGCATAATTAATATAATAGAAGTCTCTTAAAGCTAGATGTTAAAAATTGAGCAAATAAAACATGCAAACATTAAGGTACTAATATTTTTTGTGCTGTGAGTGGTGAAACATGAATCGGAACAAAGCATTGAGCAGGGTAAGTTCAAGTAAAAGTAGAAATGTTTCAGTATTATAGCCTAACATAGAAAAACACAGAAAACAATGCCTTAGAGTCATTATGAATTGCTACCCAGGTATGATAGTGAACATTCCTTAGTAATTCCATGTTTATTTAAGACTGAAATTAGGTTCTAAATAGGCACATTTAAAATAAACTTGATACCATACATTAAATTTATATGCACTTAACCTACAAATAAGGGATATATTTTAACAGAAAATTTTGACAGTAATATATAGAGGTGACATAAAAATAAAACATAGAACTGTTTCTACTACTCTTTAAAGATACAGCAAAAGAAGTATCTTTTTTAGATATTTGGAGAAATAACAGCTAAATTATAACAAACCTTATAATGCCTGATAAAATGAGTGCACATTGAATTAACAGATAGGATCTACTTGCTGTTATTTGAAGTAAAACTATAAGAGCTGAGTGTTAGCTAACTATGTCAAAATTAAAAATTCAAAAATTAACATTTTCAGCTAAATAACAAAAGTTATGATAATCTAGCCACTTATTGTAAGATTTGTGAAACATGCTGTCCAGATCACAGAAGGACAATCTATTCAGGAAAGTTTTATCCATATATATTTATTCATGTCTTTATTCATTTCAAAAAATGTACTTCTGGAGCACTTATTATCTCCATGGAACATGGAACATGCCTTCAATATTAGCTAGCCAAAATTTTTAACTCTAATGTGAAGATTTAATTTTATTGGTAAGTGAATGGTCATACAAATAAAATATGCAACCACTGACTCCAAGAAAATGGTACTTAAAGCCAAATCATTTAATAATGAGCACTAGAAGGCAAACTAAACCTCTTAAAGGTCAGTTGTCTAAAAATGCTACAACATAATGTACTGACATTATTTTATATATTGGCATCTGATGTCAAGTCAGTTAATCACAGTAGTGATTTCAGGACATAAAATTCATCTGATATTAATCCTTGAAGCATTTTAATGTCTTAAAAAGTGATGCCTCCAGTATTCCTACTTGTATTTATGTAATTTATGTGTTTTCTTTACACACAAGTTGTGGTGAATATGAGCTCTTAGAATTGTATAAATGTATTCTTTGAATTGCATCTATGAACTATATTGAATATGTTAAAAACTAAAAAAAAAAATTCTAAAAAAGAATTGTGTGAATAGCCTGGCCTTTTAAGTTACATTTTAAAATCTGTTAATGTTTCCAGTCATGGAAAAATAGCTATAATCGCCTCTTAAAAATTACATTAATAAAGTGGCAGTAGCTTTACTGTGAACCATTCTCTTACTGATAATCATAATGTATTAAACAAAAACTATTTGTCACCAAGGTCAACATTTCAGAATCTAAAATATATAGTAAAGTATTTATTAAAGTATTTTTTACTGATTTTTTACTTAGTAATATAAGACTGATTATAACCTCAAAACCAAATGAAGGGAAGAAAAAATAGCTCATACCTTGTCTTATTCCAAAGTAAGGAAAGGTGACATTAGGAAAAGCATCAATAAAGTGACTTCCAGTGAACAAAATGAGGAGGTCTGAGTAAAGAATTTCTAAAAGTTCAAAACAAAAGTTTAGTCAATAATTTACACCTACACTTGAGTACTATTTGTAATGTTCTTTAGACATTTGAAATATATTCCCTTTGATAAGATAGCACCAAAACCCAATTTTTTTAGTATTCATGTTTCTGATTTATCAGCTTCTTTATTACACTATGGAATTCTGTACTGCTTCTAAAGCACCTCCCCCGAGGTAGCTTTCTCAATATTGTCTTAAGTCTAAAATCAACATTCATTAGCTTTCTCCAAAATATTCAGGTGACTCCTCATAATTATATCTAGGCAAGAGGAAATGGCTTATGTTACAGATTTAGGGGAGCTAAATCCTGGACTTGACAATACTTTACGTGCAAAAATATTTCTAACTTAAGAACTTACTGCACATCTTATAGACTTCCTGTAAAAATTTTGAATGTCCATTTTGACTAGGAATTTAAAATTGATAATGTTCTGTGTTTAATCTTGTGTTTACATTAAATCTTTTAGGTCTTAATTCTATCTCAGTTTTGCCATAAAAACATCATAGTCCTGAAATCTGCTCTTTAAAAGATGCTCACCAGAAAACTGGTTTGAAAACCATTCTGACAGTATATGACATGAAAAGAATTAGGGGCCGACATTGTGGCATAACAGGTTAGGCCGCTGCCTGAAATCATTTGAAAAAATACAAAATAAAGCAGTGAGATAAATAAATGACAATAAGCTGCATCGAAAATGGTATGAAACTACCAAAGATACTTGAAAGTTTTTAAAACTTAACAGGCAAGATAAATTTTGATTATTTGTAATGGATAAATAATTTTCCAAGCAGGTAAGAGGGAGAAAGGAAGGAAAGAAAGCCATCCTGATTTGGAGGAGGTGTAAGGGGAAGGAACAGGGGCAGGGGAAAAAGAGCATATAAAAAGGTATAAGTGTATGGATAAGTTAATTGTATTTTATAATCTGAAAATTGGTTTACATAGAATGCAACATTAGGTAAGGAGTCTTGGGATCTGGTACTCCAGTCTAAAAAGTTTGGATTTCAGCCCACACTCAACAGGTAAATATGAAAGAATTTTACTTATAATATGATGAAAATTGCATTTTAGAGTAAATGCAGATTAACATTAAAAAGAAATGTATTGGCCGGCGCCGCGGCTCACTAGGCTAATCCTCCGCCTTCAGCGCCGGCACCTCAGGTTCTAGTCCCGGTTGGGGCGCCGGATTCTGTCCCGGTTGCCCCTCTTCCAGGCCAGCTCTCTGCTGTGGCCAGGGAGTGCAGTGGAGGATGGCCCAAGTGCTTGGCCCTGCACCCCATGAGAGACCAGGAGAAGCACCTGGCTCCTGCCAGATCAGCGCGGTGCGCTGGCCGCAGCGCGCTGGCTGCGGCAGCCATTGGAGGGTGAACCAACGGCAAAGGAAGACCTTTCTCTGTCTCTCTCTCTCACTGTCCACTCTGCCTGTCAAAAAAAAAAAAAAAAGAAAAAAAAGAAAAAAGAAAGAAATGTATTATAATACTGCCCCACCCCCAAATAATGAAGTTGTAATGAACTTGAAAATTTCATTCAATGTAGAAATATGTATCTAGCCATAAAAATATTCATACTCTTTGACATAGTACTTTCTCATCTGGACTGTTGATGTTACTATATTGCTTTAATGATTTCAATTAAAACAGAAAGAAGGTTAGGCAACTGAATGAAGGAAGGCTGGTATATGAGAGAGGCTAGAAAATAGTGAATCAATAATAAGGTTAATATAATAGTTCAAGTTCAAGGAGGGCTGGGTTTTGGGAACAGGGCTGAAGAGGGGGGTAGATTTGAAAGCTAAGGTAGAATTAAGGATTTGTTAAACCAATGACTATGTAAGGTAAGAATGAGTTGGGGGAGTGAAGTATTTGACAATTCAGGATTACTTTCAATTACACTGGTGCTGTTAAATGAGAGAGATAAAGGGAAAAACCTGGGCTGAGCAGAGAGGAGTAAGAATAAATTTAGTTTTAGATAAATTAAATTTTAAAGATTCCCAGTTAGAGATGTCCAGTTAGGCACATGAAAATATGTGAGGTTACTCAGAAATGAGAGCTAGATATAGAAATAAGAGAGTTATCTTCATATAGATAATAATTGAAACCAAAGATTTGAACAAGGGAGAATTTATAAAATAAGAAAGAGCCAAAGGATTATTCTTCCTAAAACATTGGAGAAACTTTTTATTTATGACATATTTAGTCAAATAAAAGTTACTAGACTCTCAATAACCCATAAAACTTTATGTTATCTGATCTTGGAAGTTACTCAGTTACTATGTCTTTCTTTAATGTTTTACTTGAAAATGAGGGACTAAGATATCAGAAATTGAGGCCAGCGCTGTGGTGTAGTAGGTAAAGCCATTGCCTGTGACACCAGCATCCCATATAGGTGCCTGTTCCCGTCCTGGCTGCTCCACTTCAAATCCAGCTCCCTGCTAATGACCTGGGAAAGCAGCAGAGGATGGCCCAAGTGCTTGGGCCCCTGCACCATGTCGGAGACCTGGAAGAAACGACAGGCTCCTGACCTCAGCCTGGCCCAGTCCCAGCCATTGCGACATTTGGGGAGTGAACCAGCAGATGGAAGATCTGTCTCTCCCTCTGTTTCTCTCTGCCTTTCAAATAAAAAATAATTATCAAAAAAAGAAAACAGAAATTGATTTCCTAAGAGAATAGAAGGTAACCTTTAAAAGCTGTAAATTATTCCTAATATTCAATAATACTTTCAACTCATATCTAGGGATATGAGTTTTTCCAAGTAGGTTCTGTCTGTTTTAGCCCCAAAGTGATACTTCAATCCAAACCACACCTCCACCTGACTATTCTTGCAGCTTACGTCACTCTTAACCCATTTCTTTTACCGCCAGCTGTCTCCTAATGATTACCCAGTTACTACTGGTTTCCTTTAAACCAGCAGCAGTATTAGTTTTGATGGTTCCTGTCCACTAGGGGTAAGAAAGACACTAGCATGACAGGATGGAAATGAAGATTATGCTATATTTTAGAGATTGCCATGTTTTTCAGTAGTGAACCACAATAATAAAAAATCTGTCTACAACATATTAAGTCATAACAAAATGGAAATATAGTCTGTTAGCCAGTTTTCAAAAAGATGTATTTATTTGTTTGAAAGTCAGAGACAGAGAGAGAGGTCTTCCATCTACTGGTTCATTCCCAAATGGCAGCAACGGCCAGGTCTGGGCCAGGCCGAAGCGAGGAGCTAGGAGCTTCATCCGAGTCTCCACGTGGATGCAGGGGCCCAAACATTTGGGCCATCTTTTGTTGCTTTCCCAGGCATGTTACCAGGGAGCTGTATTGGAAGTGGAGCAGCTGGGACTCAAACTGCTGCCCATATGGGATGCTGGCACTGCAGGTGGTAGCTTAACCTGCTACGCCACAGTGCCGGCATCCCATATGGGATGCTCCACTTCTGATCCAACTTCATGCTAATGCTCCTGTGAAAGCAGCAGAAAGAAGATGGCCCAAGTGCTTAGGTTCCTGCATTCACGTGGGAGATCCAGAAGTTCCTAGCTCCTGGCTTTGGTCTGGCCCAGCTCCGGCAGCTGCGGTCATCTGGGAAGTGAACCAGTGGATGGAAGCTCTCTGTCTCTCTCTCTCTCTGTCTCTTCCTTTCTCTCTCTCTAACTCTGCCTCTCAAATAAAATAAATAAGTCTTTTTTAAAGTGTTTAGTTTTAAAGGTTTACAAAGCAATGTCCAAATAGCTTAATTAGTTTTATTAATATAAAGATGTAAATTATAGAACAAGTACAAGTTTTCAATTAATTTTTAAGTCAAGAGAATACATGTATATAATATTAACCTTTGCTTAAGAACCAAGGGCTATTGTTCAACAGATAGAGCTGGGATAAGTGGACAGCCACATGCAAAATGTTAAGACCATTACTTCACACTATTTGCAAAATGAATCAGTTACTTAAATGTAAGAGAAAAGCTATAAAATTCTCAGAAGAAAACCTGAGGGTAAACTTGTATGACTGTGTTTCGCAAAGACTTCTTAGATATGACGTCAAAAGCATCAGCCATACACAACACGTAAATTCAATTTTATCAAAATTTAAAACTTCTGTGCTTCAAAAGACATGAAGAAAGTGAAAAAACAACAAAATAAGAAAAAAATTCTGCAAATCATGTATCTAATAAAGGATCTGTATCTAGAATATCTAAAGAAACCTCCAACAAAATAACAAATAACCCAATTTAATAATGGATAGAGAATCTGAATTTCTTTTTCTCCAAAAAAAGAAATACAAATTGCTAATAAGCACATGAAAAGGTATTTGACATCATTACTTACCAGGGAAATGCAAGTCAAAACCACAATAAATAACTAGTTCCTACTCACTAACATAGCTAGAATAAAGGCGTCAGATAATAACAAATATGGGCAAAGATGTGGAGAAATTGCAATTATTATACAATGCTGATAGGAATGTAAAATAGCAAGCCACACTGGAAACAGTTTGGCAGTTCCTCAAATGATTGAACATCACCATGGTACCCAGCAGCTCTACTCTTAGGTATATACTCAGGAGAAATGAAAACATATGTCTACAGAGAAACTTCTACACAAATGCTCCTGACAGCATTATTCAGAATCACCAAAAGGTGGAAACAACCCAAATGTCCTTCAGCTGACAAATGCATAAACAAAATATGATATATCTGTACAGTGGTATATAATATTTGGCCATAAAAAGGAATGACGTACTGATACTTGCTGCAACATGAATGAATCCTGAAATCATTGTTAAGTGAAAGAAGCCAGTCACAAAAGAGTGTATTAGGGATCTTCAGTTTGTGGTAAAATATGTATTCTGAAAGAACTATGTGTAGATTTAAAAACATTTTTGTATCAAAATAAACTTATGAATTAATTCCATTTTTCCATGAACTATTTGAAATCATCTCATATACTGATTCTACCTGTAAGAATAGGGAAGTCTATAGACTTATAGGGGTTGTTTAAAGCTAGTGATGAGAAAATGGAGGGTGGATGAGGGAATGGCTAAAAGGTACAGATTTTCCTTTTGAGGTGATGAAAATGCTCTAAAACTTATTGTAGTGATTTTGCATGTATCTGTGACTATATTAAAGACCTCTACCCTTTAATTGCAGGAAATGCATAAATGTGAATTCTACCTCAATAAATCTGTTAAAGAAAAAACAGGGAATTATTAAAAATACAGGGTGCGTCTCAATTTTGACTTCAGGTTTACATTACTGAAAATGGCTCTTAGATTTGATATCTTTAGTCTCAAGTGATAAATTGGGCTTTCTTCAATTGTTCCTTATAGTCTGTATAGGTCTTTGTGTGTGTGTGTGTGTGCGTGTGTGTGTAAGGACATGTCAGTTAATAATGGACTGCATATTCAACTGTGGTCCTGTAAGATTGTAATGCAGCATAAAAACTCTCATAATCTAGTATTCTTACTGTGCCTTTTCTATTTTCAGATATGTTTAGAAACACAAATACTAATGTGTTACAACTGCCTACAGGATTCAGTACAGTAACATGTACAGATTTGCAGCCTAGATGCATAGGTTATACCACATAGCATAGATATATGTGGTAGAATACACAATTTAGGTTTGTGTAAGCAGAATTTTACTATGTTTGCACAAAAATGAAGTTACTTAACAACACATTTCTTTAAACATATTCCTATTGTTTTGTGATGCATGACTATATTAATATAATTTTTTTAAGAAAAAGTATCTGTTCCCCTAACTCCTCTTGTAGTAACAATGGCAACACAGTACTTGGCTAGGCACTCTGCTGAATGACTGGCTTACCAAATGTTCATATTTCAATTAAAAATTAAAGGTTTCTGGCTTTAATTTTCCTTTCACATGCACGTATTATCAGGGCAAGAAAAAAATCTATAACTTGGAATAAAATCTACAGATGCAACCCATGGACTATAAATTGAGATATGATTTACTCCTTATACATTTTTTTTCAAAATTTGTATTTTTTTTAAATTTGAGAGGCAGAGAGAATGAGTGAGCGAGAAAAAGCCCATTCTCTGGCTCACTTCCCAAATGCCTGCAACAGTGGACCAACATGTGTGTCAGGAACCCAGCTACTTGAGCCAGCACCTGCTGTTTCCCAGGATGTACATTAGTAGGAATTTGGAATCAGGAGTGGAGCCAAGACTTGAACCAGGCATTCTACTGTGAGATTTAGGCAACTCAACTATTAGGCAATCTTAACTATTAGGCCAACTATCTGCCTCAATATTACATATTTTGGCTAATCTCTAACAAATTGACAATATGATATTTTGCCTACCAAATCAATGTTTTTTTTATTTATTTTTTATTTTTTGACAGGCAGAGTGGACAGTGAGAGAGAGAGACAGAGAAAGGTCTTCCTTTGCCGGCAGAGTGGACAGTGAGAGAGAGAGACAGAGAAAGGTCTTCCTTTGCCCTCCAATGGCCGCTGTGGCCGGCGCACCATGCTGATCCGAAGGCAGGAGCCAGGTACTTATCCTGGTCTCCCATGGGGTGCAGGGCCCAAGTACTTGGGCCATCCTCCACTGCACTCCCTGGCCACAGCAGAGAGCTGGCCTGGAAGAGGGGCAACCCGGACAGAATCCGGCGCCCCGACCGGGAATAGAACCCAGTGTGCCAGCACCGCAAGGCGGAGGATTAGCCTAGTGAGCTGTGGCACCGGCCCCTACCAAATCAATGTTAATATGAGTTAACTAGACTGAGTTACTACACCACTGTTTCTCAAATTATTTCACAGAATATTAATCATGCAATGTATTCCAGAAAAAAAGAATTATTTGGGTGCCGGTGCTGTGTCATAGTAGATTAAGCCTCTGCCTGCAGCACTGGCAAGCCATATGGTGCTGATTTGAGTTCCGGCCACTCCATTTCACATCCAACTAATGGCCTGGGGAAGCCGCAAGAAGATGGCCCAAGTGCTTGGGCCCCTGCACCCACGTGGGAGACCCGGAGGAGGCTCCTGGCTCCTGGCTTCAGACTGACTCAGCTCCAGCCATTGTGGCCATTTGAGGAGTAAACCAGAGGATGGAAGACCTTTCTCTCTCTCTCTCTCTCTCTCTCTCTCTCTCTCTCTCTCTTTAACTCTGCCTCTCAAATAATCTTTTTTTCTAAAAATAGATTATTTGGCCATATTTCCCTTCTGAAGATTTATCATGCATGTCACTATATTAAAGACTCTGAAAAGTTCCTCAGTAAAGAAACCTG
Source organism: Oryctolagus cuniculus (assembly GCF_051225735.1). Lineage (NCBI taxonomy): Eukaryota > Metazoa > Chordata > Mammalia > Lagomorpha > Leporidae > Oryctolagus > Oryctolagus cuniculus. The sequence continues at coordinate 62,453,502 of NC_142880.1, read as the reverse complement.
TTAAATTTTGTTTAATCCCAAATTTTTATCATGAAATAAACTTTTCTCATATAATCTCTATTAATACCCCCCATGAAAGTGCTTTTCTGTGAAAAATCTTATTACCCAATTTCAAATTGAATTTAAAATTGTACAATGAAGTAAACAGACTTTGTTCAAATTTTGTTTTCTAACAAACCCAAATAGGCCAACATGGTTAAAACAAGCCCACACTCTCTTAATTACATATTCTTTGAGATTTTTCTTCTTTTTTTATAAGTTATGTTTTACAAGGCAATTTAGGGGGGGTAGAGGCAGAGTTACAGTGAGAGAGACATTGAGAATCTTTTTTTCTGCTGGTTCACTCCCCCAGATTCCTGCAACAACCAGGGCTATGCCAGGCCAAAACCAAAAGCCAGAAACTTCATCCAGGTCTCCCACATGGGTGGCAGGAACCCAAGTACTTTAGCTACCTTCCACAATGCACATTAGCAGGAAGCTGGATGGGAAGCAGAGGAGGGACTCAAACCCAGGCTCTTTAATATGGGACATGGCAGCTTAACCCACTGTGCCACAACACCCGTCCTAATAAGTCAACATATTTAACATTTACATATCTACAAAGGCTTTTTCTTTTCAACACTTCTAACATTTTAAACCCTTTAGGTTTTAAAAGTAACTATTGCAAATATAAGTAATTTGTTCAGATAAAATCAAAAAGATTTTTAAAAAATATTAAGTGCCAGGATTTACATGGAGAAGAAATACAATATTGCAGGTGTTGGTCAATCTATAGCCTAGATACAAATTTTATACTCTAAAATGGTGTATTATTTTTATGTTTAGCCTTTGCTATCATTAATTTGAAATTTCATTTCTTTTTTTAACTTTTATTTAATGAATATAAATTTCCAAAGTACAGCTTATGGATTACAATCGCTTTCTCGCCCCATAACTTCCCTCCCACCCGCAACCCTCCCCTTTCCTGCTCCCTTTCCCCTTCCATTCACATCAAGATTCATTTTCAATGATCTTTATATACAGTATATATGAAGTAAAGATTTCAACAGTTTGCACCCACATAGTAACACAAAGTGAAAAATACTGTTTGAGTACTAGTTATAGCATTAAATCACAATGTACAGCACATTAAGGACAGAGATCCTACATGAGGAGTAAGCGCACAGTGACTCCTGTTGTTGACTTAACAAATTGACACTCTTGTTTATGGCGTCAGTAATCTCCCTAGGCTCTTGTCATGAGTTGCCAAGCCTTTTGAGTTCACCGACTCTGATCATATTTAGACAAGGTCATAGTCAAAGTGGAAGTTCTCTCCTCCCTTCAGAGAAAGGTACCTCCTTCTTTGATGACCTATTCTTTCCTCTGGGATCTCACTCATGGAGATCTTTCATTTAGGTCATTTTTTTTTTTTTTGCCAGAGTGTTTTGGCTTTCCATGCCTGAAATACTCTCATGGGCTTTTTGGCCAGATCTGAATGCCTTAAGGGCTGATTCTGAGGCCAGAGTGCTGTTTAGGACATCTGCCATTCTATGGGTCTGCTGTGTATCTCGCTTCACATGTTGGATCATTCTCTCCCTTTTTGATTCTATCAGTTAGTATTTGCAGACACTAGTCTTGTTTATGTGATCCCTTTGGCTCTTAGTCCTATCATTATGATCAATTGTGAACAGAAATTGATCACTTGGACTAGTGAGATGGCACTGGTACATGCCACCTTGATGGGATTGACTTGGAATCCGCTGGTATGTTTCTAACTCTACTGTTTGGGGCAAGCCAGCTTGAGCATGTCCCAAATTGTACATCTCTTCCCTCTCTTATTCCCACTCTTATATTTAACAGGGATCACTTTTCAGTTAAGTTTCAACGCTTAAGAAAACTGTGTATTAATTACAGAATTCAACCAATAGTATTAAGTAGAACAAACAAACAAAATACTAGGAGGGGTAAAGTATTAAGTTGTTCATCAACAGTCAGGGCAAGGGCTGATCAAGTGAAATTTCATTTCTATGTGAAATGTAAAATTTCAAATACAAACCTTGAGAATTTAGATTTAAATAAATAATAGAACTTGGGGAGAAGTAAGATACATTTTGTTGGTGGGGTGGGTGGACAGGCATGTGGCTTAGCAGTTAAGATGCTGCTTAGGACACCTCTATCTCCTACCAGAGTGCCTGGCTTTCTTGTTCTGGCTCAATTCTGGATTCCTGCTTTCTGCTAATATGCATCCTGAGAAGCAGCAGGTAATGGCTCAGGTACTTGAGTCCCTGTCCCCAGACTGAGTTCCCAACTCCTGGCTTTGCCCTGACCCAAAGTCAGCTGTTGTAGGCATTTAGAGACTAATCCAGCAAATGAGAAACTATTCTCTCAAATTAAAAAAAAAAAGATAAGCTTTTGGGTATAAACAAATTTGAAGCCTACACATATTTTTTATGATATGCATTTTCATGAAGTTTTTGAAGCCCCTTTTGTGTTTTTTATTTCTTCCCCTTTTTGCCTAATTGCATTTCTTACATTTTCTATAATAAATATGAATCACATTGATAATAAGGGAAAATACAAGTTTTCATTTAAAAAAACCTTTTATAGAGACAGCAAAATAGAAATAGAAAAAATAGAAAAGGAGCAAATATTTGAGGCAAGAAGACCAAATTGTGAAAATGGCAGTTTATCTTTAGCATTCTCTCTTTCTTCATCTTATTCATTCTTTCTTCCTCCAGGTACTCCATGTTTTCATGTTTAACCCAGTTAACTAATCAGTCCTTTCTCCTGTTTTCACTGCCTTAGTTTGGTCCCTTGAGAGTAAAACATTCAGCGTTATCTTTCCCAATTTGACACTCCCCTAAATTATAAATGTACTTTGACTAATTAAAGCAGAAATAAACTTTTTTCCAATTAGTTTATTATTCCATATAGGAAATCAATACAGGCTGGAGAGAAATATAGATCATAAACCAAAAAAGAAAAAAATTATCAGACCACACACAGTCATCTGGATGAAAGGAAAGAAAAGATCTAAACCAAACTAGAGAATACATCATTGCTCTTAATCACCTTTGATGAAGTTTCACCAGTTCCCCATTGAGAAGTAAATAGGAGTAAAATTGAAATCACACTTCATGGGCAGTTAGGACGCAAATTAAGAGGCTTGCATCCAGAAGCTACCATCCATTGGTTCACTTCCCAAATGGCTGTAACAGCTGGGGCTGAGTCAGGCTGAAGCCAGAAGTCAGGAGCTTCCTCTGGATCTCCTACATTAGTGCAGGGCTTGGGCCATCCTCTGTTGCTTTCCCAGGCCATCAGCAGGGAGCTGGATTGGAAGCGGAGCAGCTAGGTCATGAACTAGCACCCATATGGGAGTCGGCGTTGCAGGCAGTTGTTTAACCTCCTGTGCCACAACATCAGCCCCAATATATACATATATTAACTCTTTTTATCACACAGTTTACTATGGAGTTTAATCCTTCTCAATTAAGTCAATATTTTATTACAAAGGTCCAAGTTAAAAGAACCCTATCAGGCACTGTTAAAGACATGATAAATCTAAAGATTGTGATCCCCATGGAAGGCAACTCACAAAGATATATGCATAGGTCTTTCTTCTTTGTATATGTTATCTTCTCTAAAACCAATACTTATGGATAGACAATCACTTTTAACAAAAATAATTATTTTATTTCTTTGAAAGACAGAGTTACAGAGAGGTCTTCCATTCCGCTGGTTCACTTCCCAAATGACTGCAACAGCCAGAGCTTAGGTGATCCAAAGCCAGGAGCTTCTTCCAGGTCTCCCAAATGGGTACAGGGGCCCAAGCACTTGGGCCATCTTCTACTGCTTTCCCAGGCCACAGCAGAGAGCTGGATCAGAAGTGGAGCAGCAGGGACATGAACCGGCGCCCATACGGGATGCTGGAACTGCAGGCCAGGGCTTTAACCTACTGCGCCACAGTGCCGGCCCCAACAATCACTTTTTTTTTTTTTTTTTGACCAGCAGAGTGGACAGTGAGAGAGACAGAAAGAAAGGTCTTCCTTTGCCGTTGGTTCACCCTCCAATGGCTGCCACGGCCGGCACACCACGCTGATCCGAAGGCAGGAGCCAGGTGCTTCTCCTGGTCTTCCACGGGGTGCAGGGCCCAAGTACTTGGGCCATCCTCCACTGCACTCCCTGGCCACAGCAGAGAGCTGGCTTGGAAGAGGGGCAACCCGGACAGAATCCGGTGCCCTGACCGGGACTAGAACCCAGTGTGCCGGCGCCGCAAGGCGGAGGATTAGCCTAGTGAGCTGCGGCGCCGGCCACCAACAATCACTTATACTAGTGGTCTATTGGAAAATATCAGATGAGGGAATTGAAAGGAGGACCTAAAATTTTTGCCTTTTCACCTACTCAGAGATACATGGAGGCAGCATACAATTGGTTAAGAATCTGACTGTAGCACTCACAGTCTGGGCAAAGGGGCCGGCGCTGTGGTGTAACGGGTAAAGCCGATGCCCTGCAGTGCCAGCATCCCATTTGGGCACCAGTTCAAATCCCAGCTGTTCCACTTCCAATCCAGCTCTCTGCTATGGCCTGGGAAAGCAGTAGAAGATGGCCCAAGTGCTTGGGCCCCTGCACCAGTGTGGGAGACCAGGAAGAAGCTCCTGGCTCCTGGCTTCGGATTGGCGCAGCCCTGGCCATTGCAGCCAATTGGGGAGTGAACCAGTGGATGGAAGACCTCTCTCTCTCTCTCTCTCTCTCTCTCTCTCTCTCTGCATCTCCTTCTTTCTTTGTGTGACTCTGACTTTCAAGTAAATAAATAAATCTTTAAAAAAAATACCCTTAGATACTGCTTGGGAATTTAAAAACTGTTTTCCCTCTTTAATTTCTGTCTCCTCCAAAAAGTAAAGATTACCCTTTCACAGATTTTTCTGAAACTTCCCCTGTTCCTGAAATTAAAAACCAAGAAATGTCCTTAGCGTTAATTGGGAATTAATGAACGTGCTGTAACTAAGGTGTTGCAAGTTTAAACTTATTTAATTGATGAATAAATTACTGAAAATGATTGGCCCAAGTCATTGAGGATTTATGAGCAAGGAATAGGCTGTGCAAGTCCTTATATTCAATTTACTCTCACTAAATAAGTCTCAGGCTACAATGACTCCTTACATCCAAGTTACCGACAGAAATGATACATATAGTATAACATTATGGGTTATTGCTTATCTTACATGCTAGAATAAAAAAAAGAGAATATTCTTAAGAACTTGGTTGGTTTAAAACAATTTAAAAATTAAATTTTTTTTCACATCTTCAATTCTACATTGGTTAAAAGCAAAGGATGAAAATGATAGAGTAGCCTGAACGCCAATATCCACCTTTTCTTTTTGGTTCTACCAGAAGTGGGTAACAGTGACCATTTGAAATTAACCTTTCTGGTTCAATCGTTTCAACTGCAAACGAGGGCGGGGGCAACTAACTGCTAAGGTTCTTGGAGGCAGCACTGTGGAAAAAGCATGGAGTTGGGAGTCACCTTTGATCTGACCGGTCCTTAGCCTCTAACTTCTAGTTCTCTAACTTTGAGCAAGTTAATGTCCCCAGATGAAGCTTCATTCGGCTTTCCAGCGAAAAGTAAATGAGATTAAGGGCTAGAAAGTCCCCGGCACACAGGTAGGTGCTGAGTAAGAGTCCATCTCTTCCCGTCAAACCCACATCTCTGGTTCCGAAACCTCGTCTCTGTGTGGAAGGGCTTCAACCTCAGGGTCCGAAAATCTGGGCACGTGGAATTTTTTTTTTCTTAAACACTGAAAGGTACACAAATCGAACTATATTTCATTGAAACACACCTCTAGTATGTAAGCTAGTACATTGACACGACACCAGCGCCGTGTGGGTAAACGTCCAGTTTTCCTCCAGCCGAGATTCAAGGATACTAAACGAGATTCTATTTCTAGAACTCCCTTGGAGCGCCTCCCCCGTGCCCTCCCCGCCCTGACCTGAGGGATGCAGTTCAAATCGAAGCATTTCTAGTGATTACAGATTGGGGGGAGATTCATGGAGAGGGACAGAACGAGTGCTTGTATTTCCAGAAGGAGACACACTAACAGGGACTTAGTGTTATTAGCTGAATTACTTAACGACTGAGGAGGAAAAAACCTGAAGCCTCTTACCTGAGCGGGACGCTTCGGGTTAAACCATTCTTCCCAGCGAGTTCTCAATTGAGAGCGCGAGAGGATTTCAACTTCAAAACTTTACCTCAGATTCCTGTAAATCACCGCACACATGCCTGTGCTATAATTTTTTCTGTTGATTGCACTGGTGAGGGTGAAGTTGTTTTCGTTAGTATGGGACTAAATAAGCTGTACTTCGAGGAAAATCCCCCCGCCTCTCCGGGAAAATGGAACAGCCCACTGGCGGTCCTTGCGGTCTAGGATGCGCTCAACCGGTGGCTCCGCGCCCTGCGCCGCCCTCTGTGTGAGTGAGGGGAAGGAGGATCTGTAAATTATGGTAAGGCGAAGACAGTTTTCTTATTTAAAGACAGCTCATCCTAATTTCTTTAAAATGTAGATAATGAAAAAAGGAAAATTTTTAAAAGTCGTATGAGCATTAAGGCACTCAAGCTACAACGAACCAGTTTTATTTTACTTCCTACGTAATTGAAGAATGTAAGGGAGTTGGGATGAAATGTAAAGCATTAAATATATAAATTGTAAAGAAAAATGTAAAGTATGTTTCAACTGAGAATAGCTTTTAATTTTTCTGAATTAAATTGTAATACAATTACAAAATCAACTATACAAAAAGGAATAAAAGAAAAAAGTAAAATCTGAAGTTTCATCACTCAAGATGTCACCACTACTAAATTTTTGATAAATAATTTTCTAGCAACCTATAATTATATACACGCATAAATATAATTTTGCATAACTGAATCATTCTATATGCATATTTTTTGTATGCTTTCTAATCACATAATATGTTGTATACATATTCTTATGTAATTAAATGTAGATCTAATTATTTTTCACATGGCCATATAGTATGATTTAACGATATGTTATTTAAAGTATAGATTATTTTTAAATAGCATATAAATAGTACTATAGAGAATAACCTTAGGCATACATCTTTGAGTATTTGTAGGGCTATCTGTTAAGGATAAGTTTCTAAAAGTGTAATTGCTTGATTGAGAACATACATCGCTTTAAAAAAAATTGGTACATATTTTCTAATTGCCCTCCAGAAACATAGTTATCAATTTACAGTCCCACCAAGTACAAGAGAATGTAGATTTTTTAAAAAAGATTTATTTTATTTATTTGAAAGAGTTAGAGAGAGAGGTAGAGACAGAGAGAGAGGTCCTCCATCAGCTGGTTCACTCCCCAGATGGCCGCAACAGCCGGAGCTGCGCCAATCCGAAGCCAGGAGCCAGGAGCCAGGAGCCAGGAGCCAGGAGCCAGGAGCCTCCTCTGGGTCTCCCTCATGGGTGCAGGGGCCCAAGGACTTGGGCCATCTTCTATTGCTTTCCCAGGCCATAACAGAGAGCTGTATCGGAAGAGCAGCAGCTGGATCTAGAACCAGCGCCCATATGGGATGCTGGTGCTTCAGCGTTAACCTGCTGCACCACAGCGCCAGCCCTGAGAATGTGGATTTTTTAACAAACAACATCACTGTTATAAATTCCTTTCAGCTTTGACAAACCAAAAAGGTTTTCATATTTTGCACTTCTTTTAATATTCTGTTAAATAGCTTTTCTTACATTTATTCTCCATTTGCATTTTATTTTTGGAGATTGTTCATGTCATTTACATATTTGTCTATTGTGGCAGCCATTTATCATTTATTTGTCATAACAATATTATGAGTATTGACCTCATTTATATCAAGAAATATAAATGTGTTTTCCCGATTGTTATTTACCTTTTACTTTTCTTATTTAGACATTTTATTTAAAATTTCAAGTTTTTGTAACCTTTAACTTTTTTAATTCTTACTACTTCAGAATTGAATTTTAAAGTAGAAGAATACAAAGAATTATAAAAAATTCTTACTATTTCAGAATTGTATTTTAAAGTAGAAGAATACAAAGAATTATAAAAAGATGAAAGATACCTATAAAAAGATACATTAAGATACCTTTCCTCAGATTGTCAACTCCACCAATTTCTGAGATGTGACACAGTAACTCATTTGATTTATTTAACCTCGCCCTCCCAAAAGTAGTGTTACATAAGTCTACCCATCAAAGTTTCATTACGGTGTCACAATCTAATAATATTCTGATCAGAAAGTAAACTCTAATTCAAACCTAATCTAAGGGTTACCTCACATCCAATAAGAGACTATTCATTTTCTCACTGTTTGATATTTCCAGATACCCAGAAGCTTCACACAGATTCTGGACTGTCCAAGGAAGGCAACCCTCTTTGAGGCCTGCAGCCCCAGAAAGCCATATCAGGCTTTAGAATCTCCTCTGACATATCATATTATGTTACCAGACATATGCCTCATTACCTTAGGATGTTAATAGTAACTCTTAACTACCACTGTTTAAGATAATACCTCCATTCTTTTTGCCCTTTTGGCTAAGATCAGATGTAGATTACACCTCCATGAACATTGCCTTGTAAAAAGATTTTCCTTCTTTTAAGTTATCTTTAAAAAATTACTGGATATCAAAGTATATAAGCACTTATGTAAGTCTTGTTACCTAGTAACATACTATTCCCCAAATGGACAATACTACTAACAATATTTGTGCATTTGTTTGATTTGAACCTTATTAATATCAAGTGCTACTAATAATTATTTTTATTAGTTTGAGAAGCATAAAAAGGAAGTTTATTGTGGTTTTAATACGTATTTCTTTGATTTTTCCACTTGTGTTGGATTGCCATTTTCTTTTGTGTATATTTTGTACTAATTTTAAACATTAATCATGACAAAATTTTTAAAAGATAAGAAAATCTCTAATAATCTCATTTGAATGAAACAAAGGGAGAGCCATTCGAATGTCTAGGGAGCAGTTTTTTGGCTAAGACCAAGTATAGTGGAAACAAGGTTAACGTCGATTGGGTAGGAGCTTTGTGTGTTGTATGAACAGCAAGAAGGCTGTCTTGGTTCTGGAAGAGTGAACCAGCCTACAGTTCCCTATTCTTCTGGAACTTATATCATACCAGGGGAGAGACACAAGTGAAATGAATAAACCATAGACTCATAAATATGTGTCTGGTGGTGATAAGTGCTACAAGGAAAGAGCAGATCAGGAGAAGGGGGAGGGGGAGAGAAAGGAGTGCTGCTTTAGATAGGGTCTGGAAAGAAGGCTCCTTGGAGGAGATAACACTGGAGCAGAACTCTCAATGAAGCTGGGGAGAGTGGACCATGCAGATACCTGGGTACAAGTGTCACAGGCAGAACAGTGAATGCAAAGGCAATGAGATGCTCTGCTACTTACTAGCTATGTGTGACCTAGTGCAAATTATTGACATTTCTGAGAAAGCTGCTTGCTCCATGTGAAAACTGCTGTATAAATACCTTCCACTGAGAAGTATATGGCTTAAAATGAGACCATGAAGTTAAAAGTGCCTTGAATGTAGTAAATCATCAGTAAAATGAGTCAAATGAAATAAAATGGATTAAATGATATAAAATTGCTTCCTTGTTCCCAATTTCAAACTGTCTCTCTGCCTAACTTCTGCTCTAAATCACAGTGATTGCTTGTGGTCTTGGACTTTTGGGAACACCTGGCGATTCTTTTTCCTCTGCTAAGCTCTGACCCTACCCTCACAGACAACGTTGGGGAAGGCCTGAACTCAAGACAGAGCCTCTTAAGTACTGAGCAGGACTTGTGGCTTCAAAACCCACGTATTGCTAGTTAATTATTGTATTGACTTCAAGAATACAATGTACTTTCATTATAATAGTAATTCAGAGAGAAAAATTAGAAAATTTCAGAACTTTAGAAAGAAGAAAAAATTCACCATAATCCAATAATCTATAAATAATAATGTTAACAGTTGAATGTATACATATGTGTTTTTCACTGATACTTCTTGAGAAAGGAAGCCTGGTCCCTTTTAAATATTTCATTGCAAATCAGAAACTCAGCTATCAGAAAAGCTCATAAGGGCAGGTGTTTGGCCTGGTGGTTATGATGCCCAAGTCCTGTATCAGAGTGCCTGTGTTTGATTCCTGACTCTGAGTCTTGATTCCAGCTTTCTGCCAATGCAGATCCTGTAAAGTAGCAGGGTGATGGCTTAAGCAATTTGATCCCTGTCACCCACATGGGATACTTGGATTGTGTTCCCTGCTCTTGGCTTCAGTCCTGGTCATTGTGGGCATTTGGGAAGTAAACCTTCAGATGTGAACTCTCTGTCTCATAAATAAATAAAGAAAATGTAAAGCAAATCATTTCAACTTAACATTTGATATTGAAGACCTGTTATGTGCAGGACACTTGGCTAGGTGTCTAAAGAATTAAAAGAATCAGTCTGTCTCCTAAACATTTAATAGAAGAGTAGGAAAGAGCATAAAAAAAAATTAGATGTGATGTAAGTGCTAGGTAGTAATAAATACAAAGTAGGAGAAATTTCATAACTCATAAAAAGGAATGCTATCAATAATGTGTACATGAGTTCAAACTTGCAAACTCAGCTCTGCAACTCTTAGTGTGGTGAATAATTATGAAGAGATGAATTTTTATAATAAAATCAGAAGTGTATACATCTTAGGTCAGGTGAGGGGTAATGTCTAGAAGAAGGCTTTTCTAAATTATAATAAATACGTTCAAACTTAGAACATAGGTTCCAGCAAATTTGTTGATTTGAAAAAGATTTGGGAGGTCAGTGTTGTGGTGTAGTTAGGATACTGGCATCCTGTTTGAGCACCAGTTCAAGTCAAGGCTGCTCCACTTTCTATCCAGTTCCCTGCTAATGCATCTGGGAAAGCAGTGATATGTGGCCCAAGTACCTGGATTCCTGCCACCCATAAGGGAGATGCAGATGGAATGCCAGGCTTTGGCCTGGTCCAACGCTGGGTGCTGCAGTCTTTTGGGAAGTGAACCAGTGGATGGAAGATCTCTTTTTCTTTTTCTCTCTGTCTCTTCTTTCTAACAAATCAATAAATGTTAGGAAAAAAAGACTTGGAAAAAAATTTTACCCAGACTAAAACTCAGTTTACTATATCAACATTTTAATCTCTGGAGTGAGCATTTAGTCTAGCATCAAGTGCACATTGGAGTGCCTAAGTTGCATTCCTTGGTCTAACTCCTGATACCAGCTTCTCACCAATGTAGTAACTGGGTTTCTACACCCACGTGGAAGACCTGAATTGAGTGCCCAGCTTCTGGTTCCTGCCCTGACCCAGCCCTGGTTGTTACAGTACTTTTGTGTGTATGTGTGTGTGTGTGTGTGTGTGTGTGTGTGTGTGTAGGAGAGAGAGAGAGAGAGAGAGAGAGAGAGAGAGACTGAAATTAAAAACTTGAAAGACAAAGACAGCTTTTCCTTCATTCACTGAATGTTTATTGAATAACTGCATGTGCCAGGTACCTAAAGAGCAGTGTTCCATGTATGCATATAGCTAATTAAGATGTGATTATGCAGTGCATGATCTACACAGCAACACCCCAATATGTGATGTGGGTGTTCCAGGCAACACTTTAACCACTGCATCAAATGCCTGCCCCTCCACTGACTTTTTTTTTTTTAAATTTATTTATTTACTTGAAAGTTAGAGTTACACACAGAGAGAAGGAGAGCAGAGAGTGAGAGGTCTTCCATCCACTGGTTCACTCCCCAATTGGCTGCAATGGCCAGAGCTGTGCCGATTGGAAGCCAGGAGCCAGGAGTTTCTTCTGGGTCTCTCACGAGAGTGCAAGGGCCCAAGAACTTGGGCCATCTTCTACTGCTTTCCCACCCCATAGCAGGGAGCTGGATCGGAAGTGGAGCATTGAACCGACGCCCATATGGGATTCCAGCACTGCAGGTGGTGGCTTTACCCGCTATGCCAGAGCGTTGGCCCTCTCCACTGACTTCTGAGACCTTATTTTTCCAATCTACTTTGTTCTGTGTTGGCTGTGCTACTAGTATTTTGTCATCATTCTGACTTCTTGTTTCCACAGTCCTGAATTACTGGTTCCAGAAATAAATATTTTGCTTAGGTCTCTCAATACCTGTTCTCTGCCTAGCTAACATTTCTTCCTGCTAACATATTTGGCAAAACATGAAGGGCTTATTTAGATTTATCTGCATTTAGAAGAGAATTCTGTTTTATAGAAATATTATTGAGTGGGAAAACATGCTGAATTCTCTCTGGCTCCTTTAAATTTACCTGTGGGAAGCTTAATTGTTACCTGGATACCACATCTACTCATGTCTACATATTGCTTATTGATATAGGCAGAATAAAATCACTTTTGGATATCAGAAGCTAAATATTGCCTTGATCTTTCTCTTTAAATTTTTTCAGTGAAAAATCCTTAATTTTTTTATTTCAGGCCAATGGTCGATTCGATATTTCAAGTAGATTAGGGCTAATGTAATGTGTACAAAAAAGCAGGGGAGAAAAGCACATTAATAATTTTCAAAATTTACTTAACTCTCCTCTCAGTTAACTTGGAAACCTTAATAGTCTTTTAATGTTTCTATTTTACCTTTGAGGGCAAAACTCTGTGGTTGAAAAGTACATACTCACAGTCCAAATTCAACCTTGGGGAAGTGTTTTGTTGGCTTACACAGTGTTTAAACTCTTTTTGAGCCAACATTTAGAAATTGGGAGTGACCATATAAACATCCAGCTTTCTAGCTTCCTTTTAAAAACTATAAGACTCATCTACACTGAGTGATCCTCCGACTTGGTACATTTTGGCTGAGCTGGTCTTGAGAGGGGTCATGCTCTTTCTATTTTGATATAGTCAAATACCTTTGGCCTGTTTCTTTCCTACACTAGATATGTCTGTTCCCATCTGGGCACTTAGCTTTGCAACCTTCACAACTCATCTTCCCTCTCTGACCTTTGTCTTCCACCAATCCCAAGAGGCCATGAGGTCTCACTTATGAGAGGCTCGTTTTTAGCTCTTGAGTCTTCTAAAGATTCAGGTGGGACAGAGCCATAGAGGTAAACTGATCAGGTCATTCTCAGGCAAAACTGGATTAATTCCTTAATGGCCATCAGATTTAAGGGAATTTTTGGCCAGTGATCTGGGAAACTCCTCTTCCTTCCTAAATCCTGGAAATCATAGGTTATTTATTATTTATTTATTTATTTTTGATAGGCAGAGTGGACAGTGAGAGAGACAGAGAGAAAGGTCTTCCTTTGCCGTTGGTTCATCCTCCAATGGCTGCCACGGCCGACGTGCGGCAGCCTGAGCACTGCGCTGATCCAAAAGCAGGAGCCAGGTACTTATCCTGGTCTCCCATGGGGTGCAGGGCCCAAGTACTTGGGCCATCCTCCACTGCACTCCCTGGCCACAGCAGAGAGCTGGCCTGGAAGAGGGGCAACCGGGACAGAATCCGGCACCCCGACCGGGACTAGAACCCAGTGTGCCGGCGCCGCAAGGTGGAGGATTAGCCTAGTGAGCCTTCGGCGCCGGCCCATAGGTCATTTAATAAGCTAGTAAATGAGAATTTCAGATGCCAGTCAGAAATATTTTTCAGCAAAGTAGCCTTGTTCTCTATTCAAAGTAATATAGGTGATAATGAAATATTACTTATACTAGTTACTCAATCCTCTGGTAGCAAAGTGTTTTTCTTTAACCATTGAATTATTTCAAAGATTTACAGAGGAATCAGAAACTACCTGCCCTCTATCTCGTTTCAGTCACTTTCTTAGGGGAGACAGAAAGCAAAAGGGGGTTATCTGGGAGAAACACCACATCCAAAACCTGGGTCCTTCCTTCTCTTAGAGGAACTGATTTCCCTATGTAATACTCAAGGTGATGGACAAAGTTGATCTCTGATTAATAATTTTACTTTCTCATGTGGGGCATTGAAAGGCAACTTTTATCAGAGATTTTCTGTCAGAGGTGACTTGATGTGAGCCAAAGGCTTAGTAGTTCATGGACTATCTTATTTCCTTGTTATTTGCAATAATGGTTTTATTGGAAAGAGGAAACATTACAGTGCTATGTCCTGATGAAAGTTTAAAACTCACACACATTCACTAACAAAGAAACATTGTGATGTGGCAGACGGCCAAGCAAGTCCCCAGTTGGTGCACTTCTTCAGGAAATGTTTAAGGGTTTCAGGTACCCCATTGCAAAGTATTCTCTACCTCCAATGTAACTGTATGCAAAGTAAGTCACCTGAAGTCTATGACTGTCTGTTTCTAATGAGAGAGCTTATTGCAAAGCAGACTCCTGGGCCCCACTTTTAGTGACTACAGTTTCACCAGTACTGGAGTGGTACTGAGGGATTCTGCGTTTTTAACAAGCCCTGCAGGTAACTCTGTTACAAGTGATCTGTGTATATACACTGAAAAATCATTGCCGGAGGCTGTTCTATTGTCTTGATTTTTAAAATCACTTTAAGGCTATAAGTTTCTAAGATCCTTTCCTGAAAACACATTCTAATGTCAGTGGCGGAGCTTGAGAAGAAATTGAGCAGTTTTAAAGTTGGCACATCATAAAGACAGGAAAAGGACTTAAAGGGTACTTAATTCTTTATAATTTCTTAAAGCTTCCCTTATAGTAATAAAATCATCAGAAATGAGGACTTGTGTGTAGCATAAGACAGGAAAAGTAATGGAAGAGGAAAACATTTCTCTTCAAAATGGGTGACATTATAAGGGATTAGATAATGCTTGAAGTTGAGTGGGACAGGCTTTTTTTTTTTTTTTTTTTTTTTTAAGTAAAGGAAGATTCGTTTAATCCAGAAACCTGCCACAGCAGCCAGGAGGGGGGCTCCAAAGATACATATCCCAGGCATAATGTTTTAATTTTCAGAAAATCAGTTGAGATTTTCTGCTGTAAGTAACAGATTATCCAACCATTGATTACATAATCCACAAAAGCAATCAAATATTTCAAAGAATGAGAAGTTACAAATGGGGAATTCCAGAAAATGATGCTTAATAACCCAGGCACACTCTTCTCTGCCAACCTCAGAATGATGGACTATATTGTTCTAGACTTAATGACTCACAGTTATAGGATTTTTCATCTTCATACATTCAAAGCAGAAAGAATTTTGCTTGAGCAAAAAAGCGACCAGCAGGAATAGGCATTTGGTTTAGTTCCAGTTAAGATGCTTCCCTCTGTATCAGAGTGCTGATGCTTGTCCCAGATGTGCTTCCTACTAATGAATATCCTAGGAAGCAGCAGTGATGATTCAAGTAACTGAGTCCCTTCCACTCATGTGGGAGACCTGGATTGAGTTCATATCTCTTGGCGTTGGCCTGGCCCAGCCCCAGCTATTGCAGGCATTTGGAGAGTGAAGCAAAAAACAGGAGCTCACTTTCTCTCTCATACAATTAAAAAATTAAAATAAAAGCATGACTTCCCCTCCTAACTCACTGTCAAAACTTGCCAAAACTAAGGGCTGGCATTGTGGCGTAGTGGGTGAAACTGCTGCCTGTGATGCTAGCATCCCATATGGGCACTGGTTTGAGTCCCAGCTGTTCCACTTCTAATCCAGATACCTGCTAACAGCCTAAGAAAAGCAGCCGAAGATGGCCCAAGTCCTTGTGCTCCAGTCACCCACATGGGAGACCTAGAAGAAGTTCCTAGCTCCTGGCTTCAGCCTGGCCCAGTCTCAGCCATTGTGGCCATCTGGGAAGTGAACCAGCAGATGGAAGATCTCTCACCCCCTCTCTCCCTGTAACTCTGACTTTCAAATAAATAAATAAATCTTAAAAAATACTAGCCAAAACTAGGTCACCCCAACAATTGACAAAGAAGGATGAGATTACAATTGGTAATTCAATATATGAGTTTTAAACCACCAGTCATGGTTCATACCCTAGTTTGGAAGGAAGGCCTATCTCTGAAAATGTTCTAGATTCTTTAAATTGTTTTTTTTTTTAACTTTTATTTAATGAATATACATTTCCTAAGTACGACTTATGGATTACAATGGCTTCCCCCCCATACCGTCCCTCCCACCCACAACCCTCCCCTTTCCCACTCCCTCTCCCCTTCCATTCACATCAAGATTCATTTTCGATTATCTTAATATACAGAAGATCAGCTTAGCATACATTAAGTAAGGATTTCAACAGTTTGCTCCCACACAGAAACATAAAGTGAAAAATAATAGATGATTTTTTTTAAATGATGATGAAATCAGATCAGACCTATTGTCATGTTTAATCCCAGTGAGAGTCAAGTTGGGAATTGATAATTTCTTTTTTTTTTTTAACAGAAGATCAGTTTAGTATGCATTAAGTAAAGATTTCAACAGTTTGCACCCCCATAGAAACACAAAGTGAAATATATTGTTTGAGTACTCGTTATAGCATTAAATCTCAATGCACAGCACATTAAGGACAGAGATCCTACATGAGGAGTAAGTGCACAGTGACTCCTGTTGTTGACTTTACCAATTGACACTCTTGTCTATGGCATCAGTAATCTCCCTATGCTCCAGTCATGAGTTTCCAAGGCTATGGAAGCCCTCTGAGTTCTCCGACTCTTATCTTGTTTAGACAAGGTCATAGTCAAAGTGGAGGTTCTCTCCTCCCTTCAGAGAAAGGTATGGGACATGATGATAGGCAAATGTATCTGCCTCAGTTTTGAAATTATCCATTGTATTTTAGTGGTTACAGAGTCCCAGGAATGCACTGAGAATGGAGTAATAGTGTGAGAAGAGGTTATGGTCGGCCAGCGCCGCGGCTCACTGGGCTAATCCTCCACCTTGCGGCGCCGGCACACCGGGTTCTAGTCCCGGTCGGGGCGCCGGATTCTGTCCCGGTTGCCCCTCTTCCAGGCCAGCTCTCTGCTGTGGCCAGGGAGTGCAGTGGACGATGGCCCAAGTACTTGGACCCTGCACCCCATGGGAGACCAGGAAAAGCACCTGGCTCCTGCCATCGGATCAGCGCGGTGTGCTGGCCGCAGCGGGCCTGCCGCGGCAGCCATTGGAGGGTGAACCAATGGCAAAGGAAGACCTCTCTCTCTGTCTCTCTGTCTCTGTCCACTCTGCCTGTCAAAAAAAAAAAAAAAAAAAGTTATGGTCAAATTGCTTCTGGGGATGTTGGTAGGTTAAGGTAGAGTGGGAGTGAGTATATGTGAGGTGAACTGAAAAACAGAGGGCCTGATTTTTGATATTTTAGTCAGTCATACCTGAGCTGAGGATAACTTGGAGAACTAGGCATCTCTGTAAAGCTTGAATTGCCACAAAGAATAATAAAATTAAAGTGATAGCAACCTTCTAACATCTTCTGTAAGCTAATGACCTTTTGGTTATTTGCAGAATCCATCTGTAGGACTGTTTATTTTGATAATTTAGTATCTTACCACCTTGTACTTAAATGTAATGCAAAGTGTGGTTTCCCCTTCTTACAAGTCACTCACATGAAAGACTACAGTAAATATAGTCTTTGATTTGATCTTCAATCCTGGAGGTCACATAAGATATTTAGATGTACTGGAAAAATAAATTTCAACCATATACACAATGTTTTAATGTTTTGCTTTGTTCCAAAAATACTTGAGGTAACCTAAAGGAATTCTCCTAATGCAAACAGATAGCAATAAGTGGAAATGCCAGCCTACACCTAAACAGGACAATTTGATGTTGTTTTTATTATATATGACACAAAATGATGAAAAATGAATTTAATTCTTTCTGTTATACTAACGTAAGATGTTTAAGGATTATTATTTCAAAATTAAAATCTAAATTACTATAATTGGAAATGTTTGTTGTTATCTACTGTATCGTCTCATTAAAGTTCCTTAAAATAAAGGAATTTGTTTCTTGTGTAACATAATTTCAAAATGCCAAACATTATTTACGTCAATACACCTAACAGTTACTTAGATTTTTATTGTATAAAAGTTGAAATTCTATTTCCTAAGTAAAGTTTATGTTTAATACTGGTTTTTTAAACATTTAAAAACCATTAATATGAATAATATTGAAGAAATAGGCATTTGTTCATTTGACATTGTAATATCTTGATAGCTATCTGTTGACATTTTATGAGCAAGTTAAATTTTGCTTAAGTAAATTGGGAATGCTGTTGTTCCAAAGCAGCGCAAAATAATACTCTTTGACACTGTTCTTAGCAGTGTCATCCTTTCTTGAAATTGGTAAAAAAAATTGACAACAGAGTGTAATTTTTTTTAAACTACAGCCTTAAAAGTGGCTCAATAATAGTGATTCACTTGAATTTTTTGATTAAGCAAATAGAAAGCTGCAAATATTTTAATTTCCTTTTCCCTTAAAAATGTACAACATTCCATCTATGTTAATGGCTTCAAAATGTAATTTTCAGCATTTTGTTATAGAATATCAAATCCTTTGTACAGGAATTTATAATGGAAAACACACTATGTCTAATTGGTAATTTTGTTGTCTTGCCATCTAGATATATATATATGAGCATGCATTATATGTCTGTGTGTATACAGTTGGCCCTTTGGATGCTAGGGCCTGGCAGCTCCAAATTTGCATCTGCACTGAAAATGTACAAGCATTTTCTTTCACTGTTCCCCAAACAATACAGTATACCAACTGTTTTTGTAGCATTTATATTGTATTAGGTATTACAAATAATCTAGAGATGATTTGAGGTATACAGGAGGATATGCATAGGTTATATGCAAATAATGTACCATTTTATGTAAGGGTTTTGAGCATCTGTGGGTTTTGATATCTGAGAGGGATCCTGTAGCCAATGCCTGATAGATGTCGAGTGTTGACTATACATGTGTTTGGAGAAACCTATCACAGTCACTTGAAGCATGACTTTTAAAAAGTGAGAAGTGAATTAATGATCTGATTTAGTCTTCATTTGTTCAGAAATTTTTAAATTATTTGGGCTAATGGCAGCAAAACCACATAAATGAAATCACATAAAGAGTTAAGAGGTAGAATTAAAGAGGAGCATTCTAGCAGTGGGTATTTGGCATAGTGGTTAAGATGCCACCTGTGGTGTAGCAGGTAAAGCTGCTACCTGCAGTGCTGGCATCCCATATGGGCGTCGGTTTGAGTACCAGCTGCTCCACTTCCGATCCAGCTCCCTGCTATGGGGTGGGAAAGCAGTAGAAGATGGCCCAAGTCCTAGGGCCCCTACACCCATCTGGGAGACCCGAAAGAAGCTCCTGGCTCCTGGCTTCGGATTTGCGCAGCTTCAGCCATTGTGACCAATAGGGGAGTGAACCAGCAGAGGGAAGACCTCTCTCTCTCTCTGCCTCTCCTTCTCTGTGTAACTCTTTCAAATAAATAAATAAGTCTATTTTTTTTAAAAAAAGATGCCACCTAGAATGCCCACAGCCCTTATCACAGCCTAGGTTCAAGTCCCAACTCTGCTTCTGAGTCCAGCTTGTTAATGTACACCCTGAGAGGCAACGGATGGTGGCTTGAGTACTTGGGTTCCCATCATCCAAGTGGGAAACCTGGATTGAGCTACTAGCTTTGGCCAGGTCCAACCCTGGCTGTTGCAAGCTTTTGGGGAGTGAGCCAGCAGATGGAAGATCTCTCTCTCTCTCTCTCCCTCTCTCTCTCCCAATGACCCCCCAACTCTGACTTTCAAACGAATAAAATAAATCTATTTTTTAAAAAGAAGCTATGTTTTTGCAAAGAGTAAAAAAAGAACTGAAAACTTCATGCTTACATGACTCTCAGGTAAATATTATCTAGGGTAAAATTCCACTGTGACTGACACATAGTAGGTATTCATAACATTTATTGGGAATAAATGAATAAATATGGTTTCATTGGGGCCCCACAACCATATGCAGATTCATTTGTACTAAGTCATGAATAAACATCTTGAACATTATTAATGGTAGTAATGTCAGTGTCACTTACTGAAGAGTAGTCACCTTATTACAGTTATTTGGCATAACTATTATAAGAAAATGCAGAAAATCACTTGGGGAACAGAAAGATGGTTGAAGAGGGTATTGTCCACTGTGACAGAAATAACAGTTTGATTATTGTTCTATCAAACAATGCTTAATATGATTGAATCAATCATATATCAAAGGCTGCTTATACACAAAGTTGAGTATTATAATCAAATTAATCTCATGACAAAGTCCATCTGAAAGTATGAAATGGTATCTACAATTGTGCAACCTGATCTTTAAGCAGCAGTTATAACATGATCACAAAAATGGATGTATGAATTAGAATAGACTATGCTTAATGGAGGTGAATAGGGAAGGAAGTGGGACCTAGGTAGACAGGATGGAGGTTGGGGTCAGTGAGGGGAGATTGAGCAGTTCTGGAATCTACTACCACAGTATTAGGAAGACTCCTCCAGACATCTGGAGTGTCATGTGTCTTCACCTTCTACTGGGATTGCTCATTACTTGGGGTTCTGCAGAATTCTGTCTAATGGGCTTGTTATCAAACCCAAGAACTCAGAAAGCAAAGATGTGAAAGGCATTACAAATAACACGCTTTCCATAATGAGAGGAAATTTGAGAGACAGTTTGGGTTTTCCAGGTCCTGATTGAGAATAGTGATGGACACATAAGGCAGAAAGGCCAGTGATAGTATCTTTCTCGTGAAAAGTGAGGAATCACAAAATCTCCTTTTCTCTCTTATCTCAGGGTTGTATTTACTTAAAGAAAAATCTTCACCTACCCCCACCTCTCTAAATCCACCAGAGAGAGAGAAAGGGAACCCAAAGGTAATAAGGACAGAGTGGTTTTAGAGAAAGCGCTAAAATAGCTGATGGTAGAAACACGCTAACACTTCTGAGAGGTTGTAAATGGGCTATCATTCAAGTTTCATTCATTCATAGAGCATTTTTTGAGCACCTAGAATTCTTTTCAAGCCATCAAACAGATACAATGAAATTCTAATAAAAATCTCATTAGGATTTTTTTCATGGAGCTTGATTCCTGACTCTGAACATACTTCCTACCCTAGAGACTTCTCTACTGTCAACTTCCTTTGCCTTTTCAACTCCAACTGCAGGGGCTAGAAGGGAGTTGATACACACCTAGAAGAAGATATGTCCTTCACTTATCAGTTTACCTTCATCAACAGAAGTCAAGCAAGAGACTCATACACTTGAGGAAAGACTTCTCCACTGGCAGGGGTCAAGAATAATCCAAAGGCATTGGATCTAATGTCTGTTGTCAGGGCCAAGGGGGCGCTCCTTATACTTGCAGTGAAACTGCCTCTTTGCAGATGCCTTTGCCTTCATCTCACTGATTCTTGCTTATCAACATGCACAATCTTAATGCCAGTACCTGCCTTGAACCTACTAAAATAAGTCTCATGTGACAATTGCAAGTAGCACCAGACCAGACTCATTTCTCACTCCCTAAACCCTCTATTTTACTCCTTTGTACCACCTATTTCTAACTTCTGAAATCTTCCCCACTGTGTCCATTGGAACTCATGATCTACCACCAATTAACCACTCTGTATCTTCAACCTTTCCTAAAAGTTCCTCCAACTTCCTTGCTGTAATTGAAACCTGGCTCTCTCCTGAGCCTATACCTTCACCATCAAGCAGTGAGATGATTTTTCTCCAGTATCCTTGGGGCTAGTGAAGGAGTATGCTGCTCATCACCACTTTCAGAGCAATCTCACTCTCTCTTCTCTGAAAACCACTCAGAATCCAAGGCCATGAGACTATGTTACCCACTTCCTCAACTATTGCTTCTGGTCCACTAGGTTATTGCCATTCTTTTCTTTACATCTTTTTAAATGTGTATTTTATTTTTTGAAATTTGCTTAGCTTTATGGAGGTATAATTGACAAAATTATATATATTCAAAGTATACATTTACATTGTGAAATAATTTTTATAATCAAGTTATCAATATATCCATCACTTCACAAATTTACCTTTTTTATTGTGCTGAGTACAACTCTGTTAACAAATTGCAAGGTAACAATATATTGTGATTAACTGTAGTCACTTGTACTATAACTAGTTCACCAGTACATTCATTTTATAACTTCAAATGTGTGCACTTTTTAAGATTTATTTATTTATTTGAAAGGCAGAGTTACAGAGAGGCAGAAGTGGTGGGGGGAGTTCTTCCATCTGTTGATTCACTCCCCAAATGGCTACAATAGCTGGAGCTGAGCCAATCTGAAGCCAGGAGCTGGGATTCTTTTTTGGGTCTCCCATGTGGGTTCAGGGGCCCAAAGACTTGGGCCATTTTCTACTGTTTTCCCAGGCTACAGCAGAGAGCTGGATTGGAAGTGGAGCAGCCGGGACTTGAACTGGCACCATTTGGGATGGCGACACTGCAGGTGGTGGCTTTACCCGCCAAGCCACAGCGCTGGCCCCTCAGCTCCATTCTTGGATCTGACTAGAACTTCAGTCCATTGATCCTACCATGTTTCAACTGTTTCACATCTCTTTGTTTTTCATGTTTCTCTTCTTATACAGTTTAAATTCCATAATGCAGGTCTATCATTACTCACTTTAATTTGTCCTCAAGTGCTTTGCCCTTCTCTCTTACCTCATTATGTTGCCTTGATCAAACACTCTAGTTAATTCAGCTGTTTCCTCCTAGGTGCCTACACCTACACAACCAGATATAGCCGAAGAAAAACACATCCTTGTACTTATTGGTCTCAATCGCCTCAACCTCACATGGATCCTTAATTATTTCCGAGAATAGTCTTGTATTCTCTTATTCCATTCACTTCTTTACTCTCTTAGATAAAGATTTGAGACCTTCTTTTATCTTCTCAAATCTGCAAATATCTCTTCTAGAGGGACCTCACTCAAATAATGTGTTATTGTTAAGTGAACAGTCTATTCTCCTTTAAAAAATCATTTTCATCCTTTCTTCTCTCTCTCTCTTTCTTTCTCTCTCAACAGGCAGAGTGGACAGTGAGAGAGAGAGAGACAGAGAGAAAGGTCTTCCTTTGCCATTGGTTCACCCCTCAATGGCCGCTGCGGCTGGTGCACTGCGGCCAACGCACTGCGCTGATCTGAAACCAGGAGCCAGGTGCTTCCTCCTGGTCTCCCATGCGGGTGCAGGGCCCAAGCACTTGGGCCATCCTCCACTGCCTTCCTGGGCCACAGCAGAGAGCTGGCCTGGAAGAGGGGCAACCGGGACAGAATCCGGCGCCCCGACCAGGACTAGAACCCGGTGTGCCGGCGCTGCAGGCAGAGGATTAGCTTATTGAGCCACAGTGCTGGCCATCTTTTTTTTTTTTTTTAAGATTTATTTGTTTGTTTGAAAGTCAGAGTTACACAGAGAGAGGAAGAGAGGCAGAGAAAGAGAGGTCTTCCATCTGCTGGTTCACTCCCCAAATGTCCACAACAGCCGGAGCTGGGACTATCTGAAGCCAGGAGACAGGAGCTCCTGCACTTGAGTGCAGGGCCCCAAGGACTTTGCGCCATTCTTTATTGCTTTCCCAGTCACATTAGCAGTGAGCTGAATTGGAAGTGGAGCATCTGGGACTTGAATTGGAGCCCATATGGGATGCCGGCACTACAGGCAGCAGCTTTACCCACTGTGCCACAGTGCCAGCCCCAATCCTTTCTTGTTTACTGAAGTACACCATTAGCAATTCTTCCAACTCTTTCCTATTGCTATGATTCAAATGTTTGTCCCCTCCAAAACTCATGGTGAAATTTAACTGCCAATGTAATAGTATTAAGAAATGAGATTTTAAAAGGTGCTTAGGCCATGAGGGCTCCATACACAAGGGTGGGATTGGTGCCATTATAAAAGAGTAGATTTGCACCCCTCTTCTCTCTCTTACTCTCTCACTTTCACCATGGGATGATGCAGCAAGAAGACCATCACCAGATACCAGCACTTAGATACTGGATTTCTCAACCTCCACAACTGTACTCCAATTAAGTCTGTTCATTATAAATTACCCCATATCAGGTGTTTTGTCATAGCAACACAAAACAGGCTAAGACACCTACATTATCAATTTCCCTCTCTCCATGATCTTTCATTAGCATACAGTAGTCCCCCTTATCTATGAGAGATATGTTCCAAGACCCCTGGTGGATACCTGAAACCACAGACATATTGAACCCTGTATAAACTATGATTTTTTTTCCCTGTACAGTACTGAGCAAAGGGAAGATTCAAGTCCCAGGTGGCAAATGATGGATAGCATCCAATTTAAAACTTACAGCAGTTTATTTCTGGACTTTTTCATCTACTATTTTTGGAGCACGGGTGACATGGGTAACCAAAATTGTGGAAAGTAAAACTGCAAAAAAGTGGAACTATTGGACATAATGGAAACATTTTTGATCACTTTATTACTTGCATCTACTATTGGTAGAGGCATAAAAATGAAAAAGAATCATAGCAAATTATCCATAGCAAATTAGTTCAGAGGAGGACCCTAAGAAAGTTTTTAGGATTAATGACAGTAGGTATAATGAGTTACCTATATGTGAATTTCATAATACCAGCTTTTTACTAAGTATCATCTTTCAGTAGAAATGATAAATTTGAACTCAATTGTGAATTCTCATGCACAAAACTTGACTCTTTTCCTTACCAAAAAATAAGTAAGAATCTTCTTAAATTAAAGCTAGGGTAATAATAATTACAACAATTTACTGAATGTCAATAAATTTCTTGAATGCTAGACCCTGGGCACAGTGTTGTCACAAGTTTGTTCATTTAATCCTCATAGCAATCCTGTAAGACAGGTTGTATTCCCTTACATGATAGGCAGAAAACTGAGACACACAGATTTTTAAATTTTTAATAAAGACTTCTTCTCCATGGGCTTTGTAAAATTTTGGTTTTAAATGGAAAAACAAATTCTGTTTGAATAATCAAAGATTAATCTGTATGCATGCAGAGTGGTCTGAACTAAGTATATTTTGTGCACTTGAATATAAATGCCTTCTTATGAAGGAGAATGTGTCAACAGTTCCAGTGAATTTATTATGTGAATGGTTTCTGCATGACACCAGAGACCCAGAGCAATGTCAGGGTGGTTTAGCCAACAGACAGCTCGTTCCATTAGGAGACATACGGGCAGAAGGGCATGGGTGAGAAAGCATACTCCAAAAAGTTTGTGGAAAATGGAATTAAAAGTTTATTTTGGTGTGAAATTTGTTTTCTTAAAATTTATTTAATTATTTTTAGAGAGAGACACACACATACACACACAGAGAAAGAGAGAGAGGGAGACAGAGAGCTCCCGTCTGCTGGTTCACTCCCCAAATGCCCACAATGACCGGGGCTAGGCCACGTGGTATCTGGGTAGCACAATATAAGTCTCCACAAGTAACCCAACTGCACTGTGCCTTCCAGAGTTTACACGGGAAGGAAGCTGGAATCAGGAACTGGAGCTGGGGATCAAACCCAGGTCAGGTGTCTTAACTGCTAGGCTAAACACTTGCTCCTGGTGCAAAAAAGTTGTGAAGATTCTCACATGAATTTTAAAACTTTGTTTCCATGAAAATAAATTTATCTTTAAATTTAATTTTTCCACTATCCTTTGAAAGTACCCTCATAATTTTAAAATTGGGTATTTTAGCTTTTTTCTCCCAATTTTATATTTTTTACACCTTTAGAAAATTTGAAAGAATAGTGTGATGAATAGCCATATACTGTTCACAAAGATCTAACAATTGTTAATATTTTTCTATATTGACTTTTCTTTCTATTGTTTTTGTTGGTTTGATCCATTTTATAAGTTAGCTGTAGACATTCTGGTGCTTCAGCATGTGTCTTTCAGGAACAAAGACCTTTGATGTAACAACAATGTAATTATCACATTTAAATTTAACATGTATCTAATGTTATTATCTAATAAGCAATCTGTTTTCAAATTCTCCCAGTTGTTCCAATAATATCCTTTAAAGATAATTTCTTCTCTCTGACTCAGGATCTAGCCACGTCTCTACATAGCCTACAGTTGTCAAGAACTGTTAATCATGAAATGGTGAAATAATGTGTTATACTACACCAATTGTCATGAGTAAGAAACTCTTTGAAGATTACAAATATGTATTTGAAGAATACATATTTTCATAAACAAATTTAAATTTTTAAAAAAGATTTATTTATTTATTTGAAAATCAGAATTAGAGAGAAAGAGGGAAAGACAGAGAGAGAGGTCTTCCATCTGCTGATTCACTCCCCAGATGGTCACAGCAGCCAGAGCTGGGCCAGGCCAAAGCCAGAAGTCTGGAGCTTCATCCGAGTCTCCCATGTGGATGGTAGGGGCCCCAAGGAGCTGGATCCAAACTGGAGCAGCCAGGACATGAATGCTGGCATCACAGGCAGTAGTTTTACTCTCTATGACATAACATTGGCCCCGAATTTTAAAATTAAGAATGATGTGGGGCAGCTGGCGCCATGGCTCAATAGGCTAATCCTCTGCCTGCAGTGCCTGCACACCGGGTTCTAGTCCTGGTCAGGACACCAGATTCTGTCCCGGTTGCTCCTCTTCCAGTCCAGCTCTTTGCTGTGGCCCAGGAAGGCAGTGGAGGATGGCCCAAGTGCTTGGGCCCTGCACCCACATGGGAGACCAGGAGAAGCACCTGGCTCCGGGTTCGGATCAGTGCAGTGCACCGGCCGTAGTGGCCACTGAGGGGTGAACCAGCGGAAAAGGAAGACCTTTCTCTCTGTCTTTCTCTCTCACTGTCCACTCTGCCTGTCAAAAAAAGAATGATGTGGGGCAAGAGGTTTAAAAGCACGTTGGGATGTCTACCACCTACATTGGAGTACCTGGGTTTGAGTTCTGAGTCTGCTTCCAATTCCACCTTCCTGCTATGCACACTCTGGGAGGCTCAAGTAATTGGGTCACTGCCACCCATGTGGGAGACCTGGATGGAGTTTTGGGCTCCTGGCTTCTACCTGGTCAAGCCTTGACAGTTGTGGGCATTTGGGGAGTGAAACAGTGAACAGATCTCTCTCTCTCTCTGTCTCTTTGCCTTTCAAATAAAATAAGTAAATGAATGAATAATTTTTAAAAGAGTGATACAGGGGCTGGCGCTGTGGCATTGTGGGTAAAGCTGCCTGCACCATATGGGTGCCGGTTCAAGTCCCGGCTGCTCCACTTCTGATTGCTCTCGGCTATGGCCTGGGAAAGCAGTAGAAGATGATCCAAGTCCTTGGGCCCCTGCATCCACGTGGAAGACCCGGAAGAAGCTCCTGGCTCCTGGCTTCGAATTGGCACAGCTCCGGCCATTGTGGCCAATTGGGGAGTGAACCAGTGGACGGAGGACCTCTCTCTGTCTGTCTCTCTGTCTGTCTGTCTGTCTGTCTCTCCCTCTCTGCCTCTCCTTCTCTCTCTCTATAACTCAAGTAAATAAATAAATCTTTTTTTAAAAATAGAATGATACAAATTAAAATGTGTGGTTATAATTGTTTTAAAATCCTTGTGCATTCACTGTGTATAAACTGTGTATATACTGTGGGTAAAGGCTAATAAATACACTATATTTCTTTTGTTTAGGTGATAATGAAGTTGTATAACTTATAACTTGAACCCTTTTCAGTAAATCTTAGTCATTACTGGTAATAGGCATTTGATGAAAGTTGCCAAAATTGCTAGTTATATAAACAGGAATTAGAAAAAAATCTCCTGAAACAGACTTAATACTTGCGTGTAATATTTATTCATGCATTTTAAATGCATTCTTTACCATCATAATTGCTCCTGCTTATTGAATGTGTACCAGATCATTTACATGGATCTTCTGTAATCAATATGACAGCTCTAGGAGGAAGGTATTATTACTAACACTTAATAGCTTGGAAACAAAAGAGCTTTTAATCATTATACTGAATCTTTTTGGTTGATCAGTCTACAAAAATGTTATATTTTATTGTCATGATTGGTGCTGCAGTGTATTCTGAACTCCAGGTGTTCGTGTATGTTGGCATGTATGCTTTTCTTACAGAAAAAGAAAAGAAACTTGAATGCGCATCTTTGTAAAACTAGTTTTTGCTATTTTTACCTGGTAGAGTCTTTTATATTCTGGGAAGAGTCCTGAGGATAGTCTCATTTTTCCTGTTTATTATTTATTATTTATTTTTTAATAGAAGTATTAATTGTGTATAAAGAATTATATCAAAAGCCAAGATGGCTAAGAAAGGAGGCTGCTGTTTATATTCTCTTATTTATAAGTATTATATTTGCTTTGGCTAAGTTGCCACTTTGACAAATTATCATTTTTTATCTTTATTATTTACTTATTTTTAAAGATTTTTTTGAGAGGCAGAGCTACACATAGAGACAGGAGATACAGAGGTCTTCCTTCCGATGGTTCACTCCCCAAATGACCACTGTCGCTCCCCCTCTTCGTGGAGGAACGACACAGGACCCTGCGCTGTTCTTTCATCTGCTCGGCCCTCCCCGGGTTTGCTGCTGGTTCTTCCCGGGTTGGCTACTATCCCTTCCACCTCCGTGGAAGGGCAGCTCCCCCTGGCCGCATTCCCCACTTCCGCGGGGGAGCGGCACACCGCCGGCCGGCTCTCTCGGGGGCTGCACAGGTGTTCCTTCAGATAGATGTTCCTGTTAGATGTTCCTGGTGCATGTTGTCTCTCTCCTCCTTTATAGTCCTCTTCCAGCAATCCCAACTCTGCTACCCACACGCCGAGTACGCTGCTCTCCTCCAATCAGGAGCAGGTCCTACAGTTTAATGGTTGAACTGGAGGCAGCTGTGTAGAAGCTGTTTCTCCCTTCTCAGCGTCATATTGTGGGAGAGCAGATGCATAGAATAAGTCTTAATTCCAGTAACTTAGTCTAGTCCGAGTTGCTCCCCACAACCACAATGGCCAGAGCTGGGCTGATCTGAAGCTGGGAGCCAGGAGCTTCTTCTGGGTCTCTCACATGGGTGCAGGGGTCTAAGCACATCTTTCACTGCTTTCCCAGACCATTAGCAGGGAGCTGGGTCAGAAGTGCAACAGCTGGGACTCGAACTGGCACCCATATGGGCTGCAGGCATTGAAAGCTGAGGTTAACCTACTACAGCACAGTGCTGGCCCTTGGTTTTTAATGTTATGTTTTTTCAAAGTAGAAAATATAAGTCTGAATAAGTGAAAAACTAATTTAAAATTCTCTTGAATTTTAAGTCAAATTCTGAAACGAGGGGCCAGTGCTGTGGTGTAGCGGGTAAAGCCGCCGCCTGCAGTGCCGGCATCCCATATGAGTGCTGGTTTGAGTCCCAGCTGTTCCACTTTCTATTCAGCTCTCTGCTATGGCCTGGGAAAGCAGTAGAAGATGGCCCAAGTCCTTGGACCCCTGCACCTGCGTGGGAGACCCGGAAGAAGCTCTTGGCTCCTGGCTTCGGACTGGCACAGCTCTAGCCATTGTGACCAACTGGGAAGTGAACCAGTGGATGAAAGACCTTTCTCTCTCTCGCTCTCACTCTCACTCTCGCTCGCTCTCTCTGCTCTCCTTCTCTGTGTGACTCTTTCAAGTAAATAAATAAATCTTAAAAAAAAATTCTGAAATGAATGTTACAATTACTAACTGTAATATTTCTTTGGTTTATTATATAAATGTCTTTACAATAAACAATGGTAAATTCATAATATTAAAATAGATATTTAAGGTACCCTCTGCATACAGCAAACTTTTTCAGTGTTGGTGTTTAGTTGTCAAACTGCTCGCTGGAGAATGCTTATAAATACAGTAAGAATAATTTTTAGTTTAAATCATCACCCAGCATCTGACTTTGATTTCTGCATTTTCCTCATTTGATAACAGTTCTCTGCTGTACGTGTCAGTGCAATCAGATTTGGAGGATGAAAAAAAAAACTGGAGTATGTGATCAGGGTTTACTCGAATACTGTCACTATGGAGAATTTCTCCCAGTGTCTAGCTATGCAATCTGACAGAGGCAGTTTTGGGGAGAAAAAGACTTCTGGCCATACCCACATACACAAGGGATCACTGAGCAAATCAGGGTCCAAGTGCAATGTGAGTGCTATTTTTCAACTTACTTAGTGTGATGATTTAAAACTGTGATAAGAGGCAGGCAAAATGTGGTGTCAAATTCAAAGCAAAGTGTGGTGATCTGCCTTGTTTTCAACTTGTTGCTATCTGATGAAAACACTTTTCCACAAGCAAGACTGATGAGCAGATGGTGCTAATAAGGCCAATTAAGTGCTAAGCTTCTGGAAATGTTTTTGTTGAGTGACATCTTCAGACTGGTTTCTGCTAACATGATCTTAAACCATGTGCTTCTAAGGTGCAATAGCATTGATACTTATGGTCACTGAAATGTTCATTTTTGGGACTACAGACTCAGATAGGACAAATCAAATCCCTTGCCTCAATTCCAAAGATAATGTGTGGAGTTGGGTAATGAGATTGAAACCCTTTTGGGACTGTAGGCAGGGGCTCAGTCTAGGTTACTGCTTTCCAACAACTGGTGCATGAAGCAATTTTCTCTAGTCTGCAATGGAAAGAGAAATATATCAAACAAAATAATGGATTTTTTGAGGGGTAAGGAGTTTTCTCTTTCTAAACTTTAACTTTTTCTTGTGAATCATAGGTAAACAAAACTGAATTAATCATAATACATTGTCATCACTGATACATAAATGACCTTTCAGTATTTTCTTTATTTTTAAAATTTATTTTTACTTACCACTCCAAAGGTATGATGAATATATATCCAAACCAAGAATAAAATATGACCAATAATTTATATGAATTCTTCTCTTATTCCATCTTCCTACCTGCTTCCCCTCTACCCAAGCCCCTAGGTAACCACCACCCTGAATTCTATATTTATCATTCCTTTGCTTTTTTAAATATAAAAGTATATTTTATTATTACATTTAAAATCATTTTATCTCAAACATATGCATACCTAAATATTATCTATTTTAATTATAGAAAGGGAAGCATATAAAGATAACATTTTTAAAGAGGATATTAAAAGGACCTTTTTTCCATTCAACATTACATTGCTAATATTAATCCATCTTGTATAATATTAATATGAAAATAAATCATCATTTTTTCCATTACCTCTGGGTTGTTTCCAGAATTTTGCTATCATGGACACAGCTGCTGTGAACATTCTAATACATCTCTCCTGAAGCAGAGATAGAAGAATTTTCTATGGAATGTACTTGCTAATATTAGTGCAATGTTGTAAAATAAGCATGGCTAACTCAAAAAGATTATGTCAAATTGTTTTCTAAGTGTTTCTACAGTTTTATAAAATAATGTCAAATTGTTTTCCAAGTGGTAATGCTGACTTGCATTCCTACCAGCAATGGATAAGTGATCCTGTTGATTCATAGTCTCCTTTTTGCTTAAAAATAGCTAAAATATTTAATAAAAAAAACCCTCAGCACTCTACTCATAAATTTATATTCTTTACAGTTTAATCTTTTTGCTTCTGAACTTAAACACACGTCATTGAATGTTTTAGTCAACAGTTGGCTTTACAAAAAAATGATACCAACTTTTTGCTGACCATATCTTCTTGCATTCACTTCTTTCTTTTTGATCAATTTCTTTCTTAATGTATCCTTCAATAACTTTTCTCAGTGAAGGTCTATGTATACCAAACTCTCAGGGTTTGTGTGGGTTCTAGTTATCTATTGTTGCATAATAAAACTCCCATACTTAGGAGCTTGGAACAACAATAATCATTTTGTTTGCAAGGCTGCAATTTGGGTAGGGCTTAGTGGGGAGGGTTTGTCTCTGCTCCACCTGGTGTCAGCTGGCAAAGCTTAACTGAGTGATGAAAGGATTGTGTCTAACATGGTTCACTCATGTGACTGGCCGGTTGATGTCCTTAGCTGGGAGCTCAGGTAGGGTTGAAACCTGGGGGCTGGGTTCCTCTGTATACTGGCCTCTTCATGGCAACCCAAAATAGTATCTGTGTTCCAAAGGCAAACGTCTCAAGAGAGAATGAGGTGGCAAATGATTGCCTTTTCTGACCTGGCCTCACAAGTCACATAGCGCTACTTCTACTGTATACTTTGGGTCAAAGATGTCACAAAGGTTCATCTAGTTTCAAGGCGAGAGACTATAGAATCCACTTCTTGGTGGTTTGAAGACACATAAAGACTGATAAATTTTATTACAGCCATTTAAAAATGCAATATAAAGATTCATACTTTTTGTTTATTTCGATTCTGGAAAATTCTCTGTCACTTTCTCTAGTCTGTATCTCTAGAGCTCCTATTAATGTATGAAGGACAATTTCAATTCATCCACCTACATCTCTTAACTTCTTTCATATTTTCCATCTGTTTATCTGTGCTGTGTTTTGGGCTGATTTTCAACTGTCAACAAGAAGCAGGAAATCTCATAAACTACTGTTTAGATAATTCATTTGTAGTACTTTAATTTTCTACTCTATGCATTTTTTTGTAAAAAAGTAAAGTAAAAAGAAAGGCAGTGTAATCCCAGGAAAAACAAAGGATAGCAGTAATTTAAAATTTTTTGTTTAAAATTATTTACTTATTATTTTTTTTTAATTTTTTTGACAGGCAGAGTGGACAGTGAGAGAGAGAGACAGAGAGAAAGGTCTTCTTTTGCCGTTGGTTCACCCTCCAATGGCCGCCGCGGCTGGCGCGCTGCGGCCAGCGCACCGCGCTGATCTGATGGCAGGAGCCAGGAGCCAGGTGCTTTTTCTGGTCTCCCATGGGGTGCAGGGCCCAAGCCCCTGGGCCATCCTCCACTGCACTCCCTGGCCACAGCAGAGAGCTGGCCTGGAAGAGGGGCAACCGGGACAGAATCCGGCGCCCCGACCGGGACTAGAACCCGGCGCCGAGGCTCACTAGGCTAAAATTATTTACTTATTTATCTGAGATGAGGTTAGTGAGAAAGAGAGAGAGAGAGCGCGAGCACGAGCTCACTCCCATCTGCTGATTCACTCCCCGAAAGCCCACAATCACCGGTTTCCCATGTAGGTGGCAGGAATCTGATTGCTTGAGCCATTGCCACTTCCTCTCAGGGTCTACATTAGTGGGAAACTGGAATTGGGAGCCAGAGCTGAGTGTTGAAACCAGGTGCTACTAGGTAGGATGTGTAACTGCTAAGCTGAACACCTAACTCAGCAGTAATTTTAAAGTTGCATTGCACAAAATAATGAGACAAAGTAGCATGCTTCTTAGGGTGATTTATTTGAGTTATAATTGTGTAAGAAATACGTATTACTGTAGTGAAAAATTAACCACATTAGCATACTAAAGTTATTTAGATGATCCCAGGGGAAATAATAATCAATATTGTAGACTTTATAGTACTAGTTCTAAATTTATACAGAAACAATGATTTCACTGCATTGTAAAAGCAATGATTGTGTCACTGAATATTTCAGTGAAGTAATAAAAAACGAAGATGTGCTTTTTATATTGTTTACCAATTCTTCCTGTTTGTCTTGTTATAGACCCTCTGTATCAATTTATGGGTGTGTTTGGGTATTTTCTGCTATTACAGATTATA
The DNA here is from genome assembly GCF_051225735.1 of Oryctolagus cuniculus. Classification (NCBI taxonomy): domain Eukaryota; kingdom Metazoa; phylum Chordata; class Mammalia; order Lagomorpha; family Leporidae; genus Oryctolagus; species Oryctolagus cuniculus. The sequence continues at coordinate 62,420,029 of NC_142880.1, read as the reverse complement.
TGGCAATTTTATCTTTAACATTTTATGTTAAATTACTTAAATGAAAAATAATAAATCTTTAGCAACAGCTAATTTATCATCTTTATCAATTGCTGAAAAGAGTCCCAGGAAATAAAACAATTCACTTAGACTAAGTATTACATATGAATACAGAAGGGATCTAAAAACCCATGGAGAGTTCTTGGTAGATTACCTGTCCCCTAAGGAGTACAAAACTGGTAAAGTACATATTTATCTGGCGTATTTGGTTTCCATAGCTGGATTAGTGAGTTATAAAATAGACACTGGCTTTGTGAATGGCATTGCTAGCATTCTCCAACTTAATTGTATGATTATTTATTCTAATAGTATGGAGTATGTTCATATAAAGAGATAAAGGAAAGTAAGTAAAATCGTTTTACCCATATGCTAATTGAAATTCTAGAAGACATTAAGAAAAAAGGAAGAACTTTAGTAAACTGTCTTTATTCTGTATCTAAGTTTCTATCTAATTGTATTCTTGATAACTAGATAAAACATCAGTATAATGGAGATTTTATAATTTTAAAATTTATTTTATTTCTTTGAAAGGCTGACAGAGAGAGAGATTTACATTGATCTCCCATCAGCTGGTTTATACCCCAAATACCATCAATGCCCAGGGCAAGGCCAGGCGGAATTCAGTATGGGTCTCCAACAGAGCTGGCAGTGATTCAAGTACTTGAGACATCACCTGCTGTGTCTAAGAGTCTTATAAGTAGGAAACTAGAATTGGGAGCAGAGCCAGGACTCAAATCCAGGCATTCCAATATGGGATGTGGACATCCCAAGCAGTGTCTTAATGCCAGGCCAAACAACTGCCCCGCAGTGGAATTTTTATGCTTTAGATGTATCACTTTCTAAAAAATACTTTGTTATTTTTTTACTGTGGTAAAATATGAACTTTTTGACATATCCTCATATAATTCAGTGGCATTCAGTGCATTTACAATGTTATGCAGTCATCATCAGTATCCATTTCCAGAACTTTTTCATTATCGCAAACAGAAACTCTGTACTCAATAAACATTCCCTCCTGTCCCAGGGTCCCTAGTTCTGTCTCCATGACTTTTCCAGTTCTAGGTACTTCACATAGTTAGAATCATACAGTATTTTGTCCTTTTGTGCCTGGCTTATTTCCTTTATCATCATACTTTCTCAGTTTAACCATGTTGTGCCAAGTATCATAATTTCAGTCTTTTAAAAGACTGAATAATAGGGCTGGCGTTGTAGCTCACTTGGTTAATCCTCTGCCTGCAGTGCCAGCATCACATATGGGTGCTGAGTTCTAGTCCCGGCTGCCCCTCTTCCAGTCCAGTTCTCTGCTGTGGCCCGGGAAGGAGTGGATACTTGGGGCCCTGCACCAGCAGGGGAGACCAAGAAGAAGCACCTGGCTCCTGGCTTCGGATTGGCACAGTGCCGGCCGTAGCAGCCATCTGGGGAGTGAACCAATGGAGGGAAGACCTTTCTCTCTGTCTCTCCCTCTCACTGTCTATAAGTCTACCTGTCAAAAAAAAAAAAAAAAAGACTGAATAATATTCGATTATATGTATATACCACATTTTGTTTATTTGTGGACATTTGTGCTAATTATACCTCTTAACCATTGAGAATAATATCACTATGACTATTAGTGTACAAGTATCTGAGTCCCTGCTTTTGATGTTATACATATACAACTAGGAATGGAATTATTGAATCAATGATAACTCTCCATAATTTTTGAGGAATGACCGTACAGTTTTTCACCATGACTGTACCATTTTTACATTCCAACCAGCAATGCATGATTGTTCCAACTCCTCAACATACTTGCCGACCCTTACCATTTTCCATCTTTTAAATGCTTGTCATCCTGAAGGGTATGGAGTAATCTGTCACTGTGTTTTTTGATTTTAATGTCTCTAATGGTTATTGATGTTGAACATATTTTTATGTGTTTATTGGCCATTTGTATATCTTCTTTGGTGTGATGTCTAAGTCTTTTGCCTATTCTGAACTGAGCTGTTTGTTGTTGTTAATATATAGGAGTTCTTTATATATTATGGGTATTAATCTCTTATCAGATTTATGATTTGCAAATATTTTCTCCCATTCTGAGGACTATCTTTTCACTTTTTTTGTTTTATTTTATTTTATTTTTTAAACTTTTATTTAATGAATATAAATTTCCAAAGTACAGCTTATGGATTACAATGGCTTCCCCCCCATAACTTCCCTCCCACCCGCAACCCTCCCCTTTCCCGCTCCCTTTCTCCTTCCATTCACATCAAGATTCATTTTCAATTCTCTTTATATACAGAAGATCAGTTTAGCATATATTAAGTAAAGATTTCAACAGTTTGTACCCACATAGAAACACAAAGTGAAAAATACTGTTTGAGTACTAGTTATAGCATTAAATCACAATGTACAGCACATTAAGGACAGAGATCCTACATGAGGAGTAAGTGCACAGTGACTCCTGTTGTTGACTTAACAAATTGACACTCTTGTTTATGGTGTCAGTAATCTCCCTAGGCTCTTGTCATGAGTTGCGAAGCCTTTTGAGTTCACCGACTCTGATCATATTTAGACAAGGTCATAGTCAAAGTGGAAGTTCTCTCCTCTCTTCAGAAAAAGGTACCTCCTTCTCTGATGACCTGTTCTTTCCACTGGGATCTCACTTGCGGAGATCTTTCATTTAGGTTTTTTTTTTTTTTTTTTTTTTTCCCAGAGTGTCTTGGCTTTCCATGCCTGAAATACTCTCAGGGGCTTTTCAGCCAGATTCCCATGCCTTAAGGGCTGATTCTGAGGCCAGAGTGCTGTTTAGGACATCTGCCATTCTATGGGTCTGCTGTGTATCTCGCTTCCCATGTTGGATCGTTCTCTCCCTTTTTGATTCTATCAGTTAGTATTTGCAGACACTAGTCTTGTTTATGTGATCCCTTTGGCTCTTAGTCCTATCATTATGATCAATTGTGAACAGAAATTGATCACTTGGACTAGTGAGATGGCACTGGTACATGCCACCTTGATGGGATTGAATTGGAATCCCCTGGTATGTTTCTAACTCTACTGTTTGGGGCAAGTCAGCTTGAGCATGTCCCAAATTGCACATCTCTTCCCTCTCTTATTCCCACTCTTATATTTAACAGGGATCACTTTTCAGTTAAGTTTAAACACTTAAGAATAATTGTGTATTGATTACAGTATTCAACCAATAGTATTAAGTAGAACAAACAAACAAAAAAAACTAAGAGGGATAACGTTTTAAGTTGTTCATCAACAGTCAGGGCTGAGCTGTTTGTTGTTGCTAATATATAGGAGTTCTTTACATATTATGGGTATTAATCTCTTATCAGATTTATGATTTGCAAATATTTTCTCCCATTCTGAGGACTATATTTTCACTGTTTTTAAAAATATTTTTAATTCAAGAGTCAGAGAGATAGAGAGAGAGACACAGTGGTCCCATCTGCTGGTTCATTCCCCAGATATCGTCAAGAGCCAGGACTAGGGGCTTTCAAAGCCGGGAACTGAGAACTTTATGCAGATCTCCCACATGCATCGAAGACTCAACTACTTTAGCCATCAACTGTTGCCTCCCAAGATTTGCAATGACAGGAAGCTTGAATCAGGAACTGGAGCCCAGAATTGAACCCAGACATCCTGATAAAGGATGTAGGCATCTTAACCACTCTTTACAATCAATAGTGTATATAGATGTGTTACTTTTTATACAGATGGTTGGTGTTACAAAAAGAGAGCCAATAATTAACATCAAGCATGTGATAAATTATGTTTAAAATTACCCCAGGCTCTATATGTAAAAAAACCCCATTAAGTTAGAAAATTTAGTTTTAGAAGGTGCATAAATCCTTTAGATCATGAGGGTTAATACACTGAAGCAATCATTAAGACTACAGGGGGCCAGTGCTGTGGCGCAGAGGGTGGAGCCGCCGCCTGCAGTGCAGGCATCCCATATGGGTGAGGGTTCGAGTCCCAGCTGTTCCATTTCTGATCTAGCTCTCTGCTGTCACCTGGGAAAGCAGTGGAGCATGGCCAAGTTCTTGGGCCCCTGCACCTGTGTGGGAGACCCAGAAGAAGTTCCTGGCTCCTGGCTTTGGATTGGCACAGCTCCAGCCATTGCAGCCATCTAGGGTGTGAACTGGTAGGTGGAGGACTCTCTCTCTCTCTCTCTCTCTCTCTCTCTCCACCTCTGTAACTCTGCCTTTCAAATAAATAAATAATTAATTTGTTTTTTTTAAAAAGAAGACAATAGCCCTATGACCTGAAAGGGTTCATACAGCCTTTGGAAATGCCCTCTGTATTTTCAGAGAGTGAGTTTGCAGGTAAAATCAGGCTCAGAGTATTTATTATTTACCTTTATATAGCTTTTTCAAAAATTCAACTAAGAAACATCATAGAACAGTAAATCAATAATAATGCAGGAACGCGCAAAAAAAAAAAAAAAAAAAAAAAAAAAAAGAGGTTGCGATGTTAACAGCAACACTTACCTGACAGGACACCTGCTCTTCTATCCTTCCCCAAGCTAAGCTTTGCTTCAGATGGTTCCTGAAGTTCAGTGTCTCAGAAAGAAGTCCTCAGAGCTGAGTTGTGAACACTTTATGCTAGAGACTACATAACCTCAGTGTATGTAACAGTCACTGGGGGAGCTAAAAAGCAGTTTCCCTGGCCCATTCCTCAGAGATTTAGGAGAGATCTGGGGAGGGCACAGGAGTTTTCTTGTAATTCTTTTTTTTTTTTTTTTTTTCTGACAGGCAGAGTGGACAATGAGAGAGAAACAGAGAGAAAGGTCTTCCTTTGCCGTTGGTTCACCCTCCAATGGCCACTGCAGCCAGTGCACTGCGCTGATCCAAAGCCAGGAGCCAGGTGCTTCTCCTGGGCTCCCATGGGGTGCAGGGCCCAAGCACTTGGGCCATCCTCCACTGCACTCCTGGGCCAGAGCAGAGAGCTGGCCTGGAAGAGGGGCAACCGGGACAGACTCCGGCGCCCCGACCGGGACTAGAACCCGGTGTACTGGCGCCGCTAGGTGGAGGATTAGCCTAGTGAGTCGTGGCGCCAGCCCTTTTCTTGTAATTTTAAATCTAGTGTTGTCTATGGAGCGCAGTTTAAGGGACACTGTTCAATCCCTGGCCTTTGGTTTACCCAGCAGCCTGCTTCTACTTTATAAAGATGCCTCCCACAGTGTCTCCTGACTATATAATATCACACAATTCAGATGAAAAAAGAAAACAGTTTTCAACAACATGATAGACATGTGTGGTAATACATGAAACCAATTACATAAATGGTGAAAGACAAATAATGTTCTGTTTGTTCTGTGAAAGTATAGAATCACTACCTTTTCATCTCAATAAAAACAAAGATAAGCCGTGAGTGAGATCTACACTGAACATCTCAGACTCTGCCCACATTGTACAGATTTTGGTTCTGTTTTTCTTTTAATGCTTCTGGGCTTGTGTAGGAATTTTAGGACAAGTACTGTTCTCAGCCACCACACTCTTTGACCCAGTCTTCCTGCTCCACGTCTTCTGGCATGCAAAGCATCGCTAAGGTGGATAGTTTTGCAACAGAAAAGGGACTCTGATTTTTCAATTCTAGTGTGAATTCCGGTAAAATCAGAATTTTAAGTGTGTTCTGTATCACCTTACCCACAGGAAAGCATAAATCAGAAATTGAAGCCCCAGAGGAAAGAAACCGTTTCAGTGAATTCAATTGAACATGCAGATAGATTTTTACCAATACTTTCAAAGTGAGACTTTCATCCTCATGTTATAGCCTTAGAAGGATTAAGATCTAGCATCATTTGTTTCTCTATTAACACTAATTTTATAAAAGAATAATTAACTTGAGAACATGGTATAAAGAGAGGTTTGCCTGTTCTGGAAGAAAGAACAAGAGCTTTGAAGCCAGACAGATACCAATTCACATCTTTTTTTTTTACTTACTATGTGACTCTCAGGAAAGCTATTTCTAAACCAAAATTTGTTATTCAAATTATAAAACATAAAATTTATTATAAATTATTATAAGATGTGTTATAAAAAGTGTTATTCAAATATTTGAGTACCTGTCACATGCCTTTACCCAGTTTCCCTTTTCCAAGCTGATATTATTTTAGACACTGGGAATAAAATGACCAATAATAGATATTCTTGGAGTTACATGCAATGGGGGATGAAAAGTAGTAAGAAAACAAATAAACATTTGAGATTGAGATAATTGCTGGTCGAGCAACAGAGAATAGCTGGTCGGGCCTACTCTGGTAGGGGGCACTGAAGGTCTCTCTGGGGAAGTGACATTTGAAAAGGGGCCGCCATCTAAAGAGTTGTAGAAGAGGCTCAGCAAGGACAATGCATTGCTGCTGGAACAACTCATGCGTTTCAGCACATGAATGGAACCTCAAAAGGAAGGCAGAGAGTGGCATGAAACACACACGTTCATCGAGGAGATTTGGACCCAGGTCATACACACTCTGAGTGTGTCCTAGTCAGAGGTTTGAATTTTACTTTTTTTTTTTTTTTTTTTTTTGGACAGGCAGAGTTAAACAGTGAGAGAGAGAGAGAGAGAAAGATTTTCCTTCTGTTGGTTCACCCCACAAATGGCCGCTATGGCCGGCACGTTGCAGCCAGCATGTTGAGCCAATCCGAAGCCAGGAGCCAGGTGCAGGGCCCAAGCACTTGGGCCATCCTCCACTGCCTTCCCAGGCCACAGCAGAGAGCTGGACTGGAAGAGGAGCAACTGGGACAGAATCCGGCACCCCAACTGGGACTAGAACCCAGGGTGCCAGCGCTGTAGGCAGAGGACTAGCCAAGTGAGCCGCGGTGCTGGCCTGAATTTTACTTTCAAAGCAATGGAAAGCTCTGAGTGTTTGAGGCAGGGGGAAGAACACGAGCTGATCTATGTTTTAATTAAGCATGTCACCCTAGAAAGTGATCTGGGGGAACAGGGCATCCTGTTAAGAGAATCTGACAATAATCCAAGTCAGAGATCACAAAAGGCCTGAGCCAGATGGTGGATGGATTCAAGACCCACTTGGGAACAGAGCCTGGCTAGGTTGTGGTTGTGTAGAAAGGGACCAAGGTGAGAAGAGGTGCTAGGGGGAAGAGCACAATCAGTGTTGATGCCTCAGTCTTTGCCTGAATAAGTGGAGATGGTACTTACTGATATCAGGAAGGTAGGGAGCAGAAACATTAGTGAGGGAGGCAGGACACAGATTTATTTTTGAATGAGTTGTTTGAGATTCTTACATGTCCAAGTGGTGCTCACTCACAGGCTCTTGAGTACATGAACCTGAAGCTCAAGGGACAGACCCAAGATAGAGCTAAACTATTCATCTGGGAGTTATCAGAATATAGAGAGAGTATTCAATTATACTATTTGATTATCAGAATATAGAGATAATATATGGAGTATTTAATATTTAATATTTAAATGCCTTAGGACCAGAACTGGCTTTATGGTGTAGCAGGTTAAGCCATTACTTGTGATACCAGCATCCCATGTCAGAATGCTGGTCTGAGTACTGGCTACTCGACTTCCAATCCATCTGCCTTGGAAAGTAGTGGAAGATGGCCCACATGCTTGGTTCCCTGCCACCCAAGTGGGAGACCTGGATGGAGTTCCAGGCTCCTGGCTTTGGCTTGGCCTAACCCTGGTTATTCTGGCCACTTGGGGAGTGAACCACTGGATGAAAGATTTCTCTCTGTCTCTCCCTCTCTCTCTCTATTACTCTGCCTTTCAAATAAATCTTTTTTAAAAAAAAAAGCCTTAGAACCACTTAAAATTCCCTTGTACAGGGTCTTCCAAATTTCAGTCATTTTCATAAGCGCTTTTACTATTTTTCCCATGCTCATGTTTATTCTAAGCTGTTATTTACTAAATATCTTTCTTCAAACAGACTCACTTCCATACTCTAAGAAATAAATATATGTTAAGAGGAAATAATGTATTGTGACCCTAAATGGAAAATAGAAATCATGTACCTTAACCAGAACCAAATTGTAGAATTAAATATAATAAAACAAAGATACCACTGTTAAAAAAAAATACAATGAGAACTACAGAGTCCTCTAGGGATTCTACCTATCTCCCCTTCCTAAGGAATTTGCCTGCCATGTAAAAAAAAAAATCTATGCTTGCCACGTTGCAAGGAAGCCCAAGTTATCTGTGTAAAGGTAGTGTGAAGAGAGATGTCCAGCCAGCCCCTAGCTAGTTCCATCATCCCAGTTAAGTTACCATACAAGTAAGTGAAGAAGCCAGTTTGGATGTCCTGTCCCATCATGGTTTAAGTGACCACAACTCTGTGAGAGACCCTATATGAAAGCTGCCCATCTGAGTTCAGTCAATCCAGAGAACCAAGAGAATAATAACTTTTTATTTCAAACATTTACATTTCATGGATGTTTTATTATGCAGTAACAGTCAAAACAGTTCACACAACAAGTTTTCAATCATTCGAAAAGAAGTGCTAAAACTCATTCTTAATAAAAAAACAATTAAAAGGAATGCAAATTACTATACTTGCATCTTAGATGCTCAGAGATTTTTTAATACAAATTTATATATTTTAATATTTAATAATATATATTAATACAATATATAAATTTTTAATACTTAATAAAAGTATATATATAATATATCACTGGGGTGATATATTTATGATGGTGAGGATGGGTGGGGGTGAAGCAAAAACTCTCACACATTGTTAGAATATAAATTGGTACAACCATTTTGGGGAGATTAATTAGTGTGTTGGTTTGGGTCTCTTGTCTGCAGTGCTGCATAAAGGGGTTGGTGGCAATTGGCTTATTTGGGAGATGACCTCAGGGAGAAGGAGTGAGGGACAGAGAGAGTGAACAGAGAAAAAGGAAAAAGCTGGCAAGAATGTTTTATCAAGTTGATTACCCCCAGGGAATCTGGTTTCCTGGGCCACAGGACCTTCTGAAGAGATTAGGAAATACACTTCTGAACTTTCTTCCGGGGGGATAAAAGAGGAAAACATTTAGTCATTGGTACCTAGCTCCTTTTGGTCAAGGATGGTTCCACAGTGTTTAATCCCTTGAACTTCCAGGTTTTGCATTTATGAATGTCCAGAGGTTGTCTCCTCTTGTGCTGTCATGTCAGTGACCCTGGGGCAGGATGAGAGACAAGGAGTGTAGCCTAGGGTGAGGCCTGGAAGTTCAACTATGAGCAGCTGGTCAAAACATTGTGTGGAACTGTTTGATACAGCTGACAGCATAAGAGGTAGGGCTGAAAAGATTTAAAATGGGCACAGAGATGTCCAATATAGTTCACTCCTTAAAATGTTCAGATCTGCTCATGCCTCCCATTAAGTCCATTTTCCCCCGAAATCTTCTTCAACAGAATGGTCCACTGCAGTCTCTGTGGGGTTCAATATGAGAGTTGGTGGGATTGTCTTAGTTTATTCAGCTGCTATAAAAATACTGTAAACTGGATGGATTAAAACAACAGAAATTTATTCCTCACAGTTCTGGATGCTAGGAAGTCTAATAGTGGGATCCTAGAAGAATCAATTTCTAATGGAGGCCCACTTCCTGATTCACAGATGGTTCCTTTATGCTACATCTTTACATGATGGAAGGGTCAAATGAACTGTCTCGAGTCTCTTTTATAAGGGCACTAATCCCCTTCATGAGGGCTCTACTGTTGTGTCCAATCACCTCCCAAAGACCCTTACCTCCTAATACTCTCACCTTGGGAGTTAGGATTTCAATGAATGAATTTTGGGAGGATATAAAACTCCCGACCACAGCAGGAATAAGCTATAGTTCTTATTGTAATAGCTGGTCCTGTGGCCACAACTGATATTCATCATCTTTCTTCCCTCCTAGTCATTCTGTATTTCTCTCACCTTTGGCCAATACTTCTGCTAGTTCAAACTTCTGGCTGAGTCTGCAATTGCTTGATCCCAGTTATCACCAGGCAGGGAAGTATTAAGAGTTGCCCAAGTCAAACCTTTGAGTTCCAAGAGAGACTTGCCTATGTTCTCATGTCTATCAGGGTCTGCTTTCTCTAATAGTTCAGTAATTCATTTTTTTTAAAATGGCTGGTTTATTGGCACAAGGATTCTAAAGGGAGAAGATGATAGAGGCAACTGTAAGTACAGTTGAATTCTGATTGTGTTCCCTAGTAAAAGTGTTCTCTAAGTCATGAGGATCTAATATGGCAAAGCCAAAAGTTGCAGGTAAGGGAAGCACAAAACCTGAGAATATGTCACTGGTACCTCATTTTCATGACCTGTGAGCCTTTCAGGACATAACACCATTTAAAGGTCACTAATTCAAAGTTTTCACCATATTCTTGGGATTGGGACTCTCCTTCCAGAAGTACCAGCCTTTCTTTGAAGGATCACCTGAGCCTATCAAAGGTCTTTAGCTATCTAAGAAGCTGGGTGTCTTGGGACAAAAAGTATGTCATAAAGTTAGTATACCTTGTGTTTATAGGCTCACTGACACCTCACCTTTGCCATGTAATGTGTCCTTCTTTTGAGACAATGTGTGTCAGTTGCTGTGCTGACAGATTAGGCATTCTGAAACTATGCTCCTGCTCCTCAGTCTAGGTGGTAAATCAAAAGAAATACCACAGCTGAGAGAATATGCAGTGAACAATGGTTCTTCCAATATAGTACTTTAAAAAAAATCAGGGGGAAGGGGAGGGCACTGTGGTGTAGTGGGTTAAGCTGCTACTTGGGATGCCCACGTCCCATACCAGTTCAAGTCCCAGCTGCTCTCCTTCTGATACAGTTTCCTGCTAATGTGCCCTGGTAGGCAGCAGACGATGGCTCAAATGTTTGGGACCCTGCTATCTATGTTGGAGACCCAAATAGAGTTTCAGGCTCCAGGCTTGGGTTGAAGTGAACCAGTAGATGGAAGATCTCTCTCCTACTCTCTCTCTCTCTCTCCCTTTCAAGTAAACAAACAAAAAAAGGAAACAAACAGTTAAAAAAAAATCAGAGGTAGAGACCCCTATCTCACCCTTGCTTACCACACCTATTTATACCCATTGAAACCTTTCAGATCAAAAGCATGGCAGGCCACTATAGTCCTTATAATTAATATTACCATCCTAACTACTGCTTAACTCTACACTTCACTTTCCACCTGTATCTCATCTTAATCTCCTATAATTGAGACTCTCAGGAATTGTGATGGGTGGGGTTTTATTGCCCTCTGTGAGTGCTTTAGCTCCAAACTCCCACCCTAAGGGCCACTGCTGGTACTAATTGTCTTTATTTAGTGTCTGAGATGATGTTTCCTAGGAAACAGACTCCGAGGTAGATATTTACATGCAGGAGATTTAGCAGGAGCATCAATCTATCAGTTTATTTTTCAAAAAGGTACCCATCTGGGAGTGAGGCTAGCAAGATCAAGCAGAGGGAGAAGCTTTACTGTTGCAATAGAAGGCTTAGGGGATCTCATGGCGATCTCTGGAACTAAGCATGCTCTTCAGAGATGTGCCAAGCAGAAGCAAGGGGACTAGGATCTATTACCCCCACAGCTAATAGTCATTGGGTTAGGCTAAAGGAAGGAGTGGTCAGCTTGGGTAGAGCAGCTCCCATTGGTAGGGCAATGCCCTGAAAAGGACTCAGAGGTGAGCAATTGGCAGGTAACATTCCCAGTAACTGAGGTAAGGAGCGTGATGGACCTGCGAGATCTTGTTGGTGCACTATGTATTCACTACATTTTAGGTTCCTCCGAACGCAAAGTCAAGACAAATGCTTTGCTGCAGGTATGGTATTTAGTAAGTGATTCCAGGGAACAAAAGTGAAGGACAGGGGAGTGAAAAAAAAGGAAAGAAAACAAAGATCCAATTGACCACTGGTTTGGGAGACTGATGCTCAATTCTGCGAGAGCTTCTCAGGAGCCTTAGGGAATACATTATAAAAGCTTCCAGCTGGGGAAAAAAGTCAGCGTTTATCATTTGTCTTCCATTGATCAAGGGTGGCTCCATGGACATTAAGCTTTCCTGTGCTTCTGGGTTTCTTATGGAGCATTGCTGAGAATGCCAAGAAAAGGTGCTGTCAGATCACATCTGCATGGAGTTTGTAGATGCTTGCAAGGAACTGGTTGCCTGCAAGCAGAGAGAATTTGAAAGAATCCACAAAATGTGTCTAGTACTTCTGGGAATAGCTGATGGAATTTAACATGTAAACACTTTATGGTCTATGAATTTCCGTGACAGGAATTTACATGACATAAACTTGTGCTTTGATGTGCAAAATACCTATGTGTATTTGATAGGTGCTGGAGCCAACTATGTGTTTTTTTTTTTTAATACATGAAGAACTTTTTTTTTTTTTTTAAGATTAATTTATTTGAAAGGCAGAGTTACAGAGAGAGGAAGGGAGAGACAGGGAGAAGGGAAAGGGTTGATCTTCCATCCACTAGTTCACTCACCAAATGGCCGCAACAGCTAGGGCTGGGCCAGGCCAAGAGCCAGTAACTTCTTCTGGTTCTCTCACATGGGTGCAGGAGCCCAAGCACTTGGGCCATTTTCCACTGCTTTCCCAGGTGCACTAGCAGGGAACTGGATCAGAAGTGGAGCAGCCGGGAATCCAACTGGTGCCTATATGGGATGCTGACATTGGAGGCGGCGGCTCAACCTGCTATGCCACAAGCACTGGACCCAATTATGTGATTTTTAAAAATATTTTTATTCACTTATTTTCACATACTTGAAAGGGAGAGAGAAGGAGAGAGAGAGAAAGAAAGAATCTTCCATCCACTGGTTCACTAACCTAAATGCTTAGAACAGTTAGGGCTGGGCCAGTCTAAAGCCAGGAGTCCAGAACTCAGTCCAGGTCTCCCACATGGGGCACAGGGACCCAACTAATTAAGCCATCACCTGCTGCCTTACAGAATGCACATTAGCAGGAAGCTGGATTAGAAACAGAGTAGGTGGGGGCCAGCGTTGGGGCACAGCGGACTAAGCCACTGCCTGTGGTGTCCACATCCCATATGAGCACTGGTTCAAGTTCTGGCTGCTCCAGTTTCTTTTTTTTTTTTTTAAGATTTATTTATTTATTTGAAAGGCAGAGTTACACACAGAGAGAAGGAGAGGCAAAGAGAGAGAGAGAGATGTCTTCCATCCGATGGTTTACTCCCCAATTGGCCACAACAGCCAGAGCTGTGCAAATCTGAAGCCAGGAGCCAGGAGCCTCCTCCAGGTCTCCCAAGTGGGTAGGAGGCTCAAGGACTTGGACCATTCTCTACTTGTTTCCCAGGTACATCAGCAGGGAGCTGGAACAGAAGTGGTACAGCCAGAACTTGAACTAGTGGCCATATGGGATGCTGGCGCCTCAGGCCAGGGCATTAACCCTCTGTCTCTTGTTCTCAGCCTCTAGAACTGTGAGAAAGACATCTATTGTTTAAGCTACCCACTCTATGGTATTCTTGTTATTGTGGAATAAACTAAGACACTCAGTCTCAGGCACATGGCAGGTACAGGAGACTGAGAAGAGAGTATTTCTCCCCTTCTCTATGGCCTCAGCAGCATCTCCAGTAGCAGTTAAGCCTTTTTTTTTATTTGACAGGCAGTGTTAGACAGTGAGAGAGAGAAAGAGAGACAGAGAGAAAGGTCTTCCTTCCATTGGTTCACCCCCCAAAATGGCTGCTAAGGCCGGCGTTGCGCCAATCTGAAGTCAGGAGCCAGGTGCTTCCTCCTGGTGTCCCATGTGGGTGCAGGGCCCAAGCACTTGGGCCATCCTCCACTGCCTTCCTGGGCCACAGCAGAGAGCTGGACTGGAAAAGGAGCAACCGGGACTAGTACCCGGCGCCCTAACCAGGACTAGAACCCAGGGTGCAGGCGTCGCAGGCGGAGGATTAGCCAAGTGAACCACGGTGCCGGCCTGGATGAATCTTGACCATGACAAAGAGTAACACTTAAAATATAACATTGTGAAACTATAATGTACAATACAAGTAACAACTGGAGGGCCCATCACAGGTCACAGCCCTGACTCACTCTTTCAGAAACATGAACTAAGAGACACAAAGGACATTTTAGCTGGTAGTGTTCACTAGCAGAAGCCTAGCAGTGAAGTCATGGCTGATGACCGTATTCTGATAAGTAGAAGAGGATTCAAGAGGGAGAGGACCATGGACTGGGTCACGTGGCTTCTGAGAAGCAGCATAAGTGGTTTCAGTTTCATAAATCTTTGAATTCTTCAGTACCAGTTTGCATAAGGCTTGCTGTTCCTACTCTTGTATTTCATGAGGTTCTTTATATCCTATTCATAAATGTCACCTAGGTGGAATATCTGTGTGCTTTTTATAGTTTGAAGAAACCTTGAATGATGTAATAATTGTACATATTTATGGAGTCTGACGTTGCAATATTTGTGTAAATGTATAATGATCAAATCAGGGTAGTTGGTACATTCATCACCTCAACCAGTTATCATTTCTTTGTGTTGGGAGCACTCAAAATCCTCTCCACTAGCTATTTGAAATATATAAGTAATTATAAATCATAGTTACACTGTTGTGCTATAGAACACTAGAAGTTATTCCTTCTATCAAAGTATACCCCATATCCTGTACCATTCTCTCCTAAACCTATTCTTTCTAGTTAGGACTCTATATGTATACACACAACACACACACACACACACACACACATTCCTCTTCTGACTTGGGCTACACTTAAAAATATGTAGCTTTGGCAAAGAAAGTTATGTGGAATTGTGTTTGGAATGAATGACATGAACAATAGTTCACAGATAAAAGAAATGAAACTCATTGACTGCTCTGCTTGTTCTGAGAATTTATCAGTATGACTTAAAGGTTTAGGCAAAATTGTTTTAAGTTAAATACAGTCGGGATTTTATTCTATATAGTTAGTTGATAATGTTAGTGTTCCCTGAACCTACTCTAACGAAATTTGATTATAACATTGAAAACAAAGCAGCAATGATCTTTGCATTACAATGTATTAAAAAGTAACTTTAGGGGCCGGCAGGCACATGGCTCACTTGGCTAATCCTCCGCCTGCAGTGCCAGCATCCCATATGGGCTCCAGGTTCTAGTCCTGGTTGCCCCGCTTCCAGTTCAGCTCTCTGCTGTGGCCCAGGAGGGCAGTGGAGGATGGCCCAGGTCCTTGGGCCCTGTACCCGCATGGGAGACCAGGAGGAAGCACCTGGCTCCTGGATTCGGATCTGAGCAGCACTGACTGTAGTGGCCATTTGGGGGGTGAACCAACGGAAGGAAGACCTTTCTCTCTGTCTCCCTCTCTCACTGTCTATCTCTATCTGTTAAAAAAAAAAAAGTAACTTTATAAGAAGCATCTTTCCTCCATGCCCTGGAGGCCATGCCACCAGTTTTCTGCAAAATCAGGTCAGGAAGAAAACATGGCAAATAAAATAAATAATCTCTTTGGAGATTATTTTATTTACAATTTCTGAAGATAAACTTTCAGTATCCCAAGAACTTATGGATCATAATAACCATACACAACAGTGTTTGTGTCCCAGTGTGTCTTACTAGTAGATATTTTGCTGTTATTAATTATTTTTTTTTTGACAGGCAGAGTGGACAGTGAGAGAGAGAGAGACAGAGAGAAAGGTCTTCCTTTTGCCGTTGGTTCACCTCCCAATGGCCGCCAAGGCCGGCGTGCTGTGGCCGGCACATCGCGCTGATCCGATGGCAGGAGCCAGGTGCTTCTCCTGGTCTCCCATGGGGTGCAGGGCCCAAGCACTTGGGCCATACTCCACTGCACTCTCCGGCCAGAGCAGAGAGCTGGCCTGGAAGAGGGGCAACCGGGACAGAATCCGGCGCCCCGACCGGGATTAGAACCCGGTGTGCCGGAGCCGCAAGGCAGAGGATTAGCCTAGTGAGCCACGGTGCTGGCCGCTGTTATTAATTATTAACCCAGAAGAATCTTGGAAAATCACTCTTGTGCTGAGTAACTGGGTGCATTCTAAAACAGGCTGGAATCCATTTTGCTGTTTCACTGTGAAATATAACAGAGAAGCAGCCTGGATAGAAATGAGAAAGGAACTGTCAGAAGAAATTTGCAATTTGCAATTTCAAAGTTGGTCAGCTGCACTATCTGGAATTTGGAAGTATTGTTTCTTTTAGAAACAGACATTTTTGGACAAATTATTGTGCACTATAGTGGATTTTAGCTGATTACACAAATCCATTTGTTATTAGAGGACAGCATGCATTTTGATGAACTTTTTTTTAAAAAAGAGATTTATTTATATTTATTTGAAAGATACAGTTACAGAGATAGGTAGAGCCAGAGTGAGAGAAAGGTCTTCATCTTCTGGTTCACTCCTCAAATGACCACAATGCCCAGAGCTGAGCTGATCTGAAGCCAGGAGCCAGGAGCTTCTTCCAGGTCTTCCATGTGGGTGCAGGGGTTCAAGGACTTGGGCTGTCTTGAACTGCTTTCCCAGGCAAAAGCAGACAGCTGGATTGGAAGTTGGAGCAGCTGGGACTCGAACCAGTGCCCATATGGGATGCCAGCACTGCAGGCCGGAGCTTTAACTCACTTGATGAACTTTTTTTGACAAGTAGAGTTATAGACAGTGAGAGAGACAGAGAGAAAGGTCTTCCTTCTGTTGGTTTACTCCCAAATGGCCGCTACGGCAGGCGCACTGCGCTGATCCGAAGCCAGGAGCCAGGTGCCTCCTCCTGGTCTCCCATGTGGGTGCAGGGGCCCAAGCACTTGGGCCATCCTCCACTGCCTTCCCGGGCCATAGCAGAGAGCTGGACTGGAAGAGGAGCAACTAGGACTAGAACCTGATACCCATATGGGATGCCGGCGCTGCAGGCGAAGGATTAACCAAGTGAGCCATGGCGCTGGCCCCTTGACGAACTTTTCAATCACACTATATTTGTGTTCTTAATATCTTCAACTATATAATTTATGATGGCATTGACCTTAGAGATCATACATCCCACACGAGAAAGCACAACTTTCTCCCTATTCCAAATACTAGGTGATATTAATGATACTCAGTAATCATTTATACGTTTAGCATATTTCACTTCTTTGGTGAAATGGCTGGATATTCAAACTGAGGTATAGAATGTTATCATTTTATTATTATTATTATTATTATTATTATTAGGGAGGTAGGGAAACAGAAAGAGATGGAGATAGGTAGAACTACAGAGAGAGAAAGGAAAATCGATCTACCCACTGGTTCTCTCCCTAAATGCCCTCAACATCCAGGGCTGGACCAGGCCAAAAGTCAGGGGCCTAACACTCAATCCAGCTTTTCCACTGGGTAGTAGGAATCCAACCACATGAACTATCACCTGTGGCTTCCCATGGTCTACATCAGCAGGAAGCTGGAATCAGGAGTTGAAACAGGACACAGGCGTCCTAACTGGTGTCTTAACCACTGGGCCATGTCCACCGCTAGGATATTATCACATATATTATCAGAAACAATTAGTGGTCATTAGTAGAGACAAGACTCATTCCAGACTTCTAGACCTGTTTATCTCTTATATAATCAGAAAGTTTGCAGAAAAATGGAATTAAAAGATATTTATTTTTGTGCACAAATCTAGTTTTTTTCATAATATATACTTGCTTTGTGACATTTTAAAAGACTCTGTACTTCTATAAAAGGTTATTTATAAAAGTAGCATCTATTAAATTTGATTTTGATAAATTAATTCCTTTCCAAGGAAAGTTTAAGTAATACAATGTAAAATCAGCTCCAGAAAACAAAGTTTTTAAAGATGCAGATGTTTTGTATTTTATAGTTAAGTATTTTAAAATAAAAAATAATTTAAAAAAATTGGGCCTCTTGGATGTGGTCACCATAACAGGAACTGTACTAATATTTATTGCTACACAGTCATTGTTGTCAGGATCTGTCTTTTATGTTCTGTGACTCTAGCAAGGTTATTTTCACTGCTTTGGATGCCCTGGCCATTCTGTATTTTGGGAGCTGGCTCTTCTTTCAGCTAGAAGTATGTGAGCCTCTGTAGCAGCTGCAGGACTCTGAAGATCTCCTGGTCAACTCTGTCCTTTATTTCTCTGTCCTGGCTGCCTGGCTTCTCTGACCTGCCTTGAACCACAGAACCCCTGTGTTCCCTGGTCCTGCCAAACTCCGTACTGGATCGTCTTGAGATTGGTTGAGGCAAAACCAAGAAGGAGGAGTCTGCTCATGTCGTGGTGTTCTTCTCTACCCCATCCCTAGCCTATTGCATTGTATATTCTGATTGGGTTAGACTCTAATTCTTTGCATTGCTGCTATCCATTGCTGTCCTCTAACCCTCAGCATCTTGATTCCCTGCTTTTCCTAAAGCCAATTTGGCTCACATTCACTTTGTGTCTTTTGAATGTCAGTCTTATCAACTTGAACATGAGTTCTTGACATCACCCCGGCTTCACTTCTTTCATAAACAACAGACTAAAGTGCTAACTCTAGTTTTGCCTCCTGCCCATGGGAATGCCTTTCTCTCCAGGGCAATGTGTTGAGTTCCTTCTCCTTAATTTACTCTCTACTGCTCTTAAACCAGGAGTGTGGTGCATCCAGGATTGCTCAATGTCCATTGTATCTGCTAGCTCTCTGCTCGCCTTCTTTGCTAACTGGCTTTGCTTCCTGCTGTAGTTCCACTCCAGCCACACAAATTCCAAAAATACCAACAGGAATTTGACAGTTTTTGACTACATGTCCAGTTGCTGAATTACAGCTTTCTCTAGTTCTGTCTCCTTAATCCATCTGTACTTAAAGTTCTAGCGTGACAGGCTATAACAAGCCATCAAAAATAGAGATAATATCAACAATTCATCAAAGTCTTTGGCAGTAAATACAAGGCAGGGTGACATCTTCACATAAATTTCAAAGTTATTTTTTGAGACACAACAATGTTTCAGGAAACTAGCCACAAAATGTCTAAATTATCAATGTGTTTGGGAGCAGGCATTTGGCCTAATGGTTAAGACATCAGTTAAGTTGTCCACATCCCACATCACAGTACCTGAGTTTAATTCCCAGATCCAACTCCTGATTCCGCTTTCCTGATAATGCAGATCCTGAGAGGCTGTGGGGATAGCTCCAATAATTAGGTTCCTGCAGCCTATGTTGGAGACCTGAATTGTGTTCCTGGATCCAGACCTGACCCAGTCCTGTTGGGCTGGGTTCATTGTAGGCATTTGAGGATTGAACCAGCATAGGAACCCATTCTCTCTGTCTCTCATATCTCTCTAGGTCTCTGTCCCTCTCCCTGTCAACAATTTAAAAAAATCTATATGTTTTATTTTATCTTAACTATGAAATGAAAAATTATCTGCTTCTGGGAGAAATCTTTTTTTGGAACTACTTTTCTGCTTCAATATTTAAAATTCAAATGAAAACTAAAATTTTAAAGGATGAGTTTCTCAAATTCAAGTTTAATATAAATTTCATCTATAAATGATCCTCTGTGTCTGGCATGGTGGTAATTTTGTTGTGGGGTGATTCCTTGGATCTTACTTGAAAAGTTACTAGTAGCTATTTATTTTAGAATCCCAGTAGTGAGGAGCTTGGCAGGGGGATGCTGCAACTCAAAGGCACCCTTGGGGTGGGTAAGATGCAGTGAAACCTAGTATCTACCTGGCTCAGGAGATCACAATGTTATGTCTACCCAGACGTGCTGGATATGGTCAGTGAGCACTTGGACTTCATTCCTGTTTTCCTAACATGATGGCTTGTCCTGCAGAGGGTGCTTTCTCAGACTCATTTGCAGCTAGGGGTCTTGGTATATTAAGGGCTGCTGGTGAGATGCATTTGTGTGAGTACTGGAGACAAGATATAAAGTGGAGACTACTTTATACTGTTTTTGCTATTTTCTGCAGGCAAAAATAGTTATTTTTTTTTCTCCAGCAGCATTCCAGAATCTGCTCTCCAGTTTTGTGGGTGTTGAAAAGCAACTGCAGGGCAAAGAGTGACAACCACAAGTTCCAATGTCTTTTTATCTGCTAGAGAATATTGAGGGGCAGTGGCAGGAGCTTCTTGATTCTAGTGTTTCCCATACCTCCCTGTGCGCCTACCTTTTACCTTGCAATCGACTGAGAGCGATATGGCCTAAGTGTAAGGTGGAAGTGTGGTACACCAAGTTTGAGCCTAACACTTGGGAGGCCTTGTATTTCTACTCTCCCTTCTGACATCATTAGGAAATGAATATACCGCAGTAAACCTGCTAGTCCCAGGAGGTGGATGAGATGCACATGGCCATCTATTAGGATGGCCACTATAGAAGGAAAAAAACCTTAACACCAGAAAATAGTAACCAAGTGTTGGCGAGGACATAGAGAAATTGGAAACCTTGTGCACTGTTGTGGGAATGTAAAATGTTTCAGCTGCTGTTGAAAACAGTATGGCAGTTTCCCAAAAAATTAAAAATAGAAATATCATATGATCCAGCAATTCCACTTCTGGGTTTATACCAAAAGAAATTGAAAGAAGAGATTTGAAGAGATGTTTGTACACCCATGTTCATAGCGGTGTTATTCACAAGAGCCAAAGGGTGGAAAAACCTAAGTGTCTACCAACAGATGAATGGCTAAACAAAGTGTGGTACATATATACAACGGAATATTATTCAGCCTGAAGAAGGAAGGAAATTCTGACATATACTATAATGTGAATGGATCTTGAGGCCATTATGCTATGTGGAATAAGACAGAAAAGAACAAATTCTGTTTTTGATTCTGCTTATATGAGGTATCCAGAGTAATCCAATCATGAAGACAGAGTATAAAAGTGGTTGTCAGGTACTGGGAGAAAGGATGATTGGAATTATTATTTAGTGAGTTTCAGTTTTGCACAATGTAAGAATTCTGCAGATGGATGATGGCGATGGTTGTATAACAATGTGAATACACTTAATGCCACTGAACTGTACACTTAAAAATGGTTAAGATGATAAATTTTATGTTATTTGTATTTTAATACTCTTAAAATAATTTTTTAAAAATGGAAGTTTTGGCTTTCTGCATTAAAATCTGAATGCTTTGCCAGGTGAGAGTAAAGATTTCCGAGAAGGCCTATATCCTTCATTCAGAAAGAGTCCCTCACTGGGGCCCTCATTTGATCTCATGAACAACACTGCACTCCCTAACTCAGCAGAGGATGCCTAATTCAGGTTGTGGTAGACCTTGTTGTTTTGTTTTTGTTTGTTTTTTTTTTTTTTTTTGACAGGCAGAGTGGACAGTGAGAGAGAGAGACAGAGAGAAAGGTCTTCCTTTGCCATTGGTTCACCCTCCAATGGCCGCCGCGGCCGGCGCACTGTGCTGATCCGATGGCAGGAGCCAGGTGCTTCTCCTGATCTCCCATAGGGTGCAGGGCCCAAGCACTTGGGCCATCCTCCACTGCACTCCCTGGCCACAGCAGAGAGCTGGCCTGGAAGAGGTGCAACCGGGACAGAATCCGGCGCCCTGACCGGGACTAGAACCCAGTGTGCCGGCGCCGCAAGGCGGAGGATTAGCCTAGTGAGCCACGGCGCCGGCCCTAGACCTTGTTTTTTTAAAAATTGTTTTTATAAAGATGTATTTCTTCTTATTCTGAGTGAAGAATAGAAATTAAAGAACAAATTCTTACAGTCTCTCATTTCCATGTTTGCTTTCCTTAGTAGGTCTGTCTTTGGTGGGTGATACCTACTAGTAAGTCTACTTGATAACTCACAGGGATGACTAACACCACTTGCTGCCCATGTGTCATGGGTCTGTGGTGTTTCAGCTTACCTAGATTCAACTACATTTCCCAGAACTCCCTTCTGGTATGGTATCTGATAGAATGGGCTACAAGAGATAGTCTCTCCTGAGAGTTGAAGGATAAGGGGAAGCAATGGCCATTTTATAGCATAAACACACCTTCTCCCAGTTATTTAATCAAACACAAATTTAGGTGCTGCTGTTAATGCCTTTTAAGATGTGATTAAAGTTCCTAAGCACTTACCCTAAAGTTAGGAAGATTATCCTTGGTTGTTGATAGGTACCTAACTAGGCAGAAGCCATTAAAAGAGTGCATACAGCTTCCTTAGGAAGGGAGGGAGAGAGGGAGAGGAGAGAGGGAGAGAGGGAGGGAGAGAGAGACAGGAGAGAGGGAGGGAGGGAGGGAGAGACAGGAGAGAGGGAGGGAGAGAGAGAGGGAGAGGGAG
Source organism: Oryctolagus cuniculus (assembly GCF_051225735.1). Classification (NCBI taxonomy): domain Eukaryota; kingdom Metazoa; phylum Chordata; class Mammalia; order Lagomorpha; family Leporidae; genus Oryctolagus; species Oryctolagus cuniculus. The sequence continues at coordinate 62,397,875 of NC_142880.1, read as the reverse complement.
GGAGAGGGAGGGAGAGAGAGAGGAGAGAGGGAGAGAGGGAGGGAGAGAGGGAAGGAAGGGAGAGAGGGAGAGAGGGAGAGAGGGAGGGAGAGAGAGACAGGAGAGAGGGAGAGAGGGAGAGAGGGAGAGAGGGAGAGAGGGAGAGAGGGAGAGAGGGAGAGAGGGAGAGAGGGAGGGAGGGAGGGAGAGGGTGTGAGCCCAAGGGTTATAGTATGCCCTTCCCTTCCTGACCACCTGTGAACAATTTGCAGCCTTTGCCCTTAGGGCCCCAGCTCATTTGTGATCTTTCCTTCTTGAATGCTTTAGCTACTGTAGACTTTGGACATGTTTGGCTCACCCATTCCTGTGTACATATCCCTCCTGCTGATCCTGCTTCACTGGATGAACCCTGACCCATACGCACCCCGCGAGACAATCAGGAAACTGTTAACAAAGCCTTTTCCTGAGTAGCTCCTGCCTTGCTAGTCTTGCCCAGGTGGATATGGGCAGTATGTTGGTCAAGACATAGGCAATCCTCCCAGAAAAGAATGGGGTAGGAGAGCCAGGAACAGCGACTTGAAAACTTTCTTTTCCTTTTAAATCACTGTGCTGGAGGTCTCCCAGTCTTGAGCCTGCAGAGGGAGGGGATCACACAGGAACGTGCCCTCTCCTCCAAGCTCTCCTTCATTCCCACTCTCTCATCTGACTCAGATCCTTGGCCCTCTTTTCACAGCCCCTTTGAAAGACTCTGCTGGTGTTCATTATTCCTCCCTACCAGCAGGACCAGTTCAGAGCCTTCCAGCACTTACTCTGTTGGACAAATCTCAGGGCTCGGGTTTCGCCTAGATGCTGATAGATGCTCTGCTATCTGCCCTGGCTTTAACTTTGAAGAGGACAGAATGGTATGTGAACTATAAGGCTTCTGAGTCCATTTGAGGCTCTCATCCATGAGCACAGTGGGTGATTTCTTCATTAGCGACCTAAGAAAGCAGGAAACCTCACGTAGAAAGCACACACTACACAGTCAAAACATTTTTGTGTGATAAACTGAGACAGGCATGGGGTAGCTGGTGAGAGCAGAGAACAAATGTGGTTTTGGAGAAGCCAAGCAAAAAGGTGGAAGACAAGGGCTAGAAGGGAAAATATGAGACTACCTTTTCCTTTTATTGAGTGCTTGTGCTGGTTACACATGGTCATCCTGAATCAAAGGCCCAGCTGGAGATAAACTCTAAATCACCTTAGGTTTCTTACGAGAAAATTATCTCACTATAGTTGGTAACATTTCGTTTTGGTCCTGAACCCTACTTCTTCCTCCTCCCACATTAAAACTGACTGCATTAAAAGGACAAAGGCACTGTAGGGAAGGCTGGCATGAGGAGTGACCCTGGGTTCTACCTCCCACTCGCCCCATCAAATTTGTTCTCCTTGGTTTCTGTCTTTGATGATCTCTGCATCTTCGTGAGAACAGATAGTTCTGGGCCAAACTTTGAGGAATTCATATCTTACAAGATAATTTTCTCATAAGAAAACCAAGGTGATTTAGAGTTTATCTCCAACTGGGCCTTTAATTCAGGATGACCATGTGTAACCGACACAAGCACTCAATAAAAGGAAAAGGTAGGTCTCATGTTTCTCTTCTAGCCCTAGTCTCCAACATTTTTTCTTGGCTTCTCCAAAACCACATTTGTTCTCTGCTTTCACCAGCTACCCCAAGCTCATCTCAGTTTATCAACTCACAGTTGAGGAGATGGGAGATAGTAACTGTTAAAAAGTGTTGTAGAGGCCAATGCCGCGGCTCACTTGGCTAATCCTCCACCTGCAGCGCCGGCACCTCGGGTTCTAGTCCCGGTTGGGGTGCTGGATTCTGTCCTGGTTGCTCCTACTCTGGTCCAGCTCTCTGCTGTGGCCTGGGAAGGCAGTGGAGGATGGCCAAAGTGCTTGGGCCCTGCACTCGCATGGGAGACTGGGAGGAAGTGCCTGGCTCCTGGCTTTGGATTGGCGCAGCACGCCGGCTGCAGCATGCCGGCCGTAGCGGCCATTTTGGGGGTGAACCAACGGAAAGGAGTACCTTTCTCTCTGTCTCTCTCTCTCTCACTATCTAACTCTGCCTGTCAAAAAAAATAAATAAATAAAAATAAAAAGTGTTGTAGAAATACCGAAGACAACAAAACGGCAAATTCTACCTACAGGCATTGAAGATGGAGGAAAGTTCCTGAAAAACAAAGATAAGATCTTCAAGCTCAGAAGTGTAGCAAGGATATTTCAAGGGGGACTGATATCAACTTGAGGTTTTATGACTCTTGCAATAAAAATTGCCAAAGGGCCAGGTGCAACCCAGACATATTTTATAGTGGGCTTACCCTCTAGCACAAGGGAAACAGCATGGTGGGAAGAGGTTCTACCAACTGGCTCAATGAGATGGGCTGGTGGGGTGGGGAGGGGTGGCAGTTTCCCCTTAGCACCCAGCACTTTGATCACACCTGGCCAGGAGTTATGGCTCATCTCCCTCGGCACACAGCCCTCTGGTTTGCACATAGCTTGGTGTTCTGCATAGGTGCAGTTCCTTCTTTTGCACATGACGTGCTCAAAATGGTGGTGTTGCCCACATTGCCTCCCCAGGAAAGTCACATTTCAGTCATATTGGGCTATTCTGGGCACGTGTGTGGGCTGGGGGAATCCCTAAGGGAGTAACAGGTAGTTTTTTGTGGTTAGGCTGTGAATGCTCCTTGCTCCTCATTGGTTTGGAGCTGGGTGGAGTGAACTGTGGTTGGAGATGGATACCTGTCAGATCCATAGGGACTTTTGCTTCTATCCTATCTAAGAACCACCATGTCTACTCTAGTTGTGATTCTTGGAATATTTATTTTTAGGCTCGTAAATCTCATAAGGCTGGTTAGGAACTTGAAAAGACTCCTAATGAGTTCCTTGGCAGCTGCTGGGGAAAGAAAATCCATTTGGAAAAAAATTTAAATTTAACTCATCTTTGAGAAATTATTGCTGATATATAACTTCTTGACATCTATTTCTTACAAATTGAGAACTTTAATGGATAGGTGACATAATTTGAAAGTAACACCTGGAGGAAGCATTCATGAGGGTAAAAGCACAAATACAAAGCCATTTGATGAGTATATTGCTTTTTAATTAGGGAGAGAGAATGCCTAGAGTTCAGATTTCAAAAGCAGCTATCAAACAAGTTTGGACAAGGTATGAATTCAGGCCCTGACTTTTCATCTAAAAAAAAAAAAACTCATAATTTTTTTTTACTTCTTGGCCTCATCTTAAGTGTTCCTGTAACATGAAGATTTTGGAGAGTTTTGAGTAGGGACTTAATTATATTACTTTTCTAAACAAAAGTTGGAGACCCTTTTCATAGTTTTGATGGAAAAGCTTTTAAAATTTAGAGTTGCCTTTTGTTGCATTTATTGTTGATAGGAGGACAACTTTTCACTTGAATATTTATATATAGGAGATCAAATACTACGAAGGAAAATAATAATGAATGAGTTATTCTTCCCAGGCTGCTGCTTGTTGGGAGTCTGTGCATTGTGTTAAGTTCTGGGTTATTGTAGTTGGTAAGATCTAGTAATAATGTGACCTTCCTTTGATGTCAGCAGCCCTATGTTGTTACCCAGGCATTATCAACACCCAAGTTCTTATCTCTTGGTTGAAAATGGCTGTTTCAGCCCATGGGAGACCAGGAGAAGCACCTGGCTCCTGCCTTCGGATCAGTGCGGTGCGCCGGCTGCAGCGCGCCAGCCGCGGCGGCCACTGGAGGGTGAACCAACGGCAAAGGAAGACCTTTCTCTCTGTCTCTCTCTCTCTCTCTCTCTCACTGTCCACTCTGCCTGTCAAAAAAAAAAAAAAATGGCTGTTTCAGATGCAACCAGTGGATTAATTTATTGTAAAACTAATGAAGCTTCAGCTTTAGGATGCTTCATTTGCATGTGTCTTTTTTAAATGTTATGTATGTTGGAGGGGCTGCAGGCTTTTCTGGGATATTATTGAAACCTAGATTGGTTTTTGTTTTCCAATAAAATCCTCCCTTTTAGGAGATTTCTTTTCTTCAGGTAACAGTAATCATTCTAATTATCTACATCAATAAATTAATACAAGGAGCTTTAGTGGATACTTACATTATATCAATCACTAGGTTAGTTTCTGGACACTGTACTAAGTGCTGCCACCTTTTCTGATATGAGAACCTGGGGAATGAGTTTATGAAAAATGCATACTATTTTAAAACTTTCAAATTATGATTTGGATAGTAGATGGTTAATACAATCTCTACTTTTGTAACATAACTCTGCTTTCATTAGGAACTTACTTTTGGCATTGCTGCAATAGTTCTGAAATAGCTTGAATTACATGAGATTTCTTGCTAAATATTATTACTATATGAGGACAACCACATTTTTGGGTGAAAATTCTTTAAAATATTTTCATTGCCTTGTTAAAAATATATAATGAATTGAAATCATTCTTAAATGCTCTGATTCACTTGTTCAATGAGTCAGTAAAATAATTTAAGCCCTTTTTCTCCCTTACCCTGACACTTCTAAAGTGATCTACCTTAATTTTAATTACTCTTGGGGACTCCTACCATGAAACAATTGCATGATTTCAATATTTTGCTCATATAAATCTGTGGTTATTGATAATTATTAAGTATAGAAAACTATGACAACTCTAGTTAACATGGAAACAAATCTCACCTTTATATTATTTACAGAAAGGAAGGGCAAATTAACCTTCATAAAACCTTGCCTCTGAAGAAGAAAAATTAGGATGATAGAAGAAAGATTAAAGAAATGTGACCAATTTCCAGGAGAGAAGACATAACCTGATTTGAGGTTGTTGGAGTTGTTACTCTGATGGAAAGCTATATTTAGATATAGCATGCAAACTGCATAGATAATATACAAAACAGTATACTTTTACATCTGTAGAGAATTATGCTGTAGTTTAAATGTGTCCTCAAGCTCCTTGACATTCCTCCCTTCAAGATATAGAGCCTAAATTCCCTCTTGTTGAGTGTGTGCAGGACTTCCTGATTTGTTCCTAATTAATAGAATAAAGCATGCAGCGTAGGAGACAAGGTCATAAAAGGCACTAAAACTTCCTCTCCATTCTCTCCTTTGGATTGCTTGTTGGTGTCGGTGTTGGGGGATGGCAGGGGAGAAGCCAGCTGTTGTGCTATTAGGACATTTAGGCAACCCTGTTGAGAGATCCATGCAGTGAGGAACTGAGGCCTCCTGCCAACAGCAAGTGAGGAATGGAGGCACCCTCTCAATAGCCTTGTCTGTGAGCTGTCTTGGAGGTGGACCCTCCAGCCCCAGTTAAGCCTCCAGGTAACTATAGTCCCGCACAAGAAGCTCCAGACTAGAACCACCAAGATAGTCTGCTCCAAAATTCTTAACCACAGAACCTACTAGATAATACATGTTTGTTATGTTAGACCACTAAATTTTTGGTGGCAATTTGTTACATAATAGTAGATAATACAAACTACTATAATAGGATTTGTTTTCAGGAAACAAATAATTCCAGCTACTTTAATCTAAAAAAGATATCATATCAGGGGTTGGAAGAACTAGAGGAATGGTATTTAGGTCATACTTACAGAATAACACAATACATGTGTGCAATGGAACCTGTTACCTCTGTCTAATCTGTCAGTAAAGGGAAAAGTTGGGAAGCTCCCCTGTAACTTCTGACTTAAATTAACTCTGCTAAATGAGTCAAGAAGCCTCTGCCACTATTACTGCCTCTAAAAATCCCACAAAGTCCCTACCTGATACAGAAATGTTGCTGCAGAATAAAGCAAGCATACGTGTTTTTGAATTAACTAAGGCACCAAGAGAAATGTTCTGCCTTCCCAGTCATGTGAAAATATACCTATTTGGCAAAAACCAAATAAACAAATAAAAAATAAAAACAAATAACTAAACAAATAAAACAATGAAAGACCTGCCTCCAGGACCTATTTGTGAGGGAGCTTGGGAAGTGTTGTGTGTAGCTTCTTAGCCTCTTCAGTACTGGAAGACATACCTGGTTGGGCACTGTGTGTTTTTGTATTTCTGTGTTGTTGAGCTTTGCTTTTCAACACAGGTAAATTTCTCAGACATAGTTTGATTCTTTTAGGTCTTACTTTTAGGATAAATTGAGCAATGTTTAGAGTAAGGCTGGCTATTTCCCTCTACTGTAGCAAGAGTCTTCCAACTACTCTACCCAATGCCCTATAGATTATGACATTTTCCATTGTGGTTGGTGGGCACTATTCCAAACCCTGTGAAAACACCAGGCATTGTTCCCACTAATTATTTCACCTGGTTCTTTCTGGCCTGGAGGAGTGCTTTCCTTATACACATGGGATGATCATTACTCTGTTAAATACATGAGGGGAACCTCTGTGGCTCCTTGGGAGTTTTTTTCTATGTTCAGATCTCTCCTCTCTGGTATAGTTTTATGTGAATTTTGTGACTTTGGTCTCTATGGACTCTGAGTTTCATTTCCTTAATTCAGGGAGTCCACCTGGTTCCACCTGGGTTTCCTCTCCCTGCATTGCAGCCTGCAAACTCTCTGAAGCTAGAAGGCACAGGCAATCATAGGGTTTACCTTATTTGTTTCTTGTTTCTCAGTGTCACTGTCCTTCATTGCCTGATGTCTAGTGTCTTCCAATACAGTACTAAGTTGTGTACTTTTTTTGGTTGTTACACATGGGAGAATCAATCTGGTTTATATTATTCTATGTTGTCCCCTTATTAGATTTTTTATCAGAGTCTATGTCACATCCTATGGGAAAGCATTTCAGCCTAATGAAGTATTATTTCCTAGATGACACCAATAGCCATTCTTCTGTCTTATAAGGCTGACTGCTCCTGGGTGATGGGATACATGGAATGCCAGTGACTGCCATAGGCATCAATAAATTCAACACATACTTTATTTTTCTGTACAGTTAGTTTCTTGATCAGTAGTTGAGTAAACCAAGCATTTAGTAAGTTTATTCATGGTATTACTGGCAGACACATGATAGGTAGGAAAGAAATCGGTGTTCAGAATACATCTGTAGTCTATTGGGACAACTTCTGTCTCTGTGGTGGGAAGTTTTCAATGCAGTCAATTGATCATCAGATGCTTGATAACAGAACAATATCATTAACTTATTACTGGTTTCTGCTGTTGACAGATTGAGCACTCAACAAAGGAAGTGGCCATATCAGCCTTGGTGAGAGAACGTCCATCTCCTTTTCCCTACCCACTCTCCTTCCCGTTCCTGTACCCACTGAGGAAGTAGTGGGGTGACTAGGAAAAGAGCCTGACTGATATTCCTAGAATAGTTTTATTTAACCACCAGGTTTTTGAGAGCCTTCACTGTAGTGGTTGATTTTTGGTTAGTGTTCACACCAGACACAAAATGTTTTATACTTTGGGCCAATTTGGGAGGTTGTCTATTACTGCTTGTTGCTTAACAAGTCATCCCCAACTTAATGAAATAAGACATTTTTTTTGCCCATAAGTCTCGAATAGCATATCTTTGTAGTACATAGCATCACTTGTGACTTGAAAACTGGGGGCTAGATTATTCTGAAGTCTTGCTCACTCATGTATGTGGATGTTGATGCTGATACAGGCTGGAGTGGATTGGAACATCTATGTGTGACTTTTCCATGTGACTGCTTGGCTTCCTTGCAGCATAGTTACTGGCTTCCAAAGGTGAACATCCCAAGAGGACCAGAAGAAAGCTGTATTGCCTTTTGTGACTTAGCCTTGGAAGTCACATGACATTACTTCTGCCCCCAGGCCTGTCCAGTCTCAAGGAAACCTCACCTCTCAGTGGAGGAGTGTCAATGTTACATTGTAAAGAGCATACATGGAATGGGATATGGTGTGTGGCCATCTTTGGAAAATATAATCTGCTCTACTATCACACAGCTCTTCCTCAAATGCCCTCATCACTAACCCTCTGTTCTTGCTTCATCCAAGAACATCTGGCCATATTGATAGCTCTTGCCTATGAATTTATGTTTATTTATACTTTTGGGATTTTCCATTTCCAAGAAGAGAAGATAAGCATATGTAATGCTTAACATGCTGCTCACTGAGAGAGTTTATCTGCCTTGTTGCCCTTCATTGCCTACGTAATAGAACCATAATGCCAGTTCACTTACAGAACATGCAGCCTGATCTGAAAACTTTTCACGAATTATTTTATTGCCCAGGAAATTGTCATAGGTGATTATTTGTGAGATGAAGAGGGTGTGGTCTTGCATCAGGACTAAGAATACTGAGAGCATAAGCCATGTGTTTACTAGAAATATTGGTGTCTTCAGACTTTTCTTGAGCCTAATCTTTTTCCTTGCATATGGAAAGCAGCTCCTCATGACTTTAAGGTTTACGGGATCAGACAACATCTCAGCTCATGATGGGAAGTTCAGGTTGCACCTCGTTTGAAATATGATGGTTAGGACCCAATAGAATCACAACATTCCTTATAAGAAGGACACTAGAAGGATGAGAGCAGGAGGAAAAAGTGATGTGATAATGAAGCAGTGATTCACATGATGCATTTTGAAGACAGAAGAGGGGGCCAGAAGCCATGTGCCACAGCCACTGGAAGCTGAAAAAAAGGCAAGGAAATGCCAACACCTTACTTTAGCTCAGGAAAGCTCTTTCTTGTCCTCCAGGGAAGAGCAGTAAACCAAAAGTTGTTTCTCAGAAGAAAAATCAATTGCACTTTTTAGGGCAAGCATGGCTTTCCTATGAAACTCTAGGAGACAGAGCAGCGATTCCTTGTATGTAGTTTTCCAGAGCAGCTTTTCAAACTTTATTGGGCATGCTAAGTCATCAGAGACACTTGTAAGCTAAAGCCAGCTGGAGAACTTCTCCCTCTCTTGGCTCCATCCGAAACAGGCTGCCTTGAGGGTCACTGAGCCGGCAGGAACCACACACTTAATGGGGGATGTTATCTTCAATGCCAAGAGGTCCATGAAGCATTGTGTTCTTTCACAGTGGGAAGGGGTGCAAAGTACTGTACCTTTTAGAGGAGATTATATGGTCTACTGGACTCCCAGAAACATCACTCAAGTAGTAGATCCATGAATATATCTGTTCTATATGCCTATTAAGGCACTGCAGTCCTATTAACCATTTGTGACATTTTCTTTAGCGCCTTTTTCTTTTCATTTGCATCTACACAGATATTCTGCAATTTTTAGTTCTCACCCAGCTGCTCTTCATCTTTTTTTTTCTCACAATAAAATATACAATGATGGGTTAATCAATTCTGACATCTACACTCTCAACTCCCACCCACAGAGTCCCCTGTGAATTGGATGAAAGAGAGATATTCTGGAGTGAGAACACACAATATGCCGATAATAGGCATCCTTTTTCAAGCTTGGTTAAACCAGATGCAAAAAGAATTTGATATTAAGCATGATGAGTGTGACTTGTGTTTTTTTGTGTGTAGATTGGGGAATTTGCAGGTGGGTCTGACTATCAGATTCTTCTATATTTGAGCCAGATGTGTTCACAAACACAAGTGGCACACATTATTTGTGTGTATATTTTGCATGAATAAATTCGTCCTTCATAAAAACCAAGGATTGGAACACTCAAAGCAGGATCCACTTTCTTCATTTCATAGGCAGTACTAAGTGATATATTTATCCTTTAATGTATAATTTCTTTTTCTAATATTTATTTTATTATTTGAAAGGTGAAGTTACAGAGAGAGAGGGAGAGACACAGAGAGAGAGAGAGACAGACAGACAGACAGCCCTTCCATCTGCTGGTTTATTCCCCAAATGGCAACAATGGCTCCGACTGAGCCAGGCCAAAAACAGGAGACAGGAGCTTCATCAGGATCTCTCACGTGGGTGCAGGGGCCCAATCACTTGGACCACCATCCTCTGTTGCTTTCCTAGGCACATTAGCAGGAGCTGGATTAGAAGTGGAGCAGCTGGCACTTGAACTGGCGCCCACATGAGATGCAGTGTTGCATTCAGCAGCTTCACCCACTATACCACAGTGCCAGCCCCAATGTATAGTTTCTAGGGCAACTAAATATTTCCACAGTTATTTATTATTTGTCCCCAAGCCTGGTTATTTACAATCCTATCCATATATGAATTCAGGTCCCTCTGTAAGCTTAACTCTTTGAAAAATATAAAAATATTCAATACAGTTTCTACATCTTGTAGGAATATATGTTAGGTTTAGATAAAATCAAAGCATGTGTCTGTAGATTTTCCTTTATTGAATAGAAAAATACCAAGGTTCGATAGAGACTTTTAGAAGCGAGGCCTTAAAAGGTCTAGGGACTGTTTTTCATCTTGTAGCTAGTACAAAGTTCATAAGGACTTTATAGCTGGGACTGGAATTCCAAGACAGTTTTCTTTGCCTCTCCAGAGAGAGAATTAATACAAAACTTTTTGATAATAATGATACTTTTAGATAAAAGCAAAATTTGTACAATGGAATATTATCCAGCCTAAAAAAAAAAAAGAATGAAGTACTAACATGTGCAACAACATGATCAACCTTGAAAACATTGAGTGAAAGAATCTAAACACAAAAGACAGCATATTATGTGATTTCATTTGTGAGAAGTGTTCAGAATAGACAAATTCCATAGGGACAGAAAGTAGATTAGAGTTTGCCAAGACTGGAGAAGGCAATGAAAAGTAACTACTAATGAGAATGAGGTTTCTCTTTGGGGTGATGAAAATATTCTAGAATTAGAATTAGATAGTGGTGATGGTTGCACAACCCTGAAAAGACTAAAACCCATTGAATTTACACTTTAGAAGGGTGAATTTTATGTCATGAAATATTTCAACAGAACTGTTATATTAAAAAATCAAAGCAAAAAATCAAAAGAGGTTTTCCTAATGAATCATTTCTCAAACTTTTAATAAGATGTGTAATTTCCCTAAGCTTTTGAAAGAGACATAGGTAGTAACACTATCACTAGCTTCTTATCATATTCATTTAATTAATATGATGGCTAATCTAACAAAAATAAAAGGAAAGATGTCACCAACAAAATCAAGGATTTGTCCTTAATTGGTTTAGTGATCAAGAGAGATAAAAAGAGAATTAGGGAGAAACAGCTGGCCCTGCTTAATTAAATTGAATTATAAAGTCCTCAATAAATATTAGGAATAGTGATCCTCAAGGAAGCAAATCCCCTCCCCCCTTTTAAGTACAGCTTTCAAAAAAATAATAAAGTACAGTTTTCAATTAATTATTAAATAATTTGAGAGGTAGGAAACAGAGAGCTGCCATACACTGGTTCATTCCTCAAACGCCTGCAACAGCTGGGACCGGGTCTGGCTAAAGCCAGGAGCTAGGAACTCTGTCCTGGTGTCCCACATGTGCAGATGTCAGGAACCTAATCATTAGGGACATTACTGCTGCCTCACAGAGTCTGCACTAGCAGGAAGATGGAATCAAGAGCCAGAGCCAGACATTGAACACAGGTACCTTAATATAGGATGCGATATCTTCATCATCTGGCCAAACACTTGCCTTTTCCTTTATTTTATTATTCTTTAAATATTTTATTTATTTATTTGAGAGGTAGAGTTACAGACAGAGAGAAGGAGAGAAAGAGAGAAAGATCTTCCATCTGCTGGTTTACTTCCCAAATAGCTGCAACTGCTGGAACTGGGCCAATCCGAAGCCAGCAGCCAGGAGCTTCTTCTGGGTCTCCCATGCAGGTGCAGGGGCCCAAGTACTTGAGCTATCTACTGCTTTCCTAGGCCACAGTAGAAAGCAGGATTGAAAGAGGAGCAGCTGGGACTAGAACCCACGCCTTTATGGGATATGGCACTGCAGACAGACACTTAGCCTACTATACCACAGTGCCATCCTCCCTCTTTTTAAATATTTATTTGTTTAAAAGGCAGAGTTATAGAGAGGGAGTGAGGGAGGGAGGGAGGGAGAGAGAGAGAGAGATATCTTCCATCTGTTGGTTCACTCCACAAATGACTGAATAGCCAAAGCTGGGCTGATCCAAAGCCAGGAGCCAGGAACTTCTCCGGGCCTCCCACGCGGGTGCAGGGGCCCAAGGACTTGGGCCATCTTCTACTGTTTTCCCAGACCATAGCAGAGAGATGCATCGGAAGTGAAGCAGCTGGGACTTGAACCGGTGCCCATATGGGATGCCAGCATTGCAGGTGGCGGCTTTACCCAGTACACCATAGCGCTGGTCTCTCCTTTATTTATAATTGCAATTCAACATAGTGGATACCTGCTGGCATCTTTTAGAAAATTAGTAACATAGCTCCTGGCAGTTAAGAGAAGGCTTTCATTTTATGCATATATATGTATGTGTATATATATGAAAAATTAAACATCTTAAGTAAACAAGCAGGACTTTTCTTATGGTTACCTAGTTCTCATTCTGCATCGTGCTTATAAATATTTAAGTAGGATTGGGTGCAAGAGAAAATCAGGCCATATGATAAGTTAGGCAGATATTGCAGCATCTACCCTTTATCCATTTTCTCTTCTCTGCTGCCAGCAGAACCATGATGATTATTGGCAAGGTATTGGGGGCTGAGATGTGTCTCTGTAAAATCCATGGGTTGAAGTTCTAACCCAGGTCTTCAAAACAATTAATTAGGGTTTAATAAGACCACTAGGATGGCCCCAATCCAATATGACTGGTGTTCTTTTAAGAAGAGAAAAATGGGACCCAGACACAGACAGAAGAAAGAATGTCTGAAGATCACAGAGAACATAGTCATCCCTAATCCACAGAGCAGGGCCATGGAATAAACCCACCCTCCTACACTTGAACTCCTGGCCTCCAAATTGTGAGAAAATAAATTTCTGTTGCTTAAAGCATCCAGTCTGTGTTGCTTTGCTTGCAGCCTTGGCAAGCCAGTGCAAGGAATATACTAAGAAGTCCCTGCCCCCAACTTTCCTTGTAACAGGCATAGCCACATCTCAGCATTCTGGCCAAAGAGATATAAAATTGGAAGTTGCTATGGGCTGTTTAATAACATGCTCTAGAGTAGGTCAGAATTAGCTGCCACGTGCTTTTTGGTCTTCGCTGTTCCCTTTCTTCTTGCCTGGAATAGGAACATGCTGCTCACCAAGGAAGCAACATCCAGTGATGGTCAAGTGCATCCAGTGACATTGTAGAGCCTCTATACCAACCTGGAATCATCTAACTCTAGACTACTTTTATGTTGGGAAAGCAAAACCTTTAGTTTCTTTACTCTTTCAGATTTCTACTTCTGAATAGAATGCAGTTCCTAAAGATAACCTAGATATTTAGTGATTTTTCAAAACTTCCTGAAAATGAGAACTGTGCTATATTGGGATGAGTTGAAAAATCTAATTGGAAGCCACATGGAACAGAAAATTTCTTTACTTTCAACCATCTGGTTGGGGATACAGTTACTGTTTTCTCATTTGTGAGCAAATTTCCAATTAGTTTAATAGTTAAATTAGATAAATAAAGACTTTAAAAAATGTGGGCAATGATATTTGCAAATACACAGCTTCAATATTATTCAAGAAACATTCAAAGGAGCCATAATTTGGTCATCAGTACATTCATATATAAAGAAGTCCTCCACTTTGAATCACTGGAGTGCAGTTCAGAGTAAAATCATAGGATTTCTTCCCTTGCAAGTTACCATATGCAGGCCACCCTAGTGTCTGACCTCTGTAACCCATTAGCCTGTGTGCTCCGTGGACTACCTATAGGTCTGCACACTGTTACCAGTTAACAAAGAGATGGGAGATAAGGAACTTGTTCCTAGATGTAAACCAGCTATTATCACTAAGCACAGCTTCAATTTTTTTGTGTGTGGCAAGATTTCTCAATGGAGGGAGCAGTATGTTGGTTTATATTCTTGGGCAATTGCAGATTGGCACTTGGCATAGTGCTAAGATGGACAAATTGATTAGGTTCAATCATCCAGTTGTGGAACACCCAATTGAGAATGCCTGCCTCTGCAACTCACCCGAAAGTCTAATTAAAATCATATTTATGTTAGGCCCAAACTGTAACAACTTTGAGTCTCAACTATCTGCATGAGAACTTGATCATGCTTCTGAGAGACTCCAGAAAATTGTCTCATTTTTTTTCAGTAAAAATCCACTCCTTTTATTCTGGTCTGCTGGCTGAGTTATTCCAGCACAGCCTCTGCTGCTGTTGTTCTCAGTGATGAGAGTGAAGTGCTTTATTATTTAGCATACATTTGACTGCAAGTAACAGAACACCCACCTAGCAGTATCTTCAACAGTGAACACTCTCAATTTTATTATGTAACTGAAAGTCCAGAGGAAAGCACTTCTAAGTGGGAAACTGTCTCAGTAGTTATCTGTAGCTCAGTTTTTTTACATCCTGAGGGTATCCGGTCCCACCAATTCACTGGCTTTGGTGTGCTGGGTGGCCACAAATTTTTTGCCACTCTTACCATCAAGAAATATGGTCATTTCCTCCTCTTTTTCTTGAATCTGGGATGCCTCTGTGGTTTGTTTTGACAAATAGAATGTGGCAGGAATGAAACTGTAAATGCAGAAGCTGGGCCTTAAGATGCCTGCAGCTTCAGGGCCCATGCTGTGGTGCAGCAGGTTAAACCACTCTCTGCAGTGCTGGGATCCCATTTGGGTGCCAATTCGAGTCCTGGCTGCTCCACCTCTGATCCAGCTCCTTGCTAATGCGCCTGGGAAAGCAGCAGAGGATGATGGCCCAGGTGCTTGGACCCTGCACCCATGTAGGAGACCCAGATGAACCTGCTGGTTCCTGGCTTTGGCCTGGCCCAGCTCTGGCCATTGTGGCCATTTGGAGAGTGAACCAGCAGATGGAAGATCTCTCTCTCTCTATGTAACTCTGCCTTTCACAAAAAAAAAAAAAAAAAGAAAAAAAAGAAAAAAGAAAAAGAAAATTTAAGATATCTGAGATATCTGCAGTTTCTCATTTTGTACACTTGTGGAACTCCACAGACGTGCTGCTAGGAAGCCCATACAGCCACTTACAAAGGACCACGTGGAAGAGAACTGAGGCCCCTGACCCACAGCCTCATCTGAGTTCCTAGCCAGCAGCCTCCATCAACTGCCAGCCATCTGAGTGATGTCTCTCTGTATCTTGCCGCTGTCCCAACACACTGGTTGACACCACACAGAGCAGCAAAGCCATCCAGCCAATTCACAGAATCATGAGAAATAATGAATTGTTGTTTTAAGCCATTAGGTGATCTGTTATGTAGCAATAGATAACCAAAACACTTGGGAATGGATAATTGCCTATTCTTTCAAAGTAAGTAGCAATTTACTGAAGTCAAAATAAAATGTTTAATTATGATTTAATTTATTTTATTGAGTTATGCCCTCACAAAAGTATTTGGGATGGCAATTAAAAAATATGTAAGCCTAATTCACCAGGAGCTTCCTGTTTCTGAGATGAGAAGTGTGTGTGTGTGTGTGTGTGTGATATAAATCTAGCTCTCCAGAATCATCCCGGGTTCCCTGGTTCCCAAAGCTTTTCCCTAGGCTCTTACCTAAAGTTGAATGGAATAGTCCTAGAGCTTCTGCATGTCATTTTGAGGCAACTAAGCTTTTGTTGTGAAAAAACCTGAACCCAAGCCCAAGACTTCTAGTCCTTAGCCTCATTGCACTTCAGCACTTTCCTTCTGTGGGAGCTTTTCTGTTTTCTGGTTGGGCTGTTATTTCAGTGATTATAATAGACTTCTCAAGACTGACTAGGGCCACGTGTATCCAGCCATCTCTATTCCAGTACTCCGTATCTATATGCCCTTTTGATATTATCTGGCTCTTCTAAAGCACCAAATTCTGCAACTGAATGCATACAAATCCCAAGTTTTGCAAGATCTGTATTCCTTCACACCACTGTTCACATCAGTGAAAGAAAATGGGGCTATAACTTGAACTTTCTCCAACTGGTATAAATCGCTTGTAGTCATCAGAAAGTTTCAGTACCTTCTGATCATCTCCATGCACGTCATCTGGATATAATCCTTCAAGTGCACTGTTGCTATTCTTTTATTTATTTGGCACTAATTCTTAAGCATCTATGCCTTCTAATTTGGAGGGAAACAAAAAATGGGTATTAAATGCATGAGTCTTTTTCTTACAAAAAGATTTATCTAGTTATTTGAAAGTCAGTGTTACAGAGAAAAAGGGAAAGAGCAAGAGTGAGAGCGAGAGCGAGAGCAAGAGCGAGAGAGATCTTCTACCCATTGGTTCCCTCCCTAGATGGCAGAAACGACCTGGGCTGGGCCAGGCCAAAACCAGGATCCAGGAGCTTCATCCAGTTCTCCCTTGTGAGTGCAGAGGCCCAAGTACTTGGGCCATCTTCCGCTGCTTTCCCAGGCCATCAGCAGGAAGCTGGACTGAAAGTGGAGCAGCCGGGACTCGAACTGGCACACATAAACGATGCCGGCATTGCAGACAGTGGCTTTACCTGCTATGCCACAAAGCCAGCCCTGAGAGACAGTTTTCTACCTTTCTATTTTCTTTCTGAGAAATTTGACAAAGTCCACAGAGACACATGATTGTTGTTTTAAAAGTTTATTTATTTGGGGGAAGGGAGAAAGAAAGAGAGAGAGAAACTTTCATCCATTTACTGGTTCATTCAACAAATACCACATAACTGGGGTTAGGCCACGCTGAATCCAGGAGCTGAAAACTCAATCCAGATCTCCCATGTGGCTAAAAAGGACCCAAGTACTTGAGCTATCACCTCCTGCTCTCCAGTGTACAAACTAGTAGAAGCTGGAAACTGGAGTAGAGCCAGGACTTGAGCCCAGGCAGTCTGTCATGGGATATAGGCATCCCAATCCATGTTTTAATTGCTAAGCCCAATGCCGCTTCAAGATGCACACTTCTTGTCTTTCCATGCAAGATGATTTCTGTCTTTGACTGGCTAGGTTTAATCTCGTTAGAAAACTTGGAAATTTCATGTGTCAGCAGAACTGATTGTTCCTTAAAGCATTTGAAAAAGGCATGAGGGTAGCATGGGGATGATGGAATCAGACAAATGGGATAGGATATATGGATCCTTAAACAGGGTTTGAGAAATCTTCATTCACACAAGACCAAATGTGTATTTACTGAAAACAACACATGGGGAAGATGGGGAGCTAGCACTCGCTTTGTTAAGCTAAGGCTTGGGAAATATTGTAATTGGAGACCCACCTGGTATGTTCAAAGCAGATTACACAAGCCTGTTGAACAGCAACTAGTTTCTCTTTGGAGATTAGTCTGTTCTTAGGAACATAGCTGTGTTGGCTACTGGTACCCAATCAAACCACAGTTTGGTTTTCATCCTTGAGATCTCTCATCTCTCTCTCTCTCTCATGGTTTTAATGATTATTTTGTATGTTGAATAGTGGCCTACAATACATTCATAATTTTTTTTTTTTTACAGGCAGAGTGGACAGTGAGAGAGAGAGACAGAGAGAAAGGTCTTTCTTTTCCGTTGGTTCACCCCCCAATGGCCGCTGTGGCTGGCACGCTGCGGCCGGCGCACCATGCTGATCTGAAGCCAGGAGTCAGGTGCTTCCTCCTGGTTTCCCATGTGGGCGCAGGGCCCAAGGACTTGGGCCATCCTCCACTGCACTCCCTGGCCACAGCAGGGAGCTGGACTGGAAGAGGGGCAACCGGGACAGAATCCGGCGCCCCAACCGGGACTAGAACCTGGTGTACCGGCTCCGCAGGTGGAGGATTAGCCTATTGAGCTGTGGCGCCAGCCACATTCATAATTCTAATTCCTGAAACCTTTGAATGTTATCTTACATGGCAAAAGGGACTTGGCAGATGTGATTAAGTTAAAGACCTTGAGGTAGGGAAATTATTACAGATTATCTGGGTGAGTCCTACATGAAATCAGAAGTGTCCTTCTAGGAAGGAGGCAGGAGGAGAGTTCTTACAGACAAAAGGAAAGAAAGCCCTGGTGGTGTTTATCTCAGTGGTTAAGACCTTCACATCCTACCTACATGGGTTCAATTCCTGTTTCTAGCTCCTGACTCCAGCTTCCTGCCAGTGCAAATCCTGGGAGGTAGCGGTGATGATTCAAGTGTTTGGGGTCCTGCCATCCAACTGGGAGACCTGGATTGAGTTCCTGGTTGCCAGCTCCTGGCTCAGCATTTGGGAGTAAACCAGTGGATGAGATTCTCTCTCTCTCTCCCCCGCCCAATAATTACTTGCTTAAAAAAAAGAAACTGCAATGTGACCATGGAGACAGAGATTGGGGAGATGCAGCCACAAGCCAAGGAACACTAACAGCCACCAGAAACAGGGAGAGTCAAGGAATGAATTC
Organism: Oryctolagus cuniculus; assembly: GCF_051225735.1. Lineage (NCBI taxonomy): Eukaryota > Metazoa > Chordata > Mammalia > Lagomorpha > Leporidae > Oryctolagus > Oryctolagus cuniculus. The sequence continues at coordinate 62,379,586 of NC_142880.1, read as the reverse complement.
TCTCCTCAAGCCCCCGGGGCAGATGTGAGCTGAGCCCATGGACACCTTGATTTTGCCCCTAGTGAAGTTTGGAGTTCTGGTCTCCAGAATTGAGAGAGAGTAGATTTCCTTATGTTCAGCCATCAAGTTTTTTGTGATTTGTTACATACAGCAGGTATAGAAAATGAATACAGAAACATGGTAGAGTGGTATCTTAGATATCAGAATTTAAGGCAAATATTACCTGCAAGAATGGACATATTGACCACTAAAAATCACTTAATATATCACACTGCAGAACAGTATAGCAGGTTTGGATCCAGCACTAGAATGGAGTTCTGTTTCTTCAATTGAGACACCAGATGAAGTACAGAGGCCCCTCAGTATTTGTGGGGAATTGCCTCCAGGACCTCCTGAGGACACCATGTGCCTAAGTCCCTCACATAAAATGCTGAGTAACACATATAACCTATGCACATCCCCCCATATAATTTAAATCATTTCTAGATTACTTATAATAACTAATACAGTGTAAATACAATATTAATAGCTACTGTACTGCATTGTTCAGGGAATAATGATAAGAAACAGTCTGTACATGTTCAGTATGGTTGCAATTTTTTCTTGAATGTTTTCTATTCATAACTGGTTGAATCTATTTACATAGAATTCCCAACTGCAGATAACTGTAGCTGGCTTGTGTTTAGAGGCTATGTTGTAGCAAAAATATTTACCTTTAAGCTCTGGGCTCCTCCACAGAACGACTTGGGGAGCAAGTCTCTCTGAGAGAACAGCAGGTCCATATTTCCCATCGCACATTCACTAGAAGTGAATGCCTACTGAGTAGAATAATGCACAAAATTGCTATGTGATTTAGATTGTCTTTTTTTAATCTCCCAATATGATAAGTTGAGTTTGTTTAAGCAAAGTAATCATAGCTATAGACTAATCATGTGCCAGATGTTTTCTAGTTATTTATATCAACTCATTTAATGCTTCTTTTAAGTTAAGGTGCAGAAGGGTTAAGTAGCTTGACTAAGATTGCAAAATGGCAGAGCTGAGATTTGAATCCAGGCTACTGGCATCAGAATCATTCTCTTAACCACCACTTTATACTCTCTTAATAAGTTAACTAAAGAGATGCTATTATTTTATTGTGTGAAAAATGCTAGCAGTGTTTATCTTTGTATGTAGGGAATACTAGTGATGATTTTTTGTTTTAAAACATGTTAATATTTTCTATTCTATTTCATTGGTTCAGTTAATTTTATTACTATAACTTCAGCAAAGAGAATAAATTGCTTTTTTCTGAAAACAAAACTCAACAAACTTTAATTTTGGAAAAAAATGGGATTCAAAATTGTGTCTACATTAGGTATATCTATCTACTTACACAGACATATCTACACACACATATACAATATGTCAAAGGTTTCAGTTATTGTATTGTTGAGTTTGGTAACAGTGCAGAGTAGGAGAAGATGTTTCTAGAACATGGACAGATTAGAATAAGACAGAATGATTACATGAAGATATAATTGTTGCTTTTTCATCCAGGTCCCATTTGGCATTAGTATCAAAATGTAGCAGCCTCCTTTGGCTCTGGCTTTTGATACCAGTGTGGGAAGCCTGGACTTTCTTGATAACATTCTTCAAAGTTTAGTATAAGGTATCTGGTGTATAAGCAAATAAAACTAATTTACATAAATCAAGGAGACTGTAAAACATTGAAAACATTTGTGATATGATGTTAAGTGGAAAAATTGGGACACAATGTGATAAAAAATAATACAAACCTCTTGGCAATGAGGAAAAATCATATAGTTTGTGGTTTTTATTCCCATAGTAGGATCACAGGTACAAGTCATATTCTTCATAGATTTAGAAGTATTATGATTAACAATGCATACTTTTAGAAGTAGAAATACTCTACTTTTGAAAATTTATTTTTTTTTACTTTTGAAAATTTCTACAGTGAGTGCATTTTTATTTTATATGAAGAAAAAACTTTCTAATACAAAATTGTAAATATTTGAAAATTCTAACTTTTTAAGCCTTTTGGGCCATAAGGCATCTTTGTGAGACTACCTAATAAGGACGTAGGTCCTGGTTTCAAAATCTGTGAATCCTTCAAACATGTACCTTCCCTCAAGGAAGCTTTTTTCTTGTTTCACGAGGACTTTCCCTTCAGCTTGAAATGGAAGGAAGTTCTTAGAAAACCTTCTTAGCTTTTAACTTGAGATATTCTATTTTCTAAGTATCTATTTTCATAATTCAATCTGATGTTGTTAGATTAATACATACTTGATTGCTAAGTTTCTTCCAGCCACTTCTGTGGACACCAAGGCCAATCTTTTTACTTATTATTTTTTTTTACCATTTCTTTCAATTGCCTATTTTAATTTGTCTTTCAGGTAATACATTTGAAGATCTTTTCCCTTTCTAACCACAGAACATTTTCTTTGGTTCAGCAAAATTGCTGCAATTTTATACAATCTTTGATAACTCTCTTGCTAGAAGAGCCATATAGTTAAGCGTCAGCCGCAGCTTAAAGCTGCTGTAAAGCTTTGTTTCCACCAGTTAAATAACCAGACTGTAGCACACTTGATGGGATTCTTCAGGTCCTCTGAATGACTGAGTGGTGTTGCTGAGTAGCTGACAGCTGCTCAATGACTCATAGAGATTGAAAAAAGGAGTGAATTGGCAGTGGTGGCCATTTGGTCACAAGGCACATGGAGGGGGATCCAAGAAAGATTCTAGAGCTTTGAAATCACCTACATCATTACTATGTACCCCACTTGTCTCTCACTGATTATTTAAACAATGGTTAACTCCTTTTTATGGCTTTTAATCCAGACAATCTGACACTCTGCAGGGGTCTTATCCCTCTTTCTGTCACCTCTTTTTTTTTTAAGATTTATTTATTTATCTGAAAGAGTTACAGAGAGGGGGAGAGAGAGAAAGAGAGAGAGAGGTCATCCATCCGCTGGTTCACTTCGCAGATGGCCAAAACAGCTGGAGCTGGGCTGATCTGAAGCCAGGAGCCAGGAGCTTCTTCCAGATATCCCATGCAGGTGCAGGGGCCCAAGGGCTTGGGCCATCTTCTACTGCATTCCCAGGCCATAGCAGAGAGCTGGATCAGAAGTGGAGCAGCCAGGTCTCGAACCAGCGCCCATATGGAATGACAGCACTGCAGGTGGTGGCTTTACCGGCTCCTCCACAGCGCCAGACCCCACCTCATTTTAGGGATTTCTCCCCCTCTTTGCTGCAACAGAAAACTGGTTCTCTCCTAAGGACACCAACTGCCCTGCAGCCCTTCCAGGTTTGTTTTCCCTCTCCCCATGTGCTGCAGGTTTGTAAAGGATAGCATACTTTATGGTACTGCTGCTGCCTTGTCTGTATTCCCCTTACTCCGCTGGGTACCCATGCCATCCCTTGGCTGCTCTAAGTGTTGACTGCTGACTACTCACAACTTCCCACTTCTGAGAATTTCCCCGTGTCAGTAGTTTACAATAGTTATACCCAGATCAGCAATAAAAGCAGCACCAATGATTTGTTACAGATGCAAATTCTCAGGCTCTACCTTAGAACCACTAAGTCAGAAACTTGGGGTTAGAGTCCACCCATCTTTGTTTCTGATGTATAATATAGTTTGACAACTATTGCTTTAGAATAAATGGAAATGCTTGGGAGAGAGGGAGGAGCTGTTTGGTCTAGTGGTTAAGATGCCTCTTGGGACATATTAGGGTGCCTGGCTTTGAGTCTTGGCTCCACTTCCAATTCCAGTTTCTTGTAATGTGTACCCTGGGAGGCAGCAGGTGATGGCTCAAGCAGTTGAATACCTGCCCACCTACATGAGAGACCTGGTTTGAGTTACTGGCTCTTGTCCTTGGCCTGGCCTAGCCCTGGCTATTGTGGGCATTTGGGGAGTAATCCACCAAATGGCAGTTCTCTCTCTGCCTGGCTATCTCTATGTCTCTCAAATAAATAAAATAAACATTAAAAAAAAACACCTAAAAATCTTCCTCCTGGGGTTGTCTGCAGCCAGTGGCCAGCCAACTCACAGGATACAAAATGTTAGCCCCATTCCTTGACAGGGAGCCTCTGTGTGATGCCATTCAGGCTCCTGAGCTCCTCATAGGATCAGGCTGGAACTGAGCTAACCTAATGTCTTGGCCTAACTTTCCTGTGCTGTGTTGCACCCTCATTCTCCTAAGGTTGAATTGTTTGCCAAAATAAATAAATAAGACGTGTTGAAGCCTACTCCCCAGTACCTTAGTGTGGGACCTTGTCTGGAAATAGGGTTCTTACAGATGTGGTCAGTTAAAATGAGGTCATCCTGGTGTAAGGCAGTTCACTAACCCAATATGATCCGTGTCCTTAAGGGTGAAGACGCAGGGCTCTCAGGGAGGGTGCCAGTGGAGATGGAGGCAGATAATGGAGTGATGCATCTACAGGTCATGGAATACCCAGGGTCGTTGGGGATCACCAGCAGCAAGGAGAGAGGCATAGAGGAATAGCTTCTCCCTCTGAGTCCTCAGGAGGAACCAATCCCAGGACACCTGCATTTCAGACATGCAGCTTCCAGAGCTGTGAGTCAGTGTAGTTTCTCTTGTATCAAGACAGCTAATCGAAGTACTTTGTTACAGCACCTCTGGGATAAAGCAGATGGGGGTTCAATTGCTCAGGCTCCCTCCTCGACCCTCTTGCACAAGGATCCTTACCTTGGGCTGTGCTTTTAGAGAGCCCAACAGAAGACAGTGAGAATTTCCCTTATTCCTCTCTGGAACTTCTACTGTTCCTTTGAGTCTCAGGAGCTTCAGCTGTGTTCTCCTCTCTGCGCCTGTTACTAACGTAACAACTTTGTGAAACTAGCAGACCCCACTGGGAGGCACCTGGGAAATCCCTTCATTGCTTCTCCACCATCTTTACAGGCTGAGTTCTAGTTCTCGGCCCTTCTCCTGATGGTTATTTCAGACTCATCACTTTTCTAGTCACTTGTGGTTGATGGAGAAGTCCCGTTTTGGGGTACTAAAAAAGTCCCATCAATATTTTGAACTCTCACTCAGATCACAGCTGCTCCTGTCTCCTGTGGTGGGGGTGGCCCTAAGATTCTGCAGGTGCAGCACAGAAGTGGTGTGAAACTTTGCCTCCTCCCTCTCTCTATATGTTACCCCTGGCTCACCTAGAAGGGATCCAAGAGCCTCAGCTTTAGCACTTCTGGCATTTCTGGCTCCTTAATGATTTGTTGGGGGTGGGGTAGGGGTGGAGGGCTGTCCTGTGCATTATATGTTTAGATGCTACCCTGGCTTTTAGCCCCCAGGTGCCACTAGCAGGCTCCACCCCACCCCTCCTCCCAGTTATAACAACCAAATTGTCTGCAGATGGCCCTGGGGCTGAGTAATTTCTTACTTAGCTGGTGCTACTATCACTTGGCCACCAGAGTCCTCTGTCTTATTGCGTTCGTTGGTGGTTGTTTCTTTTGGGGAGGGCTTCTGTGGGCTCTTCAGGGATCGCCCCCCACCCCATACACCAGCAGACCTCCTGCTGCACTTTCCTGGCCAGGGAACCCCCTCTCTGGCTGCCCTCTTCCACACTCACTTCTGATGGATACCTTCTCCCTGCCTTCCCCCAGCAGGGAGTTTTCTTGGGCGGTCTTTTTGAGAGGTCTCATTTCTGATGACTTCTGCAGGGACAGCTTGAGCTGTAAGTCCACACCCTTCAGGTTTCTTTCCAGCCTTGCCGTTGCAGATTACAGTTTCAGACAACTGTAACAACCCTGAGCCTGCTCCAGATCATCACCAGCACCAGCCTTTGTCAGTTCCAACTCGAGGGAACAGGCCACTTCCTATTTTAGTGACAAGTTACTACAAGCTTAGCAGTTTATTTAAAAAAACATAAACTTATTATCTCACAGTTTTTGATGGGGGCAAGAATGCTGATAGCAGTGAGCTGAGTGTTCTGCTAAGGCTCTCACCAGATTACAAATCAAGGTGTTGGCTGGGGCTATGATTCTTTTTAAAAATTTTAAAACTTAATTTATCTTCATCTGAAAGGCAGAGAGAAAGAATTTTCTGGTTCATTCCCCAAATACCCTCCACAGTTGGGAGTAGGCCAGGCTGGAACCAGGAGCTTGGAACTCAATCTGGATTTCCCATGTGAGTGGCAGGGACCCAAGTATGTAAGGAATTACTGCTGCCTCCCAGGATGCGCATTGGCAGGAACCTGGAATTCGGAGCAGAGCTGGGACTGGACCCAGGTACTCTCATAGGGAATGCAGGCATCCTAAGAAGTGACTTAATGGCTGTGCCAAACACCTGCCCTGGGGCTGTGATTCTTATCTGAGAGTTAGAGTCCTCTTTAAAGCTCACTGTTGACAGAATTTCTTCCTCACAGCTGTGTGACTGAGGTCCCCGTTTCCCTGCTACCTGTCAAGTAGGAACCACTCTCAGCTTCTGGAGGCCACATGACCCTTATAGGTGGTTTGCAGCATGATGGTTGCTTTCTTACAGAGTAGCAAGAGTTCTTCTTAGGCCATTAGACATCCTTTGCACTCATCTTACTGGAGCAAGCCTACAAGTCCTAATCTTCCCTTTGATGAACTCGACTGACGGGAACTTGAATTACATTGGCAAAAATCCTTTTTGTCACATACTATCATATGGCCATGGTAATGACACCCCATTTTATTTGTAGGTATCATGCTTCATCTTTCCTTTTACAGGAAACTTTATAGACAACTTGCTGAGGGCTACAGGATTAGCTTTTAACCCACTTCCCAGTAAGTTTGGATGTAAGCATCTGACACCATCATTCTTTTGAGTCTGTAAAGATTATAACCCATGATCTATAGACAAGGGCTCAGATGAAACTCTCAAACAGGAAATACCATTTAATATCGCATTAAATTATTATCTCCAGGGGCCTGTATGGTGGCAAAGTAGATTAAGCTACCGACACAGGCATCCCTTATAGGAGTGCTGGTTTGACCTGCAACTGCTCTGCTTCCAATCCAATTCCGGGATAATACACCTGGGAAGGCAGCCGATGCTGAACCAAGTACTTGGGCCTCTGCCACCCATGTTGTAGACCAGGATGGACTTCCTGGCTCCCAGCTTCAGCCTGGCCTAGCCCCACCTGCGGCGCTCAATTGGGGAATGAACCAGCAGATGAAAATTCTCTCTCTCTCTTTCTGCCACTCTGCCTTTCAAATAAAATTTTAAAAAATCTAAAAAATATCTAAAAAAATTAATCATCTCCTGATGTTCTCGTTGTAGCACATATTAAAATGCATGATAGTTGGCTCAAAGCTGCCCTCTCTTCAGAGAGGTGCTAGTAATTCACAGGTGAATAGCTGGTTTCCATCATAACCTCACCAGCCTCAGGTGGGTCCTAAGCCATTGCCTGAACACTTTCTCCTGGTTCTCTGACCTGCTCAATCTCCCACTCGTTGTAACGATTATTTCAGGCTCCTCGCCTCACACCTCCAGCTTCTTCCTTACATTCGGTGCCTAACACTTGCAGGGTGTACAATGCTATGCTCAGGATTCTAAGACCTGCGAGACAGTCTCTTCTGTTAAGGTTCACAGTCTACTGTGGAAAGACTGATGCATAGACAGGTAATTATAATCAAGATGCAAAGGGCATTATTAGAATGCAGAATGGGGGAGCTAACCTAACAGTAGGGGGTGGGAGAGACTTGGGAAGACTTCTCAAAGGGGAGTGACTTCTGAGCTGCTATCGTAGGTAAGCAGTATTGAGTCAGGTTTTGTGTGTATTATCACTCTGAGAGGATTTCAGGTTCCATGAGTATATTGACCCCAAACCACTCTAAATCCTGTGGTAGAGTTGGAATGGCTCTTGCAGAAGCAACCAATGATTTCCACTTTGTGGATGGCTCTACAGCTTCCAATGAGTGATTTCCGATTTTCTGCCGCCTCTGCAAATCCGATCTCAAGGCAGAGTATATATGCATGAGACTCCCACCCCACCTTTGTATCCTCTCTGCCTGGACTCTGCCTGATTTCAGGCATGAGCTGACAGCCCTTCATCCTCTGTCCATGCCCACACTGCTCACCTGAGATTCCTAAGTGACTCTACCAAAGGACTCAACTCTGGGTTTATGTCCACCTAAGGAAAACCTAGAGGTGTGGAGGAGTTAATGCCCTAGAAGGTGAAATTTGGACCAGCTGAGGGTAGGAGCCAGTGGATAAATTCTTCTCTTTTCCCCTTGATGAGATGCAGCTGATACTCCTTAGCTGCAAAGTCCTGCAGTCGTTAGGAGCAATCAATAGCCGTCAGCTGTGGCCAGTTCCAAATGCATCCTTGTATTGGTTTTCCTGATTTCCCTGTCCTGCTCTCTGGGATTGCACTTCCTAATAAAATAGGATCACGTAAGTTTCTGCCTTAGGCTCTACTTTATGCAGAACCCAGGATAAGACAATAGACATATTTAATTAAGATATGGTTAAATGAGTGGGTTCTGAGGTCAGAGAATTGAGGCTTCAATCTTGGGAAGTTAGTTACTTAACCTCTTTATGCCTTAGTTTTATGATCTGTAAAAACTCGTAATGCCTACTTCAGGGTGTTGTTATGAGTATTACCAATTAACAATGAGATTATACAGTCCCAGACATGTCACACATTCAACTGTTAGCTATTATTATTATTTTGTACCCATGCCAAGCTGGAGCAGAGTAAATAGCCCCAAATGTTAAGATAGTGATGGTGTTGCTTAATTTAAGCAGCACTTTATTCTGAGGGCCTTGTGTTATTAGATTCATTCTTTACCAACCCTGTGAATGAGATAGATGGATCTTGACACTTGATTTAGCACCTGCTTCTAGAAACCTTGATTTGCGCAGTACAGACAGCTAAATGAGGAGCTAGGCACAGTTAAGGATATGAGCAACTGGTTGTACATGCAGTAGTTCCTTTGTGTACTGCAGTGGAAAGGGGCTGGATCCAGCTACCTTTGACTTGTTCCTGACCCCTTGCTCATTACTCCCTGAGGTTTGTACTTCTTCCCAATTCTTTTGTGATGTCCCCAAATGGTGCCCACTATCCTGGGATGCCCACAGAAGGAAATTTCATGAGGACAGAATGGCATTTCTCTTACAGTGCTCTGAAAGGGAGGAATTGCCAGTTATACCTCTCTGGTCAAAACAGGAGTACTTGAATTAAGAAAATAAATTATTTTAAAAAGGGATCATGGCAGGCTTTTGCCTTTAATTATTAAATGAAGCTAAATAACAGGAACTCACAGAAGATATTAAAGGGAAATTTGTATAGTATTGGTTTGTTGAGTTTTGGTGGGTCCTTTCTTTTGGAATTACCCCAATGTAAACCTTGAAGTAATTTTCTATCTGTCATAGCTCATGTTTGACTTTTCTAACTGGTGCTTTCCTCACATGAAGCATTCAGTAAGATATAACTAAGGAAAATAAACATTGACCAGAATTACTATAATGGGCTTGTAATGAAAGGACAGCTTTTAAAAATAGCTTGCATTAAAATTTATGTTTCCTAAAACAGCTTTTCCAAGATAACAAAACATCATTTGCAAAGTAGCAACTTAAGATACACTGACAGGACTGAACTCTTTTTTGTTTAATGTTGAATAATTCTATACACTTCAAAGCTGAATTTTCTTCACTTAGCTTAATTGTCAGTTAGATGAATGGAAAATAGCATGTTACTAGTTCCAATTTATTTTGCTTTGATATAGTCAAAATTCATGCAGTGGAGAAAAAAAGGAGGTCAGACCATGATCTGACAACTTTTCTTTTTCATATTTTGCTATAATTGCTAACATTTAGCAAATAGTCCAACCAAATTACAAAGAAAACACACCGTTGACATTTTTCTCATAAAAGGAAAATATGAAGTCCAGTATAATTGCATACATTTGTATGGTCAATTTTTGCATTTTATGTGAAGAAATACCATATATGATGTAAACCTTTATAAGTAGATTTGATTCTCTTTTGCTCAAAATTATTTTCTTAAATTTGATGGGCCAGTTTTGAATTACTCTTCTCTACAACAAATCAGCTCACATTATTCTCAATGAGGCTGGTTTTTCTGAAGTCCTCAGGGAATCTGGTAGTTTTTGTTTTCATGTGTAACAAGTGCCATTTTTTTCTGTTCAAAATGGTCCTTAGAGTTGTCTGAGGGGATGGTGGTCCATGGATCTGCTGTTAATAAGATAAATCCAGAATTGTTTGCGGGAGGAAAAGATTTTGTAAAAACCATTATACTGTATGGCACAAATGCTTGGGATCATCTTTCTTTTTCAAAGGGAATTTTTAAGGAGTTGGATGTCGTCTGTCTAAATGGCTTCATTCCTGAACCTAAGACCTTGGCTGAGTTAGGACTTTATACAGAGACAAAATAGGCAGCTGCCTCTCTGATGTGAAGGAGGTATATATATGTATATGAACTTCAGTGTTTTTAAATCATTTTTTAAAAATTGAGAGACACACACACACACAGTGCTCCCCTCTGCTGGTTCATTCCCCAAATGCCCACAAATGGCCAGGGTTTTGAAAATATTGGGTGCTTTCTATGAAAATACTCAATAGTGACTTCCTGAGAACCAAGCCCAGAGCCGGGAACCAATCCAGGACTGATGTATGGATGGCAGGAACTCATATTAGCCCTTGAGCCCATATTAGCACAAAGCTGGAGTCAGGAACTGGAGCCAGGCATTGAACGTAGGCACGCAGATGTGGAATGTGAGCATCCTAGCCAGAGTCAACCTCAGTTTTTTCATATGCAGATTAGAAGCAATTCTATCACTTCATGAGTTTTTGAGTGGTGTTAAAATGAAGCAATTTTAAAAAGGTATTTTTATATACTTTAAAAATGAGAGTGGTAGAAAAATGGGGTGATCAACATGAGGGTTATGTTAGTGGTCTCCACTCTGTACATATTTACTCATTCAATGCCTTGCCTTTCTTTAAAATGGGGATGATGATATTGACCTACTTTACAAGGTTGATGAGAAGAATATCTAATTACTGCTGGTGAAACACTTTGAAAATATTGAGTACTGTCTATGATAAATAAAAACTTCCTGATGCTGTTGAAAGAATTAATTAGGGAATGTTTGCTTGGAATCTTGATCTTCTAATGAAAGGTGATTCTCCTGTTGCTATTTTTGTTTTGACTTTTTTGTGTGTGTTATAATTTACCAATTAATGAGTGTCATGTTTGGCTAGTTTTCAAATAGAATTTGAATAATTTTTCATTATGAGAACATATGGACTACCTATGGTATAGTATTTCACCCAGTGACTTCTAATTAAACTGACCTTTGTTTCATGCTGTACCTCACAACTTCCTGGATGTTCTCACTTAAACCTTTCTTTTATAGTCTAAGATGTTATCTTTAGAGATGGATTAGGAATTCCCCAACTTCTCTAATTTCCTGTATCCATTTTATACCAATTATACAAACTTTAAGGAGTGCATAAAAATTAATCTCCACTTTTAAAAACTATTGAGAATTATGACTTGCTTACAAGTGAAAGTTGTCACTTCCGTTTTCTGTACTAAAGTTCGTGGATGTACGGGCTTCCTCTCCCAGGTTATTCTCTTTGTGGCAAAAGGGACTGCCTTTGGAGCATCCTTTTCTCAAAGGGGTTTTGCTGAATTTTCATTTTCATTTCTTTATAATGGACATAATTGCTCCAAATCATTTTGCATTTTCCAATACATTGTAAGTAATAATTGTGTTAGTTGAAGAAACCTAGATGATTTTAGTAGCTAAAGAGTTCATTTACTTGAGGATGTTAGGTAGCTCACAGAATTTGTGGGAAGCTACAGGCTGAGAACAATGCCCAAATCATGCCCAAGTCATGCAGCAGAAGTGCCTCCTCTGGACACAGATGTTACAACCTGCATTGCCTATAGCCCTGACACTGGTGCACCAGGGGCTGCCACCACACCTGTGATTACTAGTGCCCCTGAAAATCAAAAGCTGCTGCTGTCAGCACCAACATCCATCTTCACAATCAATGTGGGCAGTCTCTCCTTCTTTAATTTAACATGTGGAGGGGACGCATCTGATGAATGGAGCTTGCTGAAGTACCCAGCAGAGGAAGACTGAGAAATCCAGAGCCTAACATTTTCTGTTTTCTAGTGGGAGCAGGGAAAGAACTAGGGTGGAGTGTTCGTCAAGAATTGGAGAGTTTACAGGCTAGATGGCCAAAAAGAATGATTATTGTCCATCTAGACAATAATAGAATAATAAAAATGTGAGCTTGATTCCTTGTACTTCCTCCTGTAATGAATATATAGATGTTTCCAGGGTCAAAGATTTATCTTCTGGAAAAGTTATATTCTGTTTGAGAAAAAAAAAATCCATGATGTGTTTTAATGCTCTTTAATGAATGTCCTCATGGATGTTTTCCTACAAATTTTTAACCAAACATTTCCTTTTAATATAGCAAATCCTCTTAGGGGCAGGCATTTGGCACAACAGTTAAGATGCCACTTGGAACACCCACATCCCATATTGGAGTGCTTGGGTTTGAGTCCTGGCTCTGGGTCCAATTCTACCTTCTGTTAATGCAGATTCTGGGAGATAGCAGGTGATGGCTCAAGTAATTGGGTCCCTGCCGCCCACATGGAAAATCCGGATTGAGTTCCCATCCCCTGTCTTCAGCCTGATCCAGCCTGAGTTGCAAGGCATTTGAGGAGTGAGTAAAAGATAGCAATTGGTACCAAGTCTGTGCCAGAATTTTAACCAACTCCAGATTAGCCTATTACATCACTGTGGTTTTACTCCCGTTGGCTTTTTCTCTAAATCTAATCATTGATTTTTCTGGTTCTTTTTTTTATTTTTTTATTTTTATTTATTTATTTATTTATTTATTTATTTTGACAGGCAGAGTGGACAGTGAGAGAGAGAGACAGAGAGAAAGGTCTTCCTTTTTGCCGTTGGTTCACCCTCCAATGGCCGCCGCGGCTGGCGCGCTGCGGCCGGCGCACCGTGCTGATCCGATGGCAGGAGCCAGGAGCCAGGTGCTTTTCCTGGTCTCCCATGGGGTGCAGGGCCCAAGCACCTGGGCCATCCTCCACTGCACTCCCGGGCCACAGCAGAGAGCTGGCCTGGAAGAGGGGCAACCGGGACAGAATCTGGTGCCCCAACCGGGACTAGAACCCGGTGTGCCTGCGCCGCTAGGCGGAGGATGATTTTTCTGGTTCTTAACATTGATGATGAGGAAAGTTTTTTTTTCTTCTGGGTACAGAATGTGTTGGTGACGTTCGCAAACCAATACTGCTGTTTGTAAAGTTTACCAACAGTGCTCCCTGAGGCAATTTCTTCAAATCTCAGTTTCCAGAGCTCTCATTTAAAACAGATTTTGAGTTCTTTCAATGTTAAGATTCCTAATGTTTAAAATAACTGTATTGGAAAAAGCCAGGAGACTGCCATTAAAAAAAGTTGATTCTTCCCAGAATAGTGGTTGCCCAGAGACTAGGAACGTTAGGGGAGACGAGAATGGGGGTCAAAAGAAACATAATTACTGTTGGGAGAGGAAGAATACATTCCAAGAGATGTTGTACAGCAAAGTGACTATAAATTATGATATATACTGTATTTTTAAAAAATATAAAGAGGATAGAGGTTATATGCTCTTACCACACAAATAATAACTGTAATGTAAGGTATTAATTTTTTAAATCAAACCCTTTCACAAGGTATATGTACTTCAAACTATAATGTTATACTCAGTAAAAACATATCAACTTTTTAAAATTAGAAAATTAAAAAGTAGATTAGCGGCCAGTGCTGTGGCATATCAGGTAAAGCCACCACCTGCAGTGTTGGCATCCCATATGGGCACCAGTTCAAGTCCTGGCTGCTCCACTTCTGATTCAGCTCTCCGCTATGGCCTGGGAAAGCAGTAGAAGATGGCCTATGTCCCTGGGCCCCTGCACCTGTGTGGAGGACCAGGAGGAAGCTCCTGGCTCCTGGCTTCAGATTGGCCCATCTCCAGCCATTGTTGCCATTGGGGAGTGAACCAGCAGATGGAATACCTTTCTCTCTCTCTCTCTTTCTCTGATTCTGCCTTTCAAATAAATAAATAAATTTTTAAGAATTGGATTATTCTCTTCCAGTTTAGATATCTACTACTCAGCTCCCTGAGAAGATTTGGGAAGTTACTTTGGTTTTGTCTTAATCTAATGATGAGGAACAAAGAAAGCTTTCAGTTGCTTCCTGAAGATTTTCCTTTGCATTTGCAATTCATCTTTACTTGAGTTAGACTGTCTATCCAGATAGGCTCTGTTGAACTCTCTGCATGAAACAAGTCCAACTGGTAAAATGGAAAACTGATTTGGTTGGGGTATAAATATTGAGGATTATTTTTCTCCAGTTGCTGCCTTAACTGTACTAGGCAGAATCTTCCTTTCTCTTCTCTTATCTATGTCTCAAGAGAATCCCATAGTTTTTCCATCCAATTTAGCATTCCTCTCCTCTCCTCCTTTGGACCCAAAGGATGTGAAGTTGTGAGAGCAGTGTATCTGGTTTTTCATTCTTTGCTCTTCCTTCAGGCAAGCTGTCCTGGAGATGGTGAAGGCGAGAAAGGGATAGATATAACTGTGTATGAAGCAGGGTACCCGGATTCTCTGAGGGAAGATGAGGGCTTCCATGTGGCCAGTATCCAAAGGCTATTTCTCCTGGAAGGGTGCATGTCTGGTTTCTGGTGGACCCTACAGAGGCCTCTGTGCATTGCACGACTTGAAATGTCCACTGTTGGTGCAATTTCACTTACTTGGGTAGAGGAAGCTCCTGCTTCAAGGGAAAAGAAAAGTTACAGAACTCATTACTAGTGATTTCGACAATTTTTTACATTCTCCTCTCCTGATTCTCTGCTAATATGAATTTGGAGAAAGGAGAAGAATAGGGTGGAGACTAGAGTGTGGTAATTGCACAGCTATTTCAGCCACCTGTTAACCTGTTAACAGACACCAAATTCTATCTTGCCTTTAGTTGTAGTCACCTCTCTTTAGAAGGTGGGGTGCTTCTCTTTAGTGTAAGGTTCTGTTGCCAAATCTACTGCACTAGGAAAAGTCCCACTCAATGCCATATTACACAAGTATTCTGAATTTGATTCCCTGAGGAGTAGAGACAACTCTGTCCCTGACACAAAGAATTTATTTGGAAGGTGATTCCAGGAAACATAGCAGGTAAATGAGGTAAGGAGTGAGAGTTAGTAAAGGGTATATTTGGGAGGGGTTACCAAAGCAGATGATTGTGAACCAGTCCTGGGAACCCACTGAAAGACTGCAGAACACTGGGGTTGGCATTCGGCACAGCAGTTAACATACTCTTTAGGATGCCCATGTCCCCTGTCAAAGGGCTTGTGTTCAAGTTCTGTCCTCACTCCCAATTAGAGCTCCCTGCTAATGTGCAACCTGGGGGGCAGCAGGTGAAGGCTCAAGTAGTTGGGTCCTTGGCACACATGTGGGAGATCTGGATTGAGCTCCAGGATTTGACGTGGTCCAGCCTGAGCTGTTTTGTAGGCATTTGGCAAGTGAACCAGCAGATAGAAGCTCTCTCTGTCTCCATCTCTCTGCCTTTCAAATAAGGAAAAAAAAAGACTGCTGAGTGCCCCTCAGAATTTCTTATTGCAACGTCACAAGAGGAGAGACTGAAAGACAATTTATCTACTGACTTCCTACTTCATTGTCCTAGGGTCTGGGGCATGTGCTCCCTCACATTTCTGGCTTGCTCCTCCTATGGAAACCTTCAAGTAGAAAGGGTCTTAGCATAGATTGGCATGAGTGGGTATAGAAGTGACCGCCACGGCTGCTGGTGGTCTCCAGGCTATGCTGGGAGCTATGGCCGTGAACCATTAGCATGTGCTACAGAAGGACAAAAGATGGGATGGCAGGGTCCTCTGCTATTTTCTTTTCCAACTTCACATGGTGGTTTTCAGCCCCAGCCCACTGGTTCCAAGCACAGACTCAGGAGTCGAGCTCTCTGGATTTGAATCCTGACTTTGTGCCTGTTGGCTCTTTGTGATCTTCAGAAAACTGTTGAACCTTTGTAAGTCTATATAATGGTGGTAATAATAGTACCTTCCTTTCAGGATTAGTGTTAAGGACTGGTCAGTGGAAAAGATAGGCCAGTGCCTGGCGTACAGCAAGCACTCAATAAATATTAGCTGTGGTTATTATAGTAGATTGGGAAGATTTGATGATTTGGGGTTTTGGCATTTTAGAAACATTTACTTTAGAAATAGAGATTGATATTCTAGATTGGGTTCTCAGGCATTTTCTCTGCTCTTCTCTGTTCACATTTGAAAGTCACTCTTCTCTCTGCACCTCCCACTACATGTTGTTGGATGTATGTTCTCTACCTGCTCCCTCTAGAATAATTCTTTGCCTCCCATTGCATTGTCTCCATAGTGCTGATTTTTAATGATCTCAGGAAGGAATGTAATATGAAGGAACACTTCAAATTATTTATTAAAGATTGTTGGATATGGATGTATATCTGTGTTAGTGTCATGATGTGCTCCCAAATAAGAGTCTCCCCTTAGCTATGGATGCAAACTCCAAGTCAATTCAATTTTGTTCAAATCAAAATATTTATTGAGCACCTGTTGTTTTCTAGGCTCTGTCCTAGGCACTGGGAACATACCAGAGTGATAAAATGGGGGAAAAAATTCTCTGTAACGTTTTGTTGCCATTCTCCCCTTTAGATGGAAAAAATTTTAAAAATTGTAAGGATCCTGCTAAGCACCAAGAGATGAGGGATACTCTCCTCTTGCTTTTCAGTGGTGCTCACTCTGTACAACTCACATGATTAAGTGCCTGGTTAAGGAACTTTGAGTACTTGACAGAATAAATTGGGGCTTTTACAGAACATTGAGTGAAGCCTCAGTTTGAAAACATTTGGCTTGCAGATCAATAACTCATAAGAACAAAATGGCTCTGAAAAAGCTACCACCTGTAATCTGTGAGGGTATTGTGGCCTTGGACGCCTTAATGGCTGTGCAGGAGGTAGGTTGTGTTATTTTGACTGGGAGGACTTAGCAGGATTCTTGAAGTAGCTATGTTGGACCCTCTGGGCTCCTACAACCCATCATGCTCAAATAGGGATCAGGTACCTGTGATGAACAGGTGTATAAGGAGTCTTCAACAACTTCATGGAAAATGTGTATCATGAAAAAACACATGTATTACTTTAAAAGACTTTTTGCACTAAAATACAATGATCTTTTAATTCTATTTTCCATGAACTTGTTGGAGTACTCTTGTAATTGAGATTTTGAAAGACAAGCAATGGGCTGTTGATTTGGTAATACTTTTTTTGTTTGTTTAAGCTTTATTGGGATATAATTGATACACAAAAATTGTACATAGTTTTGATGAGTCTATTCATGATTATATACCTATAATTTGGTAATACATTTTACTTTTGGAACAGATACATGCTGGTTTGTTATAAAATACAAAATTCTTTTTCCAGGATAATATACAAGTATTGTCACAGGATCCAGCTGTTGATGCAGTAAATATTAGTCACCTGTATGTTAAAATATATATCCTCTTTGTCTCTCTAGATGCCTATCTACATATGTGTATATATATACAAATACATCTGTATACATACTTATATATATGAATACCCATATATACATATATACATATATGAATCCTTATAGAGATACAAACACAAAATTTGTGGTAGCTATTTAGCACAGTGAACTTACTAAACACATAGTGCCTAATGTTTAAGAGCTGCTTATATGATAGTCACTCTGCCTTGTGAAACTGCTGGTATTATTATCCCAGAATTACTGTTAAATTACATTTTTTAAGTTTTTATTTAATGAATGCATTTTTATCTAGGAATATAGTGGTTCTTTTCCCCATACTTCCTCCCTCACACCCAACTCCCATCCCATCTCCCTCTCCCTCTCCCATCTCCTTCTTCATTATGGTTCATTTTTAGTGTGACTTTATATACAGAGGACCAACTCCATGCTAAGCATAGACTTCAACAATTTGCACCCACCCACCCACCCACCCACACACACACACAAAATATAGAGTACAGTTTGGGGAGAAAATTTGCAGTCGATTCTCACATTACAATTCATTAGGGACAAAGGTCCTACATGAGGAGCAAGTGCACAGTGACTACTGTTGTGTTTTAACAATTGACACTCTTATTTATGACGTCAGTGATCACCTGAGGCTCTTGCCATGGGCTGCCAAGGATATGGAAGCCATTTGTGATAAATCACATTTTGTTTGGATTTTGGCTCCCCAGGTAGTCTCTGAGCTTTTCAGGGCCAGACATCACCCCTTAGTGGTAATCTGCAGAGAGCTACCAAGAAGCATCAAAGGAGTGCAGCCGTACAGCTGCCAGTAGGTTACATTCCTCTAAATGCCACAGCCTGTTCAACATTTTAAATGTATGTATTTGACAGAGTTCCCATCCACTGGCTCACCCCCCAAATTCCTCCAACATCCAGGGCTGGGCCAGGTCACTGCCAGGAGCCAAGAACTCAACTGGGTCTCTCATGTGGATGGCAGGAACTCAAGTGCTTGGGCCATTACCTGCTGCTTCCCAGGGTGTGCAATAGCAGGAAGCTGGAATCAAGAGTAGAGCAGGGACTCTCAGATGAGGATGCAGACGTCCTAAGGCGAGGATTAACTCCTGTGCCAAACACCTCCTTCCCCCGTTTTTGAAGGTAATATGGAGATATTAGAGGGACGCCGATGGAAACACGTTAGAGGAAGTCGGTGGTGCGTCTACAGATCACCTGAGGATTGTGTTACAAGGTAGTGTCTGAATCATTAGGTCCGGGGCAGGGCCTGACAGTCTGCACCGCAGGAATTCCCACGTGATGCTCAGGCTGGTGGCTGTGGGAGCTTTTGTGACTGCAGCGCCAGAGATTAGACCTTTACAAAGGTGCGCAAGGAGACTGGTCACTCCCCGAACTCTGACCACCCAGCAACTCCACTCCAAGCAAGGCACTCCAAGCCTGTTGCAGTGTCTGGCTGGCCTCTGAGTTGTTTGCAGCACCAGCGAGGACCCATTCAGTGCCTTTTCTCCTCCCCACGGGCCCAGCAGTCTGAGCCCGGCACCGGGCTCAGCCTGCAGGTGAGGTGGGCAGTCTCCAAGCGCTGCCGCTGGAGCACCGGGCAGACCGGTTCTACCTGTCCTACTCCGGGGGCGGGACCGCGGACCCAGCAGCAGACAATGATCGGAGGCGGCAGGTGCCCTACCCTCCTGCCTCCTACCCGCCTGGTTTTTCCACCTGACACTCCCTAAGCCGTGCAAAGCTGGTCCCCAGCAAAGCAGCTGGTCGGGCACCGTCTCCAGCGACGAGCGTGAAACTGTTCAATCCAAAACACAAACAGCAGCCACTGACATGTTTGAAGAAACGCCACAGTTGGATGGCAGCACAACCAAAACAGAACGAACGCGAGGCAAGGAGGGAACGCACTTGGCCCAGTTGGGTTGGAGCAGCGGCTCATGTTACACTCCCTCCGCCAGTTAGCGTCGTGGGCGTTTGTTGCTGTGTTAATTACAGCTCTTCCCGAAGTCGGAGGCGAGAACAGCCCTGGTGGAACCGTTTCAAGCTCAACGTTCCACCAGGAAGAAAACAACTGCCTTTCTCCTCCCCAGCTGGGCAGGGATCCCGCGGCGCGTACGGGGCGGCCGCCAGCGCCAGTCTGCTCTCGCTTGGGTGCGTGCCCAGAGTACCATGCTGCACCTGCCAGGCCGGTGCCCAGCGCCTGTGCCTCGCCACTGCAGAGTGAGACCCACCCAGCCATCGAGGGCCATGCCCTGTGTCCTGGAGCCCGGCCACAAACTGACCTGCGATTTCTTCCGGCTCCTGGGAGCTCCCACGGTGGTGGCAGGGCACGGGAGAGAGCCTGTGTGGTCTGTGGATGGTCTGGAGAAGGGGCCTGGGTGGTTCAGAAGGAATTAGGGACAAAGTGTATGCAATGGGGTAGGAAGTATGTGGCCTTGCAGACAGAGGGCCCTGGCCCCAAGCCCTCTCTCTGCTCCTTATCAACCATGTGACCTTGGGAAGGTATTCTGCTTCTCTGGGCTCTGGTAGTCTCCTGCTTACTTTGCAAGGTCCTGAAGAGCCAGTACACTTAGGTGTCATTCATGATGTTGCCAAACTCTAATAGCTACTTGGTTCTTACAATTTTTTTTTTGGACAGGCAGAGTTAGACAGTGAGAGAGAGAGAGACAGAGAGAAAGGTCTTCCTTCCATTGGTTCACTCCCCAAATGGCCGCTATGGCCAGCGCTCTGTGCTGATCCAAAGCCAGGAGCCAGGTGCTTCCTCCTGGTTTCCCATGCGGGTGCAGGTGCCCAAGCACTTGGGCCATCCTCCACTGCCCTCCTGGGCCACAGCAGAGAGCTGGACTGGAAGAGGCACAACCGGGACAGAATCTGGCGCCCCAACTGGGACTAGAACGTGGGGTGCCGGCTCTGCAGGCAGAGGATTAGCCAAGTGAGCCGCGGCGCCGGCCAGTTCTCACAAGTTTTAAGAAGTGATTTTAAACTGCCATATCAGAGATGAGAAAACTGACTACTAAAGACGTTAATGAAGATGGATGAGCTGGTGGAGCCAGGATTGGAAACAAGGTGCTCGAGGCCCCAAGTCCAAGCTCCAACCACAACCCTGATCGCTTAACTTGCATGTAAAGTCTCTGGAAAAGGGCAGGCTGAGGGCTTGCAGTTAAGATGCTTGTGTCCCACATCCAGGTACCTGGGTTCAATACCTGGCTCTGCTCCTGACTCCAGCTTTGCACAACTAATGCACACCCTGGTAGGCAACAGATGATGGCTCAAGTACTCTGGTCTCTGGCACTCACGTGAGGGCCCTGACCTGAGTTCCCTCCTCTCGGCTTCAGTCTCCATCAGTGGGCTGTTGAAGTTTTGGGGAATGAATGGTAGGTGGGAGCACTCTCTCTGTCTCTGTCTCTCTGCTGTTTCCGTCTCTGTCTTGTTCTGCCTCTCAAATTCATACATAAATATTTAAAAGAGAAGGGAAATAGCAGGGTGGTAGCTATTGTTGTTTCCATGACTACAGGCACATAAACATTAGCTTGATTGCAGCTAGCATGCAGTGGACTCACTATGCACTTCTGACTTACCAGCAGGTGGCAGAGCGGTGAGGGCCCAGGGATTACAGAAAATTCCTGAAAGGCAGCTGGACAGGAAATGAGAATCAGAATGAGGATCCTGGCTCCAGCTCTGCCAAGGTGTCCACACCACTACCTTGCCATCCAGGTGTGTCCATAGCCAGATATGGTCAAAGACCCTAGAAAAAAATGAATTAGGCAAAACTCCAGGGCCAGGATGGCTCAGCAAGAAGAGGTGTGTGCCCAAGGCTATAAAAGCACTGAACTATTACTTTTCCTACAGCTCCAAAAACTACATTTTTCTACATTGCTATGTAAGCCTCTTAAGGATACAATTCTTAGAATCAAGTCAAAAACTGCAATCCAAAAACCATGGTGTACCATGTATGCAAGCTAACGACCAGCACAGGTGAGGAAGATAATGCTTGAGAATAAAGCACTGGGTAATGCTGCTTTTAAAAGATGCACATTTGGGGTGTGACAGTCATCTTTCTGAGAGACTTCTGTCACTAGCATGTCCCTATTCTGTCACTATCATGTCCCATTTTTGGAATGGTGCAGGGAGAGGATGGGAAAGGGTCAGCTGAGGAGATGGGCAGTGCTGGGAGTGGTGTACTGTGCCTGGGAAGAATTGTCTTGGAGGTGGAAGGCAGGTATTGGGTTCTTTGGTGAGCAGCCTACTTGTTTTTTATCAGAGCAACACCAGCCATCAGGATTTTTAGGGCTAGCTGGACATCCACACCCTGACTGAGTGTCCTGTTGCTGCTGTAAAGAATTACCACAAATGTAAGAGCCTAAAATAATCAAATGTATCATCCTACACCTCCTTAGGTCAGAAATCTGACACAGGTGTGTCCCCAGGATTGTGTCCGTCACAGAATGGTACACCCTCCTGGTTGCTCTAGGGGCACATCCATTTCCTTGCTAGAGGCTGCCAGTACTCCTTGGCTTGTGGCCTCTCCTCCATCCTGAAAGCCAGCAGTGGCATGTCAAATTCTTCTGTGCTGCATCCCTCCTGATTCCCTCCTCTGCTTCTCTCTCTCACTGTCAGTGATGCTCTTGGTTATATTGTGTCCATCTGATTTTAAAGTCCTCTGATTAGCAACCTTAATTCCATTTACAGCTATAATTCTCCTTTACAATGTAGGGTAATATATTCATGGCTCTAAGAATGAGGGTGTGGGCATCTTTGGGGGCCATTATTCTGTCTGCAACACACCCCTTGGTAACAAGCATGGCCTTAATATACGTATGCTGGGTACTCTGTAAAAGGCACTTATTTTGTGAAAAATACAATTAGCAAGGACTTCTTGGTCAAATGGATCTGTGTCAGGGTTCAAGAAGTGCGTCTGACTAGTTTTATCATTTTGGGCCAATTCCCTAACCTTCTGAATTGTCAATCTCCTCAGCTGTAAAATGAGGATAATAATATACCTCCCTTATTAGATTGTTGTTGGCATTAACTAAGATAATGCTGGAAAGCACTTAGCACACTGCCTGGCAAATAGTAAACACTCACTGAATGTTTCTGGTCATTACTATTATGTGTCATGGGGTTTGCGTGGTACCTGCCCTTGTGGAATTTGGGGGCTAAGGCACCCCAAGCATGTTGTTGTGGAATAAGACAACATCCAGGAAATAGATAGTGAGACATAATTAGAAAGTATCATACTTAAGTGCTAAGTGGGTAAGTGCTGTTGAGAGAAGTAAGATAAGATGTTTTCAACAATCGGGAAAGGTCAGGAATGGAGGAGGCAGCATTGATGACAGGTTGGACTTAGAAGGGGAGAGGAAAAATGCTGGGCACGTGAGCATGTACTCGTCATCCCGCAAAGGGGCAGTAAGTAAGCCATTTGCTTACATCTTATGTGATGGAGGGTTTGTGTTGTGGTGTTCATTCATTCGCTCACTTCCACTTTCCCCTGGATGTTTAGGGGAAGGGAGGAATGTGGCAGGCCTGGAATGCTAGATTATATAATTAAGCATTTTCCCAGTGATGATGAGGAGACAGGGAAGGTGTTAGAGCAGAGGTAGGTTTGTGATGAAAGCAGTGTTGAGAAAGATTAATCAGAGTGGCATGTGTGTATGGAGAGGCTGGTGGCAGGTGATGTAATCGGGATATTTACAGCTGGCTAGAGGAACTGTGACGATAGTCAGTCTGGGAAGCAAGAGCAAAGGGCCTTGGTGATGGGTAAGACTTGGAGGGAGAGGGGAAAAGCTGACACACTGCGAGAACCTGGGAGAGAGATCACAGCTGGGTCCTTAGGCGAGGAAGTCATCAGCGTGGAGGTAGCAGCTACTTCACCGCTGTCCCCAGCCTTTTGTGATTGGCCCATGTCAGTGCCCACACTGCTGGGCTACCAACAGCACCCCTCTTCTCCTCACTCTCTGTGTCCCCTTTCACTCCTTGTTAGGGTGAACTGTGTCCCCTCCACATGCAGATGGTAAACCCTTATCCCCTACTACCTCAGAATGTGGCACTATTTGAAGACAGAGCCTTTAAAGAGGTCAGCATGTTAAATGAGGTTGCCCAGGGGAGCTCTAGTCCAATATTACTGGTGTTATAAGAAGAGGAGATGAGGGTAGAGACAGGCACAGAGGAAAGACCCTGTGAAGACAGGGAGAAGGGGACCACCTGTGAGCCCAGGAGAGAGGCCTTCGAAGAAACCAACCCTGTTGACTCCTTGGTCTTGGACTTCTAGCCTCCAGAATTATCAAAAAGTAAGTTTCTGTTGCTTAAGCCACCTGGTCTATGGCAGTCCTAGGAACCAGGACTCCCCCAGGGACCACAGCCCTCGGAGCACCACCCCATCTGTCCACTGCCTGTGTTTTGCCAGGTCTGTATCTCAGTCCCTCATTACCTGGATGTGTCCTGGGCGGTGATTTGTGGCTCTCAGACCTGTCCCCTATGAACTGAAGAATGAGGTTAGCCTCCTCTGCTGACAGTGCTATGTGTCTCAGGAGACAGCCCATGGAGGAGATTCTGGTGTCCGAGCTGGGATTGTGGGACAGGGAGCTGGTCAAAGAAGCCTTTCTGTGTGCCAGGCGCACAGCTGTCAGGGGACTGTTTTGCCACCTGTTCTTAAGGCTGTTCTGGCAATGGATTCTTGCACGTGCCTTACTCTGAAAGCATACTCTGAACAGAGGGAAATGTGTTCTTCCTCATTACCAAGAGAGAAAAATGAGATTTCATTGCACTTACAAATCAGGATTTTCTTTTGCATTTAATAATGATTCTGAATCTAAGTTGGGCCCTGGTTTTGTTTTGTTTTTGACAGGTAGAGTTATAGACAGTGAGAGAGAGAGATGGAGAGAAAGGTCTTCCTTTCATTGGTTCACTCCCCAAATGGCCGCTATGGCCAGTGCTGTGCTGATCTGAAGCCAGGAGCCAGGTGCCTCCTCCTGGTCTCCCATGTGGGTGCAGGGGCCCAAGTACTTGGGCCATCCTCCACTGCCCTCCCGGGCCACAGCAGAGAGCTAGACTGGAAGAGGAGCAGCCAGGGCTAGAACCCGGCGCCCATATGGGATGCTGGCGCCGCAAGCGGAGGATTAACCAAGTGAGCCACGGCGCGGGCCTGGGCCCTGTTGTTTTAAAAATTATTTTATGTGGAAGTCAGAGAGAGAGAAATATTGATCTTCCTTTTACTGGTTCATTCCCCTAAATGCCTGTAATGGCCTGGGCTGGGTCAGGACAAAGTCAGGAGCCAGAAACTTAATCCAGGTCTCTGAAGTGAGTGGTAGGGACCCATGTACTTGAGCCATCACTTGCTACCTCCCAGAGTGTGCATCAGCAGGAAGATGGAATTGGGAGTGGAGCTCGGACTGGAACAAGGCACTCCAGGATGGAATTCAGGCATCCCAAGCAGTGTTTTAACTGCTGTGCCAAATGCCCACCCCAGACACTGATTTTTTTTCAACTTTTAATTAATATAAATTTCAAAAGTACAACTTTTGAATTATAGTGGCTTTTCCCCCCATCTGCAACCATCCCATCTCCCACTCCCTCTCCCATCCCATTTTCCATCAAGATTCATTTTCAATTATCTTTATATACAGAAGATCAACTTAGTATATACTCAGTAAAGATTTCAACAGACTGTACCCACACAGACACACAAAGTATAGAGTACTGTAGTTTTACCGTTAATTCACATAGTATAACACATTAAGAACAGAGGTCCTACATGGGGAGCAGGTGCACAGTGACTCCCATTGTTGATTTAACAATTGACACTCTCACTTATGATGTCAGTAATCACCTGAGGCTCTTGTCATGAGCTGCCAAGGCTATGGAAGCCTCTTGAGTTCACCAACTCCGATCTTATTTAGACAAGGCCATAGTCAAAGTGGAAGTTCTCTCCTCCCTTCAGAGAAAGGTACCTCCTTCTTTGATGGCCCATTCTTTCCACTGGGATCTCACTCACAGAGATCTTTCATTTAGGTCATTTTTTTTTTCCACAATGTCTTGGCTTTCCATGCCTGCAAAACTCTCATGGGCTTTTTAGCCAGATCTGAATGCCTTAAGGGATGATTCTGAGGCCAGAGTGCTGTTTAGGGCATTTGCCATTCTATGAGTTTGCTGTGTATCCTGCTTCCCATGTTGGATCGTTCGCTCCTTTTTAATTCTATCAATTATTATTTGCAGACACTGGTCTTATTTACGTAATCCCTTTGACACTTAAATCTATCTTTTTGATCAATTATGAACTTAAACTGATCACTTTAACAAGTAAGATGGCATTAGTACATGCCACTTTGATGGGATTGAATTGGAATCCCCTGGCATGTTTCTAGCTCTACCCATTAGGGGTCAGTCCGAGTGAGCATGCCAGGCACTGATTTTAAGACAAATAATAAAGTACTTTGAGGGTTGAAGCCCAAGTTGGCATCTAAGCAGCTCTCAGAAGAAAAGGGAAGAGGGAGGGAATTGCATAGGTAGAATAGTTGATGCGTAGAATTCCTGTTAGCTTGGCTAGGCAGGTCCCAAGTCCTGTCTTGTAGACTTGTGTGACAGTGACATATTCAGACCAGGACCATGCCCTTGGTGACTTGTGTGTGCCTTAGAGCTGGCCTTTATGATGGGGGGAAGGCAGTTATGATGAGGAAGCCACTGGTAAACTCTTCTGCATCTTCCCAGAGGATGGAATGAGAGCAACCGCTCAAAAGATAGAGACTGCTGGTTAGGATAAGATAGAGCTGGCTCCTTAGGGCCATTTTAAGGTCTGACTAGGTTGTTCTCTCACTCCCTCCTCTGGGCATCTGTGGTACTACCATGAATTTTTGGCTGCTGAGCCATTTGACTGTATTGGATTATTAGGTTACATGCTCCTTCCTACCAGTGGGGATAGAATGGGAACTCCCAAAGAACACTTATCTGTGTCCCAAAGGACACTTATCTGTGCTCTCTGTCTCAGCATCTAGAGGTACTGGGTGAGCACTCAGTGGATGGATGGATGAATGACTAGCTGACTAACTGTTCCTCGAAAACTTTTAATATCCTGAAGACTGTGTGTGTGTGTGTGTGTGTGTGTGTGAGAGAGAGAGAGAGAGAGAGAGAGAGAGAGAGAGAGAGTTCATGAATAAATGACTGTCTTGGAAATGACTCTCTGATGCAAGATTTTGTTATTTTAGATTACGAAGAACTGTATAAATAGAATAGATGAATATCTAGCATATGTTGATGATTTAAGACATAATTCTTGGCTGATTGACTAACAAAGGGCTGGGAAACAGGTAGTCGCCAGAAGGAGAGGTGTGGCTTTCCCTGTAGAGATTTTTAAGGAAAGAAACAGTCACACATGTGAGATGGGTGGATGCAGATTTTCTCTAAGACTCAAATGATGATTGGAACCACACACGTGTGCTTGAGTGGATGGCATGGCTGCCACTTACTGATTGCTGCTGTGTGCCAAGCATTTTGTACATGCATGCTCATGCAATTCTCACACACATGCTTCTTGAAATGAGTTTTGCTTTCACCCATCCTACACACGGGGAAACTGAGATGTAGAGACTTTTTTTTCACATAGTCAGCCATATTCATGCTATGTGTTAGATACCATCCTAGGCTCTTAGGACATATATACTCCTTGCCCTTGTGGACCTTACAGTCTAGCAGGAAAGAGACAAAAGACATGAGAGAGATGATTTAGCAGGGCACTGTTGAAGTTTACAGCAACAAGTAGGCCTCTCCCCATTAGGAGCTCACAGGACAGTTAGATGCAAGGAGCAAACAGTCCATTATCATGGGCTTGCTTTTAAGGGAGGCACTGCAGCCACGTGACACTGTGGGGTTGTGAGTGTTCCATGACCTCTGGTTGCTGTAAGAGCACACAGGAGACAGGGAGGCTTCTTGGAGGAGGTAACATCCCCCTTAGATATGAAAGGTGAGTAAAAGTTGGCTGGGTTAAAAAAGAGGTAAGAAGGGGAGGAAGCATTCCAGGGGGAGGGAACAGAAGGTATAATATCTCAGAAGTGAGAACTAGCAAGGCCCCCAAAAGTTAGTTCTGGCTGGGATACGGATTTTGAGTGAGAAATGAGGCCACAGGGGTAAGCAGGGGCCAGATCCTATGGGTCATCAGAGGAAATGCAGACTTGATCTCAAGGCAACCAGGAATGATGAAGGTCATGGGGTCTGAGCAAAGTAGGAACAGGTTAAGTCATGGGGTCTGAGCAAAGTAGGAACAGGTTAAGTGACTTGTCTAAGGTCTCATAACCAGCAAGTGTCACACTGAGGATTTGAACCAAGGTTCCATCTGACTCTAGAGCTCATCCCATGCCACTGGCCCAGGTTGAACTAGAGAAGAAAAGGCAGATTCGCGGTTTTCCTGCCAGTCCCTCCTCACCTTGGGGCTTTCTATTTTCTGTTCCTTGGGCCTGCAGCAGCCCCAGAAGATGCGTCCTTCCACTTCTGCCCAGATGGGAGATGCAGGTACCCAAGAGCAGTTCCATGGCACTGCACCTGCTTCCTGGCCACTGCCCAGGGCGTTCCTGGGTGACATTTCTGCATACTTTGGGTAAGTGCCGAGAAACCGCCTGGCTGCCCCTGGTGGTGGAAGGATGCTGGATTCACCTGCATCTGGGAGCTTTTATTGCCTTCCTGAAACCATGGAAGCCATGTGTATATGTTTATGCTTTGTTTTACATTGTTATCCCATTTGCCTCCTTGCTGGAGGGCTGCCAGGGCGCCAACGTTTAGCTCAATCTATATGCTATTATCTCATATTTTGCAATCCCAAGATGTTAAGGTGGTTTCACATAAACAAAGCATTTTCCATAATTGCTCAAGAGAAGTTGGAGAAGTACGCTTGTTCTCTCCTTCTTTATATTTTTAGTCTTTGTTCATCTTTTCCTTCTCGTACAGTCAAGGTGCAGTCAGACTGCCCCAATTCAAATCCTGACTCTAATACTTTCTAGCTGGGTGACGTTGGGCAAATTCTTGAATAATTTCTGTGCTTTGGTTTCCTTATCTATGAAAAGAAGTGGTGATTATGATAATGGTAATTTCTATCTCGTGGTATGATTTTGAGGATGAGATGAATGAATATCGATAGCATATTTAGGATGATGGCCATGGTAGGTGCTTCATTGATGTCAAGCTACTCTTGTTCATGGGCAGCATCAGTATTTATTTAATGTAAGATTCTAGCTGTCAGCTCCCAGTAGTCTTTTGGAACAGATTCAGAGAGGTTTTGCTGCCCTTTAACCTGACCCTGGCTCCGTGCATTGTCCTTTGCAGCACAGCGAGATGATCAAGAGATGAGACAGGTGCTCCTCAGGGTCCAAGGAAGAAGGTGAAGTTTTCGTGGTGTTCAGAAGCATTTACAGAGGACAGAATAACATCTGCATGTTAGCATGGGTCACATTAATCACCTCCAACCATCTCCCAGGTGACAAATTGCAGGACCACAGATTGTGTTTTCAAGCATAGTTAATGTGGGTGGGCATTTGGAGTGGTGGTGAAGACACTGCTTGGGAGGCCCACGCTCCCTACTGGAGTTCAAGTCCCAGCTCTATTTCTGATTCCAGCTTCTTTCAAAGATGGACTCTTAGAGACAGCAGATGATGGTTTAAATACTTGGGTCCCTCTCACCTATGTAGGCAACCTGGATTGAGGTCCAGTCTTTTGGTCATGACCAAGCCCCATTGTGGGCATTTGAGGAGTGAACCAGCAGATGGAAGAGCTGTCTCTGTCTGTCTCAGTGTCTTTCTCTCTCTCTCTCTGCCTTTCAAACAAATAAGAATACATTAAAAATTCATAGAAAAATGGAATTAAAACAAATTTGAGAAAATAAATGTAGCTGATGTATATATATCATATGAGAAAATTCCAATTTTTAAAAAGATCCATTTATTTATTTTGAAAGTGTTACAGAGGGAGAAGGAGAGCGAGAGCGAGAGAGAGAGATCTTTCATCCGCTGATTCACTCCCTAGATGGCTGTAATGGTCATTACTGGGTTAAGCCAAAGCCAGGAGCTTCATCTGGATCTCCCACGGGGATGGCAGGGACCCAAACATTTGGGCCATCCTCTGTTGCTTTCCCAGGCCATTATCAGGGATCTGGATCGGAAGTGGAACAGCTGGGATGTGAACTGGTGCCCATGTGGGATGCTGACATTGCAGGCAGTAGCCTTACTTGCTATGCCATAACACCAGCCCCTCTAGTTTTTTCTGAATCACAGGGAAAGCACCTATGATGAGTGTTTGCACTGCTGTGTGTCTGGCTTTCTTTGAAAAACCAGGTTAATAGCTATTATTTCTAAGTGTTTTCTTTCCATGGTCAGTTCACACTGGGTATGAACTGCTCTGGGTATGCAGGTGACTTTTATTTGCTTCTGAAACAACTTTATGCAGAAGGTGCATGCCCAAGTGCAAGGAAAAGCTGCTTTGTGATTCTTCTAGACAGAGGCTGTGGCAAGCAAGGTCTCAGCCGCCTGCACTGCCTGGGAATGTGCAGGTGACTACTGAGACAGCAGTGGAGGGACAAGAACGGGCATATGGTCTTCATTGGCACAGTAGAACAAAGTAATTAAAAATGTCTTAAAATGCAGAAAGCCCCCAAAACTGTAAAGTATATCATGGTAGATGTCAAATTAGCATTTTCTGCCTCTTTTTAACAATGCCATAATCTCATTAATCTACAGAAAGAACTAAATGCATGGACTTCAACCAGTTGGCTGGACATATGTTACACATTGGACTGGCCATTTGGCTGGATCAGATTAAAGTGGAGAAATTGCTTTTTTTTTTTGGGCTCTGAACATAAATCTGGGCCTGCCTATTACTTTTTGCACTCTTTTTAAAGTGATAGATTTGTAAGTGCCAAAAATTCAGTACCAACTTGAAGGGTTTCTTTTTCTTTTTTTCTTTTCTTTCTTTCTTTCCTTTTTTTTTTTTTTTTTAAGAAATGTAAAGAAACTGCATGGAGGAAAGGGACAAAGGATTGGATATGGAGACTTGGAGACTAGATGTAGCCTGGCCTCTGGTTGTTGGGGTAGATTAAACAGCAGTATTTACATTCATACTGTTAACCATTTGAAATGTTATAGTGCAGGATGTAGTTCCCCTTTGGGCAAGGTGACTCAGTTCATTCAATCTTTTTTACAAAATTTATTTATTTATTCATTTGAAAGCCACAGTTAGAGAAGAGAGGAAGGAGAGAGAAAGAGAGAGAGAGAGGAGAAAGAGAGAGAGAGATAACTTACATTCCATGGTTCACCCTCCAAATGGCCACAATGGACAGGGCTGGGCCAGGTCAAAGCTAGGAGCTAAGAATTTCATCCTGGTCTCCTACATGGATGCAGGAGCCCAACTACTTAGGCTATTTACTGCTTTTCCAAGTGCATTAGCAGGGAGCTGGATCAGAAGTAGTACAACCAGGACTTGTATTGGTACCCATATAGGATGCCAGTGTCTTAGGTGGTGGCTTAACCTGTAGCACCATTATGCCAGCCACCAATATTTTATTTAGAATGGTATCATATACTATTAACATGTTTGGCACTGTGTTTTGTCTTAAAATTCATTGTTAATTAATATTCCAATTTAAGAATCTTCCAAATTTTCTTGAAAGCAAAATAAATATATCTTATCTGCCTGCATGGATACACCCACTATTATTTCCTGCATATTTGGTACATGCCCAGGGCATTGTTCAAAGTTTTTTTTTTTTTTTTTTTTTGACAGGCAGAGTGGACAGTGAGAGAGAGAGACAGAGAGAAAGGTCTTCCTTTTGCCGTTGGTTCACCCTCCAATGGCCGCCACGGCTGGTGCGCTGCGGCCAGTGCACCGCGCTGATCCGAAGGCAGGAGCCAGGTGCTTCTCCCGGTCTCCCACGCGGGTGCAGGGCCCAAGCACTTGGGCCATCCTCCACTGCACTCCCAGGCCATAGCAGAGAGCTGGCCTGGAAGAGGGGCAACCGGGACAGAATCCAGCACCCCGACCGGGACTAGAACCCGGTGTGCCGGCACCGTTAGGTGGAGGATTAGCCTATTCAGCTGCGGCGCCGGCCAAAGATGACTTTTCAAAAGCTAAGTCTTTCAATCCTTGTGATCAAGGCACGGGATAGGTGTGGGCAAGGCAGGCCCCAGGGCTCCTGTCCTGTTTCCAGCTGCCCAACAGGGCACCCCAGAGGTTAGCACACCAGGACAGTCCACCACCATGACAAGCCTTTGTGTTTTCACAAGAACTTGGCACTGTTTCCATCCGTTTTGCAAGAGTTTCTTTCAAGATGGTGGATGGGCTGGGGAAGGTGTTCAGAAGGTTTTTAAGGTCTGTAGCTCCAGTAGCTTGGCAGTATCTCAAAGGAATTTTAAAATGCGTACCCAAGGTGGTAGAGGAAAATAGTTTCATTGTACACAGAGTGCTTTTGACCTGTCTCTTAAATCCAGAGTTCAGATACGAGTGAGTTGGCCTCAGCTTCAGGAAAGATAGGAGTCACTTAATTTCATTAATCCCTCTTTTTGTGCCAGTAGCATTTTCAGAAACGGAAATGAGGCCTCTGAGACTCTTGGCACAGAAATGGTAAATTAGGAATCTATCCATGAGGACCCTTCTGCTTTTCATTACATGACAGTCTCTGGGGATTTCAGTGGCTGGAGTAATAAACCCACCGCCTAGAACAGCTAAATATGTAGGCTGTTGGCCACCATGGTTATAACCATAGTAAGGTTCTAGTGGTACATGCAAACATTCAGAAATGATTCTTATGGAAGAAATATTTGCTAGCACCCCCCTCATATTAAGACTATGAGCTAGGCAATTTGAGTTAAAACGTTTTTGCTTAACTCACAGGAAGGTGTCAGCATGAACACTTGGGGGTTTTCTTAGGACTGGGGAGGGGGCTGCTGAGAGATAAGAGCCCCTTCTCCTAGGCCATGGGACCTTCTGGGATAACTTGGACATTGTGTTCTGTGACTCACGACCAGATTCTGTGCTGCAAGTATCCACCAGAGTCCTCAGTCATGTAGATCTTTTAGGGGTTCCCCCAGGAATCCCCTGAAACTTCTGGACAAAAATAGTTCCTTGGGGGTAAGTGAGTGACAGTGCCACCCAGGGGGTGGGGGCAGCTTGTTTCCGCCAAGGGGCATGTGGACATTTATAACATCATTCAAGGGCCATGCAAAGTGATCAGCTTAAAAATTATCCTGCTATGGATTTATTGAATTTCGAGTTCTACCTGCAGTTGGCTTGGCAATGATTTTGTGGGCCTTCTACGGCCTGCGGATCTGACATCCCGCACCCCTGCTATAGGCGCCTTGCAAGTGAACTTCACCCTCCCCGTGCCACACAGTCCTGTCTTGCAGGGAGGAATCTCCACTAGCTATTGGATAGCGAAGGGGTGTGTGTGTGTGTCTAGCATATTTCCATGAGATATGACACACTCCCATTTCATGTTTTGTGAGTTTAACAGATTACACTAAACATCGGAGATGTAGCTTTTTGATGTTGTGGCTGTCTTCTTTAAAGTTCCTGCCTCCTTCCTGTGACAGGACTACGATTTATTTAGTGACAGCTTGGGAAACTTTAAAGCCTTTGGCAGGTGTTTTTTTTCTTTTGACAGAACTGCCTTAATATATTCCCTCCCTATTAAAAGAAGAAAGGAACTTGGGAGCTCATTTTATAGATGAAGAAACCTCATTAAGCAAGGCCTTAAGTTAGTGCAGCCCCTGCTGATGCTAGTGGGCAGAGACAGCCCAGCTCCAGGGCTCTAGAGCGAGATCTAGATCCAGGTGCTAACTTTGCCTCCTCCTGCCTGAGTCACCTGGCCAGCTCCTCTCAGGCCCCTGAGCCCCGGTTGCCTTGTATGTAAAGTGGGAACGTGAAAGATGAGAGAAGGCACGCAGAAGCCTTGAACAGTCTGCTCGCTGATTGGTGCTCAGACGCTGTCATCATTAGTAATCCCTGCTCCCATTTGGCATGCCTGGGTGGCATCTCGCTGCCGCTGTGCCAGGCAGGGATGCCTGGCTGCTGACTGGGACGAGGTATTTTCACTTCGGCTCCAGTCCTTTCTTCCTTATTCCAGTCCCCTTCCAGCTCTGTGTGCTTCCTAAGTATGCTTTGATGGTTCTCGGGTCGGAGCAAACTGTGCTGATCTGCTTGGACTTATAGGACACTGGCTGCCTCTTCACCAAGAACTTCACTTGCACAGTCTCATAGCCTTGAGCCAAATAGCAGTCCAGGCCTAAGAGCCAGGCAGACTCACTTGTGATCTGACAAGGTCGAGCCCTGGAACATGGTGGTTTCAGGCCTGAGTTCTGGGGTCAAAATCTTTCATTCTTAAACAAATTACTTAATCTCTATGAGCCTCAGCTTCCTCATCTGTAAAATGGGACCATGGATTCCCATCTCGCAAGGTTGTTGAAATGAAAAGAGGCATGGAGAAATGTACCTGCCGTCAGTATTAGCTGCTACGGTCAGAGGAACCCAGTTCTGCCACACAGGAGCTATTTGTGAGCTTGGGCAGTTACTTAACCTCAGTGTCCTCCCCTGGAAATGGGGTTAATAGCAGTCTTTACATAACAGGATTAGTAAGAGTTAAGTGATATTGATGTTAAGTGATCAGCTCAGAATCATACTAAGTACCCCAAAATATTCACTGTGACAGGTTGAGTATCCCTTATCTGAAATGCTTGAGACCAGAAGTGGTTTGGTTTTGTTTTTGGAATATGTGCCTATCTAAAAGGAGGTATCTTAGGGATGGGAACCAAGCTTAAACACAGTTTCTTTATGTTTCATATGTGCCTTCCACACATAGACTGAAGGAAATTTGACTCAGGGCACCTGTGTCTTGACAGTGACCTGTCACAGGATGCCAGGTGTGGAATTTTCCACTTGCAGCATTACATTAGTCTTCCCAAAGCTTTGGAATTTGGTGCCTTTTGAGTTTTTTATCTGGAATGCTCCACCTGTGTCACGATTACAATATGGCCAACTCAGCCTCTGAGAGGCTCAACTTTTCCGTCTGTAAAATTGGAGCAATCATATCTGCCTCCTAAAGATGGGAGGAGTGGCCATGAGAGTGTGCCGAGAGGATGCGACCCGTCGTGGGTTCCTGGGGAAGAGAGCTCTTCCTGCTACAGTCACTCTCAGTGCTGGAGAACCCTTGCTGGCCCAGGGCCGTCCGTGGCCAGCCTCGCGCCTTTCATTTCTTGCCCAAGTTGAACCACATTCCCCACAGCATTGACATCTTTCCAGAGTGGATTCCGTTCCAGGTATCACCACGCAACCCCAGCCCTGCCGGTCCGCAGGCCCGCGTAATTGCTCTGCACACAGACATCGCTCCCAGGGCCCCAGTAGTGGCCTGGCCCTGGAGGCCGCTTTATTTGATTTCTGTAGGTCTACAAACAAACATCTGAAAGGAACTAAGCACGTTAGTCGTGGCAGGCTTGGTTGCGGTAATTAGCTTCTGCCTGGGCTGCAGTAGCAGCAGCTGGCTTGTGCTTCTACGGCCTGTGCAGCCAGAGATCGCGGGACCCCAGGCTCTGAGGGTGCTGTTGCTGGAAGCACCTGATGCTGGGCTTCAGCACAGGTGCTGACAAGGCCTCTTCCCAGGCCGGTGGTGGGGAGCACGGGGCCTTCTTGGTTTCAGGTTGTGGAGAGTTACCGACCAAGCTGTTTGGCCGGGCCTGGCTGTGGGCAAACAGAGCTAGGCTGATCACGAGGAACCGTGATGGGGGTGGCTCACACAGAGGCTGGGGAGCAATGATTACACCTCTGTCCCCGGTCCCCGGACTGAGGCTACTTCGTGTTCTGCCTGTTCTCTGGGTTCTGGAGCAAGGCACTGCCCTTCAGGGATGCCCCACTGTTAGCAGGGTGTGCATCTGGTGGCTCGCCTCCGCCTCCCTTTCTTCCCCCAGCTGGGCTACCTGCTGCAGCCTTCATCAGCTCACCTGTGAGTGGCCCAGTGCCCACTTGGGTCTTTCTCCCTGCGTAGGCCCAGGCTCTCTCCAGCTCAGAAACTCCGAAGCACCTGGGCCGCAGCTCAGCTCCCCTTTCTTTCTCTTTCCTGGACAGCTGTCACCCATTAGACTGAATTACAATCTCTGTGTATCATTGCCCTACAATCTGCCAAACCAGTGATGCATTTAACCATAGTGATAATGGCTACAGTACCTGGCCTTGGTACAGCTTTGTGATCTTTCAGAGCACATTATATTTATCTCATTTTCCCCCAGAACTGCCACATACGCATATTTATCATCTCTACCACGTTTGTCACCTTAGTATACAATCCCTGCCCACCCATCCTCCACGCCCAAGGGTAAGCAGTGTGGAAAGTCAACATAGCATGAACTTTGTACCCTTCCTTGCTGTTTAATAGCTCTGTGACATTTGGCACATTTCTTAGCCTTACTGTCCCTGTCTGTAGAATGGGTTAACGATGGCACTTCTTTCGTAGCATCTTCATGGACATGAGTCCCCACATGTAATCCTATTAAACGTCAGCATTAAGTGGAGAACTCAGAGTGTCCTGGGGATGTTAGAAGCGTAATAGCCCACACTTCATCCCAGCTCTTACTGCTTTCATTTCACAGGTGAGGAAACTGAGGCCTACTCAGAGCTACAAAACTACTGTGTGGAAAATCTGGATTCAAGTCCAGATCTTGTCTAGATAACCTGCTCTTTGCAGAACAGCCTCCTTGTTGGATACTAAACTCAGAGGAACGCAGTACAAAGAGCAAGAACTGGGAAACACAGAAACATGAGCCCAAGAGACGAGGGCATAGTTATTCTGAACAAGTCCCTGGGCAGATCCTATTTTTAATTTTAATGCAACTGCCACTTTTAATAAGAAAACAGCACCTATGTAAACTAGTCTGGAAGAACATGCTTTTATGTCGGTGGTTGCATGTAATCAAAAGTTTTGCCTTCGTTTGGTGCTAGTGCGAGGTATTTGCGTATTCAAAGTTTTGCTCAGATAAAGTGGAGGAGGGCCTTATATTTAAAGAAGAGCATTTTTTGAACAGCCCTTGTCTCCACTGTTGAGGAACAGGTTTTTGTTGTTGTTTTCATGCAAATTGTTGAACTCTTAGTATAGAATTGGTCTTCTGTATATAAAGTCAATTGAAAATGGACCTTAGTGGAGAATGGGACTGGGGTTGGGGGTGGGAGGAGAGGTAGAGGGTGAGCATGGTGGGAAGAATCACTATATTCCTAAAGTTGTACTTATGAAATGCATGAAGTTTTTATTCCTTAAATAAAAGGTTTCTCTGAGGAAAAAAATTTTAAAAAGGAGCATTTTGATGCTCCCATGGCAAGGTAAGTTTGATTTTGTGACTATGTTTTGCTTTAGTGCCCTCTGGTGGTAGATTTGGGAAACCATTAATTTCTTACAGAGGATAAGCCAAATTAAAGAAAAAAGATCCTGAATGTACTCAAGATCTTTCTAACATTTCTTACAAAAATATTTACCAGCTAATAGCTATTTTTTCACAAAAATATCTTTATAAAGGCCCAAAATTGCAAAAAAGATGTGACTTTTGCACAAACGTTGGCTAGCTTTAATGGTTCAGGGTGGAAAATATTTTTTAGCCAGTGGTTTCATGTTAGGTGAATTAATGTCAGAGAACATAAATATTGCCTAAAGATTTCCACTTGCTGCCTTTTCAGCAGTGACGTTTTAGAGAACGGTGGGTTAGGATAAACTTTTCATTTGTTTATATCTTTTTCTCTGTAAAATACACTTAAAAAAAAAAAAGACATCTAAGTGCAAGTTCGCTGGGATCTATCTCTAGTCATCATTTCACAGTCCTTGGGTGCAGCCTTCCTCGGCTGCCCAGGAAGCCAAGGGTGGAGCTCACCTGGCATGGTGAGAGTGTCTCGGAGAGTTACCTGAGCAGGTGCCGCGAGCCAGCCCTCGTGTCAGCATTCTGCAACCTGTTTACTTTTCATGACAAGCCGCCGGTCTATGATGTTAGCCACACTTTCTCCAAGAGAAGGATTCTAAAAACTTAAGTAACTTGTCACCCAGCTGTAAAGTGACACTTTCCACCTGACATCCCTGACCTGGGCGGTCGTGCCCACTTCCTGTGGATGCCTCCAAATGCTGGGTCACGTTCATGTTCAGCTCAAGTCTCAAACAGAAACTGTGAGCTTGGCTGTGTTATCTTCCCTCCCAGGAGAGTAGTGATGGAGGGAAGTGTTTGT
Source organism: Oryctolagus cuniculus (assembly GCF_051225735.1). Classification (NCBI taxonomy): domain Eukaryota; kingdom Metazoa; phylum Chordata; class Mammalia; order Lagomorpha; family Leporidae; genus Oryctolagus; species Oryctolagus cuniculus. The sequence continues at coordinate 62,341,823 of NC_142880.1, read as the reverse complement.
GTAAAGAGTCTCCCGCTGGCTGTGGCTGTGCCACCACTGCAGAGCCGCAGGAGCCGGAAAGCTCTGCTTTGCTCCTTAGCAGTAAGTTAAGGTTGAAAAAACCAGTAGCCGGTGCTCATGGCAGTGAGACTCAGGTGCAGCCATGCCCGGCAGCCTGGCACAGCCTCTGGTAACAACAGCCCTCCCCGTGGCACAGGCTGGATATCCCCATGGGGACTGCCTTTGAGCTATATGACCCAAACTAAACTTGCCCTTCACGGGTACTGCTCTGAGCCCCTGGCTCCATCACCCAGTTTCTCATTAAGTTAAGCAGTCTCTCAGATCTGGTACACACTTTGGTGTTTTCTTAATGAGTGACGTTGGCTCCCAATGGCAATTCTGGCTCCCAGAAAGTACTCTGGAAATAAGTACTTTGTAAAAAAAAAAAATGTACAAAGGCTATTTTTTTTCTCTCGGATATTGTTGGTACGAGGGTGAAATAAACTCCTTGGAGGGCAATTCTATAGTGTCTAGCCTGTAATTTTCATTTCTAGGTATTTATTCTTTATAGTTATTTGTTCACATGGTAAAAGCTATGTGCATGGGTGAGAGTGTTCATGGCAGCATTGTTTGTACAGCACCAGGATGGGAAAACCTACTGATATTCTTCAATAGGGCCCTGATGAAACAAAACATGGCAGCTTGATACCACAGTATGTTTATAATTTAGAATGGAGCAACTGTTGGAAAACCAGGAAATGGATGATGTGTTACTATTCCCACCTATGAAGCTGGAAATGGTGCTGGAATGCACTGCTCAATTTAAAACACAAAGTTGTAAGGCGATGTATATAGTAAAAAAAAATACACACTGTATATTCTTGGGGGAAAAGTTTACAATGAGATACCCCAGTTAGTAAAACCCCAGGCCAGTGGGATTGGGCAGGAGGATGAATGGGGATGATGGAGGGACTTATTTGTTTATTTTTTTAATGATTTATTCATTTATTTGAAAGTCAAAGTTACAGAGAGGGAGAGACAGACAGAGAGAAAGAGGTCTTCTTTCTGCTGGTTCACTCCCCAAGTGGTTGCAACAGCCAGGGCTGAGCCAGGCTGAAACTAGGAACCAGGAGCGCCATCCTGGTCTCCCACATGGGTCCTAAGTACTTGGGCCATCCTCTGCTACTTTCCCAGGCCATTAGCAGGGAACTGGATCAGAAGTGAAGCAACTGGGACATGAACCGGTGCCCAGATGGGATGTGGATCACAGGTGGCATCTTTACTCTCTATGCCATAATGCTGGTCCTGACTTTGTATTTTTACTTAGAAAATTCAGAATTACTTGCATTTTTCAGCATTGACCTCAGCTTTTAGTTATACTTCATCATGGAATTACTTATTTGAAAGGCAAAGTCAATGGGGAGGAGTTTGGGGAGGTTCCTCTCTCTTCTTGTTTTCCCCAAATGCTTTGTGACTGGGCTAGATTGAAGCCAGGAGCCAGAAGCTTCATCTGGGTCTCCCCTATGGGTGGCAGGGCCCAAGCAATTGGATCTTCAGCCACTGCCTCTCAGATGCATTATCAGGAAGCCAGGTCAGAGGCAGAGGTGGGACTCAATCCCGGGGACTCAGATGTGGGATGCAAGCATCCCAAGTGTTGGCCTGCTGTGCCATGATGCCCGCCTGGAATTTCTAAAAATAATAAACATGTATGAATTAAAAAAGAAAAATTAATGTTTTCTCTATATTAATGGCAGTAAAATATCTGATGAAGAATTGGGTCCAAGATGTAGATGATGTATAGAATTTCAGGCCCATTTTATCAACTGTTCCCAGAGCTCTCTGTTCCAGGCATGTGTCTCAGCTCTCCCTTGGTAACACTGCTGGAGCTTCAGTTGGATGGACCTGAGCACCAAGGTGTAGGCCGGCTGGATGCTGGAATGTTGGCAAGCACCCCTCTCTCTGCCATGCTCAATCCCTTCCCCCTGGTTTTCCCCCAGCTCCCCAGCAATATGCCCATGCGTAGAAATTCATAGTGCAGAAGGCATGTGGTGTGGCCCAGCCAAGGGCAGTCATGTTAGTAAGCATAGTGGACTCAAGTGCAGTTCAACAAATAAGAAAGCATCTGGAAGGTTTCCCAGGTCTCAGGCGGGCTCCCCATTCCCTAGAATCCTGGTGCCCGACGTAGACAGCTCCCTGTAGGTTCTGAGCAGGCTGGCAATGGGCGCAGGGAAACATGAGCAAGTGTGAACTGGAGGCTGATGGTACCGACTCGTGATGTTAGTACTCGGGGCCTGGGAGAGCAGGTCAGGAGCCAAAATCCAGATACAAGGAGCACAGTTCCCTCGTCTGGGCTATCCATAGGGTGGCGATGGGTCTCCAAAGCAACGCTGAAGTCTTCCAAAGATCTCCCTGCAGCTCAGCGCTGGCCAGGTCTGGGGCCCAGTGCTGGCCCTGAGTGGGCACGGAAGGCACGAGGGGTGCGGACTCTGCAGGAAAAGGGGGCATGCGGAGGTGGCAGCTGCAGGTGCCCTCAGGGCCGGGGAATTTGATCTCTTCTGGTTTTCAATCACTCCGGCTTCTTGAGAAACTGATTGAGTGTGGGTGTTGGAGTCGGGGTGGGGGGGGGTGGTGGTGGTACAGGAATAGCTTCATGGACAGCTGAAGCTGTCCCTTCACTATAGCAGGACCGACATTTTCTTTTCCTTTGAATTCCTGAGAATGATGGGAAAACAGAGACTGACAGCTTAGCAGCTGTTAGGAAAGCCACCACATCACTGGTCTGCCAAGAGATGACCGTATGAAATAATGCCCCTAACTTCTGGCCTTTATGGTTACTGATTCCTCTCTGTCATTTCCTATCATTCTTACATCTAGTCACGTTGATTTCAATGTGTCTCAGGGCCTTTGCACCAGCTCTTCTTGCAAAATGGACCATGATTCTTCAAGACAGCTACATGCCTCTCTCCCTTACTCCCTTCAAGTTTGCTCAGAAGTCACATTCTCAGAGTCCTAACCTTATCACCCAATTTTAAACTACTCTCCTAGAGGGTAGCTTAGTGGTTAAGACACCTGCATCCTACGTCAGAGTGCCTGGGTTCAGTTCTGGGCTCTGACTCCTGACCCCAGCTTCCTGTCAGTTCAGACCCTGGGAAACAGATTGTTTCTGGTTCTGGCCCCAGATCCAGCCCTGATGGTTGCAGGCATCTGGGGGAGTGAACCAGCAGATGGGAGTGCCAGCTCTATCTTGATCTGTTTGCCCCTCACAGAAACAAACATTTTAAAAAGTATTTTTCTTACTTTGCATTTTTCTCACACAGTGACCAACATCTCTTAACATACCACAACATTTTTCTGAACACTTTGTGTCAATTGCTCACTTCCTGTTGCACCCACCTTCCTGCATGCCTGAATGTAAACTCTGTGAGACTAGTACAGTTCTTTAGTCTGCTTTTATGCATTGACAACAGTGCCCAGAACAGTGCTTCTGAGGAGGAGTGCTCTGTATAAGTGTTTGTTGAATGAATGAATGAATGAATGGACTGAGCTTAAAGGGGTAAAGGACTCTGCATCCTTTGGTCATGGAACACTGCCCAGATCTGTAGAAGCTATTCTGAAGCATTCCAGAAAACGTCCTCTATCTTTTCTCATTATCCACAAATCTATGGATTTGGGTCCTTGTTGGCAAACATTGAATGAAACAGTTGGAAGTAGCCACACTCAGGTTCGGATGAACACCTTGCCCCTTCCCAGCTGTGTGACTTTGGGGGAAAGCATCTTCTTCCAGCCTGACCATGAGCTGTGTGTGGGAATGCAGGCAGTCGGAAATATCACTGCCATTTAAGTGGTAGCTTGTGCTATCATTGATGAAGATGACTGGGAGAATGCAGTGATGAATTTTAAAAAGGCAATTTCCCCTTTGTAGTCATTTAAGCTGCCTTAGGTGAAAACATTGAGGAAAGCATTAAAAATTTCTGGCTAACTTTAAAATATCAGGAGGCTTTGGTAGATTTCCAGATTTTTCCTTGAATGAGTTATTAAGTAAAAAGCCCAGGGAAGCAGAGGCTCCTGGAGCTGGGCACTGTCTTTGAGCCTCTGATCACCCTCCCACACAAAGGGAGGCACCTCATGCCTGAGACGCGGCGTGCAGAGCTGAGTAAAGTTCTTGTGGTTGGTATGTACTGGAATTTCTGCATCTGTGCCCCAACATCTGGAGCTAGGTTACCCGATGCAGATGGAAAACAGCAAAATGCAAATTCTGTGGGTTTAACGGAGAGAACCCAAAGTAGAAAGAGTCTGAGAAGCCAGGTGGCTGTGGCAGCTTGGTATCTAGAGCCCAAGGAGAGGTAGAGACAAGGAGATAGGAGGAGGGACCTGGACCAACCTACCCACCTCCCCACATGGAAGAGGCTCTGCTGGGCTCACGGAATCTCCCATTCTTCCCAACAGATGCCTGCTCTATTGCTTGACTGCCTCTCTACCCTGCTTCCTACCCCACCCCCAAATGCTTTATTCTGAGATCCTTTCTTTATTAAAACACCTGCACCTGATGCATTGACTTAGGACCTGATTCTTGGGGAACCCAACCTAACACAACTGGCTTCTCACAGCTTCAGTTGTCTACAGCTCAGCAAAGGATTCTGATTGGCTAGCTGAGGGTCACATGACTCAACTGGCCTTTGATTGACAGCTCTTGCTTCACTCCCTACTCCGTGCTATACACCCAGTGTGAGCTGTGGACTAGACAGCCAGGGAAGTTACAATGTGTCACGGGATAGGCGTAGTACCAGGCACTAAGGCTACTAGGGTGAGCGCTGTCCCTGCCCCTCAACATTGACAATCAAGGGAAGAGAGTAGTCAAAGAATTCCACATGTGGAGAGTGCTATGGAGGAAGAATGCAAGCCTCAGTGTGTGGGAGGCAGCCATGGGGCGGAAGTACTGGGCTCGCTGGCTGTTATGTAGAAGGTAGGCTGTAAAGAGGACAAGAGTGCAACCCACATGGGGGAGCTGCTGAGACATGACGTGGTGCTAGAGTGGGAGAGAAGTGAAAAAACTCAGGAGCCACCTGAGGACCTGACCCATTGCTTTTGTACTCAGACCTCATCCTCCCCAAGTTCCTGCCCCTGCCCTAGGTTTGAAACAAACAAGCAAACCTATAGTGCACTGCATCACTACACTAGGAAATTTCAGGGGGAGCAGAAAAACAAAACAAACAAACAAACAACAACCTGAGTGGTGCTGTTTAGTCTAAAGCTTTGTCCCGGTCTTCACTGGCTTCCCTCCCCTTCTCCCTTATTTTCAACACAGGCATCCATCTCCACACATCCACTTTATTTTATTTATTTATTTTTAAGATTTTTTTAAAAGATCTATTTTTATTTATTTGAAAGACAGAGTTACAGAGAGGTGGAGACAGAGAGAGAAGTCTTCCATCTGCTGGTTCACTCACAGATGTCCGCAACAGCCGGAGCTGCACTGATCCGAAGCCAGGAGCCAGGAGCTTCCTCCAGGTCTCCCACATGGGTGCAGGGGCCCAAGGACCTGGGCCATCCTCCACTGCTTTCCCAGGCCACAGCAGAGAGCTGGATCAGAAGAGGAGCAGCCAGGACTAGAACCGGCACCCATATGGGATGCTGGCATTTTAGGCCAGGGCTTTAACCTGCTATGCCATAGTGCTGGCCCTCACATGTCCACTTTAAATCCAAACATTTGGAGCTTTTTAAACAGAGAAGGGTTTCTTTCTTGGCTTTTGAAAACTATTGCCTAAAACACATGTCCACCAATGACATTTCCCATAATTCCATTATTTTGATTCCATTTGGGGGCAGAGGGAGAGGATCTCCGGGACGGTCTGATCGGGGACCGTGATCCCTGCTCCTGATGCTGCAGGGGATGGAGAGGAGCTGCTTCCCCGTGGGTTTTCCTGGCTCTGCCCATGTATTAGGAGGAAAGAAGAGCTCAAGGCCAGCTCTTTCACTGTCTCTCCTCAATGGAGTATGGCCCACACAATGATTTTGTAGAGGCACAGTCATTTGGGGTGGCTCAATCCTTACCCCAAAGTGTGCCAGATGCCCTTCATTTGTGCAGGCTGGTGGTGATGGGCGAGTCCCCTTTCTGTTGCTAACCAGGAGACCAGTCAGTGCCGCTCTGCACTTCCTCTGAGCAAGGGCGATGGGTTGCTCGGGGGCTGTCCAGCACATTGCACTGGCCTCATTTCCAAGCAGTGGGGGACACTAGAGCACAGGGGGAAGTCTCAGGTGACTCTAGCCTTGCGCCGCCTGCTCAGCTGAAGGAGGGGATGCGCGAGCCTCAGGAATCCAGTGGGCTGGTGGACATTGTTCCAATCTGCCAGATCACTCTTACGTGCAGCACCTCGTGAAGGCTGTCAACAGGTATTTATAAATGACAGTGCTTGGCGCACAAAGGGGTGTCCTTACTGTCTTGGGTACTTTTGTGTGTATGATTAAGGCCTCAGAATCCACCTGGCACTCAACCCCCATGGGCAGTTCTAATTTTCTCCTCCAGACACGCCTCTGTGCCCCAACACTCCATTCTTTTTTTTTTTTTTTTTTTTTGACAGGTAGAGTTATATACAGTGAAAGAGAGACACAGAGAGAAAGGTCTTCCTTCCATTGGTTCACTCCCCAAATGGCCGCTATGGCCAGAGCTACGCTGATCCAAAGCCAGGAGCCAGGTGCTTCCTCCTGGTCTCCCATGCGGGTGCAGGGTCCTAGGACTTGGGCCATCCTCCACTGCCCTCCCGAGCCACAGCAGAGAGCTGGACTGGAAGAGGAGCAATCAGGACTAGAACCCGGCACCCGTATGGGATACTGGCGCCGCAGGCGGAGGATTAACCAAGTGAGCCATGGTGCTGGCCTTCTCCATTCTTTTTGTTTCTACTGTTTGTTGTTATTAAAAAATAAATTATCTTCAGCTTCCCCTTAATTCCCATTCCATTTATATTGTTCTATTTTCCCTGAGTTATGGTGTTCCTCTTCCCTTCTTTTTTTATAAACTTTTATTTAATAAATATAAATTTCAAAAGTACAATTTTTGGATTATAGCAGTTTTTCCCCCAATAACCACCCTCCCACCCGCAAACCATCCCATCTCCCATTCCCTCTCCCATCCCATTCTTAAGATTCATTTTAAATTATCTTTATATACAGAAGATCAACTTAGTATATACTAAGATTTAAAGTACTGTCTGAGTAGTAGTTTTACCATTAATTCACATAGTACAACACATTAAGGACAGAGGTCATCCATGGGGAGTTAAGTGCACAGTGACTCCCGTTGTTGATTTAACAATTGACACTCTTATTTATGACATCAGTAAACACCCGAGGCTCTTGTCATGAGCCACCAAGGCTATGGCCTCTGCTCTTCTTTTAGAAGGGATTTTATTTATTTGAAAGGCACAGTGACAGAGCGAGAGCGAAAGTGTGAAGAAGACAGAGATCTTGCATACACTGGTTCACTCCAAAAAGGCTGAGCCAGGCCAAAGCCAAGAGCCAGGGATGCCATTTGCGTCTTGCACGTGGGTGGCAGGGACTTGAGTGTTTGAGCCATCATCTGCTGCTTGCCAGGCACATTGGTACAGAAGCTGAGTAGCCAGGATACAGATGGGCACTCTGATGTGGGGTGTGGCTGTCACCAGCAGCAGCTTGACCTGCTGTGCCGCAAATTCCAGCCCTTCCTTGTCCTTCTGTCCTCTCCCCTCCCTTTCATTTCCCCGGTTCTCTTGCCCCCTATTACAGCACAGGAATCAGCTTTGCCCTCCAAGTTGCTTGAGTAGCACCGTGTAGACAGTGGCACAGGCAGTTCCTGCTCTGGGAGGAAGGGGACAGTTTCCAAATTCTTCCCCTTAGAGGCTGAGGGAGCTAACTCTGATAATACTGCCAGTTAGAATAATCTTGGCTCAGGACCCGTGGGACTCACCAGTCATTATGCTGTACTGGAAAGTAAACCTGATCTGGCAGCCTCATTAGATTATAATCAGCTCAGATCTTTCCTTCTGGCTTCTCAGGGCATAGCTGTGTGTCTGGAGCAGCAGAGGGGAGGAAACCACCTCGCCTCCCCAGATTTCTGTATTTCTTCTAGGTTCATGGCTCCAATTAAATCTTTATCCTGTTAAGGTGGAGAATAACTCATTGTCCACTATGCCTATCACTTTAAGTGGGCATCTAATTTGTTTCAGAAGCTATGAGGGAGCCCCAGGGTCGCATCTATAATCTTGAGAGTACAGTTCCAGGGTATAGGCTGTATGGGCCAATAGATGCTGGGCTAAGATGTATAGTCCTTGTTTGGTAACCATAGCACTAACAGCTACCACCCATTGAGTGCTTAGTAGGTTCTGCATGCTCTGTATTAACTTGTTTAATCCTGGGGCCAGGGTTGTAGCATAGCAAGACAAGCTACTGCCTGTGACGCCAGCATCCCATATGGGCGGCAGTTGGAGTACCAACTGTTCCACTTCTGATCCAGCTCCCTGCTAATGTGCCTGGGAGAGCAGCAGAAGTTGGCCCAAGTGCTTGGGCCCTCAGACCCAAGTGGGAGACCTGGAAGAAGCTCCTGGCTACTGTCTTCGGCCTGGCCAAACCTTGGCCATTGTGGCCATTTGATGAATAAACCAGCAGATGGAAGATCTCTCTCTCTATCTCTCTCACTGCCTTTCAAATAAATACATAAATAAATAATCCTTTAAAAATAGTTTAACCCTCAGACCAACCATTTAGGCTTTAGGCTATGTACTCTACTATTCTTTTTTTTTTTTTTTTGACAGGCAGAGTGGACAGTGAGAGAGAGAGACAGAGAGAAAGGTCTTCCTTTGCCGTTGATTCACCCTCCAATGGCTGCCGCGGCCGGCAGGCTGCAGCCGGCGCACCGCGCTGATCCAATGGCAGGAGCCAGGTGCTTTTCCTGGTCTACCATGGGGTGCAGGGCCCAAGCACTTGGGCCATCCTCCACTGCACTCCTGGGCCACAGCAGAGAGCTGGCCTGGAAGAGGGACAACCGGGACAGAATCCGGCACCCCGACCGGGACTAGAACCTGGTGTGCCAGCGCTGCAAGGTGGAGGATTAGCCTAGTGAGCCGCGGCGCCGGCTGTACTCTACTATTCTAATTTAGCAGGAGGGACAATGTCTAAGTAGCCAAGTTAAAAAATGGTAGAATCAGGATTGCAGCCCAGGCAGACTGGCACTGGATTCTATATTCTTAATATTTCCCAATGCCATAGTCTATAGATTATGGGAGCTATAGAAGGCAGCTAAGTAAACATGATATGAAGACAGTGAAACTTAGGCAATGTCACTTGGAAACAGATAGCATGATGAATGGACAAGCAAGGAATCCAGTAACAGGATCTTTTGTAATAATCTTGGTACGGGAATTAGGTTGGAGGCAGTGACCACAGAGAGCCTGGAATGTGAGAGATGGTGTGAAGTATACATTTGAACTCACTTGGGACCCTGGAGTGTTCCCCTTGAGACAATGGGGGGAGGGACATGATTAGAAATCCAAGTGGCAGACAGTACTTGGAACCAGCAAGTGACCTTGATATGATAAAATTTCAAAGGTGTAGAGACAAAGTGTCCCCCAACTCCAGTCACTCTACCCCTAGAAGGGGGACTGCTGCGGGGGATTAGATACACTCAACAGGGTGACAAGGCCAGAGAATGTGAAGAGATTACAAAGAGACCCACCCTGCATCCCTTCCCACCTGAAGGGAAGTCTGGTCCAGGGTGACCCGCGGATCCCCCAGCTTCCTTAGAAGTGTGGAGGGCAGCTAAGGGGGAGGGTGTGCTCACATTTTCACGGATCCTCAGACTTCCTGCTTTGGAAGGAAGGAGGTCAGACGTCCTGTTGGGAAGGTGGTGGAGGCTGGGAGAAGCCAGCTGAGTCCCAGGTGCTGCACCTGCCTTTACTCAAGGGCTGGTGCTAAGGCAGCATCCCAGGGCAGGGCTAGGTGGTAGGACTGCAGCCTGTGTTCCCCACTATGTGTTTTCCCTTGAGCAGCACGTGTCCACCTCATCCACCTGCGTACTCAGAGCTGAGGTCATCAATCAGGTGGGATTTATGGATTCAGAGTCCACCTTTAACAACTGTGATAATGATGTTTCTTTTGCCTATCCAGACTTTACTGCCCTTAGCTGCCTATGTTTGCCCATTTTTATTTTATTTTATTTTATTTTTATTTATTTTTTGACAGGCAGAGTGCACAGTGAGAGACAGAGACATAGAGAAAGGTCTTCCTTTTTCTGTTGGTTCACCCCCCAATGGCCGCTGCAGCCAGTGCTGTGGATGGCGCACTGCGCTGATCCTAAGCAGGAGCCAGGTGCTTCTCCTGGTCTCCCATGGCGTGCAGGGCCCAAGCACTTGGGCCATCCTCCACTGCACTCCTTGGCCACAGCAGAGAGCTGGCCTGGAAGAGGAGCAACCGGGACAGAATCCGGTGCCCCAACCGGGACTAGAACCCGGAGTGCCGGCGCCGCAGGCAGAGGATTAGCCTAGTGAGACGCAGTACCGGCCTGGTTTGCTCGTTTTGATAAGATACAACTTGAAGTGTTTGGTAGAAGAGCTAAAAGTGCTGTGGAAAAAAGACATCTTTCTCCCACCCCAAATGGTTCAGTGTCTGATAAAAGGATGAAATCTGATGCTCTGATTGAGTGAAAACCAAGGGCCATGTGGATATCAATAGCTTGGAAGTGGAGGTGGAGGTATTGATATTTTTGAATAACGTATGTTCACACTTCATCATTTTAATTAACAAAGTTATTTTTCTTGTAATTTCAGCAGGAGGTATTCCAGGATAAGAGCATAAAACCTGGATTTATGTGAATAGAGTTTTTTTTTTTTAATTTCATCACTAAATCCAAATAGCATTTTCCTAGTATGAAACCAGATGGCAAAGAGTTTGTTTGTGGTCAAAGGCATTATGTCGGAGAGAACCTTTCATACTTAGGCAGATTTGAATAAATCCCAGAAGTGATTTAAGACATGATATGTCTCTTAGAACTTAAACCATGGCAGGTACTTTTATTAACAAAATTTATACACTCAAACACAGTGACTCAAAGGAGCCAATTTTCATTCTGGCAAGTTGTAATTCCCCCCTCCCCCCTTTTTGACCACTGACTGTATATGTGGAATTAGGGTTGTCTTGGAAAACTCACTCTGTGAGTCAGAGTTTGCATATTTCTCGTATCCTAGCTGAAGAATATCTTCTGATCCAATTTTCAAGACCTTACCGTGTTTGAAAGGAATGATTTTGGGAGAGATAACCAAACACTGGTATGCTGTTTTCTTTAATAGTCTATAAGTTACATATTTGACACCTCCAACGATGCCAGCTTTAGCTGAGGTATTATCCTTTAAAGGTTATTTGAAACCTTAAATTACTTTGCAAATGTAACAAGGTATTATAGGAGCTTCGATGAAAAGCCAAACTTATTCCCAGTGGGAATTAGACAATGAGGCTAACTCTTCCCTGCTTCCAGAATACAGACTGATAACCACGGTTTTGGAGCCAAAACAGGGATCCTTCAGGGAAATTGCTGGGGGCTATACACAGATGTGGACAATCACTGAAAGGCACGGTGATCACAGTGACTTACCAACATGGTCTACTTTGAGGTCGATGTCCCTCTTATAGCTCACCGGTTGACTTCTCTGACTGTAATTTCCTGAGTTTTTTACATCTCAGTTTCTTTCCGACTTCATTGATACATTGACTCAATTTCATGTGATGCTGGAGGATTAGAGGACACAGTTCCAGATCTGGGCTGAGAGCTCTGGATAAGGCAGAAGTGATGTGCACCAATGCAGTCTTGCTTAGCTGCTTACAGCCATGCAGGTCCACCTAGACCTGGGAGTCTAGGGGGTCTCTAATAGTCAATCATAGAATAAAAACAAGCACTCAAGACTCAGTATTTGGTGTAGCAGTTAAGATGCTGCTTGTAGGGGAGGCAGTGTTGAGGCACAGCAGATTAAGCCTCCACCTGTGACACTGGCATCCCATATGGGTGCCTGTTCAAGACCCTACTGTTCCATTTCCACTCTAGCTTCCTAGTAATGCGGCTGGGAAAGCAGCAGAAGATGGCCCAAGTGCTTGGGCCCCTGCACGCCCTTGATAGACCTGGAAGAAGCTCCTGGCTCCTGGCTTCGGATTAGCCCAGCCCAATCTGGCCATTGCAGCCATTTTAAGTGAACCAGCAGATAGAAGACTCTCTCTCTCAGTCTCTCCCTCTCTCTCAGTCTCTTTCTACCACCTCTCTTCTCTCTGTAACTCTGCCTTTCAAATAAGTAGAAAATAAATCTTTAAAAAAGGGATAAAAAAAAGATGCAGCTTGGGAAGCCCACATTCCATATCAGAGTGCCTGGAGTCCAGCTCTGCTTCCAATCCTGCTCTGCTAATGTGCACCCAAGGATGCAGCTGGTGACAGTTCAAGTGCTTAGGGGTCCTTGCCACTCACAGATAACACCCAGATTAAGCTCTTGGCCCCTGACTTCAGCCCTAGTTGTTATGGGCATTTGGGGGAGAGTGAAGCAGCAGATGGAATATCTTTCCTCCCCCCTTCGTTTCAAATAAAATGAAAATAAATAATGTTTTCAAAATCCTAAAAAAACATAAAACACAAAACAAATCTGATCTTGCAATGTGGGATGGAGTCCAGGAGTCTATGTTCTCAACAGTCATTCCAGGGAGCTCCCAGGCAGCTGGTCAGAGGGCCACAGCATGAGGAACCCTGCATAGAGGGGCCTAACTACATGACATGTTAATGCTCAAGAAAATTGATTAGCTAGTAGTGTCCCCACTTCTATTGAGTAGAAATAATGTAGTTTTGTCTTGGTAAATACAAATGAAGGAGTGACGGTGGCCCATCTTCTCCAGCAGGCTTGAATGCTTCAGATTGCTTCTTCAGCACACTTGGGATATACAAGGTAAGGATAAATATTCTCAGAGATGTGGTCTGGTCACAAGGACCAAGGAAAGTAGTGTGAGAATGTAGACGCAGGCTTTCAATACTCTGCTCTTGAATCACTTTGTCTGCATTGACTTGGGAGTCAATAAGAAACAACTAAGCCAGTGAATTAGCTGATAAAGCACAAATCAGAGAAAGCACAGAGGATGATGACATACAGCAATGGGGATATCCTTAATCCTGTAGGAACAAGATAAAGAGTGACAACGCAGAGGAGCGAGTTACAATGTTCCACAGGCTTTGCTAGCACAATGGGAATCTCAGTCCCAAGACACTGTTGTGTGGCTTTCGTAAATATGTTTAGATCCTTATGATTTTAGGGAGCTCACAAGTAAAAGATACAAGTGGACCATAGGTAGGCAGCACAGAAATGTGTTGTGTGCTCTACAATGCTTCCCTTTGGCAGGCAGTTGGAGGAAAAGAGTCATGGATCTTCAGGCTTCCAGGTCATTTGGCATATGCTTTTTGTGCACTTACTGTGTATTCAGTAGGGCCACAGAGACCTGACCCACGTTCTCTGTTGACTGCCAGCCAGACAGCCGCCTTGAATTTCTCAGAGCTAAAGCTGCCTTTCAATTTCTGGTTGTAGCAGACAGATGTAAGCAGCTTGCCTGCTTGCTTTCTTAAAGACTTATTTTAAAGGCAGAGTTACAATGAGAAAAGGAGGGAGAGAGAGAGTGAGGTCTTCTACCCACTGGTTCATTCCTCTAATGGCTGCAATGACCAGGGCTGGGCCAGGCCGAAGCCAGGAGACAGGAGCTTGTTCCATGTCTCCCATGTGGGTGCAGGGGCCCAAGCACTTGGGCCATCCTCTGCTGCTTTCCCAGGCACACTAGCAGGGAGCTAGATTAAAAAATGGAGCAGCTGGGATTTGAACTGGTGCCAGTATGGGATGCTGACACTGCAGGCCATGGCTTTCATCTGCTGTGTCACAGCACTGGCCCCATAAGTGGCTTTCTGATGTTTTGGACTTTTATTCCTTTTTATGTGGCTAACTCAATAGTCAACCTGGAGAGTTGCAAGCACCAACTGATTGCTGCAGATCACTGATTTCTAGTTCAAAACCTGAAAAAAAAATTCATGAAGACACTGGTGTGGTTGAGAGAGGCCTCAGTCCCCATGAGTTAAACAGTGCTGGAGAGACCATCAGGTGCTGTGCAAGATACAGGCCTTGGGGTTCCTACACCTGACTTCAGGTTCGGCTACTTGTTTCTCTGAGTCCCAGTTTTCTCCTCTGTAAAACAGATACTTCTGCTTATCTCATCAGGTTTATGTAACAATTATGAAGACACACAAACATATGAGTCTAGCACAGGGCAGGCCCATCGCAGGGACTGAGGTAATATAAAATGCTCCCTTCTGCTCTATTCTTATATTCCAGGCCTTCAGGAAATATAAATCTCATGTGTGGAAAACTTCCAGATCAAGCAGCTAGTACATTTTGGTTTGCACTTTCCTAGGAGGGCAAACTATCTGGAGAGAAATCCTCTGTCAGAGTTTACTGCAGGGGCCAGCGCTATGGCGCAGTAGGTTAAAGTCCTGGCCTAAAGCGCCGGCATCCCATATGGGCGCCAGTTCTAGTCCCAGCTGTTCCTCTTCTGATCCAGCTCTCTGCTATGGCCTAGGATAGCAGGAGAAGATGGTCCAAGTCCTTGGGCCCCTGTACCCATGTGGGAGACTGGGAAGAAGCTCCGGGCTCCTGGATTTGGATCAGCGCAGCTCTGGCTGTTGCAGCCATCTAGGGAGTGAATCAGCAGATGGAAGACCTCTCTCTCTGTCTCCACCTCTCTCTGTAACTCTGTCTTTCAAATAAGTAAAATAAATCTTAAAAATAATAGTTTACTGCAAACTGTACATAAGATATTTTAATCCTATAAAGCAGACATCACCATCTGTCTTGGGGCTTGTTGTAGCCCCTGAGTTCTTTCTGTAAAGCAAAGCCTGAGACTGGGTTGTGTGCAAGTCGCTTATCTTGGGAAGTGATCTCAGGGAGCCAGGAAAGAGAAAACAGGGAAAAGTAGAGGCCAACACCTGCCAAATTGTGCTAAACACATTTGCTCACAGTTGTGGGAAGCTGGAGCATGATCCTCCTGGAACCCTCTGAGATCCATGAAGGAGGCATCTCATGAGGTGGGCATTTGGCACAGGTTTAAGACACCACCAGAGACCCCCTCATCCCATATCCGAGTGCCTGAGTTTGAGTCTCATCTCTACTTCCAATCCCAGCATCCTGCAGTGTGCGCCCTAGGAGGCCGCAGGTGATGGCTCATGTACATGGATCCCTGCCACCTGCATGGGAGACCCAGGAGTTCCAGGCTCTTGGCTTTGGCCTGCCCCAGCCCTGGCTGATGCAGGAATTTGGGGAGTGAACTGGAGGATGAAATATATCTTTTTGTCTCTCAAACAAAAATACAAATAAAATTTTTTAAAAGATTTATTTATTTATTTGAAAGGCAGAGTTACAGAAAGGTAGAAGGAGAGAGAGAAAGAGAGAGAGGTCTTCCATGTGCTAGTTTACTCCCCAAATGGTCAAAACAGCCAGAGATGTGCTGATCTGAAGCGAGGAGCTTCCTCCAGGTCTCCCTCGTGGGTGCAGGGACCCACGTGGTTTAACCCACTGAGCCACAATGCTGGCCCCCAAATAAAAATTTTTAAAAGAACACATTTCATAATTGTCCATGCAGGGAACCCACTGGGGACAGACGTTCACAAGCTGTCCTCCTGACTAGTCAAGGATCAACCCCAGGTGTTAAGTCCCTCACACTACCAAGATTGCACAAGTTCTGGGTGATTCCTGTAGATATTGCCAGCCAGATGTCTAAGAAGCCACAGATAAGCATGCAGCAGACAAGAGGTACGCTCAGGGAAGCCAGAATAAAAGGTTGGGTCCGGAGAATGTGAAGCTGGATGCAGCCAAGTCCAATACAGAGCTCCACTGGCCAAAAAATGAACAAGTCTGCTTCTGCCTTCAAACCTTTTACAGTGACAGCCCCTGGAATAGTCTTCAATGGCCTCCAGGTGGCCCTGGGAGCTTCCCCGTTCTCTTGGGTTCTGACCTTTTATTGCATGCATGGTCTCAGTAATTTGGCACTCGATGACAGACCCTCTTCCTTGTCCTTTAATGTCTGTGTGTTTTCATCGCATTGCCCTTCCCCACGAGAAACACCAACCTCCTCAGGTCGTTTGGGATTGAGTCTTCTAATTCCTTTTCATCTGATCAGCACCTAACTGCGCTCAGCAGAAATCTGTTGACTGGAGCTCATTTAGTAGATGATAAATCGTTTCTCAGCACAATTATCTTTTCAGGGGCCTGCAGAGTCTCCCTGCTCCCTAACTGTATTGAGACCCTCACCAATTAATGGGGCTCGGAAAGCAGCACTTTTAATGAGGGGCAGGGGTCTGGGAGCTCAGGATGTTGTAACGTTTTCATCAGCAATTCCTTCTGCTCCCTTTGTGTTTGGTTTCATTCTGATTCCTTCACAGCCAGTAGCACTCAGACTACAGCCTTTTATTGACATGTTCTGTGTGTGATGAAACACACATGTGCTGGTCCTTTCTCTGCCTAATGTTTTCCTGCTCCGCCATAGTCCTTGCCAGCTAGGGATGCCGTCAAGGTGTGAGCAGTATCTAGGAGCTGTGGTGGATTAGCAGGGAACTAGCACTTGTTGGATTCTTTGGAATGGAAGGGCTCCAAGTTACCTTCAGTGTTTCTTGTTGTGACCCTGGAGCCACTTATGTGCAAATACCCACGGCTGCCGGACGCAGTTGCACAGCCTGTGTAATGGACAGTTCTCAAGAGAGATCGCACCGTGGTCCATACCAACCCAGCCCCTGGACGAGGGCAGTGCATAGCCTGTGCGGCCACACACAGGTTCTAACGAATCAGAGTCTCTATGGAAGGGGGCCCAGGAACCTGCATTTTAATTTCACAGATTCCTATTAACACTAAAGCTTGAAAATCACTGCTTGGGAGATGGGCTTTAAGAGGAAGATACACCAGAAGGAAAGAAATATGGGAAAAACGATCTTAGAATTTATACCATTCTTGGATCCTCTGCTTCCCAGGCTTAAATGTACAGCTGGCTTCCAGGAAAACTCAGTGAATCATTGTTATTCAGAGTATGATGATCCTGTTAGTGACCTGGTCATCTTCCCCCCTCCTCTCAAGTAGGCATCTCTCATTTTCTTTTCTGGATGCTTTTACATTCAGTTTTTTCAGGAAATACTGATCAGGCGGGGTCGTCACCACTCCGATATATAGGGCGATCCAATTGGATAGCATTTCAAGTAAAGTTATTTGCTTGGTAACTTGCTTATGTTCGGTTTACATAGTCATGGCTGCTTTTGGCTTGGGCACTCTTGTTTGGCACTAGGATCATCACCTATGGTGAGTGAATGAAGAAAAGACCACTTTCCTCCTAAGGGAGCTGTGGGCATGGCCAGTCCCTAGTGCTTTAATGCTTATTAGGACAGGAAGGGAATCATGTCACATAAGAGCTACTAGGTATGGGATATCACCTGTACCAGACATGTTTCCTAAGCATTTCATTAGCATTCATAGTTTTGATCCTCAAAAACAAACATGGGTGATAGGCATTTTATTGGCCTCATTCTATAGGTTGAAAAATTGAGATGTAGAACTTTCCCAACAGTTTGTGCTGGGGATAGAACAGTATTAAGAAGGAGAATGTGGCTGGTGCCACGGCTTGCTTGGCTAATCCTACACCTGCGGTGCCAGTACCCTGGGTTCTAGTCCCGGTTGGGGTGTCAGATTCTGTCCCGGTTGCTCCTCTTCCAGGCCAGCTCTCTGCTGCGGTCTGGGAGTGCAGTGGAGGATGGCCCAGGTCCTTGGGCCCTGCACCCGCATGGGAGACCAGGAGGAAGCACCTGGCTCCTGGCTTCGGATCGGCACAGCGCGCCGGCAGTAGCAGCCATTTGGGGGGTGAACCAATGGCAAAAAGGAAGACCTTTCTCTCTGTCTCTGTCTCTCTCTCTCACATTCTAACTCTGCTTGTCAAAAAAAAAAAAAAAAAAAAGAGGAGAATGCAAGGCACAAGTGAAGTCAGATAGACAAGAATGTGTGTAAATGTTCACTGGTGCATGTTAGGGGAGGGAGTTGGAAGATAATGATTGCCTCCACAAAGCAGCAAGAGAGAGCTGGGCCTGCCTGGAGCACCAGCCAGGATTCCAGCAAGGGGTCCTAGGAGATTTCTTTCCCTCCCTTCCTGACTTCTTAAAAAGAAGTAGAAAGAGCTTCTGATTTTTGATTGTTCCCTCTAAAAAGAGTACCATATATTAAACATCTCCCTCCAAAGCCATGAACCTCCATCCTAGCCAATAGCCTCTAAGACTTGGCTGTACTTGATAGACAAGACTTGAGAATTTAGATTAGACAGGAAAGGTTGCATTTGAGAGTGTTTAAGGAAAGAAGATGGAGGGGTTATGAGTACGTTGTCAAAGAGCATGAAGTTTGCGGTAGCAATGTAGGAATGGAAGACTGCCCTGAAGATATGACTCCTTGGGGGTCCAAGCTCAGAGCAGCTGCTAAGCCTGTAATCCAGCCTCCACTAAAGGTGGAGGCAATTATTCCAGTCATCTAGGGGGAGAGGGAGCTATTGAATTACTAGAATGATTAGCTCTACTTTCTTTGTTGTTTGTAGAGAACAATCTGGTCTGCTTGTGTCAATGTGTGCCACATTGCTGGGCTAGAGCTGCCTCCTAAATCCTTGACTTCTTCAGTAAAACACAATAGTCAGTGTTTTTCCTGGCCACATGGAGGCCTTGGCAAGATCTCTTTGGTACTTCTGAAACCGAAGCTTTTCACCACTTTTCTCTTTCAATCAATGGCTTAGGGAGCAACATGGGAAATTTCTTTTGAGGAGAAAATGGCTACTTAGTGTCTCATGTCATTCCCAAGTCACAGTAGATTCCTGCAGATTGGGAGTGGTTTCGAATCATTCTGACTGAGGGTAGGGGGCTGAACAGGATGACCTTTGAGCTCCCAAAATGTGAGGAAGCAGGTGGACTGTCTAAGGGGTGGGTCCTACCCCATGTTTGTAACTCCGTGTGGATTGGATATGTGTACACCCCAGATCAGCCTTGATGCCAAGAAGGGCCTTTGAAAGAAGGGGTAGGGGTTCTGTGGTCAGCTGTTCCTCTGAGAAACACTCACAAAGATGTTTTCTGTTTCAGGCAGAACCATGTCTCCAGAGACCACAGGGGTTTCAAGACAACTGAATGCAAGATAGGAAAGCAGATATCTTGGAGAAGTTAGACTGTGCATCCCCTCTGGGACTTGTCTGTACAGCACATTATTGACTTCAAGGCAAGAGGCCACGAAAGTGTCTTTCCTTAAGACAGTAAACTCTCTGTTTTCTTTCTAAAGTGATGGAAAAAAGGGCTGTTTTTGTTCCCTATATCAGTTTCCAGAAATGAGTGTATTGTACAATGTGCTTCAAACTACAATGCTACAGAATATGATGTACTATTACTTAGATGATTCAGAAGCTCCTCTGGGATCTTGTTAATATAAATAGTAAGTATTTTGTGCTGCAGCTGGTGGAAGAGTTGTTTCTCAGTGACTTCTAGTGGAGAGTCAGAAAAAATAAAAGTCTTTCCCTGTTGCAATATATTTTAGACCAGCCAATGAAGCAAGTGGACTTACCTATAACTGTCAAGGGATGGTAGCAGATGTCGGGAGAATAAAGAAATGTAAGTTGTGGACTCATTGGTTGCAAATAGTTACATCTACGCAAGTTCTTTGTCAGAACTTAAGACTAGAACTAGAAGTATTTGGGGCCCACAATGTCCTCTCCACCTGCCTTCCCCTACGCTGCAGAGATCGGTGAAGCGAATACCACATGTCCCAGACCGCCTGCACTCCGGGTTCTGGAAATGATTTAAATCTAGACATTACACTACACTTGGGCAAAGCTGGGAAGGGGAAAATGAGGTAGATGTCATACTTTTGCTGTTTCTGCTTTGTTTTGTAATTGGTCATGGAGACACCTGTGTTTTCTGTGGTGACATTAGAAGTTTGTGGGTGTCAAGGGATGATCACAGGGATCTCGTTCTGCAGGTGAGGATTAAAAGATATCTGGCTGGGTACAGAGCCAGCTTCCTGTCCCTGTGAGCTTTCCTCACTGTGGTGGCTTCCTGACTTTGACAGCTGTGCCGTAGTTTAGGAGGTGGCTGGTGGTTAATCTTGGGTGATCCAGCAGTTCTTTTGTTAACTCAGCTCTGCTCTGTGGCTTTGGGAGCTGTTTCTGAAATCCCAACCTTAGTCTGTTTTCTTGGCTCTTCCATGATTCTGTGATCTTTTTTAATGCCTTATAATATTCCCTTCACACTTACACTGGCTAGAATGGCTTATATTCTCTGCAATTGAATCCTGACTATGTCTGGTGTTGGTGCCAGGAGAGTTATAGGCAATGGACTCTAAATTTTTTTTTTTTTTGAAATCTGGATTTGTTTTTTTCTGACTTGATTGGTTTTTGAAAGGAGAAATGATTAAGTCAAAATTGGATGACATGCAGTGGCAGAATAATTACTTAAGACATCATCCACTGGTCACTCGGAATGAAGTGTCTAGGGAAGACAAGGCTTAGGTGGACTGAATGCCTGCTGATCATTATGGTGAGAGTGAAGAATACAAGGAAAGTGGAGTCAGGTGGCTGTTTTATGTACAGTGGAGAAGTTTAAGAAAGAAAATGATGTGCTAAGGATGTCCATTTTATTGGTCTTAGGAATGATCAGAGAACCAAGGACCTTTTATGATGTTTTAGAGGGATCATTGATTTCACATAGCTCAAGAAAGCTGTAAATGAATTCTATACAAATGCAATTTGATCCTGTGGGTTGATTATTATCTGGGCCGGCGCCGGCGGCTCACTAGGCTAATCCTCCGCCTAGTGGTGCCGGCACACCGGGTTCTAGTCCTGGTTGGGGTGCCGGATTCTGTCCCGGTTGCCCCTCTTCCAGGCCAGCTCTCTGCTGTGGCCAGGGAGTGCAGTGGAGGATGGCGCAGGTGCTTGGGCCCTGCACCCCATGGGAGACCAGGAAAAGCACCTGGCTCCTGGCTCCTGCCATCGGATCAGCGCCGTGCGCCGGCCGCAGTGCGCCGGCCACGGTGGCCATTGGAGGGTGAACCAACGGCAAAAGGAAGACCTTTCTTTCTGTCTCTCTCTCTCACTGTCCACTCTGCCTGTCAAAAAAATAAAAAAAAGAAAGAAAGAAAATATTATCTGAACTCATAGCACCAGTAAGTCTGTTATGTGAAAGTTTAGGAGTTGACTGGGAAAGAGTGGAACTTCAAAACTGAAATGGGGTCATTTGGGTAGCTTCAACTGAACCTGAGTATTCAGATTCCTCAAACTCCATTGAACATCCCTTGCCAGTAGAAGTACCTTCTACTCCCCTCTTTGATGAGGCTGGTCCAGCATTACCTGGAGACTCCACCATTCATTATTCTAGACTTACAAATAGAGTCAAGCCTGAGTACACTTCAGAAGCACAAGTACAATGTTTATCTTACAAGGCAAAGGTTTATATAACAAAAGAACAGTAAGACGTTTCAAATGTATATCAGCAAAAACCTGGGGAGTAGATGTCGGAATGGATTACAAGAATCTAGGTTACATAAGAAGAATCAATATTTTAAATCTGTCTTGATTTGGTGATATGGGTATATTTTCAAAAGATTCTGGATTTATTATTTGAGTAGGCGCAACTGGGAATTATTATAACTCTGACATATTTGGAAGAAAATTGAGGTGTCAGAAATCTATAGGATAATATATGGTGAGGAAATCAAAGTTAAGAGAAAGGATTATTGAAATATGAATTTCACATATGACCCAGTCACTACCAAGGACACTGTGTTCCCCAAATAATTGAAAACACAATTGTGAGAAACATACTTAAAACGAATTGCAGCTGAATCCTCTGTAGGTTGGGGTAAAGGCAGGGGATGCTGTTGAAATGGTCATGTTGAGAACATGAGTCTGTTGAGATGCTGGAGTAGCAAAGGACCAATAACAATACCAATGCCAGAAGCAAGGCAGAAGCAGGACCAGAGGGTCACTGCATCTTCACTGGTGGATAATTTGAGTTTCTAGGAATGAGTAGATGACAAGTCTACCACGATATCTGTCTATCTATCACTATGTCTGATTCTATAAATCAACTATTCAATCATATATAATTCCGGAAAATATAGGCGTAATTTTAATTGTAATGGTGGAAAATCATAGACCTTCATCCAACTTCCAGACCTATGGAGTTTATTAACCTGGGCCACTGAATGAAGAGGAAGCCTGGACTCTGATATTCTACCAAGAATGCAGTGTAAATTTTCCTCTTAACCTTCCTCAAAGAAACTTGCAGCTCTTTAATAACTCAATTCTACGCTGGAAAAAAAATCAAGACTTTTGAGGGTTTACTGGATTCTAACTTTCATAACATTAATCCCCTAAGACCCAGAAAACACTGTGGTTCTCTAGAAGTGAGAAATGGAATTTGGGCCTCAGTGGTCCCAGTGCGTTTCTGAAGTCATGTTGTGATTATTTCCTGAACTCTTGAATGTATTGTTGGAGTAGATGTTTCAGCATTTGGAGAATTGCCACAATGCATTTGTGGAATAACGACTGTTAACTATGAAGACACAAGGGGAAGCTGGAATTACCTCTCCCTATCAAATAGTAGACAACAAAATAGTATAACCTTGAGGAGCCCACAGAGATTCCTGCCATTGTAGGAGGTTTAAAAAGGTGCAGGAATGGTGACTTCTCGCATAATCTAATTAACTCACCTCTTTGGTCTATACAGGAAAACTATGAGTCTTGGAGATTGACAGTATATTACTGTAATGGTAATCAGACAAGGACTGCAATTGTATTCGTTGTTCTACCCATCAAATTAACATAGCTTCTGACACCTGATATGAAGCTACGAAATGACAAGTACTTCCTTTCCTACCTGCCACACTCTGCCCCTTGTTCTAGTTAGTACAGAACAGCAGAATTTGGTATCATTTACCACATGGAGGTAGTGGTATCTCATCTGGGCTATGTGAGCTTCAGATTCCCAGTGGTAGTTTTGTTGCTGGGATATTGATCATCACAGCACGCTGTAGAACACCCGACTAGTCTACCATATTAATGCCATTTTTCTATTTGGCCTGATGAAAGAAATAGCATGTGTTCTTGGTAAGAAGCATACACGACAGAGGAGATTTTAAAAACTATAAAAATGTAAGTATCAGTCACCTTAGTAAAGTTTATGGAAGGTCAATGCTTTGGAGCCTTTAGAGGTGGTCCTTGCAAAGTGAAGTAGTTGCTGTACATCCTACTAAGGAAGAGCACAAGCGTGGCGGGTCTCTCTTGGCTTTTGGAGAGTGTATACCACGTTTGGATGTACTGCTCAGACCCATTGACTGAGTGGCCTGTAAGGCTGCTAGGTTTGAGTAGGGCACAGAGTATGGCAAGGTCTTTTTTTTTCTTTCTTTTTTGACAGGCAGAGTGGACAGTGAGAGAGAGAGACAGAGAGAAAGGTCTTCCTTTTGCCTTTGGTTCACCCTCCAACGGCCACCGTGGCCGGCGCGCTGCAGCCGGCGCACCGCACTGATCCGATGGCAAGAGCCAGGTGCTTCTCCTGGTCTCCCATGGGGTACAGGGCCCAAGCACTTGGGCCATCCTCCACTGCACTCCCGGGCCACAGCAGAGAGCTGGCCTGGAAGAGGGGCAACTGGGACAGAATCCGGCGCCCTGACCGGGACTAGAACCCGGTGTGCCAGCACCGCAGGCGGAAGATTAGCCTATTGAGCCGCGGCGCCGACCAGGCAAGATCTTTCAGATGGTCCAAGCTGCGGAGCCAGTGGCACTGCCATTTGGTTCTAACAACTCAGCTGATCCAATGTTGGCTGAAGTGTGGATATCAGATGAGGTTGGAACCTGTAGCAAGTCTCTACAGGGGAATTCCAGTGAGGTTGCATAGGATCGGGAAGCAAAGTCATGCCTTATTTGTGAGTTGATTATCCTTCCCTTAAGAAATAGGCCTGGCTTGCATCTCATGAGCTGTCCCTCATGAATTGGGTGTTATCTGATTACTCATGGTACAAGAATGGATCTTCATCTTTGTTCCTCAACACTTCATGGTTAAGTGGTTTAAAAGCATAGTGCATTGCATGAGCAGAGGGCTAACCCTCCCAAGGCATAACCTACTGCTACATCACCCTCTCAGTCAATACTTGTATGTTCTTGGGAAGGATGCAATGAACAGGTTACCTGGGAAAGAAAAAAATCAATCCTGATTTTTGGATGCATCTCCATGATATGCTTGCGTCAGATGGAAGTCAACAGACATAGCAACATCGTCCCACTCAGCACTGACCTTGAAGTGCAATGGAGGAAAGAAAACATCTCTACAGGCAGAGCTTGTCAATGTGGCCTGAAAATAAAGATGTTCAGAGGTCCAGGTCAATGCAGATTTATTGGTAAAGGATAATGAGCACTGGATTAGCCCAATGCTCAGGACTGAAAGAAAAAATACAAGAAGGACAGGGAAAGAGGTAAGTGAGTGAAACTTGCAGGGTGGGCCAAGAATACGAATATATGTGTAACCCGTATGTTTGTTCACAATAGGAATATAGTGAGGAGAAGTGGCTAAAAAATAAATTGGACATATAAATTTGACCTGTTTTGTGAATGTCTGTAAATATTTCTATCCCATCTGAAAGACTGTTTCTTCACAATTAGATCCAGGATTATTGGCAGGAATACCACCTAATCAAGGCTATGTATTTCTCTCTCTTTTTTTTTTTTTAATTTGACAGATAGAGTTAGACAGTGAGGGAGAGAGACAGAGATAAAGATCTTCCTTCCCTTGGTTCACCCCCCAAATGGCTGCTAAGGCCGGAGCTACACTGTTCCAAAGCCAGGAGCCAGGTGCTTCTCCTGGTCTCCCATGGGGTGCAGGGCCCAAGCACTTGGGCCATCCTCCACTGCCCTCCCGGGCCACTGCAGAGAGCTGGCCTGGAAGAGGGGCAACAGGGACAGAATCCGGCGCCCCAACCAGGACTAGAACCCGGGGTGCCGGCGCCGCAGGCGGAGGATTAGCCTAGTGAGCCATGGTGCTGGCCTTCCCTCCCACTTTTACAAGCGGTCTATAGCAGATGGTCCTTTTTATGCTGGAGAGTCTCATGGAGGGGTTGTGACTACACTAGAAAGGAATGAGGTTATCCAGAGACAGACACGGAGATGTAGGGGACTTTGGGTGTTTCCTTTTGAGGAGAGATGAGTGCGTTTTTCTTTTTCTGGTGTGAAAGACAGTTATATTATTATTGGTTGGAGGTATAAATACAGGCCACACTAGCAAGAAGCTGAAAGGGAAGTGGAGCAGCTGCCGGGACTCAAAGCCATGGTCTGATATGGGATTCAAGCGGTGGCTTAACCCACGGTGCCACAAAGCCAGCCCCTGCGGGCTGAGGGAGGAGACACTCTTTGTCTTCCTCCCCATCTCTTACTGTGCATTCCTCCTCACTTCTTCTCCTGCCTTTGCCTAACAGCAGATGAAGTTTCCATGTGGGCCCACTGTGGCACTAACACCAGCCTAGTGAGTGTGACTGATCCAGCTTTCTCTTGCCAGGCTCTGTGTGGAGCACTCTGGGTTGGTTACCTCATTCACTCCTCCCGGCAGCCCACCAGGAGGAGATGCATGCGTGGGTGATGAGCCAGGTCTGATAAGGTGTTTAATTGCTCCATTGTGTCCTTTGCTAGCACTCCAAATAATAAACTTATTGGTCAGGTATTTTCAATTTTTTAAAATAGTTGACTTCAAATATGCTGGCCAATATGATGCTGGCTGCCAAAAAGAACCAGCGAGCAGACTATAGGGAATTGAAGCTATGCTTTATTAGCATCATTTTTTTTTTTATCTTTTCCCTATGCAGTAATTACTGGTGGCAAATGGAAGTCCTGGAAGCTGTTGTTTCGTATTGAAATTTAACTGCTGCCTTCCCCACAGCAAAACAGAAACTGGTGAGATGGAGCCAGGATGAGTAAGAGTGTAAGAGGTAGGAAGAAGCTAAGTTTAAAGTTCAGCTTCTTTTGATAGGTTCAGTATTTTATTTTATTTTATTATTTTATGGAACAGAGAGAGAGCAGCATATTGACCACGTGCTACTTCCTCTTAGGCACTCAGTCCATACTTAAAAAAAATTTCATTTATTTAGTTGAGAGGTAGAGTTACAGACAGAGAAAGGGAGATACAGAGAGAAAGGATTTCCATCTGCTGGTTCACTCCCCAAATGGCCACAACGGCCAGAGCTGGGCCAATCTGAAGCCAGGAGCCAGGAGCCAGGAGCTTCCTCTGGGTCTCCCAGATGGGTGCAGAGGCTGAAGCACTTGGGTCATCTCCTGCTTTCCCAGGCCATTAGCAGAGAGCTGAATAGAAAGAGGAGCAGCCAGGACTTGAACCAGCATCTATATGGGATGCTGATTGCATGGGGAGACTTAGCCCACTATACCATAGCACCGGCCCTCTGTTGGGGTTAGTATTAATCATTGTTCTCAATGATTAATAATTCTACAAGAAAGAGAAAGCACCAAGGCTCTGTGTTGTATATGCAGTCCCCCAGGCAATCCCTCCAGGCTGTCTCTGGAAGGCCCAGCTGAGTTGGAGCAAGTGAATCAGGAGGGGGGAGAAGACCCATGGAGGTGGGGAGTTTTGTGTTTGTCTTCTCTTCCTCCTGGAGTGTAAGTTACCTGTACCTTCTCACTGCTGTCATGACCCCCATGTGTGCAGAGTTCCCCAAATTTCCTCTGCTTCCCAGGTAAACTCCTGAAGGTTGCTTTCAAAGTCAGCCTCTCAAGGGCTCTGGGGACTGGCAAATGTTCCATGATCAGGTGGCCCTGTGTTCACATGGGGACACAGAGCCAACTCACTCGGGCAGGAGGGCACTGAGGGAGCACAGTCTTGCATCAGATGCTGAAGGGCTTTCATCATGTTGCTCTGACAATGAGGCTGGAACAATCACAGCTGAAAACTGATGCAACAGGACGGAAGGGGCTGGGAGCACCGGGAGTTAAGTCACCCTTGCAAGAGGGAGGGCAGAGAGGAAGACTAACAACAATGTCCGGAAGCATCGAATTTAAATTACCAGCTGCTTGTTACTAGAGAACATCCCACATATGGGGGGGAGGGAGGGAGGGAGAGAGGGAGAGAGAGTGAGAGAGTGAGAGAGAGAACGAGTGTACAAGCATGAGAGAGAGAGAGCAAACTCTCATCCTTTAGTTCATTCCCCAAAAGCATAGGATGGCTTGGGCTGGGCCAGGCCAAAGCTAGAAGCCAGGAATTCAATCCAGGCTTCCCATGCAGGTGGCAGGACTCCAGTTTCTGGAATCATCACTGCTGCCCCCCAGGATCTGCATTTGCAGGAAGCTGGAGTGAGGAGCCAGAGCTGGGAATTGAACCCATGCACTCTGATGTGGGATGCCGTGTCTTGACTGCTAGGCTAAATGTTCACTCCGCAGTATCTTTTAAGATGCCCTCGGAGGGAACATAACTTAGTCATTTAGAGGAAAGCGATGAGGGGTGTTAGAGATTCATCAGAATCCCAGCCTTTCTTAGTTTGATTAACATGGACAAGGTCTGGAACACGTTTGTTGTTATTAACTTGTAAATGAAACCTTTTTTTTTTTTTTTTAAATAACAACTTAGTATAGTGGGATGAAGAATGACCCCCAAAGATCCCTGATTCTAACTGTTGGAACCTGTGAATGTTACCATGTTTCAAAAGTGTCTTTGCAGGTGTGATAACGTAGGAGTTCTCAGGATGGAGACGTTATCCTGCATCATCTGGTGGGATGAGAAGGCAGTCCTTTCAAGAGGGAAGCAGAGCGAGATTGGACACACACAGAAGAGAAGGCTGTGATGACAGAGGCAGAGACAGGAGCAAAGTGGCCACAAGTCAAAGAAAGGCAGCAGTCACCAGAAACTGGAAGGGACAAGGAACAGGCTCTGTCTGCCCTGGAGCCTCTGGGGGGAGCATGGCCCTGCTCACCCCTTGACTTTGGCCCAGTGACATTGAGTTCAGACTTTGGGCCTACAGAATTGAGAGAATAAATTCCTGTTACAGGAGCCAGTGATTCTGTGGTCATTTGTTACCACAGCCATAGGAAACCAATGCACTTACTTAATTCAACTCTAGTGATTAGATTGCTTCAGGGAGACAGAAGAGTTACCAGGGCTTTTCAGTGGCGGGTGGGAAGGAGTGAGAAAAGGAGGTGAAGGAAACCCTCTGGTTTACTCTGTGCACTTCCCTATTGTTCCAGTCTTTTACAAGGGAATGAATTCGTGTGCTATTTTAAAAATATTAAATTACAGCAGAATAATTTAACATATCTCCAAAGTAATTTAGAACACGGAGTGGCTGCACAGCCTTAGTGGGATTTCCTAGTGGGTTCCCAGAATGCAGTCCTGGATATGTGGGATTGACTGTTCCCCAGCCCAGCTCTTGATGTCAGGGTTTCATGATCAGATGCCAATGTCAGACTACAGCGAATTGTGTGAGTCTTAGCCATATGCCTAAGCTGTTGTTTCAGATTTCTAAACACTAACACAAGCTCCTTCCTTCTTCTCTTCCTTCCTCTTTGCCTTCCTTCTATAACAAATGTAGGACTGTGTTAGGCAGCATGTGGGGTATAAAGAACACACACGCAACTTTTGCTTTTAAGAAAATTACAAGTTGGCTTGGGAAATAAGACAAAAACCAAGGAAGCAGATGATCTGTTCTATGATATCACACCATAAGCCCAATTTGTATGTGATTAAAAACCAGTAAGATGTGTTGTGGGGTGTCACTATGGATGCAGACTTCAATAGCACTGACATCCAAGGGTAAATAAAAACAGAGCTCTTTCCAACTCCTCTACTCCCTTCCACAATTTTTCTGATTGGCTGTTTCAGTATTAGTTCCCACCATTCTCAAATTGTTACTGTGAAATCAACTGGCAGATGTTTATCCTTAACGTAAGTGTGAATGGAGTCCTACCGAGTGATTTTGCCAATAGTTCCCATTCCTGCTGCAAAATGTGTGTGCTCAGACTTAAGCTACAACATGTCCACACTCACCTGTCTCCTGAGAATAGCTCTTGGAATGTAGAGTGCCTAATATTCTTTTTGTTTTATTTTTATAGATTAATTCATTTGAATGGGAGAGAGAGAAAGAGAGAGAAGAGAAAGTAAGTCAGGCCTGGCCAGCCTGAAGACAGGAGCCAGGAACTCCACCTGGGTCTCCCATGTGGCAGATTCTCAAGTACTTGGCCATCTTCTGCTGCGATCCCAGGTGCATTAGCAGGAAGGAAGCTGGATCAGAAGTGGAGTAGCCGGGACTTGAACCAGCATTTTGTTAAGGGATGCCAGCACAGAAAGCAGTGGCTTAACCCACTGTGTCACAACATTGGTCCCAGTGTGCCCAATATCATGCCAATGAGAGTCAGGGTCAGGAGTTGAACCAAGCATGTCTGCAGGCTTAAGCACTGCCCTAAAGAAAGGGAAGGGAAACCACCCCTATTAAGTAACTGCTTGTATCAAGCACTCTGGGAAGCACTTTCACACTCATTATTTTATTTAATTTTCATGACAGTACTTAGAAATAGCTATTATAATCCCTAATTCTGCAGGTGGGAAGAAAATGGAGGATCGGAGAGGATAGTTACCCAAGGTAACTTACCTTGGTAAGTTACCCAAGGTCACATGGTAGTACATAGCTGTAGAGCTAGGACTCTATCCCAGATCTTTCTGGCTCCAAGGCTCATGCCTCTTCCATGATTTCAGGTGATAAGGAATAAAGTCCTTCAAGACATAGTGCTGGGAGACTACTAAAAATGGTCCTTGGAGTTCCTGGGGATATGCACCCTCTGCCTGGCTCCACTTTCGGCTTGTGTTGGTCACAGTTCCACTCTCACCTTTCCGCCCGGTTCCTGTCATCTCCCTCTGGGATCCTTTCCTCCCCCTGGTCTCCCTTTCCTCCCACCCTTCAGCCCTTCAGTAATCTCATTTTAAATTTCCATCCGTGATTTCATGAGCTTTCCTGCTCTCTCCTGATGTGTTCCTTGCTAACATTGTAATCGGTGTCAGAGTGGTGTGGTAATGGGTGTTTCTGTTTTTCATGTCCACTCTGAATTTCCTGAGGGCAGGAGCCACATCCCTGCTTTTCATCTTTGTTTCTCTCAGGTTTGTGTGCATGGAGCAGGCAATCAGCAAGTATTTCTCAACTTGAATCCCCTCTGGTTGTCCACCAGTGTCCACTGCAGCTTCTCCTCTGCTCCCTAAGTCTGTATGGCTTCAGTGCCAACCCTCCCCTGGTTCCCACCTTTGCTATCCAAATACCAGATCCCAAGTTCAGAGGGAAGTCAATGACTAAGACTTCTGCCACTGTGACAAAGGTTATAATTATGCTGTACAGCACAGTAGCCACGAGCCACATGCAGCTACTGAGCATGTGAGACACAGCTAACATGACAGAATAACTGACTTTTAAATGTAATTTCATCGGGGCTGGTGCTGTGGCATAGTAGGCTAAGCCTCTGCCTGCTGTGCTGGCATCCTATATGGGCAACAGTTCATGTCCTGGCTGCTTCTCTTCTGATCCAGCTCTCTGTTATGGCCTGGGAAAGCAGTAGAAGATGGTCCAAGTGCTTGGGTCCTGCATCCATGTGGGAGATCTGGAAGAAGCTCCTGGCTCCCGGCTTCGGATCAATCCAGTTGTGGCCATTGAGGCCAACTGGGGAGTAAACCAACAGATGGAAGGCCTCTCTCTCTGTCTCTCCCTTTCTCTGTCTGTAACTCTACCTCTCAAAGAAATACAATCTTTTAAAAATTTTTAATTTCTTCTTAAATAAAATTATTTCATTGATTAAAAATTATTATTAAAGTTAATTTAAATTTAAAGAACTAACTAGTGTATCAGGATAGCTCTGCTACCCAAACATGGAACAAACAAGTTCCTCAACCTGAAGTCAAAACTGGTTAACTGGCTTGTGCAAAAACTCCATGGAAGTATATTCTTGAGTTTACAAAAATGAAGTCAGATGGAAAGGCGTGCAGTTCGTTTCCAGGCAGGTCATGGCTCATATGTATTCTCAAATTGTCTTCCGCAAGTGTCATGCAATCAATCCACATATTAGCGAATAGACACCACCCATTCAGTACTGGGTGGCAGCTCCTTTACAATAATGTTCACATCTCTAGGGGAGCACAGGGGAGATGCCTGAGTGGTCTGTTATTGAATCATCCTAAAGTCCTTTCGAAGACATGAAGGTGCCCACTGGGAAAAAAAAAATGCTTCTTTTTTTCTCTCCCTTCATTTCTGTCAAATTTAATTTTATTGTTTTCTTTTCCTGAAAATCTGGTAGCTGTCAAGAAGGCATCGCTGGAAGTCAAATTTGTCATTTTATCTTTGGCATTCGAGGAACTTTGATTTTTCTGTCTAGAAGTAATGCATCTCCACTTAGGGGACAGCTGAGTGAGAACCTACTCCTGAAACAAGATTTGTTCTGCTGGCTTCCTTCAATTTGTCAAAAAGACAAAAATCTCACCAGGCTCCATTGGTAATAATGCCTTGAAATTACTTGGAGTCATCTTCCACCTGCTTTTCTAGTCTATTATCTAATATATGTGGTAGGGCAGAAGAAAATGAACACATTTACAACTGAACGTGCTGCTTGTATTGTCAAAGCTAATGATTTTAGGCAAGGTGTTTAACCTTTGATTAAAGTGATCAGCGCCTATTAGCATAAATGGTGGAGTTTCACAAGTCTTTTTCCTAAGAGAGTCCTAAATTTAACCCTTGCACATGTGGATCTGTTAATGAAGATAAGAGGCCTGACTTAAGCTAGGACTACCCTTCAAAATAGAAAGGTGAATGCCACATTTATTAACGAGATTTCTTGAGGTTCTTCTCTGTTCTACCAAGTAAGAGAGACATTTTTCAAAAATCCCTGTTTTTCAGAGAGGGAAACTGAGACCAGCAATCAATTAAGGACATCACTGTCTCAGCACGTGTGGGTATCAGTTGTGCGGAATATTCAGCATAACCTTCAAGCCTTCTAAATCCCAGTACCATCTTCAAAGCACATAAGGCATTTTGTCAGGCTAGCCATGTGCTCCTGACATAGAACTGATGGCTAAACTGCTTGTGTATTTGATATTTATAATGGAAAAGGAGAAATCAGGAAAAGATTTTTTGTTATCTTAGCAAAGTTCGTCAAATAGAAAAAGGTGACTCATCTTTGCCCTGGAAATGTGACCAACATTGCTGTCTCTCTGGACCCTTCAACTTTGATCTTTCTTATGGGAAGATTCAGTATGACAGTGCTACTGCTGGGCAGCTCAAGTTCATTGTCACCAAGAAAGTCTCCTGGAGCATACACGTGTCAGGTAATTGAGAAGCAATAGTGTTAGAGATGGAACATAAAGATTCCATAAACATAGAGAATGCTTGATTCAAGGTAAGTACAGTCCATCAGAATTAGAACTACCTTTTAGCTACAGTGGCTCTTGACCTGGGAATGTACTTCCCCGAGGATATTTAAAAATGCATGAGGGCATTAGTTGTCACAGCAACAGGGATGAGAAAGTAGGAAGTGAGGAGAGGTGATGGGGAAGTTTGGGAAGGAACCTACCAGCATTTGGTGTCCAGGGGTCAGGGATGCTAAATTCTGGCAGTCCTCAGGGCAGTCCCACCTAAGGAATTGCCTCACCAGAAATGCTGATAATACCTGGACTGAGAAATACTGGAAGGGGGAGGTATTATATATAAAATATTCATAATTTTATATATACACATATATTTACCATGTACCAGGCATTAGGTATATTAGATGATAAAGAAACATATTTGCCCTAAAGAAGCACATAGTTGACTGGGGACAGAGCACATTCAGCCATGACAGTAATAACCCAGGAGGCAAGGAGAAGGTGGGCACAGTGGTCTGGGGGTGCAAGGGCAGTTAGGGTAGGAAGGTGGGGTTTTCAGGTGAGGAAGAGCATCTGTCATTAACACCTGGAGGTCAGAGGACCCCATCCCTTGGGGGTGATGCAAGGAGCTTGATCTGTTCTCACTTCCGTTCTGACCTGAGTGGGGACTGGGGATTAGGATGAGAGGGAAACAGGGGTGTGGTAATGCAGGGCCCTGAGAACCTGTGTGGGAGTTTGGACTTTGTCCTAGAGCCTTGAGAAGCCTCACTACTTCAACTGAGGGAGTCACAGGACAAAAAAAAAAAAAAAAAAAAAGGCAGAGCTGGTACGATAGGATTGAGAGTTTGTTACAGTCATCATTGTCACCCACTTCAGACACTGGACAAGTCCACCGAGGGCCACCCTCTCTGTGGATCTCTGCGTGAGATGGTCCTGCTCCTGTGTGGTCACGAAGGCCTCTGTCACCTGCATGGCCTGATCACCGCCCCGGTCATCACCCCTCTGGCAAGGAGGTGCCCTTGCCAGGAGAGACCTCTTGCTGTGCTTTTGAGATCACAGACCAGCTGGGAGACTGGAATGACATGAAAGACTGACTATAGGAGAAGACTACTGCAGACCAAAGACTAGATCTGGGTTGGAATTCCAACTTCACCGTTGGTTCACTTTGGGACCTCAGGTGAGTTGTTGAATCTCAATTTTCTCATCTGTGGAGTGGGATGATGCTAATGCCTGTCTCATGGTGGGGGTTATAAATATCAGATGAATTAATACACACGAAGAACCCAGTACTCCAGAAACATTAGCGATCATTCTAGCAAAGAGCCAAGCATGGTTCAGAGTCATTAGTTCAAAGGTTGAGCATATGTCCTCTGGAGCCATACTGTTGAGTTTAAAAATGTAGCCCTTAGACTTGTGACAGTGGACAACCTATTTAGACTCACTCCACCTGGCTTTCCTTGTTAATAAAACAGGGCAAGTTGATGGCCTCTCTTTTAGAGGGCTGACACGACTTGATTTTAACCATGTAACCTGTCATGACAGCCCTTGGCTTAAAGTAAGCTCTCATAAATATCAGCTATTGTTTCAATGAAGTAAGCCAGACAAGCGAATGGGAAGAAAGTCGGATTCTAGACTTCCAAGGACGAGAGAGTGCTTTACAATGACAGAGGGGGAAGGGAAGCTAGATTGTTTAAATGCTTAATAAGTATCAGGCATTATCATTGAAGGCATTCCTTGGAAGGTTAGAGAAAACAAGGTACCCCAGTGCCCACTGTAGATTGTTGCTTCTTTCTCCCTATTTTTGCGGCTGATTTTCAGAATGTAAGTCGTTTGCTCAGGATCACGTGACAGGCGATGGCCCCAGGAGTGTCTGGCTCTACATCTTTGTTCTTGTTTTCCACCTTGCTGAGTCCAGCTGCGTGGGGAAGGGAGATGATCCTCCAGGGGTGTAGAAACAACTCCAGGGGAGTCAGAACGGGTGCCTGATTCCCACGCCCAAGCTTTCCCTCGGCTGAAGACACTGGGTGCCGGCCTCTACATGACCACCAGGTGTCAGTGCTAACAAGGAATTCGTCCACTGGGCTTTGCTTCGGAGGTAAGTCAGGGCGCCCCGAGGCCGTCTCCCACAAGGAGCACGGCAGATTTGGCCATCCAGGGAAGTTTCTTGTGATGTATTTCTATCTCCTTTTCCCCCCATTAGATTGTAAGTCCCTTGAACCTGTCTTTCGATAGTGTTGCCCGGTGTCTATGATCACCTGCCCTGTGTGTGCATGGTCACCCAGGCTCAAAGTGTCTGTGGCAAGGTAGATGAGGAACTGAGCCTGCAGGAGGGTGGCACACTTCCCTGAGGTCACAGAGTTACCGGGCAGCAGAGGCTGGATTCAAACCCAGCCCGTCTGAGGCCAGAGTTGGGGCTTGCACCCACAGCACCGGCAGCACTTCAGTGCTCAGCACGTTTGCAGCACCCAGCGAACGCATGTTGATGCTTGGTCGGTGGGTAAACCCAGCACTATGGTCTTACTCTCTGCAGAGGAGATGCAGCTGCCTGGGTCCGAGACAGCAAGGGGGAGAGACAGGTGGGAAGCACTTCGTGCAATCAACAGAGGGCAGAGGATCACAGGGAGAGGAGGAGGTGGAGCCATCTCCTGATGGAGGCGAGAACAGAGCTCGGCTTTACAGGCCACCTGCAGACTCCCGCCGGCCTGGGAAGGAGCTGCTAGGATAGCTCCTCCCAGACCTCCGCCCTCCCCCGCCTCCCCGCGCGTGTGAGCATTCGGCACTGGAGAGTGACTGACTCCAACTTTGGAGATTTTTCAATGACTCATGAAACTGTAGGCCCCCCTGCACCGTGGATCATTTGCTGCCCTCCCGTGGCAGGATCTTTCCCTCTCTCCCGACAGGGCCACACGCGAGAGCGTGTACGCAGAAGCGACGGTGCCATCAGCAATAACCACGGCCAGGTGAGCGTGGAAACCCGCTTCCCAGCTGCCAGCCAGCCCTGAGAACACAGGTTATCCATCGCGTGCGCGCTGGGCCTCAGCTAAGTACCACCCAATCAAACCATCGTGAAGCTCCAAGAGCCCAAAGGAGGCTTAGAGACCTGAGGTTACAGTCTCGGACGGACAGTGCGTCAGAGGAGGGGTCTGCTTGGAACCGGAAGCTTCCGGCCACAGAGCCAGCGCGCAGGCTTCGGCCTGGGGTGGCTGCCTCTCGCTCCCTCACGCATCAGGTAGGCACGAGGAAGCGTCAGCCTGGAGTCGGAGCCTTTTTCTGTTCTGCTTAGCTCAACGCCGTGATTGCGTCCAACAGGGGCCCCGAGAGGCGGTGTTAGCGTAATCTTGGTCTTCAGTGTCCTTCTGGGTGGGAGGCAGGTGGGGAATGGTGCCCTCATTACCATGGCTAGGTTTCCCCGGATCTTTATGGGGGAGAGCTTTGAACACACCTCTACTGTTTTTGCTGTAAGCCTCTTCTCCTCTTCAGCAGGGCTTTGGTCTGAAGACAAGGCCCGACATGATTCGGGCGTGACCCTGCAGGGGCTGAGCAGCTCGGGGTGGGCCCCTCTCCTCCAGCTCCGGAGGCCATGGGGCATGGGGAGCCCCCGGCCCAACCTGGGGAGAGCCACGCCTCTGGGGAGGAAGAAGTGGGGAAAATTGCAGGGCAAAGACTAGCCAGACATAAAAGGCCGAAGCAATTTGGATTTCATGACTGAATAAATCTCAAAGGGAGATATAGGGGAGCAGAAGATTAGTCTTTGAAGACATTTGAAAAATCTTTAGAAAAAGAGCCCCAGTGAAAATTTCCCTGCTGCAGCTCTCATTTTCCTAAAATAATATTGGGAGGGGTGCATTGACGTGACTTTTCTCACTTGTCAGTCTGTACTTTGACCAAGGTGGAAACTAGGATA
The DNA here is from genome assembly GCF_051225735.1 of Oryctolagus cuniculus. Classification (NCBI taxonomy): domain Eukaryota; kingdom Metazoa; phylum Chordata; class Mammalia; order Lagomorpha; family Leporidae; genus Oryctolagus; species Oryctolagus cuniculus. Next base: position 62,305,482 of record NC_142880.1, on the reverse strand, counting down.
CTTATGGCAGAGAGAAACTGACCCTACTCAGGTCTGGTTCTCGAAACAGGATCTTGTTTGAAGGCACCAGGTTCAAGGGCTGGTGTTGTAGAGATTTTCTACATTCCATTTCCTTCCTTATTTAACAAGAGCCGGGCCTGGTGAGCCCGACCATAGGGTTTCCATAGGAGGTTCATGCAGGAAGAGAAGTGGGCAGCAGAAAACCCAGCCCTTCTGGAAGGAGCTGGAGAGAGAAGGGGGTGACAGGGAAGTTAGAGAAGCAAGGAGAACCCTCCGCTCCTGGGACCCCACGACCCCACTCTTACTGTGCTGGGTGCCCTGAGCTGACTGGAACGTGGCTTCTGTATTTGAGCCTTGTGAGTTGGGGGGGTCAGGCTGAGGACCAGTGTGTCTGATAGGGAACAAAGGCCAGCGAGGGACGAAGAACAGAGAGAAGAAGGGAGGCAGCGGGAAGACTAGAGGATTCCATTGAAGGCTTCAATTACATTGAGGATTCCAATAGAAAGAGGCTGTTACTGATGAGACCTAAATGGGCCTGGAGGACAAATAGCTGAGTGAGGCATTCTTCGTCCTCTTGTGCTGCTAAACAAAACACCTGAGTGTGTGGTTTCTAAGCCACAGACACCTATTTCTCATAGGTTAAGGTGCTGGCAGGTTTGGCTGTTTGCTGAGGGCTCTGTCGCCTGGAGAGGAGAAATGTCGCATCTGCACGTGGTGCTCAGGGCTGGAGGACACGGGCCTCAGGGTGCATGAGGCCTCTTTAATCAGGATCCTGATCCTGTTCTTGAGAGGAGCAACTCTCACAGCCTATCCACAACCACAAGGCCCACCTGTTAATATCCTCACATTGGCAACAGCTGAATCAATCTAGCATGTGTAATCTATCTTCGTTTTATTTGGAAGGCAGCCTGACCCAGCCCACAGCAGACAGGACTGGGTCAGGCTGAAGCCAAGAGCCACAAACTCAATCTGGTTCTCCCACTTGGGTGACAAGCACCCACGTACTTGCTGCCTCCTAGGGTGTGCCTTAGCAAAAAGCTGGATTGGAGGCTGAGTAGCTGGGACTTGAACCAAGCACTCTGGGATAGGATGTGGCTGTGTCCCCAAGCGGTGACTTCACAGCTGAGCCGAACAGCACTCCCACACCTGAATTTTCAAAGGGACACATTAAAACCAAAATAAGGGATCTCTGCCTCTCTAAGCTCTGTGCAGAGGCATCCCATCACGCCCAGAATAAAGTCCTCACTCCCAATCGTTGAGGGCTTTCTAGGGCATCTCCACAGGAAGTCCTCCTTGACCGTCCAGTCCCCCTCCAGGCCTGACCCAGTTTTGTTATTCTTCATGACGGTGATTACAGTTGACCCCGCGTGTCAGTGCAGGCTGCGATAACTGCCACATTTATTTTCCCCAAGTTCCGGGGCTGGAAGGGCAAGAACAGCGCCCCCTGGTGATTCTGGTAAGGGCTTCCTGGCTTGCAGACAGAGGTCTGCTCATGGCGTCCTCGCCTGGCCTTGGCTCCGCGCATGCTCAGAGATGCGTCTGTCGCAACCCACCAGTCCTCTGGGATGACGCTGAGGCCCCATCCTGAAGCCTTTTTCATTACCTCCTGAATACAGCGCCGTTGGAATGGAGAGCTTCCACCTAGGCGTGATGGGAGAGCGGGCCACAATCCAGTCCTGGGCATCCTGTACCACACGCGGAACGAGATGGCGCTCCACGGAGAGAGGGCTCTTTCTGTGGGTCCATCACAAGGTCCCTGAGCCCAGGACAGGTTAGGCACTCGATAAATACCTGCTAAATAAATGGAGGGGCGCGTGGCAGGTTTCCCGCCCCGCTGTACTGACTTGCGAAACAGGCGCCCCGCACTGGGCATGTGTATAAGCCTTCGCCTTCGCCTTCGTTTCTCCAACCCTCCACAATCCTAGCGGATAGGAACACATAGCGTGGTCCCTACAGAGATGAGCACCCTGCCCAGGGGCGCACAGCTCCTAGGCAAAGCCAGGATGAAGGCCTGGGCTCTCAGTTCCAGGCTGCCTTGCAGCGTAGACCCTGGAACAGTGGCTCCGGAGCTTTGGTGGGCGTCGGAAGGAGCTGGCGGGCGCTGGCCTCCTCTGTTGGGATCTGAGAATTGGCATTTCCAGGAAGTTCCCAGGGGTCCCGGGGCCACCCTTTGGGAACCACCGCGGCGGGTGCGCAAACGTTGCCTTAGGTTCGGTTTTCCTCGGCGCCCGCGCGCGGTCCCCCGGGATGGCGCTGCCTTCCGGGCTCCGCCGCTGGGCGGCAGCAGCGTCCCGGGCCCCGAGAGGCCGCCCGGCGGCTCCTCAGCGCGCCTGCCCCGGGGTTCCCACAGAGCCGGGTCTGACGGGCCCTCCGCTTCCCGTTGGCGAGGACTGCGGCCGTGGGACGGGGCCTGGCAGAGAGGGCGGGCGCTGGCAGGCCGAGGGGCCGTTTTGTTCCCTGGGAGAGGAAGCTGGGTGGTCCCGTCAGCGTCGGATTGTGCCCTGCACAAAACCGGCGCAGGGCTGCTGGGGAACCGGGCTTGACAAAGACCTTGGAGGAGGCGGCCAGGGGCTGCGGGGTCGCCCGGGCGCAGAGGCCCGGCCTCAGCGGAGGGGCCGCCAGTGCCTGCTGACGCCGTTTCCAGGGGTGACGGCGCGGGCCTCTTCCCCCTCTGGCGAGATTTTGTCCTAAACCGCTAAAGAGCCTTCCTGCGCGCCAGGGGCTGTGCGGGGGAAAAATACAAACACGAGGGTGCTACAGCAAGTTAGTGGAAAATGAAAAGTTTATGTCGGTGCACATCGTGTTTGAACATGCATTTTGCGGGAATTCGTGTGAGTGTGTGTGTGCACGCTATTTAATTCTCTGACACCGCCATTAAGGTATTGATAAAGGTATTATTAGTTGAAACACCTGTCGTTTGTGCCACGTTTAGTGGACCCTTAATTAGGGGCCGCTGCAACTTGAACAGCCCTGGATGCGTGGGAAGGTGGAACGAGACTCGGTTTGGAGATAGCAGGGCTCATCCCGTGCCCACACGCACACGGAGGCGACCCCCAGAGACCCCGAGTCAGGAGTGACGGGTGTGGATTCAGCTCACCGCGCTGTGCACCACTCTTCCTAAAGTGCTGGGCTTTAGGAAGCATGAAGCTGTTTTTGATTGAGTTATCTTAGCTTTCTAACCTACGTGCTGACTTGGGCAAGGTTGTGTTTTACTTCTTTGGCTGGGCTGCTCCTGGGCTTCAGAATAAGAATGGCTGGCTGAGGCACTGTAGTAGGTAGAGGAATTTGGGGACGGTTTTGACACGTGTTGCTGACATCTCTGCAGACAAGGCTCTCCCTAAAGCAGACCAATCATCGTTAGTGCTGGGCTGAGCTTTCAAAAGCTCTGGATTTTCTCTGCGACCACTAGAAGGCAATGCAGAGGACTTCTGGAAAAATGAATTAAAAGGAAAGTCTATTTTGGTGCAAAAGATTTTGGAAACTATGCATATGATGGGTCTTCAAAAAGGTCATGGAAAATGCATATTAAGAAAAACTGCATAGATTTTGAGTTTTTTTCCACAGAAATAAACTCCCATGAATCTTTTGAAGTATGCTGATAAGTCTGGAAGGTTCTGGCTGGCTGCTTTCCTGGACTTCTTATGAACCTACAGAGTTGCCATCTGATGGCAGGTTCATTGCCATCCCATTATTTATTTGAAAGGCGGGGAGACGGAGAAGGGACACACACACACACACACACACACGTATCCTCTATCTGCTTGTTTATTCTACAAATGCCTGCAACAACCAGGTCTGGGCTAGGCTGAAGCCAGAAGCCAGGATCTCCATCCTGGTCTCCCACGTGGGTGGCAGGAACCCAAGTCCTTGGGCGTCATCTGCTGTCAGGCCCATGTTGGACTGGAAGCACAGAGTAGCCAGGACTGGAACCAGGCACCTGAATGTGAGAGGCAGGCTTAACCAGCCACACCACAACGCCCACCCCTCACTGCCATCTTTAACGTGGCTGTGCAAATGCTGTTATTGGAAATTTATGATTTTATTTTATTCTCCTTCTGCAGTATCAGCTTGGGCCATGCTTTGCATATTGTTCAGCATTGGCTTAAAGAAAGGGTGTCCTGGGAAATAAGCCCATCCATGAAAGCTTGAGTTCCCTGAAGAGCCTGAAAAATGCCTCCTTCCAACAGCTGAAAAACGATCACTTTTAGTAGCACAATATGAAAAAAGGGTGCTTTCCCAAAAGGTGCCCCCAAATGAAAAAAATGTGTCCATCATTGCAAAACAATATGTGAGTGCCAAATTTTTCAGCCCTGTATTGGATTACAGAAATAGTTTATGTGGGACTGTGGGGAGGGTGGGAGTAAGGAGTGAGAGAAGAAAAGGAGAAAATAACGCAAAGAAAAGAAAAACAGATGTGAATCTTACTCTTTCAAACATGCATCAGTGAAACGCTACAATTCTGTGAAGTCTTAAAGGTGATCATCAGGCTTTTTATATTTTAATATAATGTGTGCTTATGTCCCCAGGACAAATAACTACCAGGGAATGTCAGATCTGGACTATGTTTTAAAATGTTTTTGGCTTCAGAGAGAAATTGAAAATTGGAATGATTCCTTGTAAGACTCCCTGACACACACAAGCAGAAACTCTTCCACCTCTAATATTGAGACCAACACAAATTGAGTTCTGCATTTCACTTATATGAGGGGTTACCAGGTTAAGAAATAAAAATACAGGACGTCCCGCTCAACATCTTAAGTGCTTATACTTTACACATTGTTATTTTGTTTATACTTAAACAGGATCTGTTACTTATTGGGAATTCAAATGTAACTGGATGACCGGTAATTTATCTGACAGCCCTACTTTTGTGTGTAGAATTCAGCAAGAGGCAAAGGCTTCAGAATCGAAGGGTAAGGAAGCAGTTTGTGGGCAGTGTAAGTAGGTTATCCCGCCGCCTTCTGAGACCTGTTCCTGCTGGGAGGCAGGAGACAGGATGGGGACGTGAGATCCCATCAGGATATGAAGGGCCCAGGGGAGACCGAACAGAGGGGCCCCAGAAGGAAAGGGGCGCCTTGGAAAAGCAGGAACTTGGAACCGCTCGATGGCTTTCACAGATGCATTCCCTGCACTGCAGACCTTGGAACAGGACGCTATCCAGCCCCTCCCAGTGGACCTGCGAACGAAATCAACCCGGGATGCGCTCCGGGCTCCCTCTGGTGGCCGCTGTGAGTATCGCTCCCCCCAGACCCTGCTCGTTTGTCCCAGAAATTTCTCGGTTCCCACTCCGCCTCCCAGGACGCTGCCCGTCAGTCTCCTTCGCTCTTCCTGCCTTCTTTTCCTGTCAGCTTATTCATTTGGAGCCTGCCCTCGGCGTGACACCTACCGACTGCTCTGGCCCAGGCCGAGGCCACACAGAGCTGTGCATTGTTGCCCCAGTTCTGGGACCACCCGGGCGGGCGCGGAGCCGGATGACTGACAGCGGCCCGGGGTCAAGTGCCCAGCGGGCCGCCCGGAAGGAGGGCGTGTGTGCAGGCCCGGCGGCTGCGTCCCCACAAAGGCCCCCTCTGGCGGGAACCGGGGCCTTGCTCCAGACCCACGCAATTAACAGCACTGCGACTTCTGTTTTCCACGGGGTGCAGATAGAAGACGCAGGAAAAAGGCTTTCCCTGGCCAGGCCAGACCTTTCCCCTTAGGAAGGGGAACCTGGTTCAATGGGCCGGGGGTGGTGGCAGGATGAGTACAGGAAGGGAGGGAGGCATATTACACTCCCAGGATGGGATTAAAACACGCCGCAGAGTGAATTTACTCCTCAGAAACATTCCCTGAAAATCTTCCACGGTCCCTTTTGGGGGCGAATTTGAGACTGACACACGGAGGTTCTAAGCCCACGTCCAGCCATCCTGGTCACAGCGTGCCTGAGCTGCCCTAGCCCTTAACCAGGAGGGCCTCTTTCCGGTCTTCCACAGGAGACTGAGCAGGGAACGCTCGGGCCTGCACATCCAGCCGAGGAATGCGGCCCCAGCAGAGAGCTGGCTTCCGGGGCGCTTCCCAGCACGCCCCCCAAGTCTGCTCAGGGTGGCCAGGTTGGTTTCCCCAAGTGGATTATGCAGCTAGAGATGTATAGGCACAGTATTGGGATAGTCTGTTCCCCAGACCCTTCTAGAAAAACTGGTGCAAAGGAAGGATTCGCGCCCCCAGACACGGGGACCTGCAGAAAACAAACATCCTCACGACTTCGAGAGCTGTGAGCCCCTGAAGCCTCGTGTATCTACATGAGCTCCTTTAAGTGCTGCGCCTCTCCCGGGCGGCCGCCGGCAGTCAGGAGGTCTCCAGACACAACTTGTGTTGTGCTGTTTCTTGACCTCGCCTGCCAATTCTTTATTGAAAAGCACGCTGGGAAGTAGTCGCCCATAAGTCGTTCTTAATGAATAGAGCGGTTCACGAGCATAATGGCTGTTCCTGGAATAGCCCTGAGATCTTACTCAGCTCTTTCCACAATGGCAGTAAGTAATCGCAGAGATAAATCTACCTTATTTGAAGGTCGGACAGGAAATTACTTTTGGGGAAGAACTCGTGGTGGTATTACACTGTTCTAATCCCAGCATGGGAATGACTCCATTTATCTGAGAAACTTGAATCTGACAGGGACAAGTGAGTGGAGACGGTTACAGCCAGCATCCCCCTCCCGTTTTCAGCCCCAGTTCCAGGAGTTGCGCAGGGAGAGGGGGAGCGGCCTTCTTTTCTCAGGGCTGGCTCCCCCAGCTGGTTCTAGCCGAGATTCTGACCTGGCTACGTGGCATCCTTTCCCAGCATGCCTGAGCTCCTTGGAGTGCTTCCACGAATGGGAATTTTACTTTCCTTCAGGGAGAATAAACAGCAGCAAAGTTATGGATGTAAAACTATTTTTCTTTTTAATTGGAAATATTTCTACAAAGTAATGCTGCCCAGTCCATACTGGGTGCACACGTATGCAGAGCCTGTGCTGGGATGGTGAGTTACCCTAGGGGACCTGCTATCCATACGAAATGGTTAGTGTATATATATATATATATAAAATCACACCATGTAACAATTAACTTGACATTAATTTTGCTCTACTAGTGTCATGACAACCATGTACATTAACTTTTGTAGTGTATTTCCCAAATAGAGCCTTGACATTAAATGGTTACTCCATTTTGTAGCCTAATGTTAGGTTTTCTGTGCACATAACATTCAGGATCTACATAAAAATCTAATTGTATATCAGAGGACGTTTGTCTAGATTTTCATTCTGTTAGCATAATTAAGTCCATTCTTCACCATTTTCAGTCAAACTCAGATGCAGCTGGCATCGTCTGACAGCTCCCACGGAGTGTCTTGGACTGGATACTCCTTAGGGGGTAAAAATTAATCTCCTCCCACCCTGATAGCTGCCTCACCTGAAACTGGTGCCCCTGCTGCTGTTCTCTGCACTCACTGTACGGATTCATCTTCTTCCATTTCTCTTAGGGACACAAAACAAAAGCACACTCCACTCCAGCTGTACGTTTTGAATGATTTAGTAAGTGGAATTCCAACACAGATGTCTTCTTTCATCCTACTAACTTTAATTAAAGTAAAAAAAACATTTTCAGATAAGAGACCAATGGACCTCTGTTATTTGACTTCTTTAAAGTATAGAAGTGAGCTTATGTTTTGGTACCTAGACTTCTGTGGGGAAATGATTTTAAACTGAGAAGTATTTCAGGTTTAAAAAAAAAAAAAAAACCTCTAAACTCTGTTGTTTAAATCTTTCTAAGGCCTCCACTCCTGGTGTTTTAATGTCAGCTGAGATCCATTCTTTTTCTTCCATGTTCCAGAGTAAGACTGTGGGCCCCTTCCTTGCTAGTCTTCTGCTTTATTTTCTGTCAGTTGAGGAGTGAAAGGGGACGTTTTTTCGCAGAGCAGTCAATCCATTCAGATTGGGAAGGATGGAAAGCTCACATTATTTTTCCTATTGGGAAGAACTGGGCAGAGGATTTCAGGAATAATCCCACTCCTGGGATGGCCTTGCACCTAGTGACTTACATAAATGCTATTTCGGACATGAGCCCAGTGAACAGCCATCCTGTCCCTACTTAGGTGTCATCTCTGAGAGCTCCGTGGTCCATGGAATGGTACTGGTACAAAGTGTATTCAGTGCAGGGAGAATAGGGGGCAGGCTCTTCAGTGTCACAGAATGTCTGGCCTGGAAGATTGAGTACGGGATATCAGGGGCAGTCACTCATTTTACAGATGAGGACACTGAGGCCTGGAGATGAGATGTGACTGCAAGGCCACCCAGAAACCTCATTTTCTGCCCCTCTCCACAGCTGTGCTATTGTCGTGCTACTAACAAAATAAGGACACAGTCAGAAGAGAAAGGGAAAAAAACCCTTCTACTGTCCAACCGATAATTGATTGTAGCTCATCCAGTTGCTTAGTCTTAAGACTAAAACGCATTTGAGTTCTGAGGGACTTTTAAATTTCAAAAGTTGGTTTAAATTTGATTTTAACTTACTGAAAAAATAAGTTTATGGGGTCAAGTGCCACATAAACTCATAAGATTTGATCAAGATTTTTTGATCTGAGTACCTTAGCAGGTAAGACTAACATGACTTAAACATTTCAAATGGAGGTGAAAACTTCACATTTTGACCACTGCAAAAATCCTCCCTTGTGCTTGGATAAGTATTTTCCAATCCTATCAGAACAGAGAGGAAAAGGGGTCTGTGAGAATGGGCTATAAGGAGATGGACGCATTTCATGACGGCTTTCCAACACCTGGTGCTCAAGAAGGCAGTTCTTTGTTAGTTTACATCTTGGTTTCACTGTCAATAGTTTTCTCAGTTTCACTGTCCTGGGCAATCAGTTGATATGGTTTCTTCATTTCATTCTCTTCAATCACCGAGTTACCCATTTCGACATCGCGGTTCTTTAGTTCGTGTCGTGACAAGTGCTCAACAATCCCGGCTCCCAGAGAGTCGCCCAGCACGTTGGTGGTGGTTCGGAGGCGATCCCTGCAGGCAGGATGCAGAGGAAGGACAGTGAGGCTCCCGGGGGACACCATGCAATTTCAGTTATTGTGAACTGACCAGGGAGGTCTTTGGAAGCAGCTCTTGGAACTCAGTTTGGTGTCCACCAAATGCATAGTTACATAACAGACACAACATTTATAACAGCTGTTAAAAGTTATGCGCACATATAGATGATTAATTTTCAGTTAGTCTGACTGGAGCTAGAGTTCCCGCTCTGGGGAGGAAAAAAAAATCCTTCCCTTTTCTCCATCTATTTAAAATTTGTTTCCTCCAGCTCACTTCCATTTAAATCAGTAGTTCTCAGAATGTGGCCCAGAAGCCAAAACTAGCCTCCTCATGTGTTACTTAGCCCTTTCACTCTTACTTTCTTGTGAATTATAGTGGAATTCTCAAAGACTACATGATGTGCAATAGCACACTGAATGCAGAAGCGATTACAAGACTCCAGCTATTTAGTATTAAGCTGGATAATTTTTTATGTTAATATGTAATTTATTATAATCTTTGAATTAGAAATTTTAAAAATTTCCATTTCTCTAATATGACAAATATATTTTAAAAAGTTTTATTTATATTCATTTTATTCGAAAGGCATAGACACATGGAGAGAGATCATCTACTGGTTCACTCCCCAAATGCTTGCAACAGCCAGGGCTGGACGAGCCTGGAACTATATCTGGGTCTGCCAGGCGAGTGGGAGTGACTCAAGTGCTTAAACCATCATCTGCTGCCTCCTAGGATGCATATTAGTAGGAAGCTGGAGGGGAAATGGAGTAGCCAGGACTTGAACCAGGCATGCTAAGTGGCTGCTTAACCACTACGCCAAATCCGCATAGATAAAATGCTTTTTTGGTGCTTAGTACGTTTTGAAGTGTCAAGATCAAAAGCTTTGGGAACCATTGCTTTGCACTGTGAAAGTGCTCACGTTGAGTGCAGACTGTGGCCAGATAGTGCTTTGTAGGCACCATTACATTTACTCCTCAAGGGACCACTAGGAAGTAGTAGGCATGAGCATCCTTGTTTTACAGAGGTGGGATGGAGTGGTTGGGTAACCTGCCTGGGATCACACAGGGCTAAGATGCAAACCCAGAGCCAAGGTGAGCGGGGAATTCATGGGTCCTCCACGTGCTCTGTGCAAGCTCTCAGGCTCTTCATGCTCCGTAGTTGGGGGTCAGGTCAACGTACGTTGACTCCAGCACCTACTGCTATTGTCTTCTAGATGTTTGGGCATCCTGGGGAAAAATTTCTCAAAAGTGGAGGGGAGCTCAGGGGAGAAAAGTTCAGAGAATGTCGCCTGGAATAGCGAGGGAAGAAGGTAGAGGGGTGGGCCCTGGAGGTTAGGGTCTCAGAGAGTGGAGGGCACAGTTCTTGGAGCTTTCCCTGGAGCCAAGACTCCGTTACACTCGATGACACTAGATCTCTTCCCACTGTCAGCATGGCCACCCCTCGCTCTGTTGGGTTCAGATGGGAACATCTGCGCTGCACTACGCCATCGGAACAGAAGCACAAGGAGGGAAGGGCCTGTGCCGGCCTGTGGAACCTGTAGTTGTTCCAGCCGCTGTAGGGATGCATTGTGCAATGCCGAAACGGCCTTGCTGATTTATGCTGGCTTCGCAGACTGCAGGTTTCCCAATCTCTGAATGGCTTTATGGAGTGAGAAGTACAGCAGCCAGATGTGCTCTGCCTGTTGATAAGGGAGTGCGCACGCGCGGTGTCCAAAGCTTGGTCTCCAGATAAGGGCCAAGGGTCGGGTAGCAAGGGCTCTCTAATTACAGGCCACACTGCCCCTCTCTGAGGAGTCGTTTATGGCAGAGGGGCCCCCACGGTGTGAGCTGGCACGCGGTCCCAGAGTACTCACAGGAACCAGTCCACGGCAATGATGAGCGTGATGTCGTCAGTGGGCAGGCCCACGGATGTCAGCACGATGACCATGGTGACCAGGCCTGCCTGAGGAATCCCAGCTGCTCCAATGCTTGCGGCCGTGGCCGTGATGCTGGTAAAGGAAGAATGGAAATAGAAAACACTGTTACAGATCTGCCAAGGAGAGAGAGAGAGTCCTGAAAAACGCACTCGGTGCCGATGCCTGCTGTGCGATGTGCCGCGTCAGTACAAGAGGACTTGCTTCAAACACACGTAGCTGGGGTTTCAAAAAACCCAGTGAGCTAATCATCATACTAGTCTTCATCATGTGCTTATCATGTGTCATCCGAGATGCTGAGTATGACTTATCTTACTTATCTAGTTGATCATCACAACACACTTTATGAAGCTGGGTGTATTACACAGCCATTCTTGAATGAAGACTTCGTTTGCACATTCCTTACTGTATTTTGTAAAGGTCTAAAATGTCAGTTGCAGTAACATTTGTTTCTAATAATTTCCTTATCTAAGTGGAGGCTTGTAAAGACCCTGAGTTTGCAGATATGTCTGTATTCTCGGCGATGCATGCCGGAAACATGGGGGCAAAGAAGAGTTTTTGGATCTAGGAAGAGGATACTTTTTGTAATATTAATCTGACTTTTCTCTATGCAGAATTAAAAAATAGAAGTTTGTGGGAAAACCCCCCAAAAGTGACTTACTCTGCTCTTCAAAATACAATGTGAATAACAATGAAAAACGACCGCCAGCAATGAAGAGCAAAGGCAGATCTGGGACATGAGGCGTGAAGTCTCTGTCGCCTTAGGCTTAATGGATGCTGCACACGGTGAGTTCGGGGGCTGGGGGTGGGGGTGGGCAGGGGATTATGCTTGCATGTGGCTGTCCGTGGCTCTCTGCAGGGATGCCAGAGAAACTGGGTGGGTGATGCCAGTTGCCTCCACAGGAGAAAACAGAGACTGGGGGAAGGTATGGAAAGGAAAACTGCTTTTCACTTAGTACCTCAAACGCAGCAGTTAATGTCTCCATAAGAATCCAATCCTCAACCTGCTTGTCAGTGTGGTCTCTCACCTATGTTATACTACCTAACAGTCAACCCAAGAGAAAAAGTTAATCTACTTTTTCAAGTACGTGTTTATTTTCTAATCTTACCTATAAAAGCTAACACGTTTTAATGCTTTTTAAAATTGAAATGCAACATTTGAAAAAGAAAAATCTATACTGAGTATTTTGCAGATATTAAGAGGTATAACTGATGTACTGACAGGCAAACTATGAATGGTATGATTCCATTATTTATAAACAAGGAGTGTGTATGTGTGTATTCACAGGAAAAGGTCTTTCTAAACCAAACATGAAGCATGGTCACCTATAGAAAGAGGGGCTGATAAGATGGCAGGTAAAATTTTTTACCTTATATACTACATTATTTGAATGTTGAGTGTGCACATCTAATTTCAAAATTTTTAGTAAGCATTTCCAAATATAAAAATGGAACTATTGCTCCAAACTTCAACCTTTTGTCTGTGTGATCCCCTTCCCAGCCAGTTTCTTCACCCAACCCTGATCCCTTTCTTCTCTATTAAAGTCATTTTTAAAGAAAATATATGTAACTGTTTCCTTGTACCTGATTGTAATAATCTGTCCAAAGTTCAGATCAAAGTTGTTAACTTGAGCGATGAAGATGGCAGCCAGTGCCTCGTAGAGAGCAGTCCCGTCCATGTTAATGGTGGCCCCCACAGGCAGCACGAATCTGGTGACGCGCTTGTCCACGCCGTTATTCTCTTCCAGGCACTTGAACGTGATGGGTAGGGTGGCAGAACTGAGGACAGTGAAACAGTTCACATCAGCTGAGGGCCTGCCCGTCCTGACCCTGTCTGGTCTTTGGGACAGACAGTTCCTTCCTGTCCCACGTCCTAAAGGGAGCTAAGTCAGCACTTGTATAAATAAGGGAGCGGGGTTGGGAAGAGCGTGGCCCCCTCATGGGGTCATTTGGCAGCTCTCCTGCTTCTGGGTTCCTTGTGGTTGCTTCCCCATCCCCACAACCTGTGCAGCTCCTCTCCACTCCTCCCTTAGGTCAGGCCAGCTGGAAGAGGGAGAAGACAGTGGGCAGGGAAGGAGACTTGCTTTCACTGTTTTCCCCAGAAGGATTCATAGCTGGCCATTCTGGGAATCCCAAATAGGTCTGAGTAGCATCAGAAATGAAAAAGCCAATTCAGGGGGTGGTGTTGTGGCACAGCCAGCTAAGCTGCTGGTTGCGATGCTAGAATCCCATATCATATTGCCAGTGTGAGTTCCAGTTGCTCCGCTTCTAATTCAGCTTCCTGCTAATGCAACTGGGAGAACATCTGGTGATGGCTGAAGTACTTGGCCCACTGCCACCCACATTGGAGACCTGGACGGAATTTCTGGCTCCTGGCTTTGGCCTGGACCAACTCTGGCTGTTGCAGCCTACTGGGCAGTGAACCTGTGGGTGAAGATTTTGCTCTTGGTGTCTCCCCTTCTCTGTTGCTCTGCCTTCCAAATCAAACAATCAACAGTCTTAAAAAGCCAATTCAGTATTTAAGTTTCAAACCCAAAACAAAATGTCTCTTTGCAACTGCAGGGGCGCTGGTTCAAAGCAGAGTTTCAGAAACACTCCAAGGAGTCAACCATACGTGTACATACCTTGAAGAGGTCCCCAGAGCTGTGATAAGGGCTTGCAGCAACCCTCCAATGAAAACCCAAGGGTTCTTCCGTGTCACCAGGAAATAGAGGAGTGGTAGGACAATGACGGCGTGGATGAGCAAGCCAATGATGACTGTCACCGTGTACATGGCCAGCTGCCCCCCAATCACACCCATGTCTTCCATCTCAACAATTTTCCCTGCAATCAGGAAGAGAATGCCCAGAGGGGCATACCTGTGGAGAACAACATACATGCAATTGGAGTCCAATAAGGGGAAAGAAATGGGTTTCCAAACATTGTTGCCTTGGGTACTGTTAGAACTTGTAGAAATTATGTAATTCTTTCTGGTCTTTTTAAATATAAAGTTCCCCTGGTTATCACAGAATTGGACTCATTTGGGACTGATCTAGGACACAGATTTTTTTCTCCTAATCTTGTGACAAAAGCAGATGCAGAGGTTTTATTGTCCACCTGTTAGAAAGCTGTCTTTTCACCATACCTGATCCTCAGAGGCCCTCGCTCACCCTGGACTGACACAACCTGCCTCCCCAACATCCAGACTTTTGGCAACATTTTCTGTTTCTGAACTGGATTGCCAATTAAAGCAAGAGTCACAGAATACTGTGTCAGTATTCCAGATGGGCAGGCACTTCGCTTAATCCGTGGCCCCTTTTGTTTTTCCCACACCTCTATATCACTTCTAATATTACTTAGCATTCGTCTTTAAATCACCTTCTCTCTTTCGGTAAATTTACTTTAAAAAGAGATTTTTTGTTATAGTACAAATGGAAAACTGGTACCATTTGCCATAAATAGGTGACCATAAAATAAATTGAGAGCTATTAATATTAACAGTGTTTACATATAGAGTCCCACAATCAGGCAACAGGCATTCTATTTACGTAACACTACCCACAGGCTGCTACTGCCGTTAGGGAGCGTTTCCCTGTGGACTCTGTGAGGAGGAACACAGTAATAACCTCGTAGCTTAAAGGTCTTGCTGCCCAGCTTTCAACTGCGGGTCCACTGTGTGCTATAAACTACAACCAAACGCACATGACTGAAAACAGAGGAACCGACTGCCCTTAAGGAGAAGGGTCTGCTGGGAACTGTGGAGGACTTGTTTCAAACTGGAAAAACACCCAACACAACGCTTCTTTCAAAAGCTCTTTAAAAACGCAGGCCAGGAAGTCACAGGGGTACCTGTTTGCAGAAATGTAATAACTCAAGGCTTGAGTGTGTGGGCCGATGTACGGCTAGAAAAGCTGCATGTGAGGTTCATTCAGGGCCTTGAATGGGCTTCTTTTATAGAAGAGGTGAAAGGTGGAAGCATTTTAATAATACGAAGATAAATGTCCACTTTGAGTGCTGCCAGGAGTTCAAAAGAGCCTTCCAACTGGGGGTTCCTGTGGAGACCACATTCTGGTCTTTGTGCCCTGGTTCATATCCACCTTGCACCAATTTCTAAAAAATGGATTTCTCTGGGCTTTGGTGGCATTCAAGACAAAAGAAATTCTGAGTCACGTTGACGAGTAAGTGCTTTTCTTAGCAATGGATGCTTTCCTGCCTCAGTTGCCAAGAAGAGCCTGGATTAGATATCAAGCATAAATCCTCACATAAGGCCTAAACCAAGCAAAGGGTTTTCTCCCTTCTGGTGGGGGGCAGGGGGAGGAGGGTTTACACTCCAAGGTCAATGTTCTGCTTTGCATTTAGTCTTTTCCTTTGTTTCCTGCTCTCAGCTTTATTAAAGGAAGTTTTGTTATGGATTGTGGCTTGGGTTTCCATAATGTCTCCCACCAGTCCTATAGGGATTGCAACAGAACTGCCATGTGCGTTTCTTTATAAAGGCTTCCGCATTTACTCTCCCTTCTACCGGGAATGCTCTCTACTGGCCTTTGTGTAACTGGTCATTCAGGCGTTAGCCTCTCTGAACCATCCAGGGCAAACTTTGTGCCTTTTCTTCAGTCACTTGGTGTTATGACTACAGCTTATGGTTGATGGGTTTGTTTATTATCTGTCTCCCTTAAAAGCATGTAAGATTTAAGACATCCTCATTTGGTTTTTCATTGCTATATCCACAGTGCTTGGCATTATATGCTTAGCATAGAGTAGACACTCCTTAGATGGATTATTCACTAAATAGATCTAAAATGCAGGAATGAGGAGTGGGTTTCCATCAGCACTGGGATAAAAAAGAGGACACCCTGGGGGCTGGCACTGTGGCATAGCAGGTAAAGCCGCCACCTGCAGTGCCAGCATCCCATATGGGTGCCAGTTCAAGACCCGGCTGCTCCATTTCCAATTCAGCTCTCTGCTATGGCCTGGGAAAGCAGTAGAAGATGGCCCAAGTGCTTGGGCCCCTGCATCTGTGTGCATCTCCTGGCTTAGGATCGGCACAACTCCGGAGTGAACCAGTGGATGGAAGACCTCTCTCTCTCTCTCTGTGTGTAACTCTTTCAAATAAATAAATAAATCTTAAAAAAAGGACACCTTTCCAAGACAAGGAAGCAAACTTATTAAGATAGGCTTGCAGGTAGGTTCAAGGCCTCTCTAGACTCAGAAGTTCCATTTTTCTTGTGCTTACCAGAGTGGGATGACTGCACTTGGCCATCCCGCCTCCTGGCATCTTCCTCAGGACAGAACATATGTTGATGGCAATAAGCATCTTGCATATAGGATGTAGAGCAAATGGAAATACATACCACATTATCACTGCCACTAATCTCATGATGGCTTCGTTAAGAGAATCAAAGAAATCTCTCAGGGCTTGTCCCTGCTCCTTCATGTTTCCAATCACAAAACCGAAGCACATGGAGAAGACAACTAGGCCAAGGGCATTGACCCCATTCACAGATCCCGGAACCGGAACCAGCTCCTCTGTGATCCGCGTGAGCGCCTCCATGGCTTCTGACACATTGTTTATCACAGCACCCACGAGCGTTTCATTGGCCTGGATGGGCACTTTAAAGCTTCTCTTCTCATAGTTGGTCTTAAACTTTAAAATAAAAGCACAACATGGTTTAAAGGGGATTTTCATTTTTTTCTTCACACTTCTCTGTTGTCCAAATTTTCTATAATAGTACATGCTACTTTGTGTTCAGAGAATAGTGTAATTTTCTCCCTCCCTTCTTCCCTCCCTCCCCTTTTCTATTCACCTACCCACCCACCCATCTATCTTGTGGCAAACCCCTACTCCTTCCTCAAAACACACACACACTCAAATACATAGAAATCACAACACTCAAACACATAAAAAAATAGAAAAGAGGGACCTTGTTAAAGATGTACTAAACACACGTGGGCTTTTGCTATCTTTTGAACCAAATGACTGTAATGGAATATTTAAAAAGCTATAAATACAAATATTCACAATAGTCCTTTTACGTTCTGTGAGGATCATGCTATGGGAGCATGGATAAATCACTTTATATCCTTTCATAGTCCACAGCTATGAACAAAGGACAACTATGCTGGTTCTACCCTGTGAGGTTGTTGATGTGACCAAATTAAACAGAACACAGGAGATTATCTTACAAATTTTAAAGTATTGTACTCATGCTGGCTAGTGATGTCCAATGATAAAGTCCTCCAGGGATTACGCTTAGCTGGAGAGTTCAGTGGATATTAAAAATTCCAAAACAACCACTCTTCAAGCCATTCCTAATATTATCAGTTCTTAAGGATAGGTGCTTAATAGTTGAGGATAACAACTTACTTTCTCCAAGTCCACAGTGGCATTTCTCTTCTAACCCAAGAGATGGTCTTTTCCCCATAGCTGCTGCATAGATGCCTCTGACGGGAGATGCTGAGTATATTACTGTGGTCATAAGATACAAGGAAGCCCATCCCTCTAAGATTTTAATGAGAGTAGAGTTCCTGGCATTATGGTGATGGTAATAAAGCATCAGCGAGAGTGAGAATAGGTCTGTCGGCTGCATCTAGAGTCTAGGGGAAGAATGCATAGCCCAGCATGAAGTGCTCGGCCATTTCTTTACCAGGAATAAATAGAGGGCTTTCTTGTCCATTGGGAAACCACCCTTCCCAAACAAAGATATATCCAGCCGTCAATATGGTGAACCATCCCTAAATAACCAGTGGTACTGATTGGTAATTTCAAACACCACCACCAAGAAAAAACTGGCTCCTGTCCGTCTTATGTTTCAGTCAACTCTCAAATCTCTATTCCAATGGTTGCCTATGCAACGTACAGCTACACAGCGTAGATTTTCAATCTGCTCATTAGCCTTTCCCATGCCTCCCTTCACCTTAGACACAGTTTGCTGCCTACTCAGGAACTGAGATCTCATTTGCATTCTAGTCTAAGCCAAACAGATTTGGGGAGATATATTTCCTCCCCCTTCAAAACCCTTTAAATGCAATCCCAAACCAAATACAATAAATCTACATAAGTCAGCACTTTTTCCATCTGAAAGATCTGGAAATCAGCATTTTTTATATTACCCACTGCCAGCTGACTAATGACAATAGTCAGCCCATAGTGCTGGGGTTGGCTGGTTGAATTTAAATGGGTTACAGTTGTTTTTGAACAAATACAGTTAGATATTGGCCTCTTAGACTTTTTTTAAAAAGATTGTTTGAATTTGCAATGCGCACACATATTACCTATTAAAAAGTCTTCATAAAAATATTTAAAATGAGGGGGAATAAAGGCCAAAGGAGAACTTGTACATGTGAAATCCAGCCACCAGGGTGGGCCGTTTGGGCTGTGGTTAAGCTCCAGTTGGGATGCCTGTGTCCCATAGCGGATGGCCAGTGTTTAAGCTCTCTCCCCATTCCAGCTACTTGTCAATGCTACAGCTGGGGGCAGTAGGTGATGACTCAAGTTACTGGACCCTTGCCACTCACATGGGGAACCCAGATTGACTTCCTGGCCCCCAGTTACAGCTTGGCCCAGACCTGGCCATTGTGGGCATTTGGGGAGTGAACCAGTGGAGAGTGCTTTTTCTTTTCACGTTTCAAATAACCAAATATTTAAAAACCCAGTTCTAAAAAAAAAAAAGTTCTCTATGAGATCATGGTTTTGTTTTGTTTTACTGAAATTCTAAGCAGAAAGGTTGGGGAAATACAACTGGAGCGAATTGACACCATCTGGAGAAATGCTTGGGAAGTAGTATTTAACCCAGAATGTCCAACTGATTCTTTTTTAATATTTTGGGCAATAAAACTTTTTTATTATGTGAGTTTAGAGTGAACATCACTGATTTTAACATCACTGATTTTATCCCCCAAGTACTAAAGTGCTATATTTTTAAAATGTTTATTTTCTACTTGAAAGGCGGGGTGGGGGTGGGCAGGGAATAAGTCTTCCATTTGTTGGGTTCACTCCCTAAATGACCCTAAGGCTCAGGGCTGCACCAGGCTGAAGCCAAGGGTCCCAAACTCCTTCTGGGTCTCCTTTGTGGGCAGCAGGGGCGTAAGCACCAGAGCTGCTGCTTGCTTCCTCCCAGGATGCAGTAGGAGGAAGAGGAGTGGCTGGGACCTGAACCAGCCCTCCAATATGGGATATGGGTGCCCCAATCAGTGGCTGAACCCATTGTGCCATGAAGTCTGCCTAAGTATATTTGCATCCACAACACAGAGATGAAAACTGCTTGGATATGAGGCTAGAAGGACCGGACCTTACTATGGCCTCCAGTTGTTCAGCACCCTAGAAATCCCTCTCTAGGAAGCAGAATGGAGTAGTTAGACGATAGAATTTGGTTGGAGTCGACACAGTGGATTTGAATTCTACCTAGCTGGGCTATTTACTACTTGTGAGGACTTGTGCCTCTTACATTCCCCTTCCCCTGTCCCCGAGTTTTCATAGATGGGTTGCCTCATGGTGAAATGAAGAGAATGATACTCCCCAGGGTTATGTGAGGACTAAATATAACATGCCTGGCACAGAGCAGGCGCTCTGGAAGTGATCATGCCATTCTCTCCTGATAGGGTTCTTCTGATCCATAAAGCCCTTAGCAGACTTGTAAAACACAGTCCACTGGTTTTTAAATCAAACCCAGCAACCTGAATAGTCTCTAACTTTCCTTAAAGTAAGTTTTAAGTGTCTTTTATGTTGGATTTGCTTATTGTGTTGGGGGAACTTTCGCATGTGAGAAGTGGACGCAGAGGGAGAAAGGAGGTCTCCTGATTAGCCTTCTTAATAACAGAATCCATGAGCTATTGTATGCAAGACACACGGTGTCTGACAACTAATAAGGCTTCAACGCAAGGTAAGCTTCCCTCTCCCAGAAGAGATGCTCAGAAAACCCTAGTGCTTTCCATCTGAGTGGCAAACGAAGTATTTCTTACTGTAGAGAGATGGAAAATCAAAGGAAAAAAGAGGCTACCACTTGGGTTGGTATGCCAAAGGGGAGTCTGAAAGGTGAATTAGTGGTTGTGTTTACCTGTTTGAAGCAAGCTTCTACCAGGTTTGGAGGGAACATGTTCCTGCAAAGAAAGTAACAATCACTTGAAAAATTTCCCAAATAATAAGTCTTCTTCCTGAGTACTATTTCATTGTATCTAAGGTCAAGAATGCATTGAACCAAGAAGCAAATGGGCGAAGACAAAGGTTTTGGTTTTATGACTTGAACATACCCCTAAGGGTAGGCCAGGTAGGTACTATTTTTTAAGGAACTAAGAAACGCAACTCATATTGTCTCACGTCGGCTGATGGGATTCTTCATTCAACTGTAATATCATCAAAACCCTGTTCAAAGGATCAGAGTGAGAATAGAAATGTCACTTATCGTATTCTGACTGAGCTGTTCTTCAACAGTGGCTGTTTTTGGATACTGTACTGCATATTCTAAATTAAAATCATGGTGAGAATGTGGGTATTCTAAAATACAAATCTTCCTCCAAAGTTCTTCTAGGTGATGGGATAGTGGCACTGAATTGCTAGAGCTTCTGAGGCTCTTTGGTGGCTAATGGAGACATGGACCACAAAATTAAAACCTGAGGTTATGTGGCAGGGTTTGTCACTTCCTCAGAAACTGTGTCAACCCAGCATTTGAGTTGCTGGGGTTAGGGTAGTGAGAGTTACCAACCAGCTGTGTAATACTTTTTGAGTCATGCTACCCAATTATGTCTCACCTGATTTCATCTATAAAAGAGGAGACTGAATTAAACAATCGTTTGGGTTCCAGGAAGTAAGACTGTGGGAGAAGGAGACATGATGTGGACAGTTATCTTGAGCTGGTGACCCCTGCAGTTGTAGGTTATCATTTGTATCTTAAGATTATGAGCTTTCGTTCCTTTCTTCCTACTACCTAGACCATTCTGTTTCCTGTTCCATCTGTGCTTTATAAATGTGTTTCTCTAAACCTTGATGGAAATGTTAGATCAGGAGTTTCCAGGATATATGCTCAAGCCATGTGACTGGGTGGGGACAAGATATCCACACATTTGCCAATGGGACAAGGGAGGGCAGAAACTCATGCAGTGCTCCAAGGAGTCAACCAGACTCGGGATGACAAGATCCCGGTTCTTCAAACAGTAGAAATTATAGAGAAAGAAAATATAAAATACTCCTCGATCCAAACTACCTGAGGACAAAGTTCATGAAAAAATGCTGAAAAGCTTTCACTATTTGAGCTTACAGAAAACGTACTTATCAGATGCCAGCTTGGTAGGCAATATTGTTGTAGAGTGGCTTGTTACCCTCAGGTCATTGCAATTAACTTAAGAGGCCCCATGGGGTTGGCTGGTGGTTACACACAGACACTGCAGTCACCCCTGGGGAGAAGTACTGCTAAAGGAGACCTCTGGGCCGGCGCTGCAGCTCAATAGGCTAATCCTCCGCCTTGCGGCGCTGGCACACTGGGTTCGGGGCACCGGATTCTGTCCCGGTTGCCCCTCTTCCAGGCCAGCTCTCTGCTGTGGCCAGGGAGTGCAGTGGAGGATGGCCCAGGTGCTTGGGCCCTGCACCCCATGGGAGACCAGGAGAAGTACTTGGCTCCTGCCATCGGATCAGCGCGGTGCACTGGCCGCAGCGCGCCGGCTGCGGCGGCCATTGGAGGGTGAACCAACGGTAAAGGAAGACCTTTTTCTCTGTCTCTCTCTCTCTCACTTTCCACTCTGCCTGTCAAATAAATAAATAAATAAATAAAATTAAATTTAAAAAAAAAAAAGGAGACCTCTGTTCCCCAAATCTCTCCTGGATCTTCCCGCCACAGGATTCCTTGAGACGGCATGTGAACTCGGTACCTTGGAGGAGCATCTTTCAGATGATCACTGGGGAAGCTGTTAGGGTCAGAGTCTGTGACTGACAACCCGATCCCTTTGCAGGTAAGTTGTAAAGATGGGAGTGAAGGAACGAGGCTTTGGGAGGACAGGCTGGGTGGGGCTGCATGGGGCAGTCTAGAGGCCGGTCCTGGGCTGTTTTTCGCTTGCCCTTCTAGACTCATCCTTCATTCTCCATGCCCTGGGAAGCTGACCCTTGTGGACTGTAGCATGTGGGTTCTCTCGCCTTCTGCTTCTCATTGAGTGTGTCTTAGTGGCACACACCAACAGATCACAGGGTGGACTCAAGTCCCTGTTATATTCTTTCGACTCTGATGTGTTTGGCAGTAGCTCCCTTCCCTCAAATAAAGACGTAGCTCCTACTCTGAGGCCCGTCTTCATAGCTCCCCGAGCTCCAGGAACAGCACCCTTCCTTTGCCCCTTCACAGCCAGGAGGAACAACAAAATAGCTTCCCACTGTTGTTAGTCCTCTGGTGCCTCCCCATCCATTCTAACTTCCCTTAGCCCCACCTACACCTTCACAAACCTTCAGTGTTCCATTGGACTATACACTATGCTTCCTACCGGGACCTGAGTGATACAAGAGCAGGCGTGTAGAGACAGAGAAAGCAGGGAGGTTCTAAAACTTCGGCTCACTTCACAGTTCTCTGTAAGGCTTACTGTACTACCAGGGCTACTTCAAGTAGAGAAGACTCTTGTAATAGGTGTTTATTTTCTTTCATTATTGATCCACCAACTCCTTTCTTCATAAATAGTAACAGGGGAAAATCTTTGGACAAGTGTGACCAAATCATCTCTAAGTTCCTTCTGGAAATTCTTGGATGTGTATAATGGGTGATGATATAGATCACAAATTTTAATTAGGAGAATCCAATGAATAGACCATATTTGAATAAAAACTGAAAGATGAGGACTTAAGAAAAATGGGTTAAGAATTATTAATTTTCCAAGATGGAGTTTGTAAAAGAGAATTGAGTAACTACTAAAAGTAGTGCTTTCAAAAGTCTATCTCTTCTCTTCATCCTCCCCACCTATTTTACATGAGACCAGAAAACAGGTCCTTACTTCAATTTCTGTTAGAAAGAAGCAAAAAATGTGAGCTCCCTGTAAGCCTGGCAAGGCTCCTTGAGTCAGACAACTCTTCCAAGGGTCTGCTTAGCTGCCCAAAGTCAGAGGAACGGGGTGGTCAAAATACCCAAAGGGACGGGCTTGCAAGGACGTACCTGATCAAGTCCAGGAAGGCATCCGCAGCTGTCACTTGTACAATTTTGCCTTCTCTGTGCATGTTTTCCTTTGTGCCCTTCCCAGGATGGATGATGATGACAATGATTATGCCAATCACCACGGCAACGATGGTGGTAGTCATGTAATAGACTACAGCTCGCATTCCCATCTTCCCTGACGCCTTACTATCTAGGGCCGCCATTCCTGGTGAAGGCAAACAGAAGGAGATTTTCAGCAGGCAGTCCAGGGAATTCTCCAGTGGAGGACAGTGGGAGCGGCGTTTCCGTCTACACTCCCCTACCCTCATCCCACCCGGCAATGGGATTTTGTACATCTTGGAACCTGGCCCCAGACTTCCAGGGCTGCACCAAATGGTGAAAAGGAAAGCTATAGGATGGCTAGAAATCAGCTGTGTCAGTGAACACACAATCAACTGGTTTTTGTCCCAAGAGTTGATTTCACAAAAAGAATCTGTTCTCCGGTAGTTTCAAAGTACAAATTCTTTCTCAGCTATCTATTAGCTGGGGAAACTATGAGTGTGAGTAGTGAGTATGTGTTGTGAATATATGAAGAAATACTTAAAAAAATTTCTGGCCAGATAATCTAAGTTCAAGGCACCAGTGATTCACACAGATCAGCTGGCATTAAATTCTTTCAAAATAATTATTTTATATATGTATGTGGGAATCTTATTTTTAAATTCATAATTTAAGCTACTATTCTGACTACCTGTTAATTTATTTTCAATTAGCATTAAAGTGGACATTGAATTAAAAGGCCAAAGTTCAGAAATATTTCCTCTGCTGTTTCATATCTCATGTAATAAAAATTTTAAAAATATATACATTTTGGTGGGGTTCTTCCAATTCTTCCATCCTGTCTTCCTCTGCTGTTCACACAGGTCTAGAATACCTGATCTCATGTCAGAAATCCCTCTTCCCCTCATTTTCAGGCCATCTTCAAAGTCCACCTCTGGGAAGGTGTTAACCTAGGTTAAAAACGGTAGCGTGACTTGAAGGTTTCCCTAGTGGCTCTTGCTGATGGAACATACCTCAGTGCTTCTTGGGCTGGAAAACAGTTAAGAAATGACATGAAGGGGCCAGCACTGTAGTGTAGTGATTAAACTGCCACCTGTGATGCCGTCATCCCACGCAGGCACCAGTTTGAGTCCCAGCTGCTCCACTTCCAATCCAGCTCCTTGCTAATGTGCCTGGGCAAGCAGCGGAAGATGGCCCCTGCACTCATGTGGGAGATCTGGAGGAAGCTGACTTTGGCCTGGCCTAGCCTTGGCTGTCACAGCCATTTGGAAAGTGAACCAGTGGATAGAAGATCTGTCTCTCCCTCTCTGTAAACTCTTTCAAATAAATAAATAGATAAACATTTTAAAAATGACACAAAGCTCTCAAAATATTCAATTATCTATAATATTGGGAACTCTTCTGTCTCATTAGCTGTTTCCTCAGTTTTCTTCTTTATCCTCCCCAATTGACTAAACCACTAAAAATGGATTACAATATGATCCAATTGTACTTTATTGGGCTATTTTCTGTACTATTTATTATGTGTCTTCATAAGCATATTAAAAGGCTATATTATATATCTGGAGTATCAGATCCTAATGATGGTTTAATATTTAGGTTATGACTCTTAACATAAGTATATTAGGATAGTTAAAAACAGGATACAAAACAAGGAAAGAAAATAATGTGTATGACTGCCACATGGATGGGTTTTCTCAAAAATCTTAATACAAAGGTAATTAGGTTAGGTGTGACTTGAAGCCATGATCAATTCACAATTTTGCTTGTATTTGAGTCATATCATTTCTCATTTTCATAAGCGTGTAGTTATTTTTAATTACAAACTATAAGGCAAATTAAAAAAACAAGGTCTTAGTTAACACCAAGTAGAATAGAGGGAAAATTCAAACCTAGATTATATGTAATTAAGTTTAAGCAAGTTTTTGCCCCTAAGAAAACCAACTACAGCTCCTACAAATGAAGTTCACTGGTTTTTTGGCTTTCGTGTGTGAACTTCCTGCCCATTTTCTTGAAACCCAAGGCAAGCATCCATTTATTAAGATGGCGCCACTTTAACACTTCCACTATATCACAAATGGGCTAATCTGTTCTCCCAGTATCCCACCCCTCATTTCACTCTCAGGTTTGAATCACATCTCAAAATATCTTGGCTTTCCTACGCTCAAAATGATTTATCTCCGAAGAGGCTCCCTCTCCCGATTGCCTGAACTTATCACGAAAGCCTGCGATTCTTCCACTCTTTCCCTGCCGACCAGGGGAGCAGAGTGAGCACAGTAGGCTGGGAGATGCCTGCAGGGGGGGCCGGGCAGTGGGGTTTTCTACTCCAAGGTGCTTTCTTTCCCTCTTGCTGTCTGTTCTGTGGTACTGTTCTGTTCTCACGCCAGCTCTTTTCTGATGCTCCTGCCCCTACCATTCCCGACAGCAGCTATTCAAAGAGAGCACCGAGTGGTCAAGATAGAGCACACAAACCAAAATGGAAAGCATTTACATCTACCCCTCCCTCAAGGCACGAGGAACGACAGTTAGCCCAGTGCTCGTGATAGGGCCATCAACTCCGGGAATGAAGCTGGTAGATTTCTCAATTATGAAAGTCAATATGAAAGTCTTTCCCCATACTTTCTGAGTCTGACATAGCTGAAGATAACATCGAGATTTTTTTTTTTTTTTTTTTTTAGCCATGAGCACAGACAGAAAATCAACAGTCAGTGAGAGACCCTTTTCCTATGAAAGAGAATAGTCAGCGACTATCCCAAGGAAGAGGTTGGAGGGTATCTTCATTAATCAGTTGTTCACGGAGGTCTGAAGCCCGCCTTGCCCACCTCTGCTCCTGGTGCTCCAGCTTGTAAAACTGAAGAGACCACCAGAAGCAAGGCCACACACTGTCGTCAGGGCAACAGCAGCACAGATGTGCACACGCTGCTACACCCGCAGTGGCCTCAATGCTGGGGGAACCAGGTGCATGGAGGAAGAACTCTGGAAGACAAAACCCCAGATGAGCAGGGTCTCATTCGTCCTCTCCCTCACCTGAGCTCTGTGGCCATCTCCTTTCCCAGCCTCCTGAAACACAAGACTGGCTTTACCCCAGGAAGTAAAACACAAGTGTCAGCATGTTAAGGGGCAGGGTTAATGTACTAAATCACTGTGCAGAAATGGGAACTCTGGCAGGAAGGCCCTAAATGTTTGCGAAGGGCAACGTTTGCATTGAGCCCTGTCGCTTCAAAAGCATTCGGGAGAAAAGGGCACTGGAAGTCATTTGGGTATACGGACACTGGTGGGAATGTGTTCCAACGGCCACGCATTCATCTAAACACATGGTGGAGAAACACATTCCAGAGCGAGTAGTAAAGATAAGGATCTTAACTGGTTCTCTTTTCTTCTTCTTCTCATCTGGACTTAGTGAAGCCAGCCCCATTTGAGACATCTTGACATCTTTATTATGAACATAATCTGCCATCAGAATCCGGTCCCTCTTGAAACCCAAAGGAATCCTCCTATTGTAACATTGCTACAAGTGCCGTACTGGCTCTTCCAGTTAGGGAGACATTTGTATGTTCTGAGCTAACTTTTATGCTGGTCCACCGACTCACCAAGTCCTGCCTCTGACCGATGGTAAGCATTCATTTAATTCCAGGACAGCTGTATAATGCAAATAATGTTGATGCTGTTTTATAGGTGAAGAAAGAAGAGGTCAGAGAAGTTAAGCAACTTGCCCAGTAATGCACAGCAAGTTCAAATGAATGGAGTGGGGAGGGCCATGGAGACTTCCTGGCTGTGAGCATTCAGATTTTATTTTAAGCAGCAGTCACTTCGGAAAAAAAAGTGAAGAGGAAGGGAATTTCTTGACGCACATCGATAATTACCTCTGTATTTATGAAGACAGCCTTTTGCTAAACAGTTTAACACAACAAATATGCATCAAATTCATGAGATTTTTGGAGGGGAGAGAGAGAATGTTTCGTAAATAAGTATGTGGAACTCTTAAGTCTGTATTGTAAATTACATTTCTTTGGGTATAATACTTGGGATGACTTCTTGGAAAAATGAAATATGTATTCAGCCAAGTATTGAAGGATAACATAAATAATGCCAAGTTCCCCAAGTTCTATCATTTGCATGGATTTTAGTCTGCCATCTGCTGAAAACTTATGTCTTACATTAACGTAGCACAGTGCACCTCCCCCCAACAACGCCTCTTCCTGGTTTTGAAACGTGGAATCTGAAGCAGCCTTCTGTTTCATACTGTCATTCCACTTATCCCAGGGATGTTTCATTGTTCTTCCAGGGCCCTGGACCAGGCCCAGGAAGAGCAGAGAGGGCAATGGCAAGGGCTGATTCCAGGGGATTGTTCTGCTTCGGTTTTTGTTTTATTGTAGATGTGCTCCTTCTCCACAAAGCACTCTCAAATGCTCATCTAATCAAAGCCGCCTGTTCTCCGTGCTCCTAGAATTTCAAGATGGGCACATTTACAACAAGGAAATCAAGGATGAGCTCTAATAGGTACCGTATTCATGGGAGTACAAGGTCCTGGGGTTTTAAAACATTAAACACTACCGATAGAATATATTTCTTACCACAGGTTGAAAAATAAGCTTCCATGTACCAAACAGCTGCTCATTGCTGCCAGTACTTAGGGCTCACTGCAGACATAAAGGAGTGAGAGACTAAAAGCTCATAGAGAAAAGGCAGTGAGGGGATGAGGTATGGACATCAAGTGAATCACTTTAAATCTATTTCTAAAGCCATATGAAGTCTTTCTGCACAAAGTATTTTCTCTTTGCCCCCTTATAGATTAGATTTTTATTTTATTTATTTGAAAGACAGAGTTACAGAGAGAGGTAGAGACAGAAAGAGAGGCCTTCCATCCGCTGGTTCACTCCCCAGATGGCCACAACAACCGGAGCTGTGCCTATCCGAAGCCAGGAGCCAGGAGCTTCCTCTGGGTCTCCTACATGGGTGCAGGGGCCCAAGGACTTGGGCCATCTTCTACTGCTATCCCAGGCCATAGCAGAGAGCTGGATTGGAAGAGGAGCAGCTGGGACTAGAACTGGCAACTGGCACCCATATGGGATGCCGGCGCTTCAGGCCAGGGCTTTAACCTGCTGTGCCACAGCGTTTTCTTTTAAAAAAAAAAAAAAAAAAAGTGGAGTTCTTTGATTCTATGGCTTCTGGAACTGAAGGCAAATCTTTAAATATTAGGTTCCAAATTGTTAAAGGATGATTGCATCACAGTTTTGAATTACAGGGTGTAAGCAGATGATAGAATCTGAACTTAAAAGGAAGACTACCCAAGCAAGGCCAATGGATGACA
The DNA here is from genome assembly GCF_051225735.1 of Oryctolagus cuniculus. Classification (NCBI taxonomy): domain Eukaryota; kingdom Metazoa; phylum Chordata; class Mammalia; order Lagomorpha; family Leporidae; genus Oryctolagus; species Oryctolagus cuniculus. The sequence continues at coordinate 62,277,081 of NC_142880.1, read as the reverse complement.
ATCTTAAGGCACAGGGCTTAAGGGCTCAGGCTTTAAAGTTAGACTGCTTGGATTTCATTTCTGGCATGGGTACTACGTGGCCTTTCTAAGCCTTGGTTTCCTCATCTATGATATGTGAATAATAATATTTACATTGCAAGAATAGTTTACACCCAGCAGGCCCTTGATAATGGCAATGACAATCACTCTGCCTCCCTCTACTAGACTGTCCATTTCATTCATTGTGTGGCCTCAGTGCCTAGAACACATAAGGTACCCACTAAGTATTTGTTGAATAATCCATCCTTATTACTGTTATTGTTGTTCAGCTGGGTTAGAAGCCACAGGCATTAACACTTAGGTAGAGTTACTATATGACTTTCAGGCACTAAAGTTTCTTTTGTTTTACTTATTCTGAAATTCTGACTCACCGATTTTGTTCATTCTTCCTCTAATCCAAAATAGTGAAGTTCATTTTGTCTGGAACAATGAGAGGCAGACCTGGTGGGGAAGCAGTGCTGGCACCTCCAGCATCACTCTGAACTTCATTCCCAGAGCTGGGGGGGTGGGGGGGCAGGGGGTCGGTCATTCCTAGCAAGGTGTTCCCCCACAGGCTGGGAGGCTGGCACACATCCACCACCCACCTTGGTCCTGGTCCCTGTCCTTTGCCCGCCTCCCCCTATGCCTACATCGTATTCCCTCTTTCACTAGCTTATTTCACTCTTGCCCATGAGCCCCTAGAAGTCAGTGTTATATTCTGTGTATTCATGTATTAGAAGAATGAGTGAGTCCATTGAAAACAATAAACAATGCAGAGAAGAGGGTGGAAGAGAAGGGTTGGGTCTGAATGAGTGCTGACTGTGCAGATCATGGAATCAATTGAGGGGGTCATGTCATGAGCTTTTTTTTTTAATCAGTTAACAAAAGAGGATAGGATAGAAAATACCAGTGTGCATCACATGTGGCAAAGGTAAATTGCTGTTTTGTGAAAATTCCTTTCAAGTCTCTGTGTGCACACATATGTGTGCCAGGTCCCAGTGCAAAGTACAGTTATTATTGTGGGTGCTGACAAAAATAAGTTTGCAAGCATAAGCAACTTACTTTTCTCCGTGATTCCTGGTGAAGAGAGTTAAACCATCTCCACCAAGGGCTGAGAGCAATTTTGTGGAATTCACAGTCAATTAAATCACAAGTATTTTCACATGGGTTTTCACCCCCGCCAAAGTTTCCTTCCTATTGTGGACTATTCATAAGATCACACAACTTGACATTTCATTAGCGCAAAACACTACTGAGCTTTCTCAAGTTATATTGCCCAAGAACGGCAAGTGAGGCTTCCTTAACAAACTTGTCGTTGCTTGGGACTGCAAATAATTTGTCAGGCAAACTGATTTTTTAATTTGACTCTTAAAACGTCAACAAGTTTTTTTTTCCTTCTAACGCGAGCATTCCCTAGGAAAATGAGGTGCGGAAAAGCAAAAAAGAGACGTTCTCTTTTGAAAAATTGTTAAACGGAAAAAATCAGTGAAGGAGACAATATTATTAGTGGCAGAAAAAGTCAAATAAATCACTTTCGCCCTCAGCCCAGTAGGGCTAGGCAGACAATTCCATTTCTCTGGCTACAGTTTGTCCTTTGGGAATAAACTTTCATAGGAGGAAACGTCTAGGGGAAACTGAGGCCCCACACCCACCACCACCACCTCGATTATCAGAGCTCCTGGCACCGTCTGACTTAACCTTTGGGGTCCCCACTGCCTCTGCAGGAGAGCCAGCTGGTGGGGTGCTTGGTCAAGGTTTGCCTGTCTGTCTCTACAGTGGTCTTGACCGTCTGACGCTCATTACAGCCTAACACAGCCCCGCCATGCATCCCGCCGTGTGGTTTCCCAGACTGCCCATCCCAGGGACTTCCTCTCACTCTCAGCAAGGTCACGGGAAACGCTCCGAAATTCGAAATTTGCTTCTCAAGGCCCACGGCTGCCGGCGCGAGAGCCGCAGTGCGGTGATTCAGATACCCGTTCCGCCTTCACATGAGACCATCCTGCGCTCACGGTATTGGAATGTGCCGCACAATATGCTGGGCTGAAGAGGAACCAGAGAGTAATTCATCTTCTTTATGTGTGCTAAGCAGAGCAAGAGGGAGAGACGCGCGGGACCCACGGCGGGCTGGGGAGGAGTGATTAGTAACAGCTGACAGCCTCAGACCAAGACCCTTTCTTTGGTTACCTCATTGTAACAGCAGAGCACAAAGGAATGACTGTCCTCTTGCCAAGATTTAGAAACCGAGGGCCAGAGAAAATAGCAACGAAAAGGAAAGTGTTGGGCAGAGCGGGCAGTGGGTTGACCAAAGCAACTCTTGGTTGTACCTGTTGGGCCTGGCCTTGGAAAGAAATCCCCACCAGCCACGGGGAGTGGGGTGGGCCATCCGGCGCATCAGCATTCGTGAGCAAAGGAGGTGAATTCAGCAGAAGGCCTATGTGGAGCCACACTTTGCTCTGGTTTAATGAGAGGGAGTTCTTTGAGGGTCAGAACCCCAACTCCTTCTGCCTTTTTTTCCTGAAAAGAATCATGACTTACAAACAACCCCTGCAAGAGTAGTTTGTGCTTTCCCAAAATGCCCTTGTTCCTTTGGATTGCATTTTTTGTGGTGGAAAAGAGTTTCTCGCCATGACTTTCTTGGGAAGATGATCAAGGAGCCCATTTCCTAGCTGGCAGAATGCTGACTGGCCGTGACTGAATTCCACAATGGGGCTCAACTTGTCCAAAGTTAACCAAAGGGTGTCTCAAGTTGACAACAGAACGTGCCCAACTCACAGGGTGCCCTTTCTTCCCACGAAAGGCCTGGCCCTCACAGAAGTAAAAGAACTGAAAATGAAAGCAATCTATGGATGCTAAAAACCAATTCGACCTGGCCCTGCTTCCAAAAAGAACAGCTGGAGCAAGAGTGTGACTCCAGACCTTCCAGCAGGTTCCCAAGGTCAAGGGAGCCCCACACGTGAACCCTGTCTGCCCCCTGCCACTTTCCCCATTCTTTGGCATCAAAAGATTCTGGAATCAGAACCCAATGTGAGCACTCTGAATTAAGTTTGTTCTAGAAACTAAAATTAAGATTTTCCAAAATGATACATTTCTTACTAAAAAAAAACCAGAGGATAAAATGTATTCACATTGTCTATTTTCTATGTGAAGTCTATGTGTGAATTATACTATCTAAAAGGATAATTATACTTAATGTATACATAAAAATATTTGTTAAAATTCAGATTCACATTTTGGCCAGTTAAAAGAATGTACAAAATTAAGTCTTTGGTGATAGGGGTGGAGGTAGAGGAGAGGAGAATGAGAAGAGAGTTGAAAGAACACTAGGAGGAGAGAGAAGAGAGAAAAAGTAGAGAAATAAAGGGAGACCAAAGAGTAGAGGAACATTTAACAGAGAGATTTCAGTAGGTGCTTTTTACACAGTGCATTTCTTGAGCTGTGGCCAACACCACCCCATTTTAATTTTGGTTGATTTTCTCAGCATTTAAAAGCTCATCGATTGTTCTTATCTAATCTATAAAGGAATGGTCACACCCAGGGAGTGGGAGATTATTCTTGCAGCTACCTGAGCCAAACAATAAAGCAATATCACTTTGTAAAATAAGAAAAAAAAAAAAAAAAGGCCCTCTTGTAAGCTCTGGAACTGGTCAGCTTCCCCCATCTCTGCCTTACTCATAGTAAGACCATTCTCCCCTTAGAACAGGAAAAGCTGCATTTCTGCCCCTTGCTCCATGGGTGCCAATGGAATTTAATTATTCCTGATATATTCTACAAGCAGTAGCTAACACTTTCTTCCTCCCATGGAGGGCAGTTGTTTGCATATTACACCTTAGTTTTTAATACCTATGTGCATAGTTTGCTTCTCAGCTTCATTTTTTAAGTACTTAGGATAGTCCCTTACATTCAACTTCACTTATCCTGAACAGAGATCCAGGAGGATGTACAAAGAAAGGATGTGGCAGTGACATATGGTTGAGTTGAGACTGATGTTGCATGGAAAGGGTTGGCAAAATGTTTCCCCTAGAATTTAGGTATAGGGTGGGTGATGATGCAGTCATCACTGTTTGGAGTAAATACAACTAGTGGATGGGTTCACTCTAGCAAAATATGGTCACTAAATGGTTTTACAAAGAGTGATATATGTATACATGTATGCATGTGTGTGTGTAAAGAGTGTATGTGTGCCTGAGAGAGAGAAGACTTAAGGTAGGGGCTGGTGCTGTGGCACAGCAGGTTAACACCCTGGCCTGAAGCGCCGGCATCCTATATGAGCGCCAGTTCTAGTCACGGTTGCTCCACTTCCAATCCAGCTCTCTGCTATGGCCTGGGAAAACAGTAGAAGATGGCCCAAATCCTTGGGCCCCTGCACCCACTTGGGAGACCCGGAAGAAGCTCCTGGCTCCTGGCTTCGGAGTGACACAGCTCCAGCCATTGCAGCCATCTGAGGAGTGAACCAGCAGATGGAAGACCCCTCTCTCTCTGCCTCTCCTCTCTCTGTGTAACTCTTTCAAATAAATAAATAAATCTAAAAAAAAAAAAAAAAAAAAAGACTCAAGGTAAAGGGAAGCAGAGTGCAAAACATTGATTTCAAATGTATAATTCAAAAGGCTCTGACTGCCCCATCACAAATAATAGAATAATTTGGTAAGGTAGTTGAATTAAACTAAGAATATGTTGCTTTTTCTGAAAGTGACTATTAATTACTTCTACAACTAAATTTCTCACTTACTCATGCATTGTTTCAATGTCTCCTAAGGACATCTTTTAAAAAAAAAAAAAAAAACCCGCATTTTCTTTTCTTGTGAGAGGCAGAGACAGTGCCCTGGTTCATCCCCTAAAAGCCTGCAATGGCTCCTGAAGCTAAGAGCAGAGAACCTAATCCAGGTCTCCCACATGGGGGGCAGGGACCCAACTGTTTGGGTCATTATCTGCTGCCTCTCAGGGTATAGATTAGCAGGAAGCTAGATTGGAAAGAGAGGAGCTGGGACTTGAACCTGGGCACTCTGATCTGGGCATCCCAAGATAAGGACATCCTATCCAATGGACCAAACACCCTCCCAGGACATTCTTGAAATATTGATCAAAGACATAGTAATGAGACCCCAGAGGTACTTATTACAATAAGACTCAAAAATATTACTATGAAACTGCCCTAGATAAATAAGGCACATAAAATTACCTTGCAGAGTGATTAGGAACAGAATTGGGAAGAAAACAGGGAAATCTGTCGACATGTCTTGGAAAGAAATAGTTGTAATCGCAGCAAACTCTAGAGAGTGTTTGCTTTGAAGGCAGGCTCCCCTACTTACTTGTAACTTTTCAGCACCTTGGTTAATAGGGTTGTTCCGAGAACCAAATAAATCAACCTGTGTGGTGCCTTAGAACAGTATCTGACACACAATGACTACGATGTTTTTGTTTTTATGCTTTAAAAATATTTTTCATCCTGAAGGGATCCTATGAAGGGCCCCTTAGAAGGTGAGAACTCGGTGAAAAGCGAGCCTGTGCTGCCCAGCACTGTGCTAAGTGCTTTATCTCCCAGACAACCCTCCAAGCTGGGGACTAGCAGTGATCAGTCTCCATTTACAGATTAGGAAGCAGAGAGGTTAAACGGCTTGCTCACCACCACACGGCTAGCAAGTGGCATTGCTGGCAGCTGAACTTAGTTCTTTCTAGACTCCAGAACTCACTACTTGATCACTATACCACTGGCCTGGAGATTCTTTGTAAAATTCACTGGTCTTTGCATCAGACTTGTATGAATTATTGCATTGGGTTCATTTAATGGGGAACTGTAACAAGAATCTGTTTAGATTCATATTTAAAAAGATGCCATATAGCACACTGATTCGTATATTGCACAGTAACTGGCGGTGATGAATGGTGGCTGTCACAGCACAGGGACCCTGCCCTGGAGTCAGTGTGGCCTCTCCCATGGACATGGAGAGTCATAACCTGCTGGTTTAACTCAGAAGATGCTGTGCTAATGGCTAAGTCTACATCAAAGAAGAAAGCTCACCCACAGATAGTTCTACATTGCAAAGGCCTTGGGCCATTCCTAGAAAGCCCAGGCCACCTGGTGTAGAAACTGCAGCGTTCTCCTTCATGTAACTGTGCAGAGCGCCAGTCATCCAACTTTCCGAGTTCCACCACAATGGTGCTCACCATCCTCCAGAGTGGCTCTTTGATTTTCATAAGCCTGTGCTTAGAAATAAACCCGAAATCTGGTTCCTGTCACCCTTCGCCCTTGTGAAAAATTCCTGCTTTCTGGAGGAACCCAGAGCAAGGCTGGTCTACACTGATCAGGGAGATTTTGCTCTTTTCTCCGGATAAGTGCGTGCTGCTTCTCCAACTGAGCCTCAGGTACCACTGTTTGCAAGGGCTCCCGCTGTCTCGTACTCTGACCCAAAGCTTTTCTCAGCTTTGTTTCCCACTCAGGCAGCCCAGATTCTCCCAGGCAGCGCAGACCACTCAGTATTCCCTAGCTGTGCCTGGAGTTCTCCTATCTTTGCATCTTTGCTTTTAAGGTTTCCTTCGTCCTCATTTCCTGTGGAAAACTGACGGCGAGGCCAGCCCCTGAATTCCCACAGCATTTTCTTTGTGCCTCTTGGCATCGAAGTCAGCTTTGTTTTACAGTCATGTGCGTACCTGTCGGGCTTGCCATTAAAAATTTCAACTCCTTGAGGCTAGAGACTGGCGATGACTCTTCGTGTCTTTATTGCCTGCACCAGTTAACACAACAGGAGACCAATAAATGTACCTTGGATTGGCTCCAACACTCTCTTAGTAGCTACTCTACTTTGTCAAGGTCCCTTCTGAATGTTCTCAGAACTAAACAAATAATTCCCAATGCACTGTGTCCAGTGTAGGGAACAGAGAACTATTAATATTTCCACCGAGGAAGCTTGCGGCTATTTTCGTTCTTTTTTCACCACTACTTCCTACTGTTGGTTCATATTAAGCTTTTAGTCACATGAACCGCTGCCAAGCTCAGTTGCTCCCATCCTGTAATTGCACAACCGCCTTTTGAATCTAAAAGCAGAAATGTACATTTATCCCCTGCTCAGCTTCATCTTGTTGGCTTCCACCCAGCATTGCAGCCCATTGAAGTCATTCTGATTCATGGTCACAGGCATATGTAGCAGGAGCCATTCTTTTGGGGCTTATGTCATCTGAAAACACAATGTAGGTGTCTTCCACATCTGAGTCACTGATAAAATGTGGAACACGCCAGGGCCTTCTGAAAAGTGTACTAGGGTACTTCACGGGGTACCTCTTCAGGTTGAAACGGACCTTAGACACTCTTCTTTTTTACTTAAGAATTTATTTAAAAGTCAGAATTACAGAGAGAGGGAGAGACAGAGAGAGTGAAATCCTCTATCTGCTGATTCATTCCCCAAATGTTTGCAACAGCTGGGGCTCAGCCAGGCCAAAGCCAGGAGCCTGGAACTCCATCCGAATCTCCCACATGGGTAGCAGGGGCCCAAGCACTTGGGCCATCTTCTGCTGCTTTCCCAGGTGCATTAGCAGGGAGATGGGCCAGAAGTAGAAAAGCCAGGACTTGAACCAGCGCACATATGGGATGTTGGTGTTGCAGGCGCCAGCCTAACCCACTGGGTCACAATGCTGGCCCCTTTAGCCATTCTTTAGGTTTAAATGTTCAGCCAATTTCAACTCCCCCTTAACTGTCTTATTCCAGCCCTGTTTTGCTGCTACAGGTATTAGGAAAGACTCCGAAATTTTCAGGATAACCAAAACAAAGCGTATCTGAAGCCAGATAACTATTATGAAGAGGGAGTATTTTTAAAAAATAGAGAGATTTCTTTTAGTAGATGGAGCTATTACAACATATTTTGTGAAAATTCTGTAGACCCAACTCTGTAATTTTAGGAAATAAGCCTCATTCCCTAAAAGAATGAGTAACATATCAATCTTAAAGGTGTAAGCTGTCTTATGAAGTAGGGACGTTATTTCATTTGGCAGAGAGGGAGAGGCATCAGGATTGCTATAAACATTAAATTATTCACATGGGGAGGGACTAGCATTGTGATTATTTTAAGCTTCAGAAAGTTTCATTGGATAATTCATCATCAAAAAATTCTGTATATGCTACATTATTAAAAATCCATTATTTAAAAGCATATGCATTTAACTCATCTTTGCTTTTACTCCTCTTACTATTACATATCAGCTTGTGATTTTGTATGTCATAGCCCTTCAATTATAGAAATACACAATGATCTATATTTATCAGTATATGCCCAGTGGCTAATGCTGTAGAGATTCACTATATCTTTGTTATATGAACAGTGAACCACAGAACCTGCAAACTCAGCAGGTGAGAATATTTAAACTGTACTCAACCCACAGATGACCGAGTTATTTATGTAGCATCTACTGTAACAGGATCTCATTACCGTAACTAGGAATAGGATGCAAATGTACAAACAGTAGTTCCTACTCTCAAGTATTTTTTTTATTTGTGGTGTTGGCATTGTGGAATAGTAGGAAGTAAAGCTGCTGCCTGCAATGCTGGCATCTCCTATGGGCACTGGTTCACGTCCCAGCTTCCTGCTAATGGTTGGGAAAAGCCAAGTGTTTGGACCCCTGCCACTCACATAAGAGACCAGGACGGAGCTCCTGGCTTTGACCTGGCCCAGTGCTCAATGTTGCAGCCATCTGGGGAGTGAAAGAGTGGAAGAACTCTCTGTCTCTCCCTCTCTCTAACTTTCATTTTCAAAATAAATCTTTAAGAAAAAAAAGGTATTTTTTTACAACATAGGTAAGTCATATTCTCATCAAATAATTGTTCAACCATACATAACGTTAAAAGTTAAGTGTCTGGGGCTGGCACTGTGGCATAGTGGGTAAAGCTGTCACCTGCAGTGCTTGCATCCCATATGAGCATTGGTTCGAGGCCCAGCTGTTCTACTTCCGACCCAGCTCTTGGCTATGGCCTGGGAAAGCAGTGGAAGATGGCCCAAGTCCTTGGGCCCCTGCACCCGCGTGGGAGACCTGAAAGAAGTTCCTGGCTCCTGGCTTACAATCAGCCCAGCTCCACCTGTTACAGCCATTTGGGGAGTGAACCAGCAAATGGAAGATCTAAGTCCACCTTTCAAAAAATAAATAAATCTTTAAAAAATTAATAGGCTTTATTAAAAAAAAAAAAAGTTGTGTCTGGGGTCGGCACTATGTAAGGGCTAAGCCTCCGCCTGTGGTGCTGGAATCCCATAGGGGTGCTGCTTCACGTCCTGGCTGCTCTTCTTCCAACCCAGCTCTCTGCTATGGCCTGGAAAAGCAGAGGAAGAAGGCCCAAGTGCTTGGGACCCTGCATCCATGTGGGAGACCCAGAAGCAGCTCCTGGCTTTCGATCAGCTCAGCTCCAGCCGTTGCGGCCATCTAGGGAGTGAGCCAGTGGATGGAAGACCACTCTCTGTAACTCTACCTCTCAAATAAAATCTTAAAAAGTATCTGATATTAGAAATTTGACAATATCATAGTGAGCTAAATATTTTCATGTCAAAGACATTGTTGGGGCAGACATTTGGCATGGTGGTTAAGATGCTACTTGGGATGCCAATATTTCACATGGACATGCCTGGGTTCAAATTCTGGCTCTGGTTCCTATCTAGTTTCCTGTCAGTGCATGCGCTGGGACACAGCAGGTGATGGCTCAAATACGTATACCCCTGTAATCCATGTGGAAGACCTGGATTGAGTTCTAGGCTCCTAGTTTCAGCCTGGCCCAACTTGCAGGCATTTGAGGAGTGAACCAGCATATGGAAGATTTTTCTCTCTCTGCCAGATAATTAAATAACAAATTAAAAAAAAAAAACTTTTATAGGCAGAAAAATTAAGTCAGCAAATGTAATTTATCATTATAAGCTGATCCAACACAACTTTGGAGGAAACAGGACATGAGAGATTGCTTGATACTACACAGGGGACTTTGGTGACATAGAGGTTTGAGTTCGAATCCAGGCTCAGTCACGTGCTACTAGAGAGACCTTGGGAAGTTTGATAACTTGTCTGAGATCTAGTTTCCTCATCTGCCCAGTGTGGATGACAATAGTGACCTTGGAAAAGGAATAAAAAGTATGTGTGTTTAATAACCAGCATGTCTTTTATACTCAATAGCTGCTAGAAACTATGGCAGGTAAAATGAAGAGGCTCTAGACCAATCAGAGAATGAAGATGCGGTCAAGCTCATCATTTTCTCACTTTGAGGAAGAGGAAGCGCACGGTTGGAACTGCCACACTAACGCTCTGCAGGAGTTGCACTTCCGCTGGAAATCACACGTTGCTCAGCCAGCTTCCGAGGAGCGACCGTGCGCCAGGCTCGGTCACAAAGCAAACTCTGCACCATTGCCTCTAAAGGACACTCAGCTTAGTGCAACTCAATTGCAGAGAACGCAATCCCACAGGGAACCTGCAAACCCCTGGAAACCAAGGCTGTCATCAAAAAGCCAAAATTAAATGCCTAAAACTGAGGTTAAGTCATGACTGAAGCCATTCAGGTTTGGTGAGCAAAGCCGAGGAAGCCAAGAGGCTCAGTGATGTACAAAAGAGACTGCGAGTGAGTGGCGAGGCTGGGATACAATGAAAGCTTCATGGTCTGTGGTTTAAAGCTTTGCCTTAGCTTCCAACCTGAAACCAGTTACGTTTAAGGCAAATGAAGTTTTCCCCATCTGGGAGGGTCACAAGCATTCTTGGTCCAGTGGGTTTTTCTTCTTCTTAAAAAGTATGTATGTATGTATGAATGTATGTATGAGAAGGAAAGGGAGAAGCAGAAGAGGAGAGAGAGCGTGCACTTCCATCTATAGTTCACTCTCCACATGCCTGCGTCAGCTGGGGCTGGAGCAGTCCAAAGCCAGGAGCTGGGAATTCAATCCAGGTCTCCTATGTGGGTGGCAGGGACCCAACTACTTGAGCCATCACCACCTGTCCCATGAGGCACATTTTATCAGAAAGCTGGAATCCAGAGGCAATGAGGACTAGAGCCTCGGTATTCCAACATAGGATGCAAGTGTCTTACCTGCTGGGCCATACACCCGACATGGGCTGTTCATCCCACCCTAGGAAATACAGCGATTTCACCTGTTTACTTGGGGTCCCCCAGGGTAGCTTTCTCATTCAGAAACACGTAGGAGCTGCAGTGAGGGGGATAAGGAGGGCAGCAAGTGAGCTGAAAGGGGGTGAGGGAACACGCAACACAATCTCTGAAACTGGCTATGGTTTCAGCGACAGAGCCAAGTGGGGCCAATGCGAATGCCATCGGATGAGCCAGGCCAAGACCGAGGAAACGATCCTCTCTGAGCAGACCCTAGATGTAAGTGCTACGAAGGGCCTCACACCCGATCCTCTCCAGCGGGGAAGCCCTGAGGACCTTTGAAGTCCATGTTTAAGGGACTGGGGTGGTATCTGACTGGTAGCAATCACCACTCAGTCCAGTGACCACGGACGGGTTCAGGTCAAACACGCTCCCAGCCATGATCTGCTCTCTGGTCCGTAGGAGGCACGTACAACAGATATTTTAATCACCATTGCTATTATTTCCACTCCATAAATGAGCCCTGAATGCCAAAGAGATGTCTCCTACAGCTAGTCAGGGCTGCAACTGGCTTAGAATGTAGCCCTGGAGTTCCAAAGCTGGTGTTCTTAAGACTCAAATGGAAATTATCGTGGTGAGTGAGCAAGTGCCACAGATCCATGTACCCCTCAGCAGGCCCCTGTTCAGCTTTTCAGATGTAAACGTTTTGTCTCTGCGCAGAGGAGGGGATCCAGGGCCCGGTGTCCAGATTCCACAGCTCTGTGACATCCTGCTTCAGCAGCACCTTGCACAGCTAACCCGAGGAGCGCAATCAGGAATGAATTAACAACCTCAGCCAGACGATACTGCTGCGCGTGACCCACAGCACAAATTCGAGGAGGACACAGAAAGGAATGAAGCATGAAAACACATGGTGGACGCTGTCAGGACTGTTTGCTGCAAGTCAAGAGAAGAGGCAGAGCTGTACAAGGTTTGACAGGGTAAATAAAGGCGGTGGTGCAGCCTGGGCTTCTGGGAAGTCTTAGGAGGCCACAGCATATGTTCGACGCCATGGGAATGCTTAGGGAATAACTTCCAAATGCATAGAAATGGAAAATGTTTCATGCAGGGAGAAATATTTGTAAAGGACTAGGTGAATGGGATATCCATGAACAGGGGACTCTGGATGCAGGCTACACAAATGACCCCTCATGTTGAAGCATAAAAACATTCCCACTGGCTCATCGCATGCATAGTGCATTTTCTGTACATCCGGGCACCTCCCGGTCTGCTCCCCCAGGGCCCCTGGAGGGCACCAGCACCTCCTCAGAAGTGGATTTTGGGCCTTCTGACATTAAATCTGATTAAGAAGAAAACAGTGACATTTTCCCAATTCTTCGCTAACCACCCTTCACTCATCTGCGATACATACACTGAGGACCTACCATATGTCAGACCCAGGAACCACGGAGACACACCTTAGCGCTTGCACTGAGAGCTCCCAAGCCCCTGGGAACCCAGCATTCCCTGAGAAGAGTGCGCGGGATGTTTGTGTGGATGAGGAGGAGGGGGGCCCTGGGGAAGTGGGCGGGGACAACTGTAACAACCTGTAAGCTGCAGTTCTGGCACCCGCATCGGGACAACTGGAAAAGCTCATCTCAAAAGGAGGAGCAGCTCCAGTGCCAAATCAGATCTGCCCGTGCATGTTTACCAGATGCAACCCTGAGAGCCAAGGATTTAGTGGTGGTGGTGTCAGAACCAATAAAGAGGTTAGGAGAACTCGTGAAGGGGTTAGTGGGGAAGCAAGGTCAAGTGCTTACATGAGCACGGGAACCCACGGAAGGTCTGAAGGCTGAGCGAGTTCTAATTACCAGTCAGCAAGCAACCCACATTTTGAGAAGCAGCGTTTCTCACAGCGCTGCCTAGCACCTAGCATCTGTTCAGATCAGTACGAACCATTTCCTCAAGGAGGGAATGCGAAAGGATTGGAAGCAGCTGCTGAGAAGTGTGTCCGCGAGGGAGGCTGCTTCCACACCGCCAGTCGATGCGCCAAACATACTCACTAGGCAACAGCATCACCCATCACCAACGTGCGGCAAAATGGGGGGAGGAATTCAATCACCAAACAAATGTGAGGTCAAGTCCTTTAAAAGGCCATGGCACAACGTAGGAGGTCCCGCCTGGGAAATGCATTAAAAAACAAACTGGCAAGTCCGTCTGACTTCTCACCTGGGTTTTGCAAAGCTGTACCTGGGCTTCCCAGGGTTTCAATTTCCAGTGCTGGCCTCCAAACCATTTAAAGCTTGTGGCTTGCAGGAGCCAGGCCAATTTTTCAAATTCATCTTTTAGAGGCATTCATTTTAACTTGTTTTCTGGAAAAGGTATGCAAGGTTCCTAAGAATTGTTCTTGGAGAAATTTTTTTCCACTGTGCATTTGTCCCCTAGAGTCATCATGGGAGAATAGGAAGCCACGTGATAACAGCAGTATTAGTAATACACAGCTATATTGGGTTACTTTCTTTTTACTAAATATTTTTGGCCTGGTTCTTGCTCCGTGGGTAACTCTGGGAATTCTCTAGAGGTCTGTAGAAGAAATGAATCTAGCTCTTTGTGTCTGTAACTATACACCTGTTATTGAGGCAGAGGATGAAAAGAACACGCCAAACACACATTGTTCTATTTTTAAGCTGTTGGACTCAGCTCCAGGGGAGGGAAGATGCCCTTTCTCCCTCTGAATTTACCAACAGCCAGCTATTCTGCTAGAGCTCAAACCCAACTTCCAAACTTTGAAGACAGGTGATCCTCAGTACTGAGGGGGAGTGCCCGGAGTGCGTTGGTGTGTATGTGTATGTGTGTGCGCGCCCACACCAGTTGAAGCTAATGCTGCCAAAATAAATCTTTCCTCACATCCGGAAATGCCTGTCAGGGAAGCTAACTAGCTGGCAATCAGAAAACTCCCATGCAATGCTTACTGCTCTCAGTGGCAGGCGTGTGTGTGTGTGTGTGTGTGTGTACACAGACACACACATACACACAATGTCCTTGGGCAGAATTGCATGCCATGGCTTTAGGAGGCATTCCACCAAATACTCACTGAAAGATTGAATCAGTCAATCTTTCCAGGAAAAGCATGGCAAAGTTTTCTTTGTTTATTTTTTAAAAATTCAAACCACATAAACTGGCAGCAGGGTGCAATATTTCTCTAAGAGTCTAAATGTTGATTTTTCTGGTCTGATATGGCCCAAGGCATCAGTATAATCATTTCAGGATCTTGGAACTTTCTTCCTTCCTCCCTCCTATAAGAATTTTCCTGAGATGCAGTGTATGGCCTAGTGATTAAATACCTGAATCCCATATCAGACGCCTGGGTTCAATTCCCAACTCTAGGTCCTGACTCCAGTTTGCGGCTAATGCAGACCCTTGGAGGAAATGGTTCAGGTACCTGGGTTCCTGCCACCCACATGAGACTTAGATTGTGTTTCTGGCTCCTTGTATTTGGTCCTGGTCCAGGCCAAGTCCAGCCCTGGCTGTTGTGGGTATGCAGGGAGTGAACCAGTGGGTAAGACTGCTGTCTCTCAAGTTAAAAAGAAATATCAATAAAAACAATAAGCTCTATGGAAAAGTGTTATACAGTTTAAATTTCCAAAACTCTTTAAAATGCAACTGGTGACTTTATAACACTTTATAAAATAATTTAAGACTCTCTGGAATCTCAAAAAATTATGGTTGTTGCCAGCCCCTGTAATGGAGCACTGACCAAAATGGTCCCTATTTCACAGACACATTTGTGGTTGGCTAGAGAAGATGGAGTTTGACGTTAGGACCACGTAAGTACACTGCATTGGGAAGGTTTCCTAGAGGAGGTGACATACAAGACTGAGGGTAAGGAGGGGTTCTGGGAGGCTGGGAAAAACAGTCCAGGCAGGCACTGGGGCAGGAGTGGGAAATAAACCAGGACACACACAGGAGCTTTGCAAAGCAGGCTCAGGTGTTCAGCCTGTAGGTGGCCATTTGGGGAGTGAATCAGTGGACGGAAGATCCTTCCTTCTCCCTCTCCTCCTAACTCTGGCTTTCAAATAAATCTTAAAAAGAAGTAAAGGGGGTTAAGGAGGCAGAATCAGCACACTTGTGGGGTGGGGGAGCAGTCTAAGGGGAGGACTGAATTTCTGGTTTAGCCCCTGGTTTCTTTTTTCTTTTATTTTTGACAGGTAGAGTTAGACCGTGAGAGAGAGAAACAGAGAGAAAGGTCTTCCTTCCGTTGGTTCACCCCCCAAATGGCCACTATGGCCAGCACGCCACGCAGATCTGAAGCCAGGAGCCAGGTACTTCCTCCTGGTCTCCCATGCAGGTGCAGGGCCGAAGCACCTGGGCCATCCTCCACTGTACTCCCAGGCCATAGCAGAGAGCTGGACTGGAAGAGGAGCAACTGGGACAGAATCTGGCACCCCAACTGGGACTAGAACCCGGTGTGCCGGCGCCGCAAGGTGGAGGATTAACCAAGTGAGCCATGGCACTGGCTAAGCCCCTATTTTTAACATTTACTTTGATTAAAAAAATCATCCAATCAACTGGCCAACCAATCCTTTCTAATAGTTTTTGTACTTTTTCTAAATCTAAAATAGCTGAATTCATTTCCATTATTTAACCAAGAATATTTATTCAACATGCCCCCACTATCTTCATTATAATGAACCAGCTCTGTTAACTCTTAGTAACTTGAAAGGGACCAATGGGTCCTTTTTGGCAGGGAGATGGGCTTAGAATTATGAAGCCTTTGTCTACAAGTTTATTTTACAGACAATTTTAGTTATATATACAACTGATAATTACCTCTTTTTCTCTTTCTCATTGTAGATACAAGGAAGTAGCAATTGCATTGTCAAAGGATGGTCCTACCTAACTCAATATTCTTTGGCCAGTTAACTTACAGTGGCTCCTACATAGTTACTGAGGCTCTTCAAGGGGCCTTTCAACTATAGAATTCTACTTCTTGAATCTGTCAGTCTCACAACTGAAAAACAATGGTCTGGGGAACAGAGGAAGATGTCAAGAAATCTCATGAGGGGGCGTACATTTGGCACAGAGGCTGAATCACCACTTGGGATAGCCACAACTCTTATTGGAGAGCGTGGTTTGCATCCTAACTACTTTGCTTCTGACTCCAGCTTCCTGCTAACGCACACCTTGGTAGACAGTGGTGATGGCTCAAGAATATGGATCCTTGCCACTCATGGGTGAGACCCAGATTGAGTTCCAGACTCCTGGCTTTGGCCTGCCCAAGCTCCAGCTCTTGAGGGCATTTGAGGAGTGAACCAGCAGACAGCGATCTCTCTCCATCTGTCTCTATGCCTTTCAAATAAAATGGGGAACAAAAACTGACAAAAAGGAAAGTGTTAGAAAAATGAGGGCAAAAAAGGCAGACTACAAATTAAAAGACTTGGTGAAACAAATTTAATGTATGAATGTGGATTGATTCAAACTAATAAACTGTATAAAGAAAAAGAAAACAAATGGGAATTTCTGAAAATGGACTGGATGATATTATTAAGGGATTATTATTAATTTTAAAATAAGTGATAATGGGCATGATGTTATGTTTGGGGAAAAGAATCCTAAGAGGCAGATAAATGACTCCAACAGAAACAAGTCTTTCTCTAAGACTACAGGAAGTCCCTACCCTCTGTTCAGGAGGGAAGGCTTTTGCTCTTGTCCCAGAGTTAGAGGTCAAGGAAATAGCACTGGACATATTCACTCAACATTTAATCCAGTTCCCCCACCTGCCTCTGTATTAAGAGGTGGAAGGGCAGACCAACATTCACTAACTCAACTTCCCTATTTTCCCAGAAATGTCTTCCTAAAAGTGAAATCAATTTGACACTCTTGTTTTTGGCGTCAGTAATTTCCCTAGGCTCTAGTCATGACTTGCCAAGGCTATGGAAGACTTTTGAGTTCGCCCACTTCGATCTTATTTAGACAAGGTCATAGTCAAAGTGGAAGTTCTCTCCTCCCTTCAGAGAAAGGTACCTCCTTCTTTGATGACCTGTTCTTTCCACTGGGATCTCACTCGCGGACATCTTTCATTTAGGTCATTTTTTTTTTTTTTAAACAGAGTGTCTTGGCTTTTCATGCCTGAAATACTGTTGTCAACAACAGGAGTCACTGTGTACTTACTCCTCACGTGGGATCTCTGTGAATTAATGCTATAATTAGTACTCAAACAGTATTTTACACTTTATGTTCTGTGTGGGTGCAAACTGATGAAATCTTTACTTAATATATACTAAATTGATCTTCTGTATATAAAGATAATTGGGCCGGCACCACAGCTCAATAGGCTAATCCTCCGCCTAGCGGTGCTGGCACACTGGGTTCTAGTCCTGGTGGGGGCGCCGGATTCTGTCCCGGTTGCCTCTCTTCCAGGCCAGCTCTCTGCTGTGACCCGGGAGTGCAGTGGAGGATGGCCCAAGTGCTTGGGCCCTGCACCCCATGGGAGACCAGGAGAAGCACCTGGCTCCTGCCTTTGGATCAGCACGGTGCGCCGGCCGCAGCGCGCCGGCCACGGCGGCCATTGGAGGGTGAACCAATGGCAAAGGGAGACCTTTCTCTCTGTCTCTCTCTCTCACTGTCCACTCTGCCTGTCAAAAACAAAACAAACAAAAAAGATAATTGAAAATGAATTTTGATGTGAATGGAATGGAAGAGGGAGCAGGAGATGGGAGGGGTGCGGGTGGAAGGGAAGTTATGGCAGGGGGAAGCCATTGTAATCCATAAACTGTACTTTGGAAATTTATATTTACCAAATAAAAGTTTAAAAGTGAAATCAATGTTCTAAAAACCTTGAATAAAAGTTTAAAGGCACTCAAACAATACTTGATGGAGCATTTTCTGATTCATTAGTTTAGAAGGCACAACTCACAAGGACTGGGGAATGGGAAATGAGTATCAGAATAATCTTTGGAGTCCCTTAAAAACTACAAACTACAAGTTTAGATAGTTCCCCCTGCTCTCTCCCCATGAACAGTAAAAATTAAAACAAGAGATTACATTAAGTACTGTTCATGACTGAGAAGGGTTTTTTTCTTTCTTTTTATTTAATGGTTCAAGTATATTGAGATTGGAAAAATTTGAAGAACCATAGATCTGGATTTTATTTTAGGATATTTTCTGAAAGAGAGCTATACCTTGTCCTTTCTACATAGACATTGTTTTAGAACAAATCTGTTAGAATTAAGTTCCTGAAAGAGAAAGAAATATCTTTCTTTTTAACTAATAACAAGCTACAGAAAGGGTACAGCCCTGCTCTTTATGTCACTTTTCAATCTGCCTTGTCAACCAACAGAAGATAGTATTGTATTTTCACTGGGGAAGCTTAAAAGTAGGAATTTACACCAATTGTCTGGCTTTGTTTCTTTTTGTTTTGTGATAGAGATAATGAAATTCTCAGAGAATGCTTACCAGTGATCCAATCAGATAATTCAGCTAGGCTAAATTTGTGACTTTCACTGTTAAATGTTAAGAATAAAATAACTATTATACAATCAGCAATGATCATTGTATGTAGCATAGAAGTGTGTCTTTGGTGGGTTTTGTGTCCTTATTTTTTGCCTCCATTGGAATCTTAGGAACCCTGGAATCATGGGTCATTAACATGGTTAAAATCATGAAAGATCGAAGTCCTATATTTTCCCCCACTGACTCTGTACACAATGCCTGTGGCTACAGGGAAAAATGGTGAGAAATGCTATCTCTGTCCACCAGATTCTGAAAGCTTCTTGCCTTCAAAAAGTCCTTTTCAAAAGTCTCTCTCTTGATGAAGCTGCACTTTTTACTGTGATTTGGACCATCTACGCATGTAGGGGGTTGATATCAGTGGCTCAGTGTCACAAGTAGGCCAGAAAGGTTATAAGAACACTGTAACTATGAACAAAACCCATTCAATCCATAAATACCTTCTGGGGCAACCAAAGGTTGTAAATGCCAAATTCAAGATATTCTGAGAAGACAATATGCATGACAAGATGTATTTGGAGTTTGCACGAAAGTCTAATTCTGTGGGCAAAAATGGCTGATTTTGCAGATTTGAATTCACAGAAGAACAATTTAAGTTATATTAGTAAAAAAGTTTAAGTTTTGAAATTTTAGTTTGTTGCTCCGAGTGGCATGGTTCTGCCTTTAGCTAAAGTAATGGAACACAGGACCTGTTTTCATTCCCTCAACACAAAGGCAGTGCACTCATTCATTAAAACTTAAAAACGGAAAGGTATTTGAAGAAAAGGCATGTCTATCAATGTGTTTGGTCCTCAAAACAGTGACAAGTACAAATCAAATGGTAAGCTTACTAATTAAAGCCTTAATTAAAAGAAAAATCTAAGTGATCACAGAGATAGGCAGAGAAATCTACATTAACTCGTATTCTCTCATTTTATAGAAAATAATGGTGATTAAAATAACAGAACTCCAAAACGCCCCAATCATCCAAATAAAGCAAGAAATGAAAACCAGGGTGGGTGTTATGGTACACTGGGTTAAAGTGCCCCTTGGGATACCTGGATCCCATATCAGACTGCCTGGTTTAAGTCCGCCTTCACTTCTGACCTAGCTTCCTGCTAACATGCCTGGGAGACAGTAGATGCTGGCTCAAGTGCTTGGGCCCCTGACAGCATGTGGGAGACTGGGATGGAGTTCTTGGCTCCTAGGTTCAGACTTGCCTAGTCTTAGTCATTGGAGGTAGTTGGGGAATGAACCAGTGGATCAAAGATCTCTGTCTGCTTTTCAAAGAAAAACCAATGAGAATGAGAAAACCCAACAAGTTACTGAACAAACTGTGACAAAATAAACTGCTCCCTTTTACTCTAATAATTACAGTAACTGCTGCTTCATCTCAAAAACTGATTTCAGTTGTAAACATGAAATAAAGTGTATCCTTAGAGCCTGGATGGTTTGCTAAGGGAATGCCTTTCAGCAAAATTTGTCTTTTTTTGATGCTGACAAAAATATCCATCCACGGAAGAATCACTGATTCTATCTTAATTTTCATACTTGCTCTTCAGTGTGAGTACACTGAAAGGGAAAATGTTAGCATTATATAATGTGCCAAAGCAAAACTGACTCAATTTGGTTTTACACATTTGGGTCCTCTTCCTCCTCCATCTGAGCAATGTCTGGAATCATTCTGAATGCCAAAGGAAATATTCTCCCTAACAAAAATGTATTTGAAATTGAGTGTATCTTGATTGAATGTCAGAAATGAAAATATTTATTTGGAAGGATTGAGGATGCTTTGCTCCAGGGAAACTCATGGAGGCTAATTTTGCCTTTTTTTTTTTTTTTTTTTTTTGCACTGCAAACAATTAAATGATTTCATTCAAGTATTCTTTGCATTATGACTGGCTTGTGGCTGAAAATAGAGACTGGTCAGCAGTGAGTGCTGGTTGAGTACTCACAGTGCTTGAAGAATATTTTAAGAGGAAAATGATCTAAGCAGATTCTTATTTGAAACTACAAAAGACCAACACATTTCTAACAATGTAATCAAAGAAAAACAACTGAAAACATCTACTTTACAATGTATTGTCTTATGGGGCTTTATTTTACTGGAAGAGACGCCTCTTGGCTAGTGCTATCAGCGTTTGGAATAGAGGTGATTTCAGGAGGAACAGCTAAGGGGGCAGTTCTATCCCTGGCCTTTATACCCCAGCAGCACCACTCACATGGGCGAACGCAGCGTACTTGTAAATCCATGCCGACAGCTCTGCTTCCCTCACATTGCACTGTGTGTCCTCCACCGAGACAGGGATGGCTCGGACCTGCAACATTTCAAAGGATCTTTTTCTCAGAAGGATCCTTTTGAATGTTATTTGTGCATACTATGGAAACCAAGTTTTCCAAGATTTAGGAACCACTTGGTGAAATTTTCTCCTTAGAGAGACCACAAATATGATACCACAAAATGTTTTTCTTGGGGAAAATCTATCTTTCTACGGGGGGAGGTGGAAATCATCTTTATCAACATGAACAAACTCTCCCAGAGCAGCTGTAAACCCTTGGGTGGCTCACATAGAAGCACTAATAGCAAAACTTAATCAAAACAGAGCCAGGCTGTCTGCCTTCATGCAGCTTGCACTTGGAGAGAAACCCTGGTCCCGAGCCACCAAAAGCAAATCCCAGGGCTGGAGAACAAAGGGCACACACAGACTAGAGTGTGTTTTTGTCCAACCACAGCAGCCAGACAGTACTGAGCATTTAGATTTCCAAAAAGTTAGGATATTTTGTTTATTATTTTGAGGGTTTTTAATTTTATGCCCCTTGTGTGGATTTCAACACAGAAGAGATAATCTGAAAAAGCAAAAAAATAAACAGAGGAAACCAACCACCAACTGCTAGTGAAAAAAGCCAGTCCTTGTTATTCAGGAGAGTCCACTCAATCCTCTATCAGCATTCTTTGAAATTCCAGCATATCCTTAGACTGACCAATAATCCAGCCTGTCTCCAGCAGTTGCTCTGAGGTTTTGAAGGAAGATAATGCTGCCTCTCTTGACATCAACTTTGAAAGATTCAGTCACCTCTAGTTTTCCCTTTACTACATACTTTTCTCCACAAAGCATTACGTGGCTGAAATTTAGTTTACACCAGAGGGTTTTTTTTTTTTTTTTGGGAGGGGGGGTTCTTTAATGAACACAAAAGAATGAATTTTAATCAGCATATATAAGGGTACTTCAAAAAGGCTGTGGAAATGGAATAAAAGGTTCAGCTTACTTTGGTGCAAAAATGTTTTGTGCATACAAAGGGCTTTCAAAAAGTTTATGAAAAATCATGAAAAAAAAACCATGAATGGATTTTAACATTTTTGCATTAAATTTTTAAATTCTATTTTTCCACAAACATTTTGCAGTACCCTTGTGCATTCCTTACAAATCAGAAAGACAATGTCAATAATCCACACAGGAACATGCTTGGGTTGTAGGTATATTCAGGAATAAAAATTAGTAACAATAGATGCCATGAAAAACTGGCTCATTAAATAAAAGAAAAAGGTCTGTAGCTCCTGCCAGGAATTCATGACATGTGATGGAAGCTGAAAGAAACCTCAGAATGACTGAGAGCTGTCAGGTTAACCTTTCCAACAAACTTCACTTTTCCCTTTTCCTACTGAAGGGCCAAGACAGGGGAACTCATTCCTCAAATATGCAAGGTTCAAGATTGAGGTTGGAGGGGTTTCACATGTGTTCAGAAGTGGAGGAAGTATCCTAAAGAACACTAAAAAACATGATTGTAGGGGCTTTCTTACAGTCATTCAATTGCAGACACCTTTGGAAAGATTTTTTTTTTTCTTAATTTGACAGGTAGAGTTATAGACACTGAGAGACAGAGAGAGACAGACAGACAGACACAGAAAGAAAAGTCTTCCTTCTGTTGGTTCACTCCCCAAATGGCCGCTATGGCCGGTGCTGTGCCGATCTGAAGCCAGGAGCCAGGTGCTTCCTCCTGGTCTCTCATGTGGGCACAGGGGCCCAAGCACTTGGGCCATCCTCCACTGCCTTCCCAGGCCACAGCAGAGAGCTGGACTGGAAGAGGAGCAACTGGGACTAGAACTGGTGCTCATATGGGATGCCAGCACCGCAGGTGGAGGATTAACCAAGTGAGCCACTGCGCCAGCCTCCAATTGCAGACACCTTTGGAAAGCAGGCATTGACTTTGTGAACTGAAAAGAACTGAATTGCAATTATAATGCATTGGTAAAAGCATTACAGTGAATACATACAAAACTATGGTAAAAGACTTAAAGATAACTTTCAGCAAAAGGTCATTCTGTGACAATTGCTTTAAGTAGCACTCTGACCTCAGAATCAGCCCTTAAGGCATTCTGGTCTGGCTGAAAAGCCCACAAGAACATTTTAGGCGTGGAAAGCCAAGAAACTGTGGCAAAAAATGTCCTACTTGAAGAACCCAGGGTAAGACTCCAGTGGAAAGAAGTGGTCATTAAAGAAGGATGTACTTTTCTTTGAAGGGAGGAGAGAACTTCCACTTTGCTTATGGCCTTGTCTAAATATTGAAGGGGTTTGTGAATTCAAAAGACTTCCAAAGCCTAGGCAGCTCGTGTCAAGAGCCTCGGGTGATCACTGATGTCATACATAAGAGTGTTAATTGTTAAATTAACAACAGGAGTCACTGCACTAACTTCCCACTCAGGATCTCTGCCCTCAGAGAGTTGTATTATGAGATTTAACAGTAAAACTTGTTCCAAAAGATTTCATTTTAGTGTATTAAGTGGAGAATGTTCCTATGTCTCATAAGTTCTAGTTATGTCAGCGCCCAACTCCACTGCTTGTTTTCTTAGGTGCTTCTTTAATTAATGATAAAACTTGTCCTCAAAGACTTAACTTTATTTTAATGTACTAAGCAGAGGAAATTCTTATGTCTCATAAGCTACATTTATGTCTAAGTGCTCACAAAAGATGTATTCTTGGATGCTTCTTTAAAGTTAATTAAGTTTCTCAAAGTGAAATTAACTTCAAGATGCAATGACTTTGAACAACCCTTGTCTTGACTGATAAAGAATTTTTTTAGATACAAATTGTTGAACTCTTTACTTACTATAGACTTAATCTTCTGTGAAATAAAGTTAATTGAAAATAGATCTTAGTATAAAATAAGACTGGGAATAGGAGAGGGAGGAGGAAGAGGGGTGAGAGTGTGGTTGGGAGGGTGGGTACGGTGGGAAGAATCACTAAATTCCTAAAGTTGTACTTATGAATTGTATAAAGTTTGTACTCCTTAAATAAAAGGTTTCTTTGGAGGAAAAAAAAAGCCATTCTGTGAATTGAGCTATACTTGGGAGATGGAAACAACTGGTAAAATCCATCTCACTCCAGTGAGATCTGTCTCAGCACTCCAGTCTTTGTATCCACACTCCTTGGAGGGAGCCCAGTGTGTGATTCAGAGGTCTTCTTCCTGCAGTCTGAATTTCTCCCCACCCCCACCTCACCCCAGCCACCTCCTTGGCACAACCGCAGGGGTGGTTGAGGAATGTCTCCACTTAGAGAGATATCTGATAACTGCCCCAAGATACTGGACAGTTCAAATAGCTGTATGACTCATCCCTTTAAGAGAATCCAGGACAGGGAGAAAGCAATTTGAGTCACAGAGTATATACTGCACTTTAAAACTCTGCCTAGAAATTATAACCTTCAAAGGCTTCACTGATAAGCAAATACCATTTGGAATGCTATGTTCAAAAGAATTGATGGAACGTATTACACCTACCTTTAAAAAAATCTGAGGTTTTAAAAAAATGACAAAACTTGCTACTTTAACCATTTTTAAGTGTATAGTTCAATAGTGTTAAGTATAATCAAACTGTTGTGTTATCTACCTAATTTTTAGTTAAATTTATTTTTAGTCATTCTAACTGAAGTAATTAACATATTTTAATAGAACAAAATTATAATTGATAACTTTACTATCTACACTTTAAAGGATTTCCAACAATTAGTGTAGATAAAGTCTTTTTTATTTATTTATTTATTTTGACAGGAAGTGTTAGACAGTGAGAGAGAGACAGAGACAGAGAGAAAGGTCTTCCTTCCATTGGTTTACCCCACAAATGGCCGCTATGGCCAGCACGCTGTGCTGATCCGAAGCCAGGAGCCAGGTGCTTACTCCTGGTCTCCCATGTGGGTGCAGGGCCCAAGGACACTGCACTCCCGGGCCACAGCAGAGAGCTGGCCTGGAAGAGGGGCAACCGGGACAGAATCCGGCGCCCTGATGGGGACTAAAACCCGGTGTGCCAGTGCCGCAGGCGGAGAATTAGCCAAGTGAGCCGCCGCGCCGGCTGATAGTCTTGATGTATAAGGTTCACCATTTTTGAAATATAAAATGCACAATTATAATGCCTAGATTATGTATCTCATGACTTCTAAGTTTTAGCTAAAACATAAATATCTGCAAACAAAAACAAGAGTTCCTCCCACGCTTATGACAAAGTGCTGGGATTGACTCAGCTCTGGCCATTGTGGCCATCTGGAGAGTGAACCAGTGGATGGAAAATCTCTCTCCTTCTTTCTGTCTGTAACTCTGCCTCTCAAATAAATAAATCAATCTTAAAAAAAAATAGAAATTCTTCTAAAATCATGATGGGTGTATACTTAAGTTTACTGAAAGTTATTAAATTGTATACTTTAAGCAGGTAAATTTTATGTACATGAATTTTGAGTATATCTCGGTAAGTCTGTTAAAGAATAAGATAGACCTAGATAAACCTAGGTCTATCAAGAAATAATTTTAGGGAATATATACAAATAAAAGAATCTCTCTATTGTAAAATGTTTTACCATTTTAGTTATTTTATTTGAAAGATGGAGAGGGAGAGAGAGAGGAGGGGAGGAAGAAGAGGGAAGAGAGGAAGGAGAGGACTCTCCCATCTGCTGGTTCACTCCTCCTCCTTCAATGCCTGCAATAGCCAGGACTGAACCTAGGTCCCCTAGGAACCCAATTACTTGAGCCATCACCTGTTGCCTCCCACGGTTTGCACTGGCAGGAAACTGGAGCTAGGAGCTGGAGCAGGTATCAAGCTCAGGAACTCCGATGTGGACTCAGTGTCCTAGCCAGCATCTCCCCAGTGCTAGGCTAACACTCATCCCCAGTTCCTATCTTTTTAAGGATCAAGGGGAGGTTGGTGGTGTGGAAGGCAGAGCTTGATAACAAGTTTGTTTCTAGCAGTAGAAAGCCTATTCATTGCTACAAATGCATCTTTCACATAAGAAAAAAATGCTTGCATGGTGTATGCAGCATTTTTCAAGCCCTTGACCTCATGTGGGGGTTGTTATGCTAAAGTTCAGATGTCTATTTAATGGCATTTTATACAGTGACTTCAAATCAGATTCCCATAGGACATCTGCATTCCATACGCTAAACCCAAAATGTTCTCTAAAATCAAATAATGACATTGTGTGCCAAATTCAGAGAAAAAAAATAATAAAGTTAATAGCTTGAATTCTCTCCATTTGAAAACTTCACATTTTTTTTTACCCTTACTTTCTACTTGTCTGAATGCTAATGGAAAAAGGGCTTGAAAGCTATGAAGTATTATACTTAAATGATATGTGAAATGGTCAGTCATGCTTAGATTCAATAGTCCATACTGCTTAGGGAAACATGCCTATAGTTTTACTTTTATACGGCACAAGAGCCATATTTTCTCAGAGTAAATGTGTTCTTATTTCACATTACAGAATTTGAGAGGCAAAAGTGTTTGTATCCATAAGTGTTATGAATTTGGAGAACTACTGCATTGTTGTCTGGCTCTAAAATTATCCTTGGAGTCTATGCTAAAGGAATGCTTTCAGGTATGTTGTTAAAGATGAGGTGTCAAGACAAGACTACCAAATTCTATTCCAACGTGAAAAAGAAAATGGTAAGATTCCAATAGTTATTAGTATTTCCATTTCCCTTAAATACCTAGCGTGTAGTTAAATAATATCAGCATAAGGATTATTTCTATAAATCATTATAATTTGGAAAATTGATATAATTTCAGAAAGTTAGCTTTAAAATTAACATCAGCTCCTAGCACAAACACCTTAGAGAACACTACATTCAAATTGTAGCTCAATTACAGCTAATCTAGTTCAGAAACATTGAAATACAGAAACAAATCATGGAAATTTTTCAAATTAAGAAAGGGTTACCAACATTAGAAACACAGTCAAACTGGGGCTGGCACTATGGCATAGCATATGGGTGCCAGTTCAAGTCCCGGATGCTCCGCTTCCAATCCAGCTTCCTGCTATGGTCTGCGAAAGCAGTAGAAGATGGCCCAAGTCCTTGGGCCCCTGCACCCGTGTGGGAGACCTGGAAGAAGCTCCTGGCTCCTGGCTTCAGATTGGCGCAGCTCTGGCTATTGTGGCCACTTGTGTAGTGAACCAGCGGATGAAAGACCCCCCCCCCTTCTGCCTCTCTAACTCTTTCGAATAAATAATTAAAAATTGTATAAGAATAAAAAAATCACAATCAGATTATTGTACTTTTTGGAGTAGGAAGGACTTTGGGGAAAAAAGAGCAAACATATAAAGTTAGGTGTGCACATAGACACACATCGTGCTATAGTGAAAAAAAGTGTGTCCCCAAATTTCATAGCATAAATATGTTATTGCATCGTCTCCTGCTAAAGCTGTATCATGGTCTGGCTGCAGGAGGATTTTGGTGATTAACACAAAGCACTGGTGCAAAAACTTGTACAGTAAGTGAGGAGCAAGTCAAGAGCTTGGTTAGCAACTATTTCAAGTGATTGGCAGCTGTTGGTATATGTGTATGTGTATGTGATGGGGCATTCAAAAAACCATGAGATATGTTTACATCATCTTAAATTATTATACTTCTCTTATGTTACCTTTGTTTTTAGAAATATAATGAAATATGATATTTGCTTCAAAATAATCCAGTGGTAGGAAGGGGTACAGGTGGGAAAGGGATGTAGTTGGGAGGAGTTCCAGGGGTATTGCAGTTGAAATAAAATTGTGTGCTTACATATCTTTCCCCTCTCCCAGGGTACTGACAAATCCTGGTAACATGGAGGTCATTTTAACAGGCTGAACCTACAAAGCTTACAATCATCTTGCTCTTCTCACTTCTTAAAAAAAATTCTATTTATCCACTTGAAAGGCAGACAGAGAGACCAACTGAGAGACACAGGGACAAAGATCTCCCACCTGCTGGTTCACTATCCAAATGCCATAACAGGGACTGGGCCAGATTACAGCCAGGAACTCAGATCTCAATCTGGGTCTCCCACATGGGTGGCAGGGACCCAACTTTGTGAGCCATCACCTGCTGCCTTCCCAGGGTGTGCAGTAGCAGAAGTTAAACACAGAAGCAGAGCTGAGACAAACTCCAGCACTCCAATGTGGGATGAGATTAGTAAGACTCAAGCAAGGTCTTAATCACTATGCCAAATGCCTGCCCCGGCTTCCTAAAAGACCAGCCAACGCCTCCTTCTGACTTGTTTACTTGCCCCCAAAGGATCACAGAGCTTGGTACCGGCCGCCTTTAATCCAATGCCCTACTAGAGGAAACTCCCTTGGTTAACTTAGGGGAAGTTTCTTCCCTTTGAAGAAACCCAGATGGAAACTCAAGGAAAAGAAACACAAAGATGGTGAAACCCACGTCCCCATGTGAGGAAGTCCCTTTGAGAACAGTGCTGCGCTGGTGCTGTCTATGTTGATGGGTTCGTGAACAAGCGTAAGGATGGGGAGTGCACTGGCTTGCAGACGGGGCACTTGAGATTGTTGCAGGATCTTCTTCACCAAGAAGCTAGAAGCAGTTCATCTTGCCTGGTCAAAGTATTTGCAGAAACATAGACTTGGGAACCCAGACTCCACCCAGTCAACATTAGATGTTTCAATCAGGCAAATCAGTCCAACAACAGAGAATATTACAACCTCAAAGCTTGCTTTCTACCTATCATGAAATGACCACTCAACACTGAACACACGGGAGACAGGATACTGCCCATGACACTGCCACGGAAACTGACTGCGGGACCACCTCTCTGTCTTGGTCTCTAACTCCATCTCTAGCTCTTTTTGTCTCTCGCTCACAAAAACTCCTGCATCTTTTTCTTTGGCTTTATGGGACACAGAGAAGTAGAAGTCTTTTATAATGGAATGCAGGTCAGCAGACAATTCCAGTGTAAGCAGTTCCGAAGTCCATTCAAACCAGAGTCCATAGACTGCGCGGTTGTCTCTGTGGTGTGAACGTGTATGTGCGTGTGTGTGTACACACATCGCTGTCACATTTTGGTCTATATACTTCCATATACACATACAAATAGGAAGCATTAATGCACCACTTGAGTAACAAAAATAACTTTAAATGAAACCATATGTAATCTACAATGGGCAATATCCTGCATTTTTGAGAGTAGGAGAAAAGCATTTTTGGGGAGTATGAGAAAATGTAGCCTTTTTGGAAGGTAATTTAGCCGCATCTCTCTGGATTTTAAATGCATGCACCTGGTGCTCTAATGACTACCTTTAGTAACTGATCAGTCAGAAACAGAACATGAAGATATGTTACCTGCAGATTTATTTGAAGTAGCAAACTATTACAGATATCTAACCAGTGATAAGGCATATCTGCATATACTAATACAGGAGAATATTTGTGAGACACTTTTGATCAAATAAAGTATACTGTGGAATAGATATGACTCTGTTGACAAAATGGCATATTTGTGTGTAAGCTTTTAAAAAGGATGTGAAAGATTAACATTTTTTAGTTGTTATTGAATATCAGGCAAAGTTCTTAATGATCTATAGGTATTAATTTGCATATTCACAACCATCCAGTGAGGTAGGCTTTCCCATTATCCACATTTTGTAGATGAGAAGACTGAAGCAGAGAGAGATTAAAGTAGTTTATCCAAGGTCATTGACCATGGAAGCGGTCAAGCTGGGTTTGAACTCAGTCTGGCCCAAACACTCCACCCGTTACCATGTACTACTTCCTTAACAGGTTACTGCAGTCCCCTCTGCAAGGCAGCATTTCACTCTTCATTATATGCACGGCAATGTTTATGTGTCATTTCAAACACGCTCTGTACTGCTTTTATAACTAAAAATAACCATTTGAGTCTAGCAGTTAAGACATTGGTTAAGACTCCCATGTCCATCAGAGTACCTGGGTTCAATGTCTGGCTCTAGCTCTTGAGCCCAGCTCCATGCTAATGAGGACCCTGGGAGGCAGCAATGATGGCTCAATAATCGTGTTCCTGTCATGCACATGGAGACCAGAACTTAGTTTCTAGCTCCTGACCTCAACCTAGTTCTGCCCAGTCCTGGGACTCTGAGCAATTCACACTGTGGTGCCGTGACTGTGACGAGAAGACAATGAACACACCCCTCTGACAGCACGTATTGGTAGGGACCATCGGACAGCCAGGGAAGGTTCCCTGGAAGAGGGGGTATCTAAGTAAGGACCGTGGCACCAGAGAACAAAGACCAACTCTAGAAAAACTGTAAAGTGGCAGCTTTCCCCCCAGGTGGACAGCAGAATCAGCTGCAGAACTATAAAGAAATGTTAACTCCCATTCCCAAGTAATTTCAGAACTCTTGGAAGGAAAAGGGGTTGAATTCTGGGCAGTACCTCCACGTAGCGAAATTAATCTGAGTGGCATAATATGATGACACTTCAAAAAGTTTAAAATAGAATTAAAATGTAAATTTTGGTGCAAAAAATTTGCAATTCATGCATTGATTTTTTTAATGTGCATTTTCTATGGATTTTTTGAGGATCCCTGGCATGTCTTCACAGAACCTGAGCTCTAGACGTGAGAAGTGCAGAAGGTGGTGCCTCTCTTCAGAAAGGCCCACCCCTACCCTACCAGCACCCCCAATCCTCAAGTGCAAATGGCCAGGACAGAATTGGCAACTCGCCCTCCCAGAAACCATCATCCTATCAAAGAAAGGCACTGGTTCCCAGCACCTCCCAGAGACCCAAGGTCATTATCAAATTGATCCTTTAAGAAGGAAAAAAATCGTATTTTCCTTAGAAGTTAAAGAAACCTATAATTTTTCCATTTTAACTTAAAAAAAAATCCTCTAAGCAAGAACTGATGAAAACGGTGGGCTGGGAGTGGGAGGTTGGCTTAGCAGTAAGAGCCACATCTCACACTGGAGTACCTGGTTTGATACCCACTTCTGTCCTCACTCCAGCTTCCTGCCAATGCAGATCCTGGGAGGCAGTGATCATGACTCAAACAATTGGGTCCCCGCCACCCATACAGGAGACCTGGTTTGCATTGCCAGCTCATGGCTTTAGTCCTTCCCAGCCCTGGCCATTGCAGGCATTTGGGGAGTGAACCAGTGGATGGGAGCTCTCTGTCTTTCTCATTCTGTCCCTCCGCTAAATAACAATAAAGCAACACAACCACCACCACCACCTGCTAGCTGGAGGCTGCTGAAGTGAACAGCTAAGAGTCTCCAACTGCCCCAGCCTAAGGCCTCTGCAAAGTAGCCTCCCAGGCTGGGGCCTCTGATCTTTCCACTGAAGAACTGTTCCATTTCCACCACAAAAATCTTTCCCCAAACACCGAATTCTGCGGAATTTCATTGACCACAAGCTTCACTCCTCTAAGCCAATGGTTTGTTGCTGCTGGTAAAATAGCCCGACACAACCTCAGCCTATGTCAAAAGGCCACCGTCCCTCCCTCCCCAGCTACGGGATACCCGGAGCACCAGGACCAGTTTTAGGAAGACAGTGGGGCGTGCGGAGGCAGCCAGGGTGAGGAAGGCTGAGGGGCGCAGGACGGGAGGAACCCGGAAACCTAGCTGTGCTCAGGTGCCCGAGACTACCAGGTGCACTCCTGATACCAGCTGAAAAACTGCCGTCCTCCGTGGCTCCACAGGGCACAGGGAGGACCAAGGGGGACCCTCTAGGAGGTAGACGCCCAGCTCGGCAGGAGACGCCAAGAACGCAAGGTTCAGGCGGGAATTCATGGCCCCCTCCTGGGGTGCTGGTGGGGAAGATTCCTGTTAGGGTCCAAGATGGTGACAGCCTGGGACAGGCTGGAGTCTCCCAGGCCACCCTCTGAAAGGAATGGCTTCTGTGGTTGAACTCCTACCAAGCACCTTTCTCCTGCCTTCCTATCCATGAAGCCATGTTCCTTAGGGTTACCTTTGCTGGGAAACTCACAGGGCCTCACCTCCGGCTCTTATTGCATTTAATGGTGAGACTCAGATGTGAGGAAAATAAGGCAGTACAGAAGGAAGAAGGCCTCTACTTCCAGGCTTAGTGGGTGCCTTCCCGGCAGGAGAGCATGGATGCTGGAGAGGCAGGGGAAAGAACCAGTCCCATAGTGCCTTGCCTAATTTGTGCCCCACGAGGCTCCTACCACCTGTGATCCCATTACCCTGGATATTGCAATCATGGGTATTTCCCAAGTAGGGTCCTCATCTTTTTAGAATTTTATTTGCACTTATTTGAAAGGCAGAGTGACAGAGAGAGCACATGTATGAGAGAGAGATTGAGAGAGTTAGCAAGAGATTCCATCTCCTGGTTCACTCCCCCAGATACTAGCAACAGTGGGACAGGGCCACATGCGTGGAAAGACCAAGTTCTTGAGGTGTCACCTGCTGCTTCCCAGGGTGTGCATTAGCAGGAAGCTGGATGGGCAGCAGAGGAGCCAGGACTGAAACCCAGGGACTCGGATACAGGATACAGGCATCCAAGTGCCCATGCCAAGAACCTTGTCTTCCCCATTTTGCTATCCTCAGATCCCTGAAATGTAGCTGACACATCACAACCTCAATAAACGCTTATTGAACAAAGTAGTCATTAATGGAAGACGTTTTCCAGGATGGCTATGCTTACGTGACTTTGCCCATATCTCACCAAAACCTCAATCCATGAAAAACAAAGTGGCAATCGATTTCTTTGATTCCTTTCTATATAATGCTAAAAAGCCAGGTGACAGCTTTAACTCCCCCACCCCAACCCCGAGTGGTTCCTCCCACTATACCCTCCAGCCCCCTGTGTGGAAAAGCACATAGCTCAGGCCCCCTCCCCACCTGTCTGTGAGCAGCCCATTGGCTGCAGAGGGTCTGCGCCAGAGCTTCTTCATGGCTGCTTTGTTCTGAGGCTGTTTGAGTGCCGAGACAGGTTCCGTTGGCCTCAAGTCATGGCCGGCCACAAAGTATCCGCTCACAGCATGTGAGTGGCCTGTGGAATTCACCGCCCTGTGGACTCCAGGGTGCCACACCTGGGGCCGAGTTCCTCAGGGAAGACGGGGCCGTTGTATAACCAACGATAATATTTAGAACTATGCAGCTGTGATGCGGTAATCGAATCCCATGCTGCAGGGCAGAAACTAATCTCCTCCAGTGGTGAGGGAGGAACCCTCCTCGGCTCCTATTAACTTCAGTGTTTCTTCAATTGACTTTCATAGAGAAGTAGTCACTGCAGGGATCACAGACAAACGAGACTTGCGGAAGCTGGAGCCTTCCCTTCGTGTCGCCAAACTCACAGTCCATCTTCTTACTCTAAAACTTCCATTGGCACAATGCAAACTGCCAGAGGACAGCGCCTCCTGCTGCTGCTCTTGCACCCAAAAGCCACCACGAACTGAGCACCTACTCTGTGCCACGCAGAAATCCTCACAACCACACCATGATACAGATAGTCTTATCACCTCCCTTTTGCTGAGAATGAAGTTCAAGCAAGTTCAAACTCCTCCCCTCCCAAAATACTTTCTAATTTCAATGCAGTGCGGTGAGGGAGTAGGAAGAGGAGAAATCCACAACTCTTTTCTTACCCTGAAGTGCCCAGAGTATTCAGACAAGCCTCAGCTATGACCCACAGCCATGACAATGAATAACTTAAAATATTAAATTTCTCTTAAGTGAATTTGGTTCTCATTTCTGGAAGACCGTAACCAACTCTTCACATGCCCAAGAATTTTTTTGTTGTTGTTGTTCTCTTGTGGGAAATGCAACTACAACACAAACTTAGTTTGCTGTTTTTGCAACTGTCATTTTTCAGATGCCAAAGAGGACATATTTTGAGATGTAACATTTACTGCTTTTACTTTTGTTATCAGGTAAGACAACCATTTCTGTTTTCAAATTATTTTGGGTAGAAGAGAGACTTGGTAGAGTTTTTCAAGGACAGATGGGTTCTAAGGATCTCCTGTCCTTGGTGACGTTAAGGAGGAAGCTGGTGGATCACTTGGGAGGGACACTGCAGGGATGGGTTCCCACGGTGACCTAAGTCCAAGGGTTCTGGTGCTATGAAACTGCTTCCATTGTTACGGGCATATGGATCTTGATTTAGATTCCTAGTTCTAGCCTTCACATAGCCAAGAATTCAAAGAAGAGGCATAAATACAGTGCATAGAGAGTAGGATTTACTTAAAAGGGAGTGAATATCCATTCACACATGAGTGTGGGTACCCCCACACAGAGGGATTCTCATCATGGAAGAGTTGGCCATGAGGAGAGACCATGGGAGGAAGCCAGGAATGGGCTCATAAGCGAGGTCCAGAAGCCAGAAAGCAAAAGGGAAGGCTGTTCCCATGTGTATCAGCCCCTTTTATGAGATACAGGGTCATGCTCTACTTGAATATACAAACATGGTGGAGTTTAGTGTGTGTAAGGCTCTGTGGGAAGCTCGTGGCACCTCCACATGGAGCTTAGCTCCCACGTGGCCATAATAGTGTCTCCTCTGTCCTGGTCCCAGGAGAGACACAGGTGCATCATGGGAAAGTGGGCATACTGGATTGACATGTAAGGGGGTGAAGTTCTACTGCAGTGCTTCACAGAAATTACAAAAAAACTTCTTCCAGCTTCATTTATTCCTAACTCCTACGGAGCTCCCCCACGTTACCATATGAAAGCATGTGTCACTCTTCAATTCTCTTTCAATTCTTTGGATTAAAGGAAGACAAAGTCTCATTTTGAAAACATACATTTAAAGCCGTGTTAATATTGGCTAATTTTCCCTCTTTAAAAAAAAAAAAAAAATGAAAGTGAGGGGTAGGGTGTTGGTCTCAGGCTTTCAGCCTTTATTAGGCAATTGTATCAATTTCAAATTTCCGGCACAAGTTTATTTTCTTCACAAGACAAGCAGATTTCCATTTTTAGTAATGACTTGAGGCATTGAAAGAAAAGTGATTTAAAGAAAATTTTACATAGATGAAAATACGGATGGGACCCAAGTTAGAAAATTCTTTGGAATAAACAGTCCTGGCTCTCCAAAAATCAGATTTGTGATAAAATGTTCTTAAACATGAAATTCTCTTTCTTGTTGGGACAGCAGAGAATCAGGCTTATTTCCCTTTTAGTTGGAACTGGAAGGGACTTCACTTCCAAATATTGTACAAGGTGAGGGATGTGGGGAATTTCTCTCCTCCGTAGCCCCCATACAACTTCCTGGGGGGGAGGGGGGCTATAGCTTTGCATTTAAGTATTCCCAGTGTCTAGGGTTCAGTGTCTGACATTGAAAGAGCTCAATAAATAGCTATGACTAAGTTGAGTGAATGTGAAAGATAAACTTCATTCATTTCCTAATCCTCCCTCCGTGAGCTGGACCAGGGGCCCCAAACACTGCTGCAGCTTTTGCCGCTGCTGTTGCTACCCCAGACTCACCTCTTCCACTTGCGATTTGCCCAACTCCACAGTTGTCTGTCAGAAGCTCCCCACCTCCAGAGAACGGGGGTGACACCAGACATGTCTTTCCAGGTGAGGGATTGAGGGAATGCACACTTAGAATGAGAATAGAAGAAAGTTCTAGGTGGCCAAGCAGATGTGCAGGGAGGAGCTGGTAGGTATGCCCACACAGCACAACTAGATATGGCACTTAATTATTACCAGTGATTTTAGTCAGGGTGAGCCAGCCAAACCAACTCATACTTCTGGCATGAAATATCTACTTTGGCGGCCTCTCTTGACCAAGTCAATAGAAATCGTTGCCAACTCTATTTTATTGTGTGGTATGTTGGCACAGACATATTCTTCTTGTTCAAAAAAGTAGGTACCTGAGTAAAAAATCTAGCCAGTGGGCTTTCTCCCAGCTTCTCTCAGGCAGTTTCTGGAATGTTAGTACACATCAAAGATGTTTGAAAAGATTGGAATTTCAGATTCAGGAGAAGGAGACTGTGGCTTATGGGGGCATTAGATTGACAACTCACAAACACACATATTTCAAGTATAAAATGTACCTTTAGTACAATTAAATATATAGAATATTTCCTAGAATCTTTCAAGACAAAGTGCCTGGACTACGAAATGCGAATTATATAGTGCATTTCAATTTCTATCTACACAGAGCCTGGGGATTTTGAACATTGGAGTACTGAGTCTTGGGAGCATTGTCCCACTGGGAATGCTTTCCATGTAAGCATGACCTCTGAATTCTTAGTCTGGTGTCCCAGTCAGGTGCTGAAAAGATCAGGGCAGCTACTGGACAATGTAGTTATAACCCAGAAGATGGAGAGGAGAGGCGTTCCAATAGCTATTTTTTAGCTAGTAATAAACATGACACCATTATGTTATTAGCTAGTAATAAACACGACACTATTATGTTATTAGCTTTGGCATGGGACAGCCTATGGTTGAGTTAAGCAACAACTGAAATCCAGTGAGAGCAGGCTGGGTGCATGAGTTTAGCAGTGCATTGCTTATTATTGCTAGCATTGACATTAAAACCCGAATTCTGATATTGGTGGCTCAAGGAGTGGATCAGACCTGCAGACGCGCTTGGCTTGGCTTGTGGTATTTTGTGAATTGGATCAACATTTAAAAATCTAAAGGTTCTTTGAAAAATTCGGATTCCTGGATTCTCTTGGCAAACAGGAAGACCTGGCCCTGTTGACACACGGCAACAACTGGCTGGAGCTGAAGAACCTCACACTCTCCGGGCCCCAGTTGTCTCCTTGCCTTCCCTCTTCCCCCATTATTTTGCAGTCGAGGATTAATCTCCATTTATCATCCCACTTGTCCCCGTTACTTCTCTTGTTGAAAAGAAATAGTTCTCTGTAGCCATGACTCCATCAAAGTAGAAAGACAAAAATTACCAGGAAGGACAGCTTTATGAATATTCACACATCATGTGCTTGACCACTGGACACATCTGAAATTGCTTTTCTCTTCTAAAATAAGGGAGTCCGAGTTTCTTCCCCACCTAAGCAACATATTGTCCAATGACATGGCCCAACACACCTGGGAATCCTCCAGGGTAATTTTCAGAAGCCCCCCCCACCCCCCATTCCCCCTGGGTTGCATCCCCTGCCCTTTGGTTTAAGATCACTGTATTGAAAACCAGGAAGGAAATTCTTCTTGAATCAATCATTCACTCTAACTGATCCTAAGTATCTAAATTACTATGTAGCTTGGAAATTACACTGTAGAGGCTAACACCTTAAAAAGATTCTTGGCAGACTAAACTATGCCCCTCGGGCTCCTTGTCTTAACATAGTCCTGGACAAGAGCTGAGATTTCTTAATGGTCCCACCTGGCAGCACTCCAACTTGCAATTAAGTTGCATTTTAATAGTTCATTTTATATTGATTGTCTGAAGCTTATAATTCCTTTTGTTTTAACAATATTAGGAATGCTGAGCATTTCTCTAAGGTTTGCTCCAAAATCCCTTTTTAACTATGTAAGGAGATTGTATCATAGTCATTTTTTCTGCAAAGTTTCCAACCAAAGCTCTTATTCCTTCAATAAAGTTGATGATTAAGTATTAAAAACATGAAGAAATTCTACTTCAAGGAACTAGCTGTCCACTGGTACTCTATTAAGGGGAAGTAACACTTTTTCTTTCCTCTTCTAAAGAATAACATATTAGGTTCAGCACAAGTACAAGGAAGTAAATCCTCTAAACATTAGTTCTACTTGTGAAGAGACCATGTACATGGGTCCAGGACCTCTCTGACTGTATTCAGGAAGATAGTAGGTTTTTATTTGAAATGCCTTACCCCAAATAAATGGTGGATATCAGTTTTATCCTAGAAGTGCTTCCTGCAAAGACCTGGTTTCCCAGAAAAATGAATAAGAAAATGAGAATGTACCCTCATGTCAGTATTTAATACAACTTCTGTAGTAAGAACTGTGGCTACTGTGCCTACTCCTAGTCAGCAATAGAACAGCCTAGATGCACAAACAAGTAATCCAAATCAACAGGTCCACGTGAGTGTTTTATGGGCAGTTCGTTCTCCAAAGGGAGCACACGTACATGCAACCACTTGTTTCAGGCCCTGGACAAGTGAGAGCCAGCAGGAATCTACAAGGCACTGAGGAAAAAGCTGACACAGTTCTTATCCAAGTAACGGCCAGCCCTCCGAGGCAAGTAGTAGCCAGAACGTTACCCCATGACTTCTAAGTTGTACTATGAAATTCTCATTCCACAGAGATTTTGAAAGATTATCAAGATCCTTGAGAACTCCCTGGAAGACAGAGAGATGCTCAGAGCCAGCTCACTTGGAGGCAGAATGGTCTGCCGCAGCGGATGTGGGTGAGCCAACACAGAAGGGAGCAGGGTCAGTAGTACCTGAGTTCTGGGCTTTAGCTACAAACCCAGAAACCATCCTTCTGGGGCACTGTCTATGGAAAGTCCTTCTCCAAGTCAGAGATGTGCTGTGGGAAAACAGAAGAGTAGGCAGAAAGGAAAGTATGGGAACATTTTTCTGCAACTTCTTGGCTCCATTGGTGTTCACCAATCACATATGCAAATCACTTTTTTTTTTTTTTTTTTTGCCATGCAGGGATAAATGGACATCTTACTGACATAGAAAGTAGAATCCTGACCTGCCAAGCTTCTGCTTGTTAAACATCTAAGTGTCGATTGACAAAATATCCAGATTGGAAAATCCCCCGCCCCTCCCCCTTCTCCCACCAGCATAAGAGGCAACAGGGTTGGGGGGCAACTGGAGAAGGAAACGGAATCATGCGGGTGCACCCGGAAAAGCTCAGTGTTGGTGGCAGCAGAGTTGGTGAGTGTGTTGTGGGCATTACCTCTTGATGAGGCTTCCAGGAAGGCTCCCGCTCAAGTCCTGGTGGCTCTGAGAACAAGCATTCTTGCATCAATAGCTAATAGGCTGTCCAACCAGATGTTATCTGGGTGGGATAAGAGGGTGAGAAAACAGACCTGTTGTACGCTATTGTCAACTATATCGCTGTGGTCAGAGAAGGCTGGTTGTGTGGTGTTTAGCGGGGCACCTCTTTCATGGTGAGGCAGACCAGATTATATGGCTGTTTAAATCCATTTCCTCTTGTGATTGGTAAAACACGAGCGTTATAATCATTCATGCATTACTAAAGCCTCCTTTCCGTCATTTTCAAGGGACATTAATTTTTTTTGTCTAGAACAGAGCATGCATCCAGCAGAAAAAGTAAAGCATTCAACTTTTCTAAGCAATCTTTTGCAATAAGCACACTGTCCAAACAACCGCATGGGGTACCTGTGACAAGACTGGAGATGATAAGCGGCAAGACCAGCATCTGCAACATCCGCATCAGAAGCTCCCCGGGAAAGGAGAAGTACTTCACCTCCCGATAGCTCATTTTGTACGGTCGGAGGGTAAATCCAAGGATTGTACCTGAAGGTGTGAGAAGAAGGAAGGAAGATAAATTCAGTTTTTTTTTTTTTTTTTTAGAAATCGAAGCAACAGTCTTAGATAAATAAGTGTTTAGCTGGTGGCTGTTCATGTCTGACAAGAGCAAATTTATTCAAGCAGCAAATATTTGTATAGCTTTGGGCTCAAGGGGTGCATTTATCTCTGCAGTCATTATCTGGAAAGACCTGGCTGAGTCCACAGTTCCAATTCAAACTCATAGAAAAACGTTTCTGGTTGGAGCAAATGAAAAACTTCTTCGTGCAACTTGAATGTAGGGATACTCATTTTGATATGGCTCAGTACACAGAGTTGCCAAGAACTGGACAAAATTAAACAAATCACTCATGAACAAGGTGATGTGGGAGGGAGGAAGGCCTTATTATAATAAATTCCCTCATAACAGCTGATGTTAGAACTGCTAGCATACCATTATAAAGGCTAGCGTGATGTTAGTCTCATTCCAATTAGAAAAAAAAAAACCCTCTTGTTCACATTGTTAATCCATTTTCATCATCTCCCTGTCTGCACACCACATTTTCTCACCCCGTCTACACGGTCTTGACATTGCCTTGGCAACATATTGTACAGACTTGTTAGTTGCTGGCAAGAGAAGACTCCAAAATGAGCAGAGATTTTTCTCCCAAAAGCTTCCCCTGAAAACCTGGGGGAAATAGAGGAAAGAGAAAACAATTTTCTCCTTAATTTTCCCTCTGTTCCTGAAACTTTGAAATATATATTCAGAATAATTTTATATGTCAATCTAATTGTGCTTGGCACCTGATATTAAAAAAGGTTATTGACTGGATTCCCTCTCCTCTAAATTTTCCTAGTTCCAAGTTTACTTATTCCGATTGTGTCAATATTTTCAAAAGTTTGCCCTATTATTTCTAAAATGTGATTTCATGAAAAGAAAAAAAAAATATCCCATGGAAGGTACAGAGAAAATGCCCAGTACTCAGGTAACTAGAGCTAGAGATGGAGGAGGGAAGTACAGAAGGTAGACATATTTTTCCAGAGAAAACAAGCCACCCTTTGTAGAAATTGAAATAACTTCTTATGAAATGGGCTTTTTCCTTTTATGAAATAGGACACAAAGCTAATTTCATTGCCACTACAGCTTAAATTTCAATTCTTGGGTCTCAGAAATCCATGAAGGGTTTTTGTGTTTTGGGACTATAAATGTGGGGTCTTCAAGAAGTTCATGGATAATGAGTATTATGAAAAACCATGCATGGATTTCCATTTTTCTGCACCAAAAAACCTTAACTTTTAAATTTATATTTATTTTATTTTTATTAATTCCATTTTATCCATAATGTTTTGGAAGTACCTGCATACTGTGACACTCTAAAGTGAATCTGAGTCTCTAACTAGAAAGTCCAACTGGTCAAGACCTCAGAGCCTTCAGGGAAATACTGATTTTTTTCCCCTCAAGGTAGAAGTAATATGCTCAAGAGAGAAAAGTAGATCTGGAAAAGAAAGAATGGGAGGCAAAAATTTTGCCCATAATGGCTTTACCACTTAAATACATAGCAAATAGCTACTGCTCACTGACTTTTTTTTTTTTTTTTTTTTTTGACAGGCAGAGTGGACAGTGAGAGAGAGAAAGACAGAGAGAAAGGTCTTCCTTTGCCGTTGGTTCACTCTCTAATGCCTTGGCCGGCGCACCGCGCTGATCTGATGGCAGGAGCCAGGTGCTTCTCGTCTCCCATGGGGTGCAGGGCCCAAGCACTTGGGCCATCCTCCACTGCACTCCCGGGCCATAGCAGAGAGCTGGCCTGGAAGAGGGGCAACCAGGACAGAATCCAGTGCCCCGACCGGGACTAGAACCCAGTGTGCCAGCGCCGCAAGGCGGAGGATTAGCCTAGTGAGCCACGGCGCAGGCCTAATTCCTTTTTCTTGAGTCTTTGCTTGCTTTCTCTAAAAATACCCAACCTTGAATTTTCCTTACTTTGGATAAGGCTTATATTTAATACTGATTTTCAACATGAGTGATTCAACACAGCAGCATCCATAACACAGGAATTGA
The DNA here is from genome assembly GCF_051225735.1 of Oryctolagus cuniculus. Lineage (NCBI taxonomy): Eukaryota > Metazoa > Chordata > Mammalia > Lagomorpha > Leporidae > Oryctolagus > Oryctolagus cuniculus. The sequence goes on along the minus strand of NC_142880.1, from coordinate 62,235,903 downwards.
TAACAAGTTAAATGTTTGATAAATAATGTACTTTACTTCCAATCAAATGCAATTTTACTGAAAGTACGTGTTTTTGGATTTTACTTAGATACATTTAAACATTTCCCATTATTAAATTTACTACAAAAATGTGCACAGTAAACACAGGAAGTTCATTTTCGCTATCTGGAACCTGAACATATCAAGTTGTTAGGTATTCCCAAATAGCAATTTAAAACTAGTGTTGCTTTTACAAGTTTATTCTCAATTGGCTGTTTGTTATTAAGAATGTGATGTGTTTACTGGGGCAGGCATTGTGGTGCAGCAGGTTAAGCCACCGCATTTTTAGAGTACCTGACTTCAAGTTCGTCTCTGCTTCCAATTCAGCTCCCTGCTAATGTGCACAATGGGAGGCAGCAGACGTACTTGAGTTTCTGTCATCCATGTAGGAGACCAGGATTGAGTTGCTGGCTTTGGACTGGGCTAGCCCCAGCTGTTGTAGGCATTTAGGGAATGAACCTGTAGATGGTAGATCTTTCTCTGCCATTCAAATAAATGAAAATAGACATTTAAAAATGCATTTACTTGCAAACAACACTGAGAGTATGTAGAATGCTGGTTAGTCCAAAATATCTATTTACTATATGACTTACAAATGACTGATAGAATTGGCTTTTCTACTAATGACATAGGTCCTAGAACAAGAGATAAACTAGTGTGGATAAAGGAAGAAATTACCTAATGCACTTGGTCTCTCATCTCCCAAAGTCTGCTTGTGCCAACGCTGATTCTACTCCTCTGTACAGCTACACTAACTCTTTCTTCTTGGGTGTCTACTGCCTTCTCTCCTCTTGTCCATTAAATCTGCATTTACTTATTGTGAACAATTTTCATTTCAGTTAAGAGGGGAAAGTAAGCCAACTTAGTAAATGGATTCTGGGCAATGTGTGAAAAATAGTCTGTAAATGCTCCAACCGCCAAATAGTTATCTAACCCAACTGTTTTTTTTTTATTTTTTTTTATTTTTATTTTTATCTTTTATTTAATGAATATAAATTTCCAAAGTACGACTCATGGGTTACAATGGCTTCCCCCCCCATACCGTCCCTCCCACCCACAACCCTCCCCTTTCCCACTCCCTCTCCCCTTCCATTCACATCAAGATTCATTTTCAATTATCTTAATATACAGAAGATCAGCTTAGTATACCTTAAGTAAGGATTTCAACAGTTTGCTCCCACACAGAAACATAAAGTGAAAAATAATAGATGATTTTTTTTAAATGATGATGAAATCAGATCAGACCTATTGTCATGTTTAATCCCAGTGAGAGTCAAGTTGGGAATTGATAATTTCTTTCTTTTTTTTTACAGAAGATCAGTTTAGTGTACATTAAGTAAAGATTTCAATCGTTTGCACCCCCATAGAAACACAAAGTGAAATATACTGTTTGAGTACTCGTTATAGCATTAAGCCTCAGTGTACAGCACATTAAGGACAGAGATCCTACATGAGGAGTAAGTGCACAGTGACTCCTGTTGTTGACTTTACAAATTGACACTCCTGTTTATGGCATCAGTAATCTCCCTATGCTCCAGTCATGAGTTTCCAAGGCTATGGAAGCCCCTTGAGTTCTCCGACTCTTATCTTGTTTAGACACGGTCATAGTCAAAGTGGAGGTTCTCTCCTCCCTTCAGAGAAAGGCACCTCCCTCTTTGAAGACCTGTTCTTTCCACTGGGATCTCACTCACAGAGATCTTTTTGCCAGAGTGTCTTGGCTTTCCATGCCTGAAATACTCTCATGGGCTTTTCACCAGATCCAAGTGCCTTTAGGGCTGATTCTGAGGCCAGAGTGCTATTTAGGACATCTGCCATTCTATGAGTCTGCTGAGTATCTCACTTCCCATGTTGGATCACTCTCCCCTTTATTTATTCTATCGGTTAGTGTTAGCAGGTACTAGACTTGTTTATGTGCTCCCTTTGACTCTTAGTCCTTTCATTATGATCAATTGTGAACTGAAATTGATCACTTGGAATAGTGAGATGGCATTGGCACATGCCACCTTGATGGGATTGAATTGGAATCCCCTAGTTATCTAACCCAACTGTTGTTAACAGCTGGGTGGTCAAGCGAGGCAGTCTTAAGAGGCAGTGATTTCTTCTCTTTTTAAATGTTTACTTATTTTTATCTACTTGAAAGGTAAAATATGAGAGAGAGAGATTCTATCCTCTGGTTCATTCCCCAAATGCCCAGAATAGCCAGAGCTGGGTCAGGCCTAAACCAGAATCCAGAAACTCTATCCAGGTCTCCCACATGGGTGACAGAAACTATAGTACGTGAGACATCATCTTCTGCCTCCCAAGTGCATTGGCAGGAAGCTGGATCAGAAGCAGAGTAGCCACGCCTCAAACCTGGCACTCTGAAATGGAATGCAGGTATCTTAAGCAGCGACTAACCACTGTACCTGCCAATATTGTGTCAGAGATAATTAGTGGCTGATGTGGGCAATTATGAACAAAACCCAGTGATCTTTCTATCATACTTTTAATGTCTCAAACACAAACACATCCTTGTAGCCTGGGTCCAAGGAAGGTTCTCACATGAGCTTAGGTCCCGAGTCTTCAGCATCACTAACTCCTACCTTGTACATATCCTTGTGTAATAACCTTGGAGCTCTTAGAGAAGCCTTGGAGGCACCCAGAACATCTTGGAACCCTTCACAGGTCTTCTTACTTGTTGAAGTCAAAATATTATCATTAGGTCACTGTTTAAAATGGCTACACCAATTCCACATTTATGGAATGATTTAACTAAACGTACACAGTTTATTTTAAATAGCCTGTATTTTCCCTCTGCTGCACAGTTTAATCATTGAAAATCACCAGTGACAGATGTGGGAAGAGCATTGAATGAGCACATGGTTCAGGGTTCTCAATACAGCCATGGAGTGCATGGTAGTTGACAAGTCCTCAGATCTACTTGGGCTGTAGTTATCCACACCTCATAGATGAAGAATTAGAGTCATTCTGTGGGTAAGTAAATTTCCGAAACCGTAGAGCCGGCGCGGAGGGGGGCCCCAGGAGGCTTTGAAAGGAGCCAGCTGCTTGCCCTGGGCCATGGTGAGTGGCTGAGGTGGACCTAACACCCGGGCTGCGCAGCAGAGTCCAGACTTCTCACCCCCTCCCCTGAGCTCACAGCCTCTTGGTTGTCAAAACACTATGAATTCATGGAGCCTCGGGCAGCACACACTATTTTGTCTACCTTTTCATTTTGTTTTGAGTTAGGTTAACGAAATCTAGAACTTAAGCTGGGGAAAGGTTTTGTTGGTTTTGCTTAATGAGGTCAAAATCTAGCTTTTTCCAACCCATGTGCTGAATGAATCAACAAAAAACATTTTTCTTCAGCTTTCTGCTCTGACCAGCAGTGTTGGAGGTGAGGTCAGCGATGGGGTCAGCCAGCTACCAGCATCGAATCGAGGGCAAAAGCTCTAATGCAAAAACTGCTTTTTGGGTAAGCAGTTCAGGTTGCTGATGGCATTCTAGCCCAGCCTGGAAACAGCCTTCCCCAAAATACATTCTCAGACTTCCGCGAGCCCTCTCTGCCCTTCCCACCTACGAGCGGGCACTTATTGGAAGTACACTGACTGACGGCCCCAGAGCTCATCAAAAGCTTTCTGGCCCCGAGATCTTCAGTGCCAAAGATCTGCTGATCATCTAATATTGAGAGCTCTGCAAAACACTAAAAATCAGAAAACCCTCCCAGCAGGATTTATTATTTTACCAGAGTTGGCATCTTGGTGACAGGTGAATGTCATGAGTGATATTCAGATGGTTCTCTCTCAGTCCATAATCTTACAGCATTCCTGCTTTAGTGTTTTAGCCAAGTTTCAGCATCTAGGGACATTTCTGTTAAGATGTCTCCAGGTGATCAAAATTAACTGCTGGTCGAATGCTTTGAACAAAGATGCGTTTTTGTTTAAATACTTGCTCTCTTCCAGTGTGAAAAGGGCTCAAGAAGGGAGTCACGCAGGGGTTGGTTCCCCTGGGGACTCCAACAAACACTTCTTTGGAAGATTAAATATCATCTCGCTTTCTAAACCAAGACACAGTGTACTGTACACAGAGCCTCAGAAAGAATATATCTCTGGCTTGCTTTGTAAGGCCAAAAACACAAGTTAAAAGCTAAAGACCTATTTTAGGTATTTGGTTCATATTTAACCTGATAAAAATTAATGAAAACATTAAGATGCCAGAAAATAGTCAAAAGCGAAAGTATGTGGCATAATTTGAAGTAAAATTTAGACCAAGTCATCCAACTTAACATTTGCAAATGTTGGAATTTGAAATAGTAAAATTTAGCTGTCATTCCTCTTTATCTACAAAATCTGTTATAACCATGTTGGTAGATCAAAGCCTCCTAGAATTATCACTCACCATCCAGGATCCTCTAAAAATGAGGCAGTATTCCACAGGAGTGCAGATGCTGGAAGAAAATCTACACGTAACAGAGGCATATCTCAAGAGGACAGCCTCACACTGTGAAGCCAAACATAAGGAAACCACCAAGTACCCACCAAGGTGAGCCAACGAGCATCTGTAGTCAAAGCAGCCAGAGGCCATTCCAACTCCTACCCAGAAAGAGCTGGGTCTCAAGAGCTCCAGCCAGCAGACCACTTGTACGAGAGCCAGCACAAGGAAAATAATAGCTCTAAAAAGGGTTGTTGATAGCACACCGTTGGTTTTATGTAACAAAATGCTACTGTTTCCCAATGAGGATCTTTTCATTTATGTAGGGAAACAAACCAAGAAAAATCATACTAATTCGCCTCTAAGAAACAACAATCAGAGAGGTACAAGGTAACATCCTCACAGGAGCGCCGTCCCATCAACTTTGCCAGACTACTGGTTAGAAGCAATCCCAAGCTGCACTCAACTTGACAAATGAGATACATGTGGAAGTCAGGAGTCTATTGCACATGCAAAGCTGCTTCTGGTGTGGTGTAAATACACTCACAGTGAAGATGCTCTATAGGTATTTGGTGAATGAATGATGCGCAATTCTAGTCCTGGCCCTGTTTAAGTCTTCTTGTGACCCTGGATAAGTGCTTTGTCTCCTGTGCTTCAACTGTTTTTTCTATATATTTTTTAAGATTTTTATTTGAAAGGCAGAGTTAGAGATCATCTATCCGCTGGTTCACTCCCCAAATGGCCACAACAGCCGGGGCCGGACCAGACTGAAGCAAGGAGCCAGGAGCTTTTTCTGGGTCTCACACATGGGTACAGGGATCAAAGTACTTGGGCCATCCTGCTGTGCCTTCCTAAACACATTGGCAGGAAGCTAATCCAGATCACCTTCTTAATAAGGCCTACCCTGAACTTTCTTCTGCCTTAGCCAGCTTTGTTTCAACAGCTCTTATCACCTTCCAAAACACAATTTTCCACTGTATTATACTTGTTTATTGTCTCCTTTTACAAAAACATACACTCTACATGATCAGGATTTTTTTAAAGCAATTTTGTTCAGTGATGTATCTGCCCTGAAACAGTTCCTGGCTCGCAGTAGGTACTAGATATATGGAACAAACAGCACAACTCATTCCCTGTTAGACAGCCAGTATCTACTAGAGCCTGGCCCCAGCTGGTGTTGAACACACATCCTGAATGCAGATGCCTCTTCACTCTGTGCTTCCCAGTTAGTCTCATTCCCCAGTCTACTCTGTTAACTCAGGCGCCTACCCCAGGGGACATCTCCTCTTACTCATTTTATGACTTCTCTCTCATGATCTGGGCAACTGGATCTTGACTGCACCATTCTTCATGTAATGCGTTTCTAGATTCACAAAAAGAAAGATAGCTCCTGATCCCCAATTCTCACCAGGTAGGTTTTTTTGAGTGAGAGTGTAAGCGTGATGGTATATAAAGATCATGAGAGAGACGAGGGCTCTGGTCCCGAATCTGTCAGTAAATTAGGCTAAAATATTCTTTATGTAAATGATTTTTCACATCAAACCCATAGGATTTAATATCACGTTCTCATTAATCAAGAGATTACAGTCTAGGAGATTCCCATATGGGCACTATTTTTTGTCCTGGCTGCCTGGGGAAGGACCAGAAGATGACCTAAGGACTTGCAACCACATGGGAGACCTGGATGAAGCTACTGGCTCCTGGTTTTGACTGTTGTGCCCATTTGCGGGCTGAACAAGCAGATGGAAGACACCTCTCTCGCTCCCTCTAACTCTGCCCTTCAAATAAATAAAATAAATCTTAAAAAATTACAGTTTAGAAAGAATCAGCCAACTGGCCAAGGTTATATTTTAGTCAGTTCCATAGCAGAATGGGGTTTCTGCCTATTCCCTTATCTTGAAATCATGTCATCTCTTCCGGCCTCTTTTGTCTTTGTCAGAGGCAAGATGGGAGAGATCAGAATAGGCAGCATATAAAATCATCTTGAATTTTAAGTCTCAGTAAAATGTGCCGAGTTTAAGAGAACCAGGTAGGGCTGGGCATTTGTTGCAGTGGTTATACTTGGGATGTCAGCATCCCATACTGGAGTGCCCGTGTGCCTGTTTCAAGCCCTGCCTCCTCCTGTAATGCAAACTCTGGGGAGCAGCAAATGAGGACTCAGGTCCTTAGGTCCCTGTCACCCATCTAGGAGAACCAGAGTGCAGGCTTCTGGCTTCAGCCTGGCCCACCTCTGGCTGTTGTGGGCACTTGGGAAGTAAACCAGCAGATGTAGGACTGAGGTCTCACTCCTGTGTCTCTACCTTTCAAATAAAATGAAAATAAATTTAAAAAACCAAGCAAACCAAAAGCATTATACATCTTAGCTGCTTCCTACGTTCATCGTTTCTTCCAATAAAGTTTAGACTCCTTAAAAATGTACAAGAAAGCATTCAATGAGTGAGAAACTATCAATTTTGTTCATTAGCACTTTTATGGAAGGTGTGCAATAAATAATCATAAAGGGATAGAATGAAGGTTTCTATTTCAGGTCTGGCCCAATTTGGAGAAGTCATGGGTTTGTATCACAGCCGTCTGGCAAAGCTAGTGGACAACGTGTTCCTTTAGGTTAGTTTTCGAAGAGGGAAAGGGCATAACGGTGAATTTACCTGCTCCAGAGTCCTGCCAGCCCCTGGTCTTTTCTTTCAGCCCAAACTTCCGGGCATTTTCTGGTGAGAAGCTATCGGGTTTGCAGGTACTCTCCCAACTCTCCCCCACTCCCTGCTCCAACAGCCTTCAGAGATTTGGGCTCTGGCCTGCTTCACCCTTTTGTCCACTGGTATTTCCTGCTGCTGGAGGTGGGAAATACCTACTCCTGGCTTGCTCCACCAGCGGAGCCCTGAATGGCCCTGGTGACTGGTAACCAAGTAGAGTGCAGATACAGACCCAAGTCCAACCTCAAATGTTACAACTAGGGTTGTATGCGTTACCTGGGTGAGGTAACTTTATACAAGATTATTCATTATACTGTTTCTGAAATAATATTTAAAAATTGGAAATAGCCTCAGTGTCTATCAATTGGCAATTCCTTAAATTAAATAAATCATGGTAGCCTTATATAATGCAGCCACAAGAGACTGAGAAACTCCTTTATATGCTTAAAAGGCATATTGTAACAGAAGGAAGAAAGCAGCGTGGGAAGCAGACTATGCATTGTGCTATTTGTGTAAGAAAAAGACAGAAAGATTAATTTATGAGTGTAAAAATAAATATATAAAGTCACTTAAGACAAGGATGGCGAGGTAAACTGACATCTGGGGGACAAAGACAGGTGGGATACTTTCCTTTTGCTTCTTCCGAACTTTTTAATTTTGAACTATGCGAATTATTTATTGCATAAATAAAACAATCAGAAGAAGATCCATGAGGTTCTTTTTTTTAAATCTGACTGAATTCTATTAGGTACCATGTCTGCCAGATGCCTGGATCTTCCTGAAAAGTCATTTCAGGTCTGGGTTGGCTTCTCAATCCTGCTTTAGTTTGCTTCAACAGCAAGTGTACTTCCATTTGGACAGGAAACTGGCTTGCTGTGCCTGGATTTACAGAGACTGGATCCCTTTCTGATCACAGGGCTCCTGGTTTTTGCAGATAAGGAAGTGAATCTGAAAAACTCTAAATTCCATTATTATAGGCTTCTGAACTGCTCCAACCAATGAGGCCTTGGAATTCCAAGTATACCAAAACCCAAAACCCACACTGTAAGCCACTTGGCAAAAGTGCCTTCTCTTCGCTCACCCACCATCCTGGGCAAAGCACTACAATACCAGAACAAAGCCCTGGGAAGCTTACTGAATCTCAGCTTTGCTATCAATACCACTTCATTTGCCTTAAAGGATATCTAAGGGCACACAAAGAACCAGAAAGACGACTTTGGTCATAGGCAGTCCCTTAAGAGACTCAATTCCTCCCTGACGCCTTTATCTCCCCATGCATCAACAAAGATGTCAGCACGTTTCAAGCCAAGCCCCTGTGGTTGTCTTGCTTTAAAGGTGGAACTTCAAGCAAACCAATGTTTCTAAAATCAGGGGCCACCTTCTCAGGGTGGGAAGGGTAGTCACTGTCCATCTGCACTCTGATTTGGAATGAATGACCCTCGCGTTACAAAGTTCTGAATGAAGAGTCTCTGGCTAACAGTCTGTTGTCATCTCTCTGGGAAGAAGTAGCAGTGTGTGGCCTGGAACTATTGTTGGAAAACTGGAGAAGTCTCTTTGGGACCAGAAGAATGGAGTTGCCCTCTCTGGAGGCTGGAATTCAGCCTTGAAATTCAAACCCCGATGGTGCCTTTCAACTCATTGCTCCTAAATTGGCCTTCAAATCTTTGGCACAAGGATAAAAGGGAGTGCCCGCCCTTCTCTCTTTCAGGACCCATGTTGCTTTCTCTGAGCCTTTTGGGACTTTTCTTTCCCTTCTTGGTTTCCAAGCCTCGTAAGTATCTCTCTTTTTAAAATAAAAATTATCTGAGAGGCAGAGAAAGACACACAGAGAAAGCTCCTATCTGCTAGTGCATTTCTCAAATACCCACAACAGCCAGGACTTGGCTGGAGCCAAACCTGGGAGCTGGGAATTCAATCTAGGTCTTCCATGTAGGTGGCAGAAGGCCAGTTAATGGAGCCATCACCTGCTACCTCCCCAAGACTGCATTAACAGGAAGTTGGAGCCAAGAATCTAACCCAGGTTCACTGAAGTGGGCATCTTAACCACAAGGCCAAATGCCAAGCTCCTTAGGCATCTCTCTTTGGGCACAATGATGTGAGTATTCTTGGCTTAGGGAATATACTCTAGGTGATTTTCACAACACTGAAGCATACATAAAACTCATTATCATACCCACGAGTTCAATGGCTAAACTTGGTGTCCCAAAGTGTTCTGTGTTTCCCACCTCACAATAATGAGAAAGAGCATTTGTTTGCCAGACCAAACACCTGATAAACAGGATCTCAATGTCCCCAAAACATCAAGGACTCTAACACCTAAAATGTACATCTTGGAAAAGAAGGTGCATGAACTCTGTTCAGGTAGCTCTAAACAGCGTAGGCTCTTCCCAGTCTTGTTCACTCTGGAGCAGAACGTGTTTTCCTTCTCTGATCTATGAAAGATGGGCAGAAGTGGCTTCTGCGGAAACACAGTCCATGTGGGTCCTCAAACACTGGTTAGGAAACATTGGTCATCAGACCCAGAGCTGGCGACTTGACAACCCTTGGGTAGACAAGGGGAGGGAAGGCTTGTTAGAATGGAGAGATCAGCTGCAAAGACTTGGGAGTTATTAGTCAGAAAAATCTGGTTCTCACAATGATACAGTGTCAGAGATTATAAAGCAAAGACTTGGGTATCATAGGTAACATATTCTGAGACTGCAGAAGGCGGCAAATTATAGAATTTTGGAGTTGGAAGCAGACATTAGTCCAAACTTTATAGACAAGGAAATAAGAGGTTCAGAGGTTTCCCTTAAATCATAAAGCAAGTTAGTTGATGGCAGAGGCGAGCCTATAACCAGGACATTTGGACTCACAAAGCTTTCTCAGCCGCATTCCAGAAGAGAATCAGGGTGGTGGACTGACCCTGGATTTACGTTGCTACAGAGAGTGCAACGGGAAAGCACTCCGTAAACTGTAACATTGCAAAAATGGGAGGGATTGTTATTGCAGATAATTATCTTGCTTATTTGATTAGCTACAGAAAGAAATTTGAAGCTGTCTGCTCAGTTTTATTGCTATCTTAATTAACAAGAAGAAAAGCAAAGCAAAATAAAAGCCAGTGATAATCTTAGCACAACTTCAAGCCTCCTACCCCCGGCTTAACCAACGCTCTCGTAAACAAGCATTTCTCCCAAGGTCCCTGCAGGCTTCATTGCACCTGTGCCCACTCTGCTGGGGCGGCAGTAAATGAGCAGCAGACACAGGACAGGGGAGCAAAGGAGAAACCAAAGAAGTGGTGACCCCTCAGACTGGTCCCAGGTGGAACGCACAAAACCTGCACCATTGAGTGTATTACAATAGTGCTTATTTGTACTTATGTGAAAATACTCCTTATTTTCCCGAAACTGGCTTCTCCTCTCGGGCACTCCCTCCATTGAGCAGTCTGTATTGTGAGAACAGCCGCCTGGGGACCGCTTTCTGGTTCTGGCCAGATAGGAAAGGGACAAATAATGATGGTATCACTTACTCTGAGGCTTTCATTTCTGCCTTTCAAAGTCCTTTACAACTATTAACTCTCTTCCAACAACTGGCTTGGCCCTTTTCTGTAGACAAGGAAATACAAGCCACACTCCAACTGATTGTCTTCTCCACTCCTGACCATCATTCTCTCCAGATCCCCAGGCCTTGTTTTCTGGTCGATCTGCATCATCCAGTTGGAGCATATTCCAGCCCAATGCCATGCCATGTAAGTGAAAGATGAAGGACTTAGTTTATATAAATACTTTACTTGCCAAGCATGTAAGGAAATCATTGAAGGCTGCGTGGCTTGGACACGTTCATTCCCCAAATACCGGCAGCAGCTGGGGTGAGGCCAGGCTGAAGCCAGAAGCACCATCTGGGTCTCCCATATGAGTGGATGGGGACCAAGAACTTGAGCCCTCATCTGCTGCCTCCCAGGCACATTAGCGGGAAGTTAGATCCAAAGTGGAGGCAGGACTTGAACCCAGCACTCTGACATAGGAGTGGGCATCCCAAGTGGTGGCTTAACCTCTTATACCACAATACCTACTTTTGGATATAAGTTTTTTAGTTAAAAAAAAAGTTTTAAGGTAAACGAATTTCATGTATTTCATATATACAGATCTAGGAACATAGTGATACTTCACACCCTACCCTCCCTCCTGTCCACCACGCTCCCACCCATCCTCCTCCTTCCTCTTAATATTTATAATGATCTACTTTGTTTACTTTATACTCATAAGATTAACCCTTACTGAGTAAAGGGTTCACCAGGGATAGAAGTCTTGAGAGTATTTATACCCATTCTATTTTGCACATGTAAAAAACAGGTCCCAAACTCTCCAACTCAAAGCAGGGCTCTGTTCTCCACTACAGCTCACCACTGGCATGCTTCCGAGAAGATGGAGGGGAGGGCTGGGATCCATGTGTGACGTGGGCCTACGTGTTGGGTACTTGCCATTGCCAGCTCTGGTAATCTTTCTGCATTTCTGCTTCCTGGGTGAGAAGATGAATTCGAGGCTATCAAAGCCCTCACCTTTATCCCATATCCCTGTGTCATTCTCCAGAGCAAGGCATAGCAAATGCACAGCTTCCCTCCCGCCCAGTTCTCTGCCTGGGAGTCTCTGCTGAGCAACAGAATACAGAGCTCTGGTGACACCATGGGAGAGCATGGCTTGGGGGCCCTCCCTTTACCCCAGCCGCCTCAAACTCCCCTCCCTCTCACTTCCAAAAAGTGTTAAAGAGTCCATAAATCAGATCCTGGAGATCTGTCCTTTATTCTTTGGGTTCTTGTGGTTGGATCTGGTTGGGTGTGTCCCATACATAAGGGGCTTCAGAAAGCTGAGACAATGTCAGGATAGGTCCCAGGACTGTCCTCCAGCACTAACTCCATCTGTGCCTACAGTGGCCCTACTACCAACTGGTTCAGCCCAGCAGCTGATAGTAAGACACACCAGTTAACCTTTCCTGGCTTAACTGACCAGGTAGAGACTGTGTCTGAGGCGCTGAATACCTCTATAGCATTTCTGAAACAAAGAGGACTGCTGTCAGCATGAACAGGCGTGAGCATTAACATTGTTCTGAGAATAGACTTGCTTTCAGAGTAGCTAATCCAGTAGGATAACCCGATTCACAGATCGGGATTCACTTATCCAAAGACAGCATCCTCCTCCTTCAACCTGGAGACACAAGAATGAATACCTCCCCGTTCCCCAGGTACAATGAGCCTCGTTCACTGCACCCCACCTCTCCAATTCAACAGCTCCTGGACTGAGCTCATTCTCTACAGGCACCCTCTACCTTTACGGGTGCCACTATCCACCCCTTGGTCACCCATGGTGCAGCAGGTTAATTCCCCACCCACTATGCAGTCATCCCATATTACAGCACCAGCTCAAGTCTTGGCTACTCTGCTTCCAATCCAGCTTCCTGCCAATGCACCCAGGAAGACAGGCGGAAACTGGCCCAAGTGTTTGGGCCCTTCCCACTCAGAGGCTTGGATGGAGTTCCTGGCTCCTTGCTTCAGCCTGGTCCAGCCCTGGTTGCTGTGGCAATTTGGGAAATGAACCAATGGATGGAAGTTCTCTCTTGCTCTTTCAAAATAAACAAACCTTAAAAAAAAAAGAGAAAATAGGCCAGCAGCCTGCAGTCCGCCCTACCCCACTGAATCACCAACCCTCAAGAGTGATCTTCTCTAGTGATTTGTTGAGTATCTGTTCAGTGAAGACTGTTAGCTAATAGCTATGATACAATGAGAATGGACCATTTCTGAGAGCAAGGACCAGCACCCAGAGCAGTGTGGGAGATGAGAGTGTTAAATAATTATACACACACACACACACATCCCAGCTGTGGGATTAGTATCTTATGTTTAGTTTCCTCATCTGAAAGTGAAAGTAATAAAACTGCCTCCCTCCCTGAACTGTTGAGAAGATGAAATAGCATTAGTATACTTGAACACGACGTTGCTTGGCACAAAGAGCATTAGTGGATACAGTTACCAATATACATTATAGGTGTCAAGACAGGAGACTGAGGCTCAGAGGACTTCAATGCCTTCTTTAGGATCACATGGCAACTGGATAGTCCCAGCTGGCGGGCAAGTGCAGGTCTGACCTTCATTGAAAGCCATACCCTCTTTTTACCCCAAATGGCGTATCTAGGCCCCTGTAAGCAGCTGAGAATGAGAAAGTGAAACTTCCAAAATACCAACACAGAAAAATGTCCTACACTGCTATTATATAGAACAGCGTCCTATGATCTCTTTTTTTATTTGACAGGTAGAGTTAGACAGTGAGAGAGAGAGAGAGAGACAAAGGTCTTCCTTCCGTTGGTTCACTTCCCAAATGGCTGCTAAGGCTGGCACTGCACAGATCCAAAGCTAGGAGCCAGGTGCTTCTTCCTGGTCTCCCACAGGGGCCCAAGCACTTGGGCCATCCTCCACTGCCTTCCCGAGCCACAGCAGAGAGCTGGACTGGAAGAGGAGCAGCTGGGACTAGAACCAGCACCCACATGGGATGCCGGCTCTGCAGGTGAAGGATTAACCAAGTGAGCCATGGCACCAGCCCCCTATGATCTCATTGTAAATGCTTAGAGTTAACTGCAAACTTCTCTATCACTGCCTCTGAATCTTGGATATTCCTTTGTCAACTGATTTGTCACCCATCTCTCCCACTAACCTACCTGAGAGCAGGAAATCCCTATTGCTTAACGGGTGGTGGTCAGATACACGACATTCAGTATTTGTTAAATTTGTGAATAGCATTGAATGTTTTTAAAAAGTGCATAACTTATGCATTTAGAGCATAGCTAAATAGTAGGCAATATGAATGACACGAAGAAAGTCCAAACTATACAATAATGTATTCAGAAAGAAATGATATTCCTTTTACTGCATTCCCCAGAAACCCAGTTTCTATTTCAAGGAGCAACCACAACAACCAATTCCTCAGATATTGTTCTGGAGTTAAGACAGAATTGTGCTGCATTTTAATGCAATTTAAGTGCCCTGACAAAGTATTAGAGAATGCGGGAAAACGTTTCAGAAAAACATAGGCGTGTTCTCTTTCCTGAGAAGTCATCACTTTCCCTCAAACCGACATAAAGGCCAACTCAAATGCAAACTCTGCCCGAGCGTGCACGTGGCAAGCACAGTATCAGAGAAAGATGCGAGCCGGTGGCACGCCTCAGGTGCAACGCCATCGATCATCTCATCCTATTTACAGGCTCCCGTCCCCTGCAGCTGGTCTTATGATTCACTTCTTCATAATTCTTTGGCCTGAGAGTTCCTTTTAATTGTGCTATTCTGCGACTAGACCATGGCAAAGGACTGCCCCTTTGCTTTAGCAAGATGTCCAAGGTCACCCCAATACAGCTACCACATCCTGACATGAGAAAGGGTTTTCTGGAGAAAGACAGACAATAATCACTCTCCTCAGTGGTTTCATGGTCGTTGCTGTTAGACAGATGTCCTGGAAGACACAGATCTCCCCGTTGGAAAGAACCCTCTTAAAGAGGCCTGAAGCATGGCACTGCTTTCCCTCAGGTGGCTAACCTGCTCCAGTCACGGGCTTGTTATAGCAATGGCACAACCAGACTTCAACATTGTTTAAAATGACATCCAATTGCACAAGTGGCTCTATGCTGATGTGTGTAGAGTAGTAGTGAAAGAGATAACTCTTTTGATTCTGAATATACAAGGGTGCTTCAAATATTCATGGAAAATGAAATTCAAAGTATATTTTGGTACAAAAATTTGAAACCTATGTCTTTTTCCACAATATGTATTTGCTACACATTTTTTAAAGATGTGGATTCATATATCTCTACCCTCGTCCACCATACTTTCTAGTTTCTACTTCTACACGTTAAATGCACATTCATTTCATTTCAAAGTTAGAACACACTTAATAAAAACACTTATCCTAATATGGATTTTCCTGGTGTTTACTAAACACAATCAAATCTAAGAATTTGGAAGCCAAGTAATAGTTAGCTCTTCAAAATTCATCTTTGGAAAATTAACTCTTTCTTTCTTCTCTGTTAGCGTTTTGCTCAGGGTGTTTTTTTTGTTGTTGTTGTTTTGTTTTGTTTTGTTTTAATTCATTTGAAAGACAGGGAAAGACAGAGAGAGCAAGAGAGAGAATGAATTTTCCCTCTGCTGGTTTGCTACCCAAATGGCCACAATGGCGAGGGCTGGGGCAGGCCAAAACCAGGAGCCCAGAGTTTCTTCTGGGTCTCCTATGTGGGTAAAGGGGCCCAAGTACTTGAACCATTTTCTGCTCCTTTCCCAGACACATTAGCAGGGAGATGGATTGGAAGTGGAGCAGCCAGGCCTTGAACCAGCACCCATATGGGATGCTGGCATTACAGATAGTGGCTTAACCTGCTACACCACAGCACTGGCACCTATTTTGCCCATTTTTTCCAATGGTGTAGCAAATTAAAGAGCTGGTGTCCAGATATATTCTTTTCCTTTTATTTCATCTAGGGTTGACATAGACGTGGAAGCCAGCAACATTCTAAATGAAGCCCTTGTTTTCGCTGGGCCCTCACTGGAAGGTGCACCAACACATAACTGAAGGCCTCTTCCTTCTCTCCTCAGTCTGTTGGCCGCTAAGTTGTCTATTTGCTACCCCAAGTCTTTGGTGTAGACTCAGTGGTCTGTCACTGAGTTCTCTTCCTGTATTTCTTTGTCAGTTCTTTCTAGTTGCTTCTGCCTCTTCAGTTTCCATTAGTAAAGCTAACTGCAAGGGCATACAGCCAACTTAGCGACCTCAGCTCAGCCAACTCATCGACCTCAGCTCAGCCAACTCTTATTGCAATTCTCAAATTTTGAGGAAGGGAGTTAGTTGTGGCCATTTGGGGAGTGAGCTGGCTGATGGAAGATCTGTCTTTCTGCTCCATGCCTCCACACCGTGTATCTCTATCTCTGCCTTTCAAATAAGTAAATAAATCTTTAAAAAAAAATCCTAAGGAAGGACTCATTGGGCTAGGAAGTGATCCCAGAACTCCTAGAGAAAATGGATTCTTAATCCTGGCATTATCTTCCATTAATTAGAGATGAGATTTCTTTGTACCAATCAATTAGGAATTTTCTTCTCCATCAATCTGGCTTCCAACTCAAGTTTTATGTCTTTTCAATTCCTCTATTCTTTAATGGAAACATTTCTTTCTTTCTTTTCTTTTCTTTTTTTTTTTTTTTTTTTTTGGACAGGCAGAGTGGACAGTGAGAGAGAGAGACAGAGAGAGAAAGGTCTTCCTTTGCCGTTGGTTCACCCTCCAATGGCCACTGCGGCCAGCGCCCTGCGGCTGGGGCACCACGCTGATCTGAAGACAGGAGCCAGGTGCTTCTCCTGGTCTCCCATGGGGTGCAGGGCCCAAGCACTTGGGCCATCCTCCACTGCACTCCCTGGCCACAGCAGAGAGCTGGCCTGGAAGAGGGGCAACTGGGACAGAATCCAGCGCCCCGACCGGGACTAGAACCTGGGGGTGCCAGTGTCGCAGGTGGAGGATTTAGCCTATTGAGCCGCGACGCTGGCCAATGGAAACATTTCTATCTTAGAAACAGAACTCTTCTGAGGACCAGCATCATGGCACAGCAGGTTATGCTTCCAACTTGTGACACCGGCATCCCATATTGGAATGTCAGTTTGAGTCATCCAATACAGCTCCCTGCTAATGCACCTGGGAGAGCAGCAGAGGATGGCCCAAATACTTGGGTTCCCTGGCACCCATGTGGGAGACCCTCATAGGGTTCTGGGGTCCTGTCTTCAGCCTGCCTATCCCTGGCCTTTGCAGTCATTTGGGGACTGAACCAGCAGGTGGAAGATCCGTCTCTCCCTGTCACTTGGCTTTGCAAATTAATTCATCTTTTAAAAGAAGAAATAGAATGCTTCTGGTGTTTAAAACATCATTTTGAACAGGTATTCCTACATCTTTTCCAAACACACACTGATATTACTGAACTTTCTGACCATATACATAAGGAATTATAAATAAATGGATATTTGTCAAATGAATGAAGGAGACGTGGCTTAATTTGTAGAATTATAAGCTTTTTGCTAAGTGTAACTGGCTAAATCATGTGGTAAGATGACAGTACTACTAGCTAATTGGCTTCTACCAACACCTGACATCATCTCTCTCCTTGGCATCTCTCACAAGATTCCAACTAGTCAGCAGTGCAGAGACAGGATGGCCTAGTGGTTAATAAACTAGCCTCCGGCCCCAGACATGGTTTGACTTCCTGCTCTAGAATTACTAGTTTTTGACTATGGAAATGCCTTTGATCGTTCCATCAGTTTCATCAACGAAATGAGAGATCATAGTAATCACACCTCCCCACTCATTTTATGGGGTTATTTGAGGATTCAATGAGCAAGTCACCCAGAAAATAGCAGAGTAGTCCTATATAGATGCTTGCTTTTATTACTTTTCCTTGGCTTGACAACGTCTGATTCTGAATAAAAAAGGAGGTGAGCATACTGCAGTCTGTGTTGACTTGCAGGAAAATTACATGGTACTGAAGTCCGCCTCCCAAAAAGATCTTCAAACCTGGGGACCTACACAGAGTCTTTACCTCTCTGGGTCAATCAGGACAGATTGCCTTTGAGCATCTCTAAAATCCATTGAAATACCAATTACTATAGGAGCCAAAGATATTCAGACGGAATACATCCGATGTCTTGTGTCAATCTATACTCTCCTATGTTTCTATTTATCTACAATTTAAGAATCCTGTGTCCTTAGACAAAGTTATTTTTATATGCTACATGATGATTTAATAAAAATTAAGAAAATTAACTATACAGTTAGTGGAGATGCTGGAGAACTGAGGAACAGATTAAAACTGTACTTGACTTTTTTGGTGGTTAATTGATATAGAATTAAGTAAGAGCATTTTTACAATATACCATTGGCTTATATGCTTGCCAATCTAAGGATTTCTAGATTGGTTTGGTCAAAGAATTCCAAATAAGTGGCTTTTTGGTAGCATCCATGCCACCCATAAGTGATAAACTATAATTCAGATACCAATTAACCAAATGACGTTTTATTAGTATAACCACGCTGTTGATAAGAAACTGAAATGTTTCAAAAAGAGTATAGCTTGTTACGGCAGGCTCTGCGAGGCAACAAA
This sequence comes from Oryctolagus cuniculus, assembly GCF_051225735.1. Lineage (NCBI taxonomy): Eukaryota > Metazoa > Chordata > Mammalia > Lagomorpha > Leporidae > Oryctolagus > Oryctolagus cuniculus. The sequence continues at coordinate 62,217,624 of NC_142880.1, read as the reverse complement.
TGAGAGATCTGTGTTAACATTTTCCCCAATTTATCTTTCCCCATTGCTGGGCGAGAGTGCAATCACGTAAGAAATTTGGCCTTCTGTCCAAGTGTTGTTACGCAGCTTCCTGTCCTCACCATTAGAATAGAATTTGTATTAGGTACACCTATCTCACTTGAGGTGTACTAATCGTATAAAATGAAAATGACATTTTACAATAATCCTGTTTTGGCCAAATCTAGAGCATGTTGGTTTATGTTTGATTCTTTAACTGCTCATGCCTAACGATTAAATTATCACTTTCAGCTTTACCCAAAATGGAAAACTTGACTTATGACCTTTCTCCTCACAATCAACTGATTTACATAGTGTTTAATACTACTTCTTTCAGATTCTCGTGTTTACCATACATTGCTTCAAACATGCCAACAAACTGTCATTTTCTCGTGAAAAGGAACCTTCACATTTAGAGGAAAGCCTGGGCTATCATTCTGAATACCTACAATCAGTCCATCTGATAATGTTCCCGGCAGCCAGAAGTCCCAGAGAAACAGATAGTTTCCTTTGTTTTCTACTCAATGACTCACCCACAATGACAGCAGTGACGGTGAGCAGCACAAAAGCATTCCGAAACAGGTAACTCTTTACGTCCTCCTTTGTGATGTTCTGAACTTTCTTCTTGGCCAGAAGGGTGCGTTTGCGGACGCCTTGCTGGAACCTCTCCATCCTGCCCCCGACCCGGGGCTCTTCACCATTGCCTTTCGTCATAGTTTACTTTTCTAGGAGCGACTTCTCTGCACTTCGGTGTCTGGCAATCACTCCCGGAAAGCCCAGCCTCCTTTTTGGTGGGCTAGACCGCAACTAGAATGAGAAAAGTGAGAGAAAGAGATGAGCGTTATAGCCTCCACGGGTCAGTCAGTGCTGTCCTGCACCCCAGGGGAAGCTCTTGGCAGACTGCATAATCGCGGTAGGAATTAAGGACTGGAGAGCTGCAGTGCCAGGCTTCAGCTCAGAAAATAGGAGCAGAGATGTGTGTTCACTTTGAGAAGAAGTGTCCTCCCTCCCTTGAGGCTACAAAATGATTCCTCGGAGCACCCAACACCACACTCCCGCCCAGAACCCAGCCAAGTGCTGTGCATGAAGGCGGCACTTGAATGCACAGGAAGTACCCGAGAATTGCTTGATAACTTAAATTGTACACATGGTTGAAAGCATAACCGGGTCAACAGACAGGATTAAGATATTGATATGTGTCGGTTGAGTCTTTGTTATATGTAGTTAAGTAACTGGCTGTTTTCTTCATTAAGAAAAAAAAAAGTGATAAAGCCAGCTAGTAAATATAGTCACAAAAAGGCAGAAGTGCCCATAGGACAAGGGAAATACATTTGGCCATTTATCGGGTAACTTTTCCATGAAAGAAGGTGCTCTAGGCACATCTGTAAATTACATGTCATTCTAATTCATTTTCACTTTTTTTTTTTTTTACAAGTGTAAGTACAAAGTAGTATCTGTCTCTTGTGGCAAACATAGTGGAGTCTCCTGAGGAACGATCATTGACTTCTAAGTATCTTTAAACTTGGGATTTCTAGAACAGAAGAGGAGATGAATCCAATTTTCATTCCAAACATTACAGCCTGTGGTTTTTGGTTACTTCAATGCATCTTAGGTTATTCAAATACAATTAAGTAAACCTTCCCTGGGTGGAGATCAGCTGTTCTGAAAATTCAAGGGATTCTTTCTGCTGCTTTACAAGTGTTCTCAATCCGTAGTCTTTGCCATGATTAGTCGGGGTGGAAACCAAGCGCGCATGTGGCCCTATCTGGCAACGCAGGCAGCCAGCGTGTGCGGCTGTGGGGGAGGTAATTGGAAACCAAGGGACTCCTCGCAAGCTTTTGGCAAATCCAAGGGTGGAAGAAAAAGACGTCTTAATAGCTTGACATTTAAATAAAATTGCAGGTTGGGGGTCAGTGATAATAAGACCTACAACTTGTTTAAGACTTCACACCAGATTAAAAGCTTAGAGAGAAGTGCAGAAGTGAAGGGGGAGACCAGATTTTTCCCGATAGCTCCGATTCCCTTCCCAGCCACTTTCCAGCAGGCGGGCTCAGCCTGGGTTCTTTTCTAGATCGCTCACCGCAATCTACTCCGAATGACTCCACGCCAAATTACGAGAGGACCCGGTATAAACAGACACCACACGCTCACTACGTTTAAATTACTAACCCGGACTTTACCAAAATGGCTAGCTTTTACTCCTGCTACTCCCCCGCTTGGGAAACACTGGCAGGGATATGCAAGGAGAAAAATCAAGCTCCGCACGGAAACAGGACGCTCCACTTACCTTTTCTGACTTAGCGACGGGTGGGAGACACCCCAGGCAATGGCAAGGTGACAACCCCAGCAGGTACAAGGGAGCCCCAGAGCACAGGGAGCCGCGCAGGCTAGCCCTGACAACAGGCATGTGCTCTGGAACTGCAAGTTACTATCAGGCAACTTAAGAAAAGGGGAGGAGCCTGTGCCCGGGAAAGGGGGAGTGGAGAAATGAAAACAGCACAGAGGAAGGAGGGGGAACCCCGAGGTTTCTGGAATATTGATGAATCTTGGCACAGCAGAGGCAGGCTTGCTGGCTTTGTTTGACCCCTTAGACTGCTTTTACGCTTTGTCAGCTCACTTTCATTAGAAATGCAAAATCGGGACCGGGAAGAATTGCAAAATAAAGTGCAAACACACTCGGGAAAGCTGGAAGTCTTGATTAGAACATTTCAAAGGCTTTTCTACGGCTACATTTAATCACTTCACTTTATTGCAGGTTTCCTGCCTTGAAGGGAACACGAGTGTGCTCTTTCGCCTGGTTGTACCACTGTTAGCAAAGTACGTTCTTCGATTTTGAATTGGGTTAGAATAACTGGCATTTCTTGGGAAGACTCCGAATGTGATCAGATACAGAAGGGAAAAAATGCCCAGTGCAGTTCTCTAAACTCGCCTAAAGTTACTCAAAGCACAAGACCTGCCTCTCTTTTAGCAGTTTAAACTCTATTCTAACAAGTCTAGGTTAGCTCCAACTGCATGCCTTGCAAAGACTGAAAAGGTAAGAGACGCAAAGAGACCAGGAACTTTGCCAAACTACAAACTAAAAAAGTGTATTTTAAGACCGAGAGTGCAAATGCATATTTGAAGTCTCATAATTTCAAAGGCCAGGTTACTATCAGATGCCTCAATTTTAAAGGATGCTAAAAATCCCCTAGTTCCCCTCTCCCATCCCATGATTTTTAGCAATTAAAAATTATCATTGCCTTGAGAATGTAACTTTAGTCTGTTTCAGAAAGAAATCTAGATTGTAAAAAAAAAATTAAAAGTCTAACCCATCCCTACAACGTAAAACTTTTTATCAGAAACAAAAGTCCATTAGAAACCAAAACTCATACCCCAAATCAGTTCTGTAGTCTTGTTCTCCAAACTGCATACTCCTCATGCAGAATCTGCCCAATTCTGATGCCTGTTACCTAACCCTGAAGTGTGTTCTTTTCCCCTCATTAGCAAATCCAGATAGGTTATAAGGAAATGTCTCACCAGCTTCAACTATTCCATGTATGTAATTTTGAATAGCTACTGATTGGAAAGCAATGATGAATCATGTAAATGCTTTAAAAATTAGCAGCCATTATAACCACTTCTTAATCTGGCATCATTTTAAGTGTTTGTTGAAAATAGACACTGGACAGTGCAAGTCTTTGGCGATCCATCTTTCCTTTCCCGTGATCCCCTAGGTCACTCGGCATCTGTCTCACATTATTTAACACTTAATCACACTGGGCTTATACTATACCATCCCTCTTTTTTAATACTATGTTAAGTTTTGGCTTCTCAACTAAATTGCAATTTCTCTGGGTCCAAGAACCTGTCCTGTACCCAGTGCATAGTAACTATTAACAAACCAAAGGCATAATATAGGGGCGTGGGATAAGATGCTTTTCAACCTTCTGGGTTAAAAAAAAAAAATAACTAATTGCTTTTACATTGGTGCCTCTGGCCTAGGTGTACAGAGCAGATCTCATTTTTCAACAGAGACTACTTTTAAAAACATTCATTCGCTATACCAGGTCCTACCTGAGCCATGGACTTAGGACTAATTTATTCACATTTCTGGTTGAAATTACTTCTATTTCAAGGAGGGGGGGGGGGATCCAATGACTTAAAGTGGAATTTCAAGTCCTGTGGCCTATTCTGTTGTTGTTTGTCCAGAGACAAGAAAAAGGGTTGGAAAGCCACACTCTTGGTTAGCAGAGGCATGAGAAGACTCGGTGCACTTTTTCTTTTTTCAAATCTCTAAAGCTTGGTTAAAAAGCATGTCATTATTTTGGTTCATCAGACATTATGGAAGTCTGGTGCTGCTTGAGACAGGAAGCCATTCACTACTCAAAGTTTTGGTGGTGTAATAAAACCTAACGAGAAAATGAGATGCAAAGAGTCTCAGTTCAGAGTTCATCTGAATTACAAGTTTTAGTCTGGGGGAAATAATTGGGAATTACTTCTTTTAAGCCCCATTTTCTCCTTTTGCAAAGTTATGGCAATAATGCCCCAGGGGGCAACCTGGGTTTACTCAACACATAGTTCTACCCTGCTTTATAGGTAAGACCGTTGGGGCTCTAAAAGTTTTCCTTCCTTTATAGAAACACTACGCAAATGAAAGATCCATAAATTATGGACTAACCTCTGTAGACTGTGTTTCACTTAAAGTGGGAACAGAGAATCTTATTAATGCTGGTCTCCCAGAATGGAAACTACCAGGAAACACACAATGCTGTCCCATTTAAAAAATCTGTCAAGATTAATCTGCTAGGATTATGTGGTAGGTAAGTTCTTTGGGGATCAAAATGTGGACAGAGCAAGGAATAACTAAGAGGCACCTATTCTTCAGTGGAGCACCTCCGTCCCTCGCAGGAGGAGACCCTGGGAATGAGCAAGTGCTGCTCTAAGTGCAGTGCAAGGCAGTCAAGTGCCAGCCTTCAAAATCAGGCAGTCCTGTTAACTGGACTTTTTGTATGTGTGCAAGGAAATGGGTCAGGAACGTCTTTAACGTCACTGATTATTTTCCACTTTTATTGATCTTAGAAGGGATATTTTTGTTATTCCTGGTTCAAATAGCTTGCGTTTTTAGTAGCATCATCAGGAATATCTATTCTCCTCTAAGTTGGAAATCACAGAATGTTAAAGACCTGACTTGACCAGAGTGAAATAGTAGACCTGGCTGAAGGAGCAGGAGGACCTGTGCTACTTGAGCTTTTTGTCTTAATTTTCCTTCTTAAATATGAATGTAAGGTAAAAAACAAACCTATAAAGAACACTGGTTAGATGTTTAAATTTTTAAATCCTATGAAGACTGAAAAAATCTAACTATATCAAAGTAAACAACAATTAACATTTACCATATTCACTTTTCATCCATTCAACAGATCTTGAGCAACCACTATGCTTTAACTATAGCCCCTTTCCTCGAGGGCCTCATAAACCCACACCTGCAGTCTACAGTGGCTAACGCAGGCCCTCACAGAGTTAATGGAAGCTCTGTATGCCGAGGCCTCTTTTACCACTAGCTTGCCAATACTAAGAACTTGAAGGAAGGCACCGTGCCTAGCTCCCCACTGTGTGCCCAACGTGTGGTGCACAGTGCGGTACCTACAACTAGCAGGCACAGTGCAGTGTGGAGGGGAGGGGAGAAGGGTTTCTGCTGGAGAATAGGAGAGGAGGGTCCCAAACATCAAACTGAAGACCTTGAACTCTACTGCTAGGCAATAGGGAGCCTCAGGATTTAAGCACAGGAATGACTTAAATTTATGTAGAATACGAAGGCTTTCTGTGATTTAGACTTGAGTTAGGAAGTAGATGTATCCCACATTTACAAAGTGGGATCGTTCACATCCATATTAAAAACCAGATTACACTAATCTGGCTAATCTCACAATATTGAGGCCCTTCAAGAAAGAGGCTGACATTGAGTCAAAGCCACATTTTCTACTTTCCTTACTTATTTGAAAGTCAGAGTTAAGAGAGTGAGAGATCTTCCACCCAACGGCTCACTCCCCAGATGGATGCAATGGCCAACGCTGGACCAGACTGTAGCCAAGAGTCAGGAACTTCATCTGTGCCTCCCACATGGTTGGCAGGGGCCCAAACACTTGGGCCATCTGCTGCTGCTTTCCCAGGTACATTAGTGGGGAGCTGGATCAGAAGTAGAATAGCTGGAACATGAATCTGTGCCTATCCATAAGGGATACTGGCTCACAGGTGACCGCTAAACCCACTACACCACACTGCAGGCCTCACAGCCACATCCTTGAAGTAGATACTTACCACACCTCTTGGCCTGCCTACTCGACTCATTTTAATTATCAGCATGTGCCTCCAGTATGCTTTGACCTCGGATGCGTTTTAGAAGATCTGAGCAAGGGAAGAGGCCTAGGGAACCCCAACATTAAGAGGGAAGACAAAGAAACCCCTACATTTTACCATTTTTAATCACAAGTTAGCTAGGAGTCAGACATAATAGTGGCTTTGAAAACTAAAACATTTTCTCCGTACTAAAGCTAAAGAGGGTGTGCTTTTTAATGAAGACTTCGTAAGTGTTATTGTTATATTATAATGCAACATTTCCCCCAGTTACTCAACATCAGGCAAACCTCTGTAGGACCTGACTTGGCTTAGTTAGGAGGGATCATGCAAGTTAAATGGAATCAAAGCCCTTAATAGAGTATTAGGGATAACAATAGGCAGTATTTTTTGAGTCTCTGATCTACAAATACTTCTACACACATTGTCTGATTTAATTCTCATAATGCTTTGAGGTACATTCTATTATTACTGCTCCTGTATATCCATATGTTGAAATGGCGATTTGTAGGGATTACACAATTTGCTCAGAATCACAGTTCTTTGTACTTTATCGTTTTTCCTTTTTCCAAAACAAGTCCCAGTAGCTTTTATTACAGATAGATAGGAAAGGAAGTAGGGAAGGGGCCGGCGCTGTGGTGTAGTGGGTAAAGCCTCTGTCTGCAGTGCTGGCATCCCGTATCAGTGCTGGTTGAGTCCCAGCTGCTCCACTTCAGATCCAGCTCTCTGCTACAGCCCGAGAACGCAGTAGAAGATGCCCAAGTCCTTGGTGGGCCCCTGCACCTACGTGGAAGACCCGAAGGAAGCTCCTGGCTTTGGATCGGCACATCTCTGCCCATTGTAGCGTAAACCAGTGGATGAAGAACCCTCCCTCTCTGCCTCTCCTTCTAACTTTCAAATAAGTAAATAAATCCTTAAAAAAATTTAAAAAGTAGGGAATATTAAAGTCCAAAGCCTTCTCACTTTGCAAATCCAACAGGGTTGTCTGCACCTTCCATGTGCTCCCAGTGCTCCCCTGGGTGTAAATTTCCAGTCATTACCACTCTATGCTGCCTTTCTCCCTCTGTAGACTGAAAGCAGCATCTGCACTGATAACTGCTGCAAACTTGAGCCAAACGGAAGGTGTCTTGCATAGGCGCTGCCTGGGGCGGTGGCTACAACATAGTCATGAACTCAGGAGAGTTCCTCAACCCACCTGTGATATGGAGACTTGCAAAACAATAGCCAAGGAGCTCCTTTTCAATCATCACAATATTAAGTAGGCCCAAGTAGAGCTGCTCTAAAGGAATGGATGGGTGGGGAGTAGGGTGGAGTCCAACTCAGTGTTCCCTTCTTTCCCCCAGGTGGGCCCCTGAAGCACTTCCTCAATTAGTGGATGCTACATAGGAATAGATAAGGAGTCAGCTTGTGCCAAGTTCCAGTTTAGTACTGATGTCCCTGAACTTGTACTCTCTTGTTTGCAATCACTAAACCACAGGTTCCCTCCCTTCCCAATTCTGAAGGTCATCCATAAAACTAGGTTAGACTAGATTATTCTTCTCCAGTTGCTTTCCCAATTTTAAATCATGTCATGCCGATAATGGGCTTCCCGTATTCATTTTGGTCTATTTAGTTAAGGACACCAATTTTTATATACACTCAATGATTAATGGTTTCTCATTAGGTTTCCCTGCCTCAGATTAAACACAAGCATAATACAGTCCCCAAAGGAAGCTTACTGAAGGGCACGGGTTTTATGAAACACGGTGAGGACATGAATCTTGTATAGCTGTTTGCTGGTATGGAATCATAATTACAGCAATCAAGACAGATACACATCTTTTGTAAGAAGAAAAAAAGTAATTATAATTTAAAAGCACACAGCTCAAAGTTGCCATCACAAAAACGACTATTATAGCAACTATTTCGCGTTTGGACATTTTTTTGGCAGGAGGTCTGGGCATTGTTTATTGTGAGTCAGAAACAGGCACTGAGAAAATATGCAAATTTTTTGAGCAACAGAAAATGCAGCTTTGAGTTGAGAAAACAGGGTGAATGGTGGAAACTGTCTGGACTTTCGGCACAAATCAACCTTCGCGGCTGAAATAACTTTTGGTCCTTTGATGCTATGACAGCCATCTGGGGGTCAGGGCAGAGCAGTGAGTGTGTGCACTAAAACATCCGTTCAGACTTGTACCGTGCTCCCCAGAGTCCATCTTCTGCTAACGCTGTGTCCATGGACTGAAAGACCAGGGGACAAAGACTTCAGAATAGTTTACAGTGCTGCTTTCCTGGGCCCCAGCAGGCAAGTGTAGAGAGAGACCTTCACCCCTGAGCTGTCCAAGAGGCAAAGGCAAGCCTCCTTCCTCACCCAGCTGCTCCTCGGGAAGGAGGCATCACCCTTGCTGAAATCAAGCTGATGCAGGCTGGCCAGTTCACTCCACCAACAGGCCTCCCTTGTTAGTCTTCATTTCTACTGGAGTTGCATGGAGACCAGTGAATTCTTCCCAGGTGACACCAGGAAAGGAAACACAGCATTAGAGACACAGACAGACTGACTGGGCTCTGTCAGCTTGGGCCAACTGTAGGAGGTCATTCCTTCCAAATAAAGGGGGGAGGCGAGACCTGAGGGTCACAATCTTTTAACCCTTTGTTTCACTAAGATCTCAGGATGAAACAAACAATATTGCGCATCAGTTATAAGCCTGAAACGGGGGCGGGAGACCAGAACCATTAAATTCATTCTTCCTGCCTCTGCTTTCTCTGCCCCCTCCATTCCTCTTACAACAGTCTTCCTAAACTGCCAGGGCAAGATATGCAAATGACTTGAGTACTCACATTCTAATAAAAAAAAAACTCCTAAGCTGGAGAAAAGACAAAAGGCACGAAGTAAACAGAGAACCTCAAAGTAGCAAGATCTCAAGGAGTGGGCCTGGTACAGGTTTGTTTTAGCAAATTCAACCATAGGATGCGTGGGGGCTTTGTTTCAGGGTGGGGGATGGGAGGCAGGGAGACAGAGGAGATCCAGAGAATGGTCACATGCCTTATGACCCTGGGATCAAGCTAAGCTCCAGGACAGACTTGGGAAGTGAAATAGACAAATTAAACGGTTCATCCAAAGTGAATGGCGGAGTTGAGACCAGAACCTAGTATTAGTCTTCCTGGCCTTAATCATTTTCAGAGGAATACATTGTCCTTTAATAGCAATTACAGGTAAAAGCCTGGGATGACAAGAATCATGTATGAGACCAATGTTTCAAAATCCCACGTTATAAAGCTGCACTGCCCAATATGGCAACCACTAGCTACATGTAGTTATTGAGCACTTCAACAGGACTAAAAAGAATAGAAATATGTGAAGTATAGAGCAGATTTTTAAAACTTAGTCCCACCAAGTGTAAAATAGCTCTTTAACATTTATATTGGTTACATGTTATATTATTTGGGATATTAAATATTTAAGTTAACTATCTCTTTTAATATGATTAGTAGAAAAACTTTTATTTATGTATTCATTTTTAAATTTGTGTTTGAGAGGTAGAGTTACAGAGAGAGGAAGAAGGAACCATCCACTGGTTCACTCCCCAAATGGCTGCAACGGCCAGAGCTGAGCCAATCTGAAGCCAGGAGCCAGGAGCTTCCACCAGGTCTCCCACCTGGGTGCAGGGGCCCAAGTGTTTGGGCCATCTTCCACTGCATTCTGAGGCCATAAGCAAAGTTGGATCGGAAGAGGAGCAGGAGGGACTTGAACTGGTGCTCAGATGGAGGCTTAGCCTACTATACCACAGAGCTGGCTCCAAAACATTTTAATTGTTTACTTGTTTGTGGTTATTGGAAAAGCAGAGTGACACAGAGAGAAATATTTAACAGCTCATTTGATGTATACAAGGCAGAGTCCAGGAGGATATGGAGGTGAGGCCTGCCAACACTCCAGCTTTGTGTAGTGCCCAAATCCCATCATCTTCCCGGCCCGTTCACCACACTCATGCTTCATCATGCAACTAGCTCTCACCTTCTCACTTGCTCCAGTCGGCATGAGGCCTTCCAGGTACACTGTAGCCCCATCCCAAATCCTGTCTCCTTTGGTGCCTCAGTTCGGTCCTGCCCTGGGCACAACCCTTTCCCTATGAAAGAATGACCCCAGCCTGGGTGAAGGCAATTCTCTCTCGAGGTTGCCTGCACTTGTGTTGAGCGTGTACTGTTTCTTTGCCTTTCAATAAATCCTTCTATTCATATCTATCTATGTCTCCTGCTTGTATTACACATGGCAAGACAAGAACCTGGACTAAGTCCAACAGGGGGGTCTCTCTGAGCCCCACCAGAGCTTTCAGTCTCCATGACGTAATTTAGGGATTCCCATCCCACAGAGAGTTCATTCCCCAAATGTTCACCATAGCCAGGGCTGGGCTAAGCCAAAGCCAGGAATCTAGAACTCCATCTAGGTCTTGCACATGTCTAGCAGGGACTCAAGTACATGAGCCATCATTTGCTGCCTCCAACAATACATTAGCAGGAAGCTGGATCAGAAGCGGCAGAGCTGGGGCTTGAACAGGCACTTTGATATGGAATGTGGGCATCCAAGCCCCAGCTTTATCAGCTGCACCACACGGCTTGCCTCAGCAAAGTTTAAATTGAATGTGACTTGCATGATATTCTTATTGGAGAGCTCTGTTATAAAGAGATCGCTCTTTATAAGAGTCCTGGGAAGAGGGGAGAATTAGCAGGCCCAGGGAATGCTCCTCTCCAGCCCCATCTCTCCCAGTTTATTTAAATAGATGAACGTGTGGTTAGAATAGTTTGGTCTTAGGCCGGCGCCGTGGCTCACTAGGCTAATCCTCTGCCTTTCGGCGCCGGCACACTGGGTTCTAGTCCCAGTCAGGGCGCCGGATTCTGTCCCGGTTGCCCCTCTTCCAGGCCAGCTCTCTGTTGTGGCCCGGGAGTGCAGTGGAGGATGGCCCAAGTGCTTGGGCCCTACACCCCATGGGAGACCAGGAAAAGCACCTGGCTCCCGGCTTTGGATCGGCACAGTGCGCCGGCTGCGGCGGCCATTGGAGGGTGAACCAACAGTAAAGGAAGACCTTTCTCTCTGTCTCTCTCTCTCTCACTGTCCACTCTGCCTGTCAAAAAAAAAAAAAAAATAGTTTGGTCTTTGCACGGAGACTTAATGCTAATGGTGATAACAATAGAATGGCCACCAGTTAAGTCTTTTCTGTGTGTCAGGCACTGTGCCAAATGCTTTAATATTTGCCAGATTTACTTGCCACAACAATCCTATGGTGGCTACATGTTGCCAGCCTCACTGTACCAATGAAGTTAGTGAGATTGTGAGAGGTTTAGCAATCACCCATCTCCCAAGCTGGTTGAAAGGGAGCAGGGAAACTTCATCCCAATTCTCTTCAGAGCTCAGGCACTAAAATGCCACAGATTCTGCTTTGTGGGGACTGGCACTCCCAGGGAAAACATCAGCCTCAGAATTCCGCTACTTCCCACTGTGTCTGCAGACACTGGATGGAAGACCGCTGCAGTACACAAGGATCTTGCAACAAGGTAGGGAGAACATGGGCGCAGTGAAGTAAAGCACAGAACGAGAGCTTCTGAGAGATTAATGCAATCACCTAGGCAGACAGGAGAAAGCTGGGTCCCAGTCATGGGGAAAGGGCAGCTTCGTGGGAGAGGCAGCATTTCCCAGAGAACTGCAAAGAGCTAGGAGAGGCATTCCAGGTAGAGAACCAGCAGAAGGAAAAAATAATGTAGTGTGAGCGAGAGGACCAGCTAGGAGTCCCGAATGACTGTCTCCACATGCCAAGAAATGAGGGAAAAAAGGGAAAAAAAAGAGTGATTGGGGAAATGCATGCTCTATTTTGTTCAAGCAGAGGAGGGAGAAGGAAGTAGAAATAAAAGACGGCTTTCTCGACAACACAGTCGTAGCATTTCTTGGGTTACAAAAACAAACAAAAACCAGGTACAACTTCCTAAATCAAAGCCAGGCTTGCTATTCATGCACTCTGTGGAATCGTAGTCTTCTTTCTAGTATTTGGCGTGACAAGCAGCAACATCAACCACACCAAGACCTTTCAAGAACTACCCGGTCTTCATGAGCCCAAAGAATAAATCCAAACGTGCGTGACGGAGACACCTCGGGAGTGATTCCTCGGCGGCCAACAGCCTTCCGTATGCCAGCACAACCAGAAAGCCCCAACACCCCCCGCCCCCATCCATGCTCCGCTCAAAACCCTGGTTTTTCCTCTGTCGCATTAGATCTGCCTCGAGGACAACAGATTCACCAAGGCAGACAGAAAAGGCTGGGAAAAAGCGCCTTTCACCAGACATAGAAGACAGTGACTCATTTCACGACATTATCCTTTGAAATCCCGCCTTAGACGTCCTCCGTGCTTTTCAAATGTGGTATTTGAGACGGAGCTCACCTCTCAGGTCCTAGAGCGCGCGCCGTGCCGGAGCCTCTCCTTAGAAGGCTGCTGGAGCTAGTATCTTCCTCCGCTCAACCCAAAAGGAATCAAAGGGTTCTCTTCTAGTTCTGCTTTTGAATCCTTCCAGAAACTTGAAACCACCAGGTGAAGCCTATTGTTATGGAGACACCTCGTGATTAAAATGTAGCACCAGTCTAATCCTAGCTGGGGGGTTGCCTCTCAAAAATGTGTGGGTGTGGAATTAGGTAAAGAAGTCCTGCAGAGGGGTGTATTTACTCCAGATTAGCCCCGCTTTGCACAAACTCATTGCCACAGCCAACATTCAGCAAACCCTAGTCCTTCCATAACTGGCCCTGTTCAGTGGAGTTGCCTCTTGGCACTGCTTTCGCCCACCAGGAATGCGGGTCTTCCCAGCTCTTTATCTCTTTCTCACACTCACTCACACTCATCACAAATCTCCAGCACCTGAGCTCCTAGCCAGGGCGCACTCACTACTCCCCTGTTGATGGATTTGACCTGGGTCTTCTTCATGAGATCCTAATCCTTCTCTTGAGATATTGAGGTGACAGGGAAGCGGGCTCTTCCTTCATGCAAGTCTTGAATCACCAAATCACCAGGAGCTGCCTAGATATTTCAAAATGCACCTTGTCTGTGTGAATTAAAACTGATGTTGTCAGAATGAGAGAGAGAGAGAGAGAGAGAGAGAAAGAGAGAGAGAGAGGGAGAGAGGGAGAGAGAAACTTAACTTAGTTCCCAAATGCCTGCAACAGTTGGAGCTGAGCCAGGCAACAGCCAGGAGCCTGGAACTCCATCAGACTCTCTTATGTGGGTGGCAGGGACCCAGGTACTTGAGCTGTCACCTGCTTCCTCCCGGGTGCACAATAGAAGGAGGCTAGAATTGGTAGTAGAGCCGGGTGCTGAAACCCAGGCACTCTGATATGATAGGAGGTGCAGTCATCCCAAGCAGTGGCTTCACTGCTATGCCAAATGTCCTAGTGTGTTTTCTGTTTGTGCAGCAAGTGTGTGTTGAACTTTACTGTGCGCCCAGCACTGTTGAAGGTGCTATGGAAATGTGGTGAATGAAGGAGAGGAGGTCTTCACTCACATGCAACTTCTGTTCTCATAGAGGGAAACAGGCCCTGAACATGCACATTGCTGTAGGAAAGCACTTTGGCTCTTACTCAGAGTGAACTAGGAAGCCATTGTAGGGCTGGATGTAGAGGAGTGAAATGGCTTTTTTAAAAAGCTATCTCTGGAGACCAAGATGTCCGGGAGGCTCGCCACCTTTCTCAGGAACGCCTGGGCCAAGGAGCCGGTGCTGGTCGTGTCTTTCACCATCGCCGGCCTCGCTGTAATTCTGCCCTCGCTCAGCCCCTACACCAAGTACTCCGCCATGCCATGATCAATCAGGTCACGCCAGTGCCCCTCCGGGATGACGGGAACATGCCGGACGTGCCCAGCCACCCCCAGGACCCCCAGGGCCCCAGCCTGGAGTGGCTGAAGAAGCTGTGAGCCCCTGCATGGATGGGCAGAGGCCCCAATAAACGTGTGCGCACCAAAAAAAAAAAAAAAAAAAAAAAAAAAGCTATCTCCGGTCCGGTGCCATGGCTCAATAGGCTAATCCTCTGCCTGCAGCACCAGCACCCCAGGTTCTAGTCCCAGTTGCAGCACCGGATTCTGTCCCGGTTGCTCCTCTTCCAGGCCAGCTCTCTGCTGTGGCCAGGGAGTGCAGTGGAGGATGGCCCAAGTACTTGGGCCCTGCACCCCATGGGAGACCAGGAGAAGCACCTGGCTCCTGCCTTCGGATCAGCGCGGTGCACCGGCCGCGGCGGCCATTGGAGGGTGAACCAATGTCAAAGGAAAACCTTTCTCTCTGTCTCTCTCTCACTGTCCACTCTGCCTGTCAAAAAAAAAAAAAAAAAAAAAAGCCATCTCTGGCTGCTTTGAGGAGAATGGTTAGTAGGGGGAGAGACTAGTTAGGAGGCTCCTGAAAAAGCCTCAGGGTGGCTTGGATTGAGGTGACTAACTGCAGAGGGTGGTGAGAAGTGGTACAATTTGGAGGTGGTGTTTGAAAGAACAGCTGTTGGAATTCGATGAGAAACTGGACAAAGGTATTCAAGAGTCATGACGATGAAGCTAAGGCTTCAGGCTGGAGCTACTGGCTGAATGGAGTTTGAGTGAGAAGGAGTGGAGGCTGCAGGTTCAGGTTAGATGTCGGGGAAGGAAGAGCTGCGTCGTGGGTTCCCTGAGATCTCCAAGTGGAAATGGCCCAGTGGCAGCGGCCTTCTAGACAGAGACGAAGCTGCAGTTCTACACTTGGGACTTGTCACACACCTGGGACCTACTGAGTGCACCACGGGAACGTAAGCAGGTGTAATGACAGGAGATTTAAAGACCAAATGGAATGGGATACCAAAATAGCAAATAGTCAAAGCTATTTTTTTTTAAACTTTTATTTAATAAATATAAATTTCCAAAGTACAACTTTTGGATTATAGCAGCTTTTCCCCCCATAACCACCCTCCACCCACAACCATCCCATCTCCCACTCACTCTCCCATCCCATTCTTCATCACAATTCATTTTCAATTATCTTTATATACAGAAGATCAACTTAGTATATACTAAGTAAAGATTTCAACAGTTTGCACACACACAGATACACAAAGTATAAAAGGTTGTTTGAGTACTAATTATACCATTAATTTACATAGTACAATACATTAAGGACAGAGATCCTACATGGGGAGTAAGTGCACAGTGACTCCTGTTGTTGATTTAACAATTGACACTCTTATTTATGACGTCAGTAATCACCCGAGGCTCTTGTCATGAGCTGCCAAGGCTATGGAAGCCTCTTGAGTTCACAAACTTTGACCTTATTTAGCCAAAGTCATAATCAAAGTGGAAGTTCTCTCCTCCCTTCAGAGAAAGGTACGTCAAAGCTATTTTGTTAGACATTATACATGCTCCTATTACAAAAGCCAGAGTTACATCTAATCAATTCTATTTTTCTGCATCATTTGAATAGTGTTAGCCAAGTTTTCTTAAGCATTTGTCAGCTCTAACAGGAAGACATCAAGGTTTTTGACCTCAGTAATTGAAGGAATGTAGAGGAATGCAGTAATTTACTAGTGGGGGAAGAGCGCTGAACAGACTGCTCTGGGGTATAGTCAGGACAGGAAATCAAAATTTGAGACGACCCAGTGGAAATGCTGCACCAGTGTCCTCTCCCAACGTCTAATGAATAGGCAATTAGGAGAGAATGAAGCCGGGCAGAGGTGTTTGCAGTTAGATTTCGTTTTATCAGCATATGGATGGTGTGAGTGTAGCTAGAGAACAGATCATCTAGGAGTAGGCCCTGTGGGCTCTCCAGTGTCTACAGGTGGAGAAGATGGAAGTATTGGGAGGGCGGGGAGGGAGGAAAAACAGAAGTAGTGTTTAATATGCCAAATTACCTTAAATATTGCAAGAATTTAAAATATCAGAGTCTCAAGAAGTTTAGAAGTTAAATTTCTAAATTTAACACAGCATAGAGTACCAGGGGTGTGATTTAACTTCATCTCTATTTAATAAATTCTGAATCTTTCCAGGATTATAGTTACACGTACACACCTGCTGAGAAAATACTTCTGTCTCCCAACAGTCTTCAGATTGTTTTCCCAAAAGAATGTTTTGAGATCACATTTTCATTTCGTTGGGCCAGGTGTGTGGTTCAGTGGTTAAGTCTCTGGGATGCCCGTATTCCATCTTGGAGTGCCTGATTCAAATCCCTGTTACTCTGCTTCCAATCAAGTTTCTGGTTATTGCTTACCCTGAGAGGCAGCAGGTGATGGCTCCAGGACGTGGGTCCTTGCCACCCACCTGGGAGGCTCTGATGGAGTTCCTGGTTGCTGGCTTCAGCCTGACCCAGCCGTGGTTATTGTAGGCATTAGGGGAGTAAACCAGCACCTGGAAGATCTCTCCCAATGCATCTGTTTGTTTCTGCCTTTCAAATAAAGTGAAAATAAATAAAAGGTTGTTTTTTGTTTGTTTGTTTGTTTTTGTTTTTTGACAGGCAGAGTGGACAGTGAGAGAGAGAGAGAGAGAGAGAGAGGTCTTCCTTTGCCGTTGGTTCACCCTCCAATGGCCGCCGCCGGAACACTGCGCTGATCCGATGGCAGGAGCCAGGTACTTGTCCTGGTCTCCCATGGGGTGCAGGGCCCAAGCACTTGGGCCATCCTCCACTGCACTCCCTGGCCACAGCAGAGAGCTGGCCTGGAAGAGGGGCAACCGGGACAGAATCCGGCGCCCCAACCGGGACTAGAACCCGGTGTGCCGGCACCACAAGGCGGAGGATTAGCCTAGTGAGCCGCGGCGCCGGTGCAATAAAAGTTTTGAAAAAGCATTTTGCAGCTGGTCAGTACTGCCCACTGCCCAGAGCTCTGGGCTGAGAAGTGGGAGGTGTGATTTGAAATAGGGTGTTGCTTTTCATTCCCAGACGGCAATGCTGAGGCATTCCTTGGGGTTTCTTTGTCGTGTGATTTGGAGAGTAGATTTGGTGCGCTTGTAATTCAACCCCCAGGAGTTTTGTTCCTTTTCATAACTTTAAGCAACCTCAGGCATGCTACACAAACTTGACTGGACTTTGCATTTTGTACTTTGCTTTTCCTTGTCTTTGAGGTCATGTCAGAATTTTTCCCCGAATGCTGAACCTGGGTCTGGAGAAATCTGCCACAGTTCTGAGGAGAGAACCCATTGGTCTGTGAGACTGGATGGGAAAGCATTTCATCTTTATTTTTATTGATGCCTAATTGAAATTCAGCAATTCATTCAATTATGGATGTAGACAGCAAATTATATTAGTTTTAAAAAATGGTTTTTCTTTGAGACACACACACACACACACACATCCACATCCCATGCCCCCATGACACCTCTCCTATCTGCTGGTTCACTTCCCAAATGCCTACAACAGCTGGGGCTAGACCAAGGCTGAAGCCATGAGACAGGAACTCAATCAGGGACTCCCATGTGAGTAGCGGGAACCCAAATACTTGAGCCATCACAGCTGTCTCCCAGAGTACTCATTAGAAGGAAGCCGGAGTCAAAAGCTGGAGCTGGCTTTGAACCCAGGCAACTCCAGTGTGAGACGCTGAAGTCTTAGCAGGTGTTAACTGCTAGGCTAGATGCTTGCCCCAGACTACATTAGTTTTAACAGTACTTGAACTTAGTCACCAATAAAATCAGACATTTTCATATCATCTTACAATTGCTTTTGATATCTCCAAATATCATCTACGTTTATCAGTACTCTGAAATTGCCCTAATTTCCTAATTTAGTAAAGAAGTACATATAGGGGCTAATGATGTGGTGTAGCCAGTAAAGCCACTGCCAGCAGTGTTGGTATATCCCATAAGAGTATTGGTTCAAGTCCTGGTTGCTCCACTTCTGATCCAGCTCTCTGCTATGGCCTGAGAAAGCAGTAGAAGATGGCCCAAGTCCTTTGGCCATTGTACCCATGTGGGAGACCTGGAAGAAGCTCCTGGCTCTTGGCTTCAGATCGGTGCAGCTCCAGCCGTTGCAGCCAATTGGGGAGTGAACCAGTAGATGGAAGACCTCTCTGCCTCTCCTTCTCTGTGTGCAATTCTGACTTTCAAATAAATAAATAAATAAATAAAGATTTTTTTTTTAAAGAAGCACGTACACATACAATCACACTTTGAGGAATCGGTTTCCTCTGTAGTCACTTGCAATTTGTTTTACGTACTTACGCGTTTCGTTGAATTCAGAGAAAGGGCTTCATTGGACTTCAGAAGGGGACAATGGTGCAGAAAGTGGGAAGAACCTGCATCTCTGAACCTGTGTGCAGTGCTTCCCCTTTCTGGGCACCACACCACTCTTCAGACAATGCAGCGACAGGCCACGGGCTACCTGCATACTTTGGTCAAGGACATGAACTTCAATGACGGAGTCTTCTATTGTGTCACAGGTTTTACATTTTAGGTGGTGACTTTGTGATTACTGCTGTTTTCTCTATGACTTCCAGGTTTTGAGTCTTTCTTGGAAAGGCCTCGCCCAACCAAGAGTTGTAAAAGTATACTGACCTCTCCAATATTTCCTTGTGACATTTTTATAGGATTTTTGTTTTGGTTTGGTTTTCATGAAGTACCTTAGTCCAATTGGAATTAGTTTTTATGTCTGTTGTGATGTAAGAATCTAACTTCTCTGTTTTTTTTTTTTTTTTTTTTTAAATAGAAGCCAAATGTTCCAACACCATTTATTAGCTTCCACATATACATTTACTGGAATATGATTGATGTACAATAAGCTGTACACATCTAAAATGTATAATTTTGTTTTGACGTAAGTATACACCCATGACACCATCAGCACAATCAAGAAAGTGAGCCATTTTAATTTTAAGATAGCTTACATTTTGTCTTTTAAATAGTTAATATATTCACATGATTCAAAATTCAGACACAAAGTATTCTGTTGTAAAAGGTTTTTTACTCATACCCAACACCCCTGCCCCATTTATTACTCATACTCAATCCCCTGGTCATTTCCTTCTCTGGGAATAATCAATGTCATTAGTTTCTTTTATATCCTTATAGAGATATTTTATTCATGTGTAAGCTAATAGATATGTTTTTACCTCTTCTGTTTTTATCTTGATAATATATTTTGGATTTTATTCCATGTGTGTGTTTGAAAAGATTCTTCATTCTATTTTACTTCTACTTGGTACTATCTTGTACAGACACATTCAACAAATATTAATACTATATATGAGGACTTTTTAAAGCTCTGCTATGTCAGTGAATAAAACAATTCCTTCCTTCAAGAAGGTTATATTCTAAGTGGGGTCTGACATAATGTATTTAACCAGTTCCTTCAATAATGGATTTTTAAAAGATTTATTTATTTATTTATTTGAAAATCAGAGTTACACAGAGAGAGAAGGAAAAGGAGAGAGAGAGAGAGAAGTCTTCCACACACTGGTTCACTCCCTAGATGGTCACAATGGCTGGAACTGCGCTGATCCAAATCCAGGAGCCAGGAGCTTCTTCCCAGTTTCCCACGTGGGTACAGGGGCCCAAGCACTTGGGCCATCCTCCACTGCTTTCCCAGGCCATAGCAGAGAGCTGGATCGGAAGTGGAGCAGCCGAGACCCAAACTGGCACTCATATGGGATGCTGGCATTGCAGGTGGTGGCTTTACCTGCAATGCCACAGCGCTGGCCCCTAGCTGTTTTCAATCTTTTGCCATTGTAAGCTGTATATACCTTAAACATATATCATTTTGCACATGTATAAATGTGTTGGTGTGATACAATTCTAGACAAGAAATTTCTTGGTCTAAGGGTGTTAGCATTTGTAATGTTGACTGATACAGTCAAATTATTCTCGGCAGAAAAGGCATCAGTTTATATGCCCACCAATGATGTATTGTTATTGCTGGTTTTATTATTGCATTGTTTTCTGTAAGTTCTTTATGTTGTCAACTTCATAGGCAAATAAATGGCAAGTCATTGTGGTTTTATTTACATTTTTCTTCTGATGAATGCTACCAGGCAGATTTTCATATTTTCAACAGCTACTGCTATTCCACATTCTTTGCCTGTTTATGGAGTTATTAGTCTTTTTCTTGTAGATGGTTAGAAGCTCTATGTATTGGCCATTTTTCTGTGATTTAAGATTTTAACTTTGGCATTTGTCTTTTGGTTGTGCTTTTGGTATATTTGGATTTAAAATTTTGATTTTTATGTAATTGAAGTAATCAGTCATTTATGGTTTCTGGGGCTTTTATGGTACTTTGAAAACTTTTTACACTGCAGAATTATAGAATGGTTCTGGTGAATTTTTTTCTTGAATTTTGATTATTTAATTTTTAAAATTTAAGATGTTAATCTAACTGGAATTAATTTATAAAATAGGGAATTAACTTATCATAAAATATAAAGTATGATCCAACTTAATGTTTTTGGATGGGCTGCTCCAGCACAATTTATTAATAATCCTTCCTTTCTCTACTTACTTTAAATGGCCTTCATATAGCTAATGGATCTCCACAAATACTTGGGTGCATTGCCAGGCCTTCTACTCTGACTTCTTGATCTGTCTGCATAATCTGTGTGTGATAACCCCACTGTTTTAATTATTGTAGCTTTATAATAAAGCTATTCTTGTTTTTTACAATTGTCCTAGCTATTCTTGTTTATTTATTTATTTATTTTTTTAAGATTTATTTACTTATTTGAAAGTCAGTTACACAGAGAGAGGAGAAGCAGAGAGAGAGAGAATGGTCTTCCATCTGATGGTTCACTCCCCAGATGGCCACAATGGCCAGAGCTGCGCAGATCCAAAGCCAGGAACCAGGAGCTTCCTCTGGGTCTCCAATGTGGGTGCAATAGCCAAAGGACTTGGGCTATCTTCTACTTCTTTCCCAGGCCATAGCAGAGAGTGGGATTGGAAGTAGAGCAGCCGGGTCTTGAACCAGCACCCCTATGGGATGCCAGAGCTTCAGGCCAGGGCATTAACCTGCTGTGCCCCAGCGCTGGCCCCTATTCTTGTTTATTTTTTCACGTAACTTCAAAATCAGCTATATATGCCAATATCTCATTAATTCCAAATATGGGAGAACTTCAGAAAGTTCATGGAAAATGGACATAATGAAAAAAATCATATGTGGACTTCAAATTTCTTTTTCTACTACAATAAACTAAGCCTTTCATTCCATTTCCCATAAATTTTTTGAGATACCTATGTGTTTGGTTGTGATTCTCCAGGAAACTCAATGTATGGATTTCTTTTCTCTGTCCAAATTCTGAACAAAATGAGAAAAGAAGATAAATAATTAGGTATTGGAGAAATTAATATATAACCATATTGGAGACCAAGGCTGAGTTGGACAGTTAAGTGTGACCTCCAAACGGGCTTACAAATTGAACCACAGAATGAGGAAGATCTGCTGTGCCCCACCCCCACAGCCACAGGCAAATATAGTCTGAGGAGACATCTCTGTGTGGGAGCTGTTCCGGTGGCTCCTTGTGGCCTGCTACTTTAAGAAGAAAAGAAGGAACTGAGCCAAGAACCTGACAATATATTTTCCAAATTTTGAGGTCAGGATCTACTCAGGAGTCAGGAGCTCCATCCAGGCTCCCATGTAGGTGAAAGGGATGTTAGCAGAAAACTGGATCAAAAACAGAGCAGCCTGGACTCCAACAGGTACAGCGATAGGGGATATGGACCTCCCAAGTGGCCAAGTGGCAGCCTAACCCTCTGCGCCACAGTGCCAACCCCAGGAGCTCCTCTTCTTGACTTGCAGTAGTGAGTAAGGGGTTGGAAAGAAACGGAGTCTTTGCCTCCCAGGAATGAATTATGAACATGCTTTTTTTGGAGAAGAGACACGATACACAGAAATATTCATAAGAGACAACTTCATCTTCTACTTCAGTTTATTCCATTTACAAAGTTTCTCTTGCTGTCAACAAATCCCTTACAGTCACTATTTTGGTTCATTCTCTTGCCCTAACATAAACACAAGAGAAATCATGAGGACACACTTCTCCATTATTTAGATTTTTTTCTTCCTTGAAATGACCTACAGCTAATCTTCAGTAGAATATCAAAGATAAGTAATCCTCAACTGAGCCTTCAGTTGCTTGCTGTTAGAATTGGGATGTTACGGCCAAGTGTCCGGTAGCACCTGTTTCTGGACAGCGTCGTACTTTTCTCCACACTGGGCCTGTGGCCTGGGTCTGTCTCTCTCTCTCTCTCTCTCTCTCTCTCTCTCTCTCTTTTTTGACAGGCAGAGTGGACAGTGAGAGAGAGAGACAGAGAGAAAGGTCTTCCTTTTGCCGTTGGTTCACCCTCCAATGGCCGCCACGGCCGGTGTGCCGCTTCCGGTGCACCGCACTGACCCGATGGCAGGAGCCAGGTACTTATCCTGGTCTCCCATGGGGTGCAGGGCCCAAGCACTTGGGCCATCCTCCACTGCACTCCCGGGCACAGCAGAGAGCTGGCCTGGAAGAGGGGCAACCGGGACAGAATCCGGCGCCCCAACCGGGATTAGAACCCGGTGTGCCGGCGCTGCAAGGTGGAGGATTAGCCTAGTGAGCTGCGGCTCCGGCCTCATTTGTTTTTACATCAGATTGAACCTGAAACGATGCTGAGTTACCTGCGTGCTCAGGTCCGTCTACCTGGTGGCCACTTTAAGTCCTTGAGGGGGTCCGTGGCATTACTGCTGTGGAATCTGAAGCTCGGAGACGCTGTGTCTGATTTGCTGAACTAGAAAGTAGCATTATCTAGGCCTCCTCTACTCCTTCTCTCTACTCCTTCTGCCCCTATCCCACGGGATTTGGCTTCCCTAGAACAGGCCAGCAGTGGGTCCAGCAACTCCCTCGGGTGGTTGTCCAGCCCTCCTAACCCAGCTGCTCCTGCTCCTCTGGGTGCTGGCTTCATTTTGGCCCCTCCTCCAGCACCTCATCCTGAACCACGTGACTCCATGAAATTTCAGTGCATTATTCGCAAACATATGATCTGAAATGAAACAATACTTATTTTTACATTGGTATAATGGGGCCAGCGCTGTGGCATGGTAGGCTAAGCCTCTGCCTGAGGTGCAGGCATCCCATACTGGTGCTGGTTCGTGTGCCGGCCACTCCTCTTCCAAACCAGCTCTCTGCTATGGCCTGGGAAAGCAGTGGAAGATGGCCCAAGTGCTTGGGACCCTGCACCTGCATGGGAGATCTGGAAGAAGCTTCTGGCTCCTGGCTTCAGATCAGCTCAGCTCCAGCCATTGCAGCCATTTGGGGAATGAACTGGTGGATGGAAGACTTTTCTGTCTCTTTAAAAAAATAAATTGATATAATAAATCAATAAGGTAGGTGCAAATAGGAAGGGAAACAATAATTTTAACTGTTGGTAATGTTAATGAAAGAGAAGGATGGATTTATTTTGAATTTACTGATAAAAAAATTAGCTTTATTGCATAATCTGCCAAACAATAAATCCAAGTCATGATTACAAAGACCTTTATGATATTTCTGTGTGTTTTGCTTTTATGATTTTTTTTCAGTTTTAAAAATCCTTCTCTAAGTGCCACCAAGTTCAAGCACCCGCCACTGAAGAGCTTGTTAATGCTCATCACAGCATCTGTGTTGTATTTTGGGAGGTCCACAGAACTTAATTAAAAAGAAAGTTGGCTCTAATTTCTTCTTTTTGTCCCCCTACTTGAAAAAAGAATAAAGGCTGGTTGTTTGAAGATCCTTGTAAAAAATCATTCTTTAGCTTCCTCCTGATTTGTGTTTATTGGTAGAAGTTTTCCCAGGAAAGTGCTGAAGGTGACCCTGGAACAGTTGTGGCATTCTGCTCACTCCCCTTTCTATCCGAGGGCTCCAGATAAGAGCCCCGAAGGAGGGAACACATTCAGCCTTCACAGCGGGACCCTGGTACTCTATAATAACCTCTCCCACAGCCCCAAGCTCTCGGCACTCTGCACTTTGTACTGGTACCCTTAACACAGCACAAAGGAAGACTTTGAACGTCCCTGGACCGCACATCCCTGCTGAGAGCCCAGGATGCAGGATACTGCACAGCGGTCTTCAAAAAGCCCGCTAATTTTATTTCCGTCTCTGATTTCTGGGCCACAGTCTTCTGCTTGAACAAGGGGAAGCACAGCTGTGTAAATAAATATAGGCGACTGCAACAGGCTAAATGTTTTCCGCGATGCCCTCACATTGACTCTCTGTTGATGGTGTGTGGCATGGATGAAGACAAAGATCAAAAGTGTTGCAAAATATGGTATTCTCTGGTGAGAAACTTGTCAGGTGTTAAGCACCCAGGAGATTATTCTGTATAAAAAAGGATACAGGGATGACAGAACGTGGATAACTGTATCATGTTATTTTAATTAGGAACTTCCAAAATGCCTATTTTCTTAAATCAGTCATTCATCCAATAAACACTTGAACATCTACTGTATCCAAGCATTATTTTTTAAAGTCTTTTGGGAACCCTTGGCAAGCCTGAATAAGATTTATCTATGCCTTTAAGGCTGTGGAACAAACAAAGAGGTAGGTAGTAATTAAGAGTACAGTATGGGGGGAGGGGCGGCGCAGTGGCTCGGTGGGTTAAAGCTCTGGCCTGAAGCGCCTGCATCCCATATGGGCTCCAGTTCTAGTCCCGGCTGCTCCACTTCCCATCCAACTCTCTGCTATGGCCTGGAAAAGCAGTAGAAGATGGCCCAAGTGCTTGGGCCCCTGCACCTGCGTGGGAGACCTGGAAGAAGCTCCTGGCTCCTGGCTCCAGATCAGCACAGCTACAGCCATTGCAGCCAATTAGGGAGTGAACCAACGGAAGGAAGAACTTTCTGTCTCTCCCTCTCACTGTCTGTAACTCTAGCTTTCAAATAAATAAATATAATCTTAAAAAAAAAAAAAAGAAAGAGTACAGTATGGGGTCGGCACTGTGGCGCAGTGGGTTAGCGCCCTGGCTTGAAGCACCAGCATCTCATATGGGAGACGGTTTGAGACCCAGTTGCTCCACTTCTGATCCAGCTCTCTGCTATGGCCTGGGAAAGCAGTAGAAGATGGCCTGAGTCCGTGGGCCCCTGCACTCGTGTGGGAGACCCAGAAGAAGCTCCTGGCTCCTGGCTCCTGGCTTCGGATCGGCGCAGCTCCAGCTGTTGTGGCCATCTGGGGAGTGAACCAGCAGATGGAAGACCATTCTCTCTCTCTCTCTGCCTCTCCTCTCTGTGTGTAACTCTGACTTTCAAATAAATAAATATATAAAATCTTAAAAAAAAAAGTACAGTGTCTTGGAGTAGAAATTTGACCTGGTGGTTGAGATGCTGTTTGATATGCCCTCATTCCATATCAGAGTTCCTGGGCTCAATTCATGGCTCCACTTCCAGTTTTCTGCTAATGCATACCCTGTGGGTGGGTTGGGGCAGCAAGGGGTGCCACAAGCAGGTGGATCTCTGCCACTCACTTGGGAGATATGGAGTTCCAGGCTCCTGGGCTTGATCTGGTCCTGCTTTGATTGCTGCGGGCTTTTGGAGAGTGACCCAGAGGATGGCAAATCTCTCTCTCTTTCTGCTTTTTAAATAAATAAATAAGAAGAGTATAGTTGCTTAAATCAACTAGTATGCATTGAGTTCTAACTATATTATCTGTGAGCTGTGTGGTGTTGGCAAGTTGCAAAGCCCTTCTGTACTTTAGTTTCTTCATCTCTAATATTATCCTCCTTATAAAATCATCTTGAGGGTTAAAGATATGAAGCACAGTATCTGCCATTAAACCCTCAATATATAAAGATGAGCTATTATACTAAATTAGGGGATAAACTAAGCTACTACAGCAAACAGATGTCAAAATCCAGTAGTATAGGTCCAGGCATTCAGTTCCGTGTTTAAGAATCCACTTGGGACAACAGTACCACGTATCAGAGTGCCTGGATTTGAGTCTCAGCTCCCCAGGTTTGGGCTGGCCCAGTCCCAGCTGTTGCAGGCATGTGGGGGAGTAAACCAAAAGACAAGATCTGTCTCTTTCTGTCTTCCAAATAAAATGGATAAAAACACCCCAAGCCCCAGTAGCACAGCATAATGAAGAGTGATGCTTTTTGTCCAGAGGTAGGTGGTCTGGGTTGTAAGAGCATCTGTCATCTTCAGGAGGAAATTCCTACTTCATACTCCAAGACCAAGATGAATGCTCCAGCCATCATGTCTGACAGCAAGCAAGACTACTTGCTTAGAATAGATTGACAAGTAGGTGAAAATAGAGGCTGAGAGACCAACTGGGCACAGCAATGCAATATACAGGTTTAGATCCGAAGGACCCCAACTGCA
This sequence comes from Oryctolagus cuniculus, assembly GCF_051225735.1. Lineage (NCBI taxonomy): Eukaryota > Metazoa > Chordata > Mammalia > Lagomorpha > Leporidae > Oryctolagus > Oryctolagus cuniculus. Next base: position 62,191,014 of record NC_142880.1, on the reverse strand, counting down.
TCAGGGTGGTGATGGGATTGGGAAAAAAACCAGATGGAAGGCACCTTTGGAAATGGAACCAAAAGGTTATGACAGCAGATTAAGTAAGAGTATAAGAAAACATGTCAAGAATGACTCAAATTTCATAGCCTTGGTTTTTCTCAGAATACTGATGCCACTAACAAGGACAGAGAAGCTGGAACAAAGGGAGAAGAGAACTAAAATGGGGTGTACAATGGGGTGGTGTCTTGTGAACCAGTAAAGGAGAGAGACTTATGGTGTCCTTATATACAATTTCTTTTTTTGGATAGTTGTTTAATGCATGTTTTTCTCTGCTAGATTGTAAAACTCATCTGTTAATATATCACAAACCATCTCATACTTCATGATATCAAACAGATAAAAATCTTCTCCTATTAGTGTCCCTCATAGTTCTGAGGGTTGACATGGCTCAGGCAGGCAGGTTTCACTCAGGTTCTCCAGCCAGATGAAAGCTGGAGTTGGAATCATCTAAAAAAATTCCTCATTCACATGTCTGGTAGTTGATGGCAACTGTCAACTGGGACCTCAGCAGGGAGTGTCAACTGGAACACCTCCATGTGGCCTCTTCCTGGGCAGCATGGTGACTGGCTTCTAACAAGAAGCGTCCTAGAGAAAGCCGTGGAGAAGCAGTTCTTGTATTTGCTGCCAAGTTCTACACAGTGTCACTCCAGCTGCCTTCTATTTCTTAGAAGTGAGTCACTAATGTCAGCCCACATTTCAGTACTTGATAGAAGGAATGGCCAAAAATTTGTGGTACACTCTGAGCATAGTGGCCCAGCTTTGCTTTTTTTTTTTTTTTTAATAACTATCACATTTTCAGTGCTTAGGGAAAAGCCACATACCATGTGGTCCTTGGAAGTTTGTTGAATGCATGAAAGAGGAAAGTCAGTAGGTTCCAGTGCTGCTGAGAGACTATTCAGGATAAAGACTAGGGAATGTTGGCTGTTGCTAACTGTTCATTATTAGTATGGTCAATACTTTTATGTGGAAAACTTGATTATCAGTAACTTTCACGGACATTTCTGGGAGACTGAGAACCCACAATTCCTTTTTATTAGGTCACTGGGTCTGGAGTTTGGCACAAGTGAACCTACATCTATATCTATATCTATATCTATATCTATATCTATATCTATAGGTGTAACCTGGGCCACCTGCTTAGATCCTGCCTGGGTCATGTTTCTGCTCTTGCCCACACTCACAAAGTATTTGCTATAGTTTGGATGAAATTTGTCCTCATCAAAACTTATGTGGAACTGTGATTCTCCAGGTAATGCTGTTAAGAGGTGGTGGGGCCTGCAAGAGATGATTAGGTCATTAAGAGAGATTAATGTCTTTCTGGAGGGAGTGAGGGGGCTGTCACAGGCGTCTGCCCCCTTTTCTGGACATGGCAACTTGCCCTTCTGTTTTCCACCATGGTTAAAGCAACACGGCCCTTGCTGGCGCCATGCTTTTGAGCGTCTCAGCCTCCAGAACCATGAGCCAAAGTAAACATTTTTCCTTTATAAATTACCCAGTCTCAGATATTTCATTATAGCACAGAGAACAGACCAAGACGGTGGATGTAGTAGTTTTCTTTTCCCCGAGGAATTGCAAATGACCACAAACTTCGTGGCTTAAAACAACACCCATTTATTAGCTCACAGTCCTGTAGGTCAAGAGTCTTGGGTTTCCTGCTCAGAGTTTGAAAAGAGTCACATGAAGCTGTTGTCCATACTGCATTTTTATCTGGCGATTGGGATCCTCTTCCAAACTCACGTGACTGTGACCAAGTTCAGTCCCTTGGAGTTGTGATTGAGTTCTCTGTGTCTTTGCTGGTGCTAGGGGCACTCAGAGCCAGCAGAGAGCCTGTGCTCCTTGCCACACGGTTTCTCTACCTTCAAAGTGAACAACGGGGTGTCTTTTTCATTGAACCCTCTCTTTCCCTCTGGATATCTCTGATCTTCTGTCTCTGATCTATAGACCCATACTTAAAAGGCTCTTGGATTAGCTCAGGTCCATCTGGATAATCTCCCTATTTTCAGGTCAATTGATTTGTGAACTAAGTTACATATAAAATTAGTGTCTCAATAATGGGAAGTTCATAGCATTAGTGTCTGAATTTCTGGGTGAAGGTGTGTGTGCACCAGGGGCTATGAATCTTGGGGGCTATGTTAGATATCTGCCCATGGCAATGGAAAATTCCCTGAACACTGGGAAGAGTAAAGTTGATTGAAATTTTGGGAAGTAAAACAAATTTACAAATGTCTTCCACAGGAAGAAAGAGGACAGGTAGAAATAGAAGGAAAGTAAAAGGCAAACATCGAGTACTCTACTAAGGAAATTCAAGTAAGGATGGACAAAGGCAAGGTAGAGGTGTCAGCCTGTGGGCCTCAGCCACTCACGCGGGAGACAGGACGCAGTCCTTCACTCTTCACTTGGTCCCGCCCCAGACATGGCTGTTGTGGGCATTTGGGGGAATCAGCCAGCAGATTGGAGATATTTCTCTGCCTTTCCTTCTCTCACACTGTAGCTCTGCGTTTCAAATAAATAAGTAAATAAGTACATAAATATAAATCTTAAAAAAAAAGTAATGTGTTGAAGTGTTGTGGTAGATACAGAAAATGGCAATAAAAGTCCTTGATATTAATGATTTTCTTAAGCAATTAACTGAAGTAATGGAAATTAAAAATGAGTTTGGGGAAACTGAATAGAGGTATTTGCATGACAATGGGGATTGGCAAAGTAAGCAGAACATTGGTCATGGAAGCCAAGGATCATGATAAGAGCACTATTGCATGGAGAGGAGCTGCAGGCCTGAATTTTGTCTCCTTACCTAAAAAGTGAGGGTTTTGCAATGGGAAATGTCCACTCTTTAGCGCTGTAGCATCCCTGAGTCTATATCATGACCACAGGGGACAGCTGGGTTGTAAGGCAAGGAAATAACATTAGTGAAGTTAAAAAATTGGGACTGGAGGTAACAGTGAGGGCAAAGACTAAGTTTAACAGGGTTTGATGGAACGAGAAAGGTGAAAGGATAATAGAGTAAGGTAAAAAGTTGATTTTAGGGGCTGGCACTGATGCAGCGGGTAAAGCTGCCACCTGCAGTGCCGGCATCCCATATGGGCACCAGTTTGAGACTTGGCTGCTCCTCTTCCAATCCCGCTCTCTGCTATGGCCTGGGAAAGCAGTGGAGGATGGCCCAAATCTTTGGGCCCCTGCACCCATGTGGGAGACCTGGAAGAAGTTCCTGGCTCCTGGCTTCAGATGGGCCCAGCTCCGGCCATTGTGGCCATTTGGGGAGTGAACCAGTGGATGAAAGATCTCTCTCTCTCTCTCTCTGACTCTGCCTCTGACTCTCTGTAACTCTACCTTTCAAATAAATAAATAAATAAATAAATAAATAAATCTTTTTAAAAGCTGATTTTATACCATTTCCTATATAATTAAAGAACTGGAGAGCAATGTCCTTCATTTATCCCCTTTTCTTTCTTTGTTCTATCATTGTGATATTTTACTTCTCCATGTGAGATAGACATCATATGATGCTGTTTTAATATTTTTCTGGGAATTCTTTTTATGAAAGTTCTTTTTTTCTAGGATTTTATTTATTTGAGATGTAGAGTTACAGAGAGAGAGAGAGAGGAGAGACAAAGAGAGAGGTCTTTCATCTGCTAGTTCACACCCCAAATGGCTGCAATGGCTGGAACTGGACCAATCTGAAGCCAGGAGCCAGAAGCTTTTTGCAGGTCTCCCACGCGGGTGCAGAGGCCCCAGCACTTGGGCCATCTTTTACCACTTTCCCAGGCCATAGCAAAGAGCTGGATTGGAAGAGGAGCAGCTGGGACTGGCTCCCATATGGAATGCTGATGCCACAGGTGGTGACTTAGCCTACTACACTATAGCCCAGAGCCCGTTATTACTTTTCACTTTAAGGTCAGTTCATTTAAAAACTTTCAAAAAAGAGAAATAAATGTATTTTGCATTTACCTGCATGTTTACTATTTCTGACACTATTCATTCTATGATGTAAATTTAAATTCCATCTGAAATTATTCTCCTTCAGTCTGAAGCTCTTTAACATTTCTTAAAGTGCATATCTGCTAACAATGAATTCTTTTAGCTCTGTTTGAAACTGTTTTTATTTCAATTTAATTTTTGAAGTTTTTGTTATTGGTTATAGAGTTTTAGATTGATTCTATTTGTTCTTTAAACTTCAAAGATGCTAGTCAATTTTCCTATGGCTTGCATTGTTCAAAATAATAAATAACTGATCATTCTTATTTTTCATTGTATATAATGTTCATTTTTCTTTCTTTTTGCTACTTTTACAATCTTTTTAAAAAAAGGTTTACTTATTTATTTTGAAAGTCAGAGTTACAGATAGAGAGAGAGAGACAGAGAGAGGTATCTTTTATCTCCTGGTTCATTCCCCCAGATGGCTGCAATGGCTAGTCCTGGGTCAGGCCAGAGCCATAAGTCAGGAATTTCATCCAGGTCTCCCACATGGGTGCTGGGGTCCAAGCCTCTGTGCCATCTTCCACTGCTTTTCTCAGGCCATTTGCAGGAAGCTGCATTGGAAGTAAAGCAGCTGGGACACAAACTGGAGCCCACATGGGTGCCAGCATCGCAGGTGGCAGCTTTCCCCACTGTCACACAACGCAGCCTCTACAATCTTTCTTTTCTCATCGGTTCTTCAGAAATTATTGTGATCCACTTGGCAAGGTTCTTTCAGTGAGTGTTGGTTCTGTTGGGAGTTGTCAGTTTCTTGAAGTCGAGAATTTATATTTTTCTTCAAATTTGAGAAAAAATGGACTGTTTAATATGTATTTTGTCCTCTCTCTGGGACTCCCTTTACATGCTTGTTAGATCACTTGATGTAGGCTTTTACATAGTGGGTACTGAGCCAAGCGGTTCCTGTCCCCCTGTGCTTGGGTCCTGAGATGGGAAGGTCCTTACTGGTGACGGTAGGATCTGCCCTAGATCTCAAGGAGGAGGTTTGGAGGAGGCAGGGCTGGAGCCCTGGCAGCTGGGCTGGCTCATCTTCTCCCACTTTCCCCCAACCTTTTTCCAAAGTATTCCCCACTGCTATGATTCAGAGGCTGAGACCCTCCCCTGATCTGGAATGTCAACACTGCATTCTGTAGGTCCAAGACTCTGACAACCTCACAGCTATGTCAATCTGGTCCATTTACCATTTCCAGTGGACAATCTGCCTCATACAGTCTTCTTTATTCAAGAAGCATCTACCCACCACCGGCCATTTATCTATCACAGAGATGAATTACATGACTCTTGTCCTTGATGAATTCCTAGTTAAGTAGGAAGATAGGATAAGGCAAAAATCATGTTGATACACTGTGATAAGTGCTGTAAGAGAGCTTAGTACACATCCCATGTAGACAGAAGAAGGAACTGTTTTGTTCTAATGATGTTAGGTAGATGGGTCAGATTAGGAGAAAAAAAAATCACTAACCTCAATCCTGTTTGTGTTTGAGTGCAACTCTACGTATTAATAAAAGCTGCGGGTCTCCTATGAGACCCTTTCTGTCTTAAAATATCTTCATGAAGCAAACGTTGTTGAGTATCGCCAGGGTGGGAGAGGGAGTTGAGGATAACAATGCACACACCTGGGCTTTACGCTTGGGGACAGCGATGAAAGTCACTGAAGCTGTGGGAGGTGGCACAATTTACACCAGGTGTCCTGGGCTCACTGGGCAGGGAGGGAGAGATCAGCGGCACAATGTGATGGAGCCAGCACTGGATGTGGAATTGGTGGGGCCGGGTTCAGCTCCGGGATCTTGGGTTACCTGCAGCAGGGACGTGTGCAGAGCTTGTGGACAGCAGACAATGAAGAAGATGGTCTCTTCTCCCTGCCCCCTGATACTGATCTCTTCATCTTGGTTTACGCACCCTAAAGTTATGAGTAATATTTCTCCCTGAAGGAATAGAAGTGAATCAACGTGCATTGAGGCATTTGGCAAATGGAGAGCGTTATTGCGGTTCTGTAGGAGGGAGCATTTAAGCCGGGATTATAAAGAGCTGGCTTCTCCCTCAGGCTTTTTATGGCGGATGTGGCATTCACCAGGGAGTTGTGGCACTGGGTTAGCAGAAGGGCACTGTCCAGCACAGTTGCTGGAACAGGGCCTAATGGTGGCGAAAGCACTCGGAGGAAAGGGAATTGGAGCAAAGGGAATGAGAGATGGGGCCCGCTGACCACAGCACAGTCAGACCTGGCCCAAGGCCAGCAGGGCAAGGAAGGGGTGCTTAGCGGTGGCTGCCTAGGACATATGGCCACCTAGCACTGCGAACAATGTGACGAGGGAGTGGCCATCACTCTTTCCCTGCCCTTCCTCTTATATGATGAAAAGGCTTTAAGAAAAAGGAGGGCAAAGGAAAGAAAAAGCAGGTCGGTTGCCAGGACAGTGGCGGATGGGACAGCTGGGGTGCGTGTTATGGCCCAGGCAGTGAGGGAGAAACGCCCTGAGATGCCCTGTGCTCTGTTTAGCATCCACACACAGCATGCAGGAACCAGTGCAGCCTCCCTGCTACCCCTTACCTGCAAAGTCCACCCAGACAGAGAGAGTGGGAGAGAGAATTCATTCTTGATGTAGTGTGCTTTGAAGATGATGTAGAGGAGGGAGAAGTGAGAGAGACAGAGAAGTAGAACATCTTAGGCTACCTTCACATGGGGCGCCAGGAGACGAGAAATTCCTATGACAGAACCGTGAATATTATCTCCATAGGCACCAAATGCCTACCAAAATAGGTGGCTTTTTGAAAAGGAGCAGGATTCACGCCGTCCTTGGGATGTGTTGTCTTGGAATGTGTTTCCTGTGCACGCCCTCCCAGGCAGCAGGTTTCTGTCCCAGCATGCTCCCGCCGGGTAGTGTGGGTGCCTGGTTAGCTACCTGGCTATGGCGCTTCGTTCTTCAAGCTGAGAAGCAATAGAACTAGAGGCTAAAAACATGTTGGCACCTCCTTTTGGGTTCAGAACCCAGGTCTGCCACTCAGGTACTTCACCTTCCCGGGACTCGGTTTCCTTCTTTGTAAAATGGGATGACAGTAGGATCCGCTGTCCGTTGCTGTAGGATTAGATAGGTTTATACATGCAAAGCCCTGAGAAGACTGCCTGACACTGCATGGTAACAAGTGTGATGAGCTGGAGACTATTATTAGTAAATATCACTAACGCCAGATGAGTCATCACCATCCTACACTTCTTGAACCCCGGTGTGTCCCTGGGGCAATGCTCTGTGCTTGTTTACGGTGCTGGCTGGAAGACATGTCCTGGAACTTGCTTCCAGAGGTAGGCTCCCAGATATACTAAGAGCTGAAGAATAACATGGGAATAAAGATAAAAAATAAAGCATAAAAAACAGAGATCTGAACATAAGAAGCCAACCAAAATTTACGTTAAGAATCTTGGCAGAGTGAACTCATTCTCATTGACGGAATTTCTAAACTGGTTGAGAGGAACTCAGAGTTGTTGAAACATATTAGCCTACCTGGGAGGAGGCCTCCATTAGAGTATCACATTATTTTTCATAATTATTATCATATAAATAGCAATAGTTGAATGTAGAATTTAATATTTAATGCTATGCTATATGTAATATCTATACATATAGAAATATTTCATTATAGACTGTGTTGAGAATTATACTAGTTATTATGTCATCCCAGAAATCATATGGCATGAAATATTATTCCCATCAAGACATGAGGAAGCAGGGTTAGTTGAAATTGTACAAGACCATTTGGTTAATGAAGGATGGGGCTGTTTTTAAGGCTAGAATGATTTAAACCCGAACCTATGTTCTTTGTGACAAATAATCTAAAGTTAAGAATTTGGTGATTGGCCGGTGCCGTGGCTCACTAGGCTAATCCTCCGCCTGCGGCGCTGGCACCCCGGGTTCTAGTCCTGGTCAGGGCACCAGATTCTTGGGCACCGGTGCTTGGGCCCTGCACCTGCATGGGAGACCAGGAGGAAGCACCTGGCTCCTGGCTTCGGATTGGTGCAGCACGCCGGCTATAGCAGCCATTTGAGGGGTGAACCAATGGAAAAGGAGGACCTTTCTCTCTGTTTCTCTCTCTCTCACTGTCTAACTCTGCCTGTCAAAAAAAATTAAAGAAAAGAATTTGGAGATTAAAAATATCTCAAAGGAAATAAAGCTATGGACTGAAATGAATAAGATTAGGTAAAAAGGGATAGATGGACAATCTCAAATCAATGTTCATAAAACAGCTGTTTTACTTTGAAATGGAAAATTTAGTAACAGTTCATGTGAGATACCCTCACATTTTATTTTTTATTTTTTAGATTATAAATTTAACATAAGCTAGAAAACAGATAACATAGTTGTCCATAAAAGCAAATTACTGAGCTTGCAGCAATAAGAGTATTATCTACAGGAATATAACTATAAAAGGGAGAAGAGCTGGCAAGTGGGAGGCAGGTGTTTGGCACAGCCATTAAGACACACTGTGCATATCAGGTACCTGGGTTTGTGTCCCAGCTACATTTCCTTTTTTTTTTTTAAATTTATTTGACAGGTAGAGTTATAGACAGAGAGAGAGAGAGAGACAGGGAGAAATGTTTTCCTTCCGTTGGTTCACCCCACAAATGGCCTCTACGGCCAGCACTGCGCCGATCCAAAGCCAGGAGTCAGGTGCTTCCTGCTGGTCTCCCATGCGGGTGCAAGGCCCAAGCACCTGGGCCATCCTCCACTGCCCTCCCGGGCCACAGCAGAGAGCTGGACTGAAAGAGGAGCAACTGGGACTAGAATCAGCGCCCATATGGGATGCCAGCACCGCGAGGCAGAGGATTAACCAAGTGAGCCACGATGCCGGCCCCCAGCTACATTTCCAATCCCAGCTTCCAGCTGATGTGCAGCCTAAGGCAGCATATGATGCCTGAAGTACTTGGATCTCTCCTACCCACATGGGAGGGCCAGATTGAATTCCAGGCTCCTGGCTTTGGCCTGGCCCAGCATTGGCTGTTACTGACATTGGAGAGTAAGCCAGTGCATAGGAGATCTTTCTCAATCTGGCCATTTGTCTCTTTCTATGTGCCTCTCAAATAAAAAAGTTTCAGTATAAAAAAAAAGAATTGGCAAGTGGAACACTAACAGCATTCATGATAGGGTAGGGTCTGGAAAGCATTCTGGTTTCTAACAATTTCAACAAAGAGGAATTGTTGAAGGAATTATAGTAATTTTTTCTAGAAACAGTAATAATTATTATAAGAATATCTAATTTTGATATAATAGTTCCTTTGGCCCAGTCATATGTTTTAATTCTTCTATTCCTTACAACAACCCCATGTGTAGATTTATTATTATTCTCACTTTAGGAGATGAGGGAAATTGGTAACACAGATCAGAAAACTAACTCAGAGGCCTCTGTCTTGTAGTTTTGGTTCTATCATGGTCGCATGTTAACACATACAGGAAAGGCACAGGTTTTACTCTAACAAACGGTTATATCTGAGAGCGGACCAATGATAATGCCTCGCTCTTTTCCCAGATATAATTAGGCCCTTATTTTCATGCACAACAGAAGCTGTCTATTAGAAGACAATGTAAGTCTTCTCACGTCTCATTAGAAGACAATGTGGGAATCCAATGTGAGTGAGCAGTGGCAGCTCACTCCTCTGCTCTCCGACACTGCTGTCCCTACCAGCCACATGGTTATCTGTCAGTTATGCCCCAGGATGTGCCTGGCCACAGCTGGGAAGATCCACAAAGTCACAGGATTGGCCTTCAGTGGGCAATATGACAAAATTACATGTTGGGTGTACAAGGGATCTTCAAAAAGTTCATGGAAAATGTGTGCTATGAAAATTCTAGGGGCCGGTGCTGTGGTGTAGTGGGTTAAAGCCCTGGCCTGAAGTGCCGGCATCCCAAATGGGCACTGGTTCTAATCCCAGCTGCTCCTCTTCCAATCCAGCTCTCTGCTATGGCCTGGGAAAGCAGTGGAAGATGGTCCAAGTCCTTGGGCCCCAGCACCTACATGGGAGACCAGGACGAGGCTCCTAGCTTCTAGCTTCGGATCGGCACAGCTCCAGCCGTTGCAGCCATCTGGAGAGTGAACCAGCAGATGGAAGACCTCTCTCTCTCTGTCTCCACCTCTCTCTGTAACTCTTTCAAATAAATAAAAAATAAATCTTAAAAAAAATTCTAAGCATGGATTTCAACTTTTGTTTTTGCATCAAAATAAACTTATCATTTAGTTCTATTTTCCTATGAACTTTTTGCAGTATATTTGTATGTGAAATATATGCTGGTTATAAGGGCTGAACAGTACCAACACAGATGGTACAATCAGAAAACAGCGTAGAGCGTCTTGTGATAATGGCTCTGTCATTTGCTACTTGGCAACTCTATGAAAACCTCTGCAATAAGACTGTTCAGCAGCAATGAGCTAAACAAGCAAAGCAAAAGCAGAAATGACAATGCTGAAGCAAAGCTAAGAGCCTGAAAGCGCATACATAGTTAATGTTCATTTCTCAAGCTAGTTGATGATGAAGAGAAAACTTGCACAAAATGTTTGTTGACGTTTCTCATCCATCAGAGGGCTCTAGTGATGTCACCCAACATAAGGAACAGAAGACACACATCTGCTGTAGACAACAGCACCTACTTCAAAGTCAGAAGTTATTTTAAAGGGCTGGTGCTGTGGCTCACTTGGCTAATCCTCCACTTGAGGTGCCGGCATCCCATATGGGCACCGGGTTCTCGTCCCGGCTGCTGCTCTTCCAGTCCAGCTCTCTGCTATGGCCCAGGAGTGCACTGGAGGACGGCTCAGGTCCTTGGGCCCTGCACCCGCATGGGAGACCAGGAGAAGCACCTGACTCCTGGCTTTGGATTGGCGCAGCGCACCGGCCATAGCAGCCATTTGGGGGGTGAACCAACGGAAGGAAGACCTTTCTCTCTGTTTCTCTCTCTCACTGTCTGTAAATCTACCTCTCAAATAAATAAATAAATAAATAAAATCTTTTTTTAAAAAAAGAAGTTATTTTAAGAGGACTGTGCCCAAAGAAAACAATTTAACATGTGCAGTGGAAGGGTTTGTTCACATATCATTCTTCAAAGTGACTTCATTTAGATAAAATACTTATTTTTTTTAAATTAATTTCAGTCATTTTCATTACCCAGATTTCTTGTGCATGCACAAAGCAGTGTTCAAGTGTTAACTCCATTAGCAATTTTGTAAAGAGTTAAATAATTCTAGTTTTATATCAAGGTTGTAAGATTCTTCAACAGGAAGTTAACCAAGTCAATTCCAGCTCATGGCTCAAGTTTTCTTCCATGAGATATTTCATGAAAGCAGAGTGAAGCTTTCCGAAGTTTATTTGTTGAAAGTGAAACATGTGACATCATTGTGTACTCTGTGATAAATTCTATTAAAAATTCAACATTGAAGATGATATTATCTGTATCTGGGGTGATATTATGAAAACGAATTTTGCAGACCACAGTGCCATGGTGGAAACTATGTTCTAATCATGGTAACTACGCAGCAGAAATGTAGTTGATTGTGGTATATCCACGACTCTGAATTCCCTCCAAACCAATCTGAATATGTTACCCATGAAATAGCAATTCTTAGTAGGTACATTTTATACATATTTAAAAATATTTGATATGTACCAAGTAGCTGATTTTTTTGTTGCAAGGTTACTAACTTTTCAATGTTTTAACATCTTCATTTATAAATATACAGTTTGCACATACTAGGGAAGTTAGATTCTGTAGACACAATCGAATATTAGAGACTGGAAAGAAATCACAAAAAAAAAAAATCAACCCTGGAGAGAGAATTGGAACTGCATTTCAAGCCTTGTGTCCATACAAACTAAGAAAGGAAAAAGAAGATTCTACAGGGGGAAAAAATAGATGCGGAAGAGAAACTTGGGTCATTTCTGTCAACCACAGGAGCTTCTTACAGACCTGATGACCAGACTACAATAGACAAGGTGTTTCACAAATACTGACATGAAACATCAACCATAGAGCTCCCTCTGCTCTTTCACACTCAAGACCTTGAAATGAATTCAAGGACTTAAAAGAAAGAGTGTTAAAAAAAAATCAGATCTGCATGTGTCCCGTGTCAACAGCCAACTTCAAGACCAAGCCTTTCAGGCACAGCCCATCGTTTAAATGTGCATGGGAGCCGGCGCCGTGGCTCAATAGGCTAATCCTCCACCTTGCGGCGCCGGCACACCGGGTTCTAGTCCCGGTTGGGGCACCGGATTCTGTCCCGGTTGCCCCTCTTCCAGGCCAGCTCTCTGCTATGGCCAGGGAGTGCAGTGGAGGATGGCCCAGGTGCTTGGGCCCTGCACCCCATGGGAGACCAGGAAAAGCACCTGGCTCCTGGCTCCTGCCAGGATCAGCGCGGTGCGCCGGCTGCAGCGGCGGCCATTGGAGGGTGAACCAACGGCAAAGGAAGACCTTTCTCTCTCTGTCTCTCTCTCTCACTGTCCACTCTGCCTGTCAAAAAAAAAAAAAAAAATGTGCATGGGGAAGTGAAATGCTTACTCAGCCTGAATGAGCATTGTTTTATTTATTTTTTTTAAATTTGGGTGGTAAAGCTGATGCTTAAAAAAAAACTAGCAAAAAACTTCAGCATAGCTATATATATATATATATATATATATTTTTTTTTTTTTGACAGGCAGAGTGGACAGTGAGAGAGAGACAGAGAGAGAGAAAGGTCTTCCTTTTCTGTTGGTTCACCCTACAATGGCCGCCGAGGACGGCGCGCTGCAGCCTGTGCATCGCGCTGATCTGAAGCCAGGAGCCAGGTGCTTCTCCTGGTCTCCCATGTAGGTTCAGGGCCCAAGGACTTGGGCCATCCTCCACTGTACTCCCTGGCCACAGCAGAGAGCTGGCCTGGAAGAGGGGCAACCGGGACAGAATCCGGCGCCCCGACCAGGGCTAGAACCCAGTGTGCCGGCGCTGCAAGGCAGAGGATTAGCCTATTAAGCCATGGCGCCGGCCAACAGTATATATTTTACTTTGTCATATATCATAGACTGAATCTCACACATTTGAGCTTTTTGAAGGCTTACTTGGAAAATCAACTAAATTATCAGCCTGGGTAAAGAAATATTTTTGGTTGCATTTTGCTTAAACTCATTTGGAAATATTTACTCCAATTATTCAATAACAGGGAAAATAAAATATTTAGCTTTTAAAGTATATAAAAATTCTGCCTGCTGTGGTACAGTGGGTTAAAGCTCTGGCCTGCAGCATCTGCATCCCATATCAGCGCCAGTTTGAGTCTCAGCTGCTCCATTTCTGATCCAGCTACCTGCTAAAGCACCTGCGAAAGCAGCGGAGGATGGCCCAAGTCCTTGGGCCCCTACACCCATGTGTGAGACCTAGAAGAAGCTCCTGGTTCTTGGCTTTGGCCTGGCCCAGCCCCGGTTGTTGCAGCCATTTGGGGAGTGAACCAGTGGATAGATGGCCTCTCTCTCTCTCTTTACATCTCTCTGTAACTCTACCTTTCAAATAAAGAAAAAAACTTCTAAAAAAGTATATAACATTGCAATTATTAGAAACAACAGGGAGATATTCAAATTTGTCTGTACAAAAACAAGGAAAGAAGCAAATAAATTAATTGATGAGGACTGAAATGTAATAGCTTACTAACATGTCAAACAATCTTCTGATGAAATCTCATTTTATTTATTTGTTTATTTTTAAAGATTTATTTATTTATTTGAAAGGCAGAGTTACATAGAGGCAGAGGCAGAGGCAGAGGCAGAGACAGAGATAGGCCTTCCATCCTCTGGTTCACTCCCTAAATAGCTGCAATAGCTGGAGCTAAGCTTACCCGATGCCAGAAACCTGGAGCTTTTTCCAAGTCTCCCACATGGGTGCAGGGACCCAAGGATTTGGGCCATCTTCTGCTGTTTTCCCAGGTACTAGCAGGGAGCTGGATCGGAAGTGGAGAAGGCAGGACTTGAACTGATGCCCATATAGGATGCAGGCACTGCAAGTGGCAGCTTTACCCTCTATGCCACAAGCACTGGCCCCAAAGATCTTATTTTTAATTTAAATCAATATTAGATTCTGAAATGGACTGAATTGAAAAGGCTTTGTAGAATTTGTAGAATCTAAATGATTAAATACTTAGAAGAATCAAACAGAAATGTCCCCCTTTTAAAAGATTTATTTATTTATTTGAAAGTCAGAGTTACACAGAGAGAGGAGAGGCAGAGTGAGAGCGAGAGCGAGAGCGAAAGAGAGAGAGGTCTTCCATCCACTGATTCACTCCCCAGTTGGCTGCAATGGCCGGAGCTGCGCCGATCCAAAACCAGGAGGCAGGAGCCAGGAGCTTCCACTGAGTCTCCCACGTGGGTGCAGGGGCCCAAGGACTTGGACCTTCTTCTACTGCTTTCCCAGGCCATAGCAGAGAGCTGGATGGGAAGTGGAGCAGCCAGGACTAGAACCGGTGCCCATATGGGATGCTGGCGCTCAGGCCAGGTCATTAACCTGCTGCATCACAGCACCGGCCCCACAGAACCCCTTTTAAAATGAGTTTTGTCTTGTAAAAAATATTTGTTGAAGAAAGCACTCTTAATGGGATGGGTTAGGGTGGACAGTATCTGTGAAAATATTTGGGCTAAAATATTTAATGATCTTAATTGATAAAGCTAAAATTTAAGAACAGCTTCTAATTAGAGACCTGCCTTGTATTAATCAACTCTGTGTCATTATAAAAAATATGTGAAACAAGGGCCGGCGCCGCGGCTCACTAGGCTAATCCTCCACCTAGCGGTGCCAGCACACAGGGTTCTAGTCCTGGTCGGGGCGCCGGATTATGTCCTGGTTGCCCCCCTTCCAGGCCAGCTCTCTGCTATGGCCCGGGAGTACAGTGGAGGATGGCCCAAGTCCTTGGGCCCTGCACCCCACAGGAGACCAGGAGAAGCATCTGGCTCCGGCCATCGGATCAGCGCGGTGCGCTGGCCGCAGTGTGCCGGCCGTGGCAGCCATTGGAGGGTGAACCAACGGCAAAGGAAGACCTTTCTTTCTGTCTCTCTCTCACTGTCCACCCTGCCTGTCAAAAAAAAAAAAAAAAAAAAAAAAAAAACAATTATGTGAAACAAGCTATTTATGAAGGAAGGAAGTTTATTGTTTTGGTTCAGTTTTGGAGGTTCATGGTCCAATACTTGGCAGCCCCATTGGTTCGGCATCTGATGATGGCGTTCTTACTGGCAGAGTTTTGAGGTGCCATATGACAAGAAGGATTACATACAGACAAAGGATCACACGGTGAGCCAGGAAGCAGAGAGAGAGAGAGCGGCTAACTCTCAACTCGGTTTTATAACCAGCCCTCTGTCTCGGGAGGGCAAGCTCTCAAGACCTAACAATCTCTCACTAGGTCCAGTTTCTAAACACCATAGTTGAATTTAGTTTCCATCTTCTTAATTTTGTAGTTTGAATGTCTTCATGATTTGGGAGCCAAATACTGCTAAATCTGTATCTGTAGAGTGTTCAAGACTTCATTTCTTACAGATATGGTGAAAAAAAAAAGGGGGGGGATCAATTGAAGATGTCATGAATTTCTTTTTTTTTTTTAAAGATTTTATTTATTTATTCAAAAGTCAGAGTTACACAGAGAGAGGAGAGGGAGAGGGAGAAGGAGAGAGAGAGGTCTTCCATGTGATGGTTCACTCTCCAATTGGCCACAACAACTGGAGCTGTGCCGATCTGAAGCCAGGAGCGGGTGCAGGGGCCCAAGGACTTGGATCATCTTCTACTGCTTTCCCAGGCCACAGCAGAGAGATGGATCAGAAGAGGAGCAGCCGAGACTAGAACCGGCGCCCATATGGGATGCTGGCACTTCAGGCAAGGGCGTTAACCCACTGAGCCACAGCACCGGCCCTGATGTCATGAATTTCAAATTGACTCTTCACAAAAGTTGACAATGAAGACTGCTGCAGGCAATTTTGTAAGGAAATTAAAAACTAATTCCATGTTTAAAAAATTCTTCTCAAAAATCTTAGTGACATGATATTACAGACAGATATAGTTACAGAGCTGGTTAAATACATAAATATATACCAGGAATGATTTCACTTTTATTATTTTTAAGGTTTAGATAACTAATATAAAATTGCTGAGAATTTGTGCTCATGTACTCAGGAATCTCATGTTAACTTTTCAGGAAAGAATTTTCATTTCTTAAATGATTTTCAATGATTATTTTAACAATTTACATGTTCTAGCACTAATTGGTATGTCACTGAATAAATATTTTAAAATGTGTTGTAATTTAAATTATTTGTATAAAGTTTTTATTTGGTGCAAATTCAAATTCATAGAAAAGTTGCAAGAATATTTCAAGGCGCTCCAGTATACCTTCACTGGTCTCTTTTGCTCAGTGTACCCTAGCGTACTCTCTCCCATTTCTTTCTCTCTCTTTATCTTTATCTGTCTCTCTGTTTCATATCAATGTGTGTATGAATATGAAGTCTTCTCTGAACCATTTGAATGTAAGTTGAAGACATCATCGCTCTTTTTTAATTAAATCATTTGGTGCAGATTTTTAAAAAATAAGGATTTTATTTGCTCCTAGCATGTCACCATGTTGATGCTTCATGGCCTCAGTGTCTTGTAGGTGTCTCATCACCTTGTTACAAATAGATTGTGGAGGGGCCAGTGCTGTGGTGCAGTAGGTTAATCCTCCACCTGCGGTGCCGGCCTCCCATATGGGTGCTGGTTTGAGTCTTGGCTGCTCCTCTTCCCATCCAGCGCTCTGCTATGGCCTGGGAAAGCAGTAGAAGATGGCCAATTGCTTGGACCCCTACACCCATGTAGGAGATCCAAAAGAAGCTCCTGGCTCCTGGCTTTTTGGATTGGCGCAGCTCCGGCCATTGCAACCAGTTGGGGAGTAAACCAGCGGATGGAAGACCTCTCTCTCTCTCTCTCTCTCTCTCTCTGCCTCTCCTCTCTCTGTGTAACTCTGACTTTCAAATATATAAAGTAATTAATTAAAACAACAACAACAACAAACCCAAATAGATTGTGGAAAATATTGCCTGTGGTGACCCTGAACTTGGGCTTTCAAGAGACTCAGCAGCATGAGAAGTCCAAACCTATCAGCTGTTACTCCACTCCCTGCAAGAAGGACTTAGCTTTTGACATTTTAGAGCTCGTGGAGCAGATTGAAAAGAAGACAGGACTTTCACCAAATATATTTAAAGTGCTGTCTTACCATCCATCGGGTTCCAGAGCCTTCTTTGCTTATTACAGTGTCATCTGAAACAAAGAAAGAAGCCAACTCAGCAGAGCTGACAAGGAACTCATCACTTCAGTGACCAGCCTCGCCAACAGGTACCCTTCCAATGGGGTTGCCTGTAGAGCTCAGTACAGGGTCTACTTGAAGAACCCAGTGCTCTCCGAGCAGGTCGCTATGAACTGGAGAAAATCTGACCTCCCTGCTCGGGAAAAAGCAATGCTAGACGTTGCACTTGCTATTTCCCAAGCAGATGACATAATAGATGACCATGTCACAAAACTTGAGTGCATGGCTTTAATCAAGATGCCTGGGACATAGCTGCAATTTCAGCTTTTTGTGCCATGTCCAATTGCCTTGCTAATTTTGCCAATCTTGTTCCCAACAGGAATTCTATTTTACGGGCAGAATCAGTGATGTTAAAGAGACTAAGGCTGAATTTGCTCCTTCCAAAGTATGAAAGCCTGACAAGAAAGACCAGTTTATCATTTCTGTCATGTTCTATTATAAGGCATCAGTTGAGAAGTAATTTTTAAAAAACATCTAGTCAACAAGAAGAAAGTAAATAAATTTGATCCTTGCCTGCTTGGAAAAAAAGATATTAAATTCAAAAAACTTTAGCATTATTATGACACTATTATCTAACCTGTTTAAATTTAATTTCTTATCCTAATACTGTCCCTTGGAGCTACTCCCCCCCTCCTCCCCCCGCCAAATTCGGGATCCAATCCAGTGTCACATGTAGCCATAGTTGTCAGGTCTTTTTGGTCTCCTTTAATCTGAAACAGTCCCTCACCTTCTCTCCGTATTAAGCTTGACATTTTTCAAAAGAGAACTACTTTGTTGTTTTGTAGAAAGTCCCTCAGTGTGGGCATGATTAGTTTCAGGCTATGCATTTTGGGCAGAGATAAAGTGATATGTCCTTAGTGCACCACATCTGGAGGTGCACAGTGCAATGTGGCTCCGTATTAGCAAGGTTGATTTAGATTCTTTGGAAGAGATGATGTCCGTCAGATCTTACCTAGTAAAGTGAGCTATTTGGGGTTATTTCAATAAGTTTGTGGAAAATGAAATTAAAAGTTTATTTTGGTGTGAAAACTTGTGAAATCCTCAAGTAGCTTTTTTTCATAATACTTATTTTTCATGAACTTTCTAAGACCCTTTGTAGTTTATGAGAATTACTTGGAGATCACATAAATCAAATTTTTACCCAGCATGTTTAATATCAGTTGATTTTATTAAGTGTTCTGGTTTGCTCAATGGGAGATCCTTCCAGCTGACTCCTTGTGCTTTGAGATGCTTCCTTAGCCTATAAGCACACCCTTGCTTTTCAGCATGAGGTACAGCAAGGTCATCTTGTACTCTTTCTGTTCTAACCATGGAAACACCCTTTTTCCCATGGAGCCTTGGATTTTCAGTATAGAATGGGATTGATAAACCAAGATCTGGGTAGTAGATGCGCTTTTTGTTATATATGTGTCATTGCTTGTAGAACCTCTCAGTGGTGGTACTCTCTTTCTCTCTCTCTGTCTCTCTCACACACACACACAGAAAGAGAGAGAGAGAGAGAGAGAGACTCAGCTTCATTTTATATCTGGTGATGGGAAAGAGGAACAAAAACAGCTAAGAGATGTATCTAAAACTGTAGGTGGCAGAGTCAATCATAACACCAGAACCATAGTGGATGCTATGTTCTTCATTGACATTAGTGCTTTTAGAGCAGAGTTTGGTTGAGCATAGTACATTCACTAAAGTGGACAGAAGCCTCGATTCTATTTGTGTAAGACTGGTTTCTAAGCAAGAAGAATTTTAGAATATGCCATTTTTTACTGTATGAACTTGGGCTTCGTTAGATGTTGAGACCAATGCTGAGGATATTTGTGTGGTAAGAGGTATACAGAGAAGTAAGTTTAACTGATTAAATTTGCCAGGGGTCATTTTTGTGTGATCTGTTTTTACTCTGTTTGTTCCAGTTGTTTTTGAAATGTTTCTGTCCTTGGAGATTTCAGTGACGAGAACATTTTTTAAGAACTCGTTTTTAAAAAACTCAGCAGTTTTTTAAATGCTATCACCTGTTGGCATATGGTCAAGACATCATTCACAATGAAACATTTGTTCTTTGGGATTTGTCAACATCCATCAGGCAAGCTTGTCTGGTCAGTTGCCTTCTCCAGAAGTCCCGGATGTGGTGACTGGCAGTCAGTAGTGCTTGAAGATGACTCCTATCAAGGGTTAAATTCCTTGATCTTTGCAGAGGTCATGTGATCCACATACATTGCATCTGGTGTTTTTCTTTCTTCATGCACCAACAAAGGCTACAATGCTCTGTTTTTTCTTCCCCCAGAGCTGGTCTGACCTCTTCTTTGCTCCTCCATTCCTATCATTGTTCTTATCTACTTGCTATCACTTCACTCAGTGCCTTCCTGGACCAAGGTGAAGGAAGAATTTCAGTTAATATCTTCATGTAAAATTTTAGTTGACCAAGTAAGAGGGTGAAGTCTGGTGGGAGAGATACCTCATTGGAGATGATGATTGAGACAGATGTGCTAACGAAGGTGAGCAGGCAGTGCTCTGGGGTCGGTGGTAGGAAGCTCACTGGGGGAGGCCTGTGAAGGTCTCCTGTATTACTAGATCCTTAAAAAACCACGGTAGTCCAAGAAGGATAAGCAGGTGCTAGGCCACAAAAACATTTGAAAGGCACGTTAAGGGATCCAAAGGCATGTTAAGAAATCCAAATACTGGGAGCCATAGAAGACTCTCAAGTGGTCTGCTTGGGTCTGTATCGGAAGGCTTTCTCCAGTGACATCATGAGGAGCTGTAGGAAGTAAATCTAAAGGGAGACAAGTGAAGCAGAACAGTGAGAAATCATGAGGCCTGGAATTGAGGGCGATGCATTTATAGGACAACAGATAGAATCGAAGTCTATTTTTGCATGTAGACTCCACAGTGCCTGGTAAACAGTTAGAGGGGGGATGGGAAGGTAAACAGGGATGAGGAGGAGTTAGGAGACTAGTGTGTAAGGTTGGCATCAGCCAAACAAATGCAGACTGCAGGTGGATGGGGAAGATATTACATGTTAGGTTTTGGACATGGATTTAAGGTTCTAGAGATATAATAATCAAAAGCCTAAGTCAAGATCAGAAGAAAAGCTCTTGTTTTCATTCATACAGCTGGTAATATTCAGTAAGTTTTCAGTCCAGTGTATTTTTTCAATCATACTAGCCTTGTTATAATTTTGCTTTTTCTTCAACTACCTGGCTACACATAAATATATCCACAATTCCTTTGCATTCATATTTTCTGAATTATTTTTGTATCATCACTGTTACTGTTACTGAATGAGAAACATATTTTACCTTAAAATATATACTTAGTTTCTTCCTTTTTAAGCTTTTTAAAACATTTATTTGAAAGGCAGAGTGATGGGGGGAGGAGAGGGAGGGACAAAGCGAGAGGGAGAGGGAGAGAGAGAGAGAGAGAGAGAGGTTGGTCTTCTATTCACTGGTTCACTCCCCAATTGTCTGCAATAGCAAAGGTTGGGCTAAGCTGAAAAGAGGATCTCCCAAAAATTCCACCTGGGACTCCCCTGAGTGTCAGGGGCCCAAATACTTAGGCCATTTCCTCTGCTTCCCAGGCACATTAGCAGAGAGCTGGATCTGAAAGTGAAGCAGCAGAAACTCAAACCAGTGCTTATATGGGATGCCAGCATCACAGGTGGCTTAATCCGCTGTACCACAACGCTGGCTAATGGACCACCTTCTATGTGCTTGGTGCAAGCCAAAGAACAGGATATAACTGGGACTGGGAAGAAGATATGTTAAAGAGCTGACTATACGCAATTAAGTTCTAAAGTAAAGAATAATATACCTTTGGAATAGGAGAGTGAGAATAGGTAATATTGTGTAAGAGTCGAGTAAAGAGAAAGACAAGAAAGGAATGATATTTGAGCTGCACCTTAGGAAGGCTGGTGAGACACAGGCGTTGAGATGAACAAGCTACCCAGGAGAGTGTGGAAACCTGCCCCAAGGGAACAGAACACTTCTGTCCGGACAAGACTCCCATCTGCAAGCCTATTCAGAAAGGATTTCTATCTGACATGGAGGGACACTGCAGGTTTTAAAGCGATAGGTAGTGGATGGGAAATCTTTAGAAAGATTTTTCTAGATGAGTGAAGAGCATGGGGTCTCAGATTATTTTTGCATTTTTAGTTCCTATATTCTTGTGATGTGGAAGGAAGCTGTCCTAGAGTTTTCATGAAATGCAAACTCACTGGGTACAAATAGGTCTCTCCCTCTTGGTGGCTGACGGTTCTGGAGTTTGTTGCAAATACAGGAACAAATTCAGGAACAATGGCCCAAAACTTGCAGTCAGTAGCTGCAATCAGCAGGCATTTTATCATCCTTGTGCCATGTGCAGCGGTTTTTGCCGAGTGTTTTTTATCTGTGTTTGCGTCAACCTTAGAGACAATCTGTTCAGTCACCAAAGGGATACCTTCAAAGAGTTCTCTTGGATAAGGTCCACTTGTGTGGTCAGCCGTGACCTCATCTCACTGCTCCGGGGGCCCTGCTTTGGGGTGCTGCTGGGACAAGAAGCACAGAGGCCCTTCTTTGGAATGCTGCTCATTTTGGAACACTCCAGAAACCCCCAGGTAGCTTGTTAAATGGTTTTCCAGAGTTCCTTTTTTTTTTTTTCATTTTTAAATAATTTAGCCCACTGCCCTGTTTATATTCAAGAATCATCAGTGGCAGCCAACTGTTTAGAATCCTTTTACAAGTACGGAGTGTGAGATTTGGGGAGGGGTCAGGGTGGCCAAAGTAGGGCTTTTCACTTTGCTGGCACAACATTTGGAACTGGAGGAAAGAAGAGTAGAAATGCTGGGTCAGATTTTCCTGAACTTAATCGCGAACCAGATGTTTCTACCCAGCTCCCGTAACACTCCTTGCATAGAAATGTTCACACTTATCTTTCTTAGCTGTCTCTTCAAATTTGAAACTGTTAACTGTGGGCTCTGTTTCCTCCCATTTTATTTATTCACGACAGGAGAGTCCCCTGGCTGCCTCCTGCCACCCCTTGGATGAGAAGCCACGTGTCCCCTTGCCTTTCTCCTGCCTGGCTCACCCAGCTCTGGGTACAAATTTGAAATCCCAGCTCCGGTGTTCACAGCCTCCTCCCATAGCAACTGCTCATGCAGATTCTGTTTTAAAAGTAGCTGAGAGGTGGAGCAGGCGGGCGCGCTGGGCCTGGGGCAGGTGTCTTGTTGCAGCCCCAGAGAGTGAGGCTAGACAGGGGACAGGACCTGCTTCCAGCACAGGCATTTGCTGCCAAAAACAGCTTCGTCCCTGAAGAGCCTCTGACTCATGCCTCTAATAGGGCTCTCATGATTTTTTGGCTGCAGATTTGTTCCTTTGAAATGAAGGGTTATTATATTTTTGCTTTGTGAAATCTGAAGTCTGAGGTCATCTTTGTAGATTCGCTCCCCTGTTTCACGCTCTCATGGCATTTTTAAGCTCAATTAGCAATATCCATTTGTGGGACTGCATTTCAAAGGCTACCTGTGCACAGACTAGATGTCTGTTCTCTTCACTGATTGTTTTCTGAATGAATAAATGGATGAATAAATGAATCCTGTGTTATTCCCAAACAGCCCTGGCAAGGAAGAAAGATTGTCTCTGAGAACCACAGTAGGTATGGTCATCGGGTTTCATTGGGTCATTGGGTATGGTCACGGCAGGTTGCAAATAAATTGGAGACAGGGAGGGGGTGTCCTGCTAGATAAAGGTGACTCTGAACGCAACAAAGAGAGCGGTATAGAGCCTGCTAAGGGGCAGGCCTGAATTTAGCAAAGTGTGAGACATAAGGCTATTGAGTGCATGGGTAGATCACCCTATGAATTTTACAAGCACTGAGATCATTCCTAGGTTATACTAAAATATAATTGTTGGGTTGGCAGTGAGAAATTTCAGCTATGTAGAAATTTTACTTATGTGACTTAGTTTGTTTCCATAGGATGCTGGGCCACCAAGGTATTAGCACTCGCTGGAGAATCAATTTTATTTTCCCTGGGCAATTCTAGAAAATCCACCATGCCCTTTGACATAGGTAAAGATGGCCATATTTCATTCTGCTTCCACGTCACAAAATAGGACAGGTGCTCCTGCATGGCAGTGGCAGGTGTTCAGAGAAGCAGGAGGATTCTCTCTTAGTTCTGCTTGGAACACAAGGATTTTCACACACGTCTGTATTGGAAGTGGCATTCAATCAAAAAGGGGGGGAAGGGCTAGGAAGTAGAGAGAAGAAAGCAGTGACAGGCCACCCGGAAGAGGATAAGGAAGTCTTACCCAGGCACTGGAGTGGCAGGTGTTTGCCAACAGTAGCTGGGATTCCTCCAATGTTCATGGCACACTGAAGAATATTTACTTCAGCTTTCTAAGTGAGGAGAAAAACACTCCGTGTTGCAAGCCATGAAGGAGTCTCTATTCCAGAATTTAATACTTGAGGGCACACATGAATTTCTCCTCTTTCCTGCCTGTTTTAAGCAGGTACCAGGTTGTCTAATTTGGGAAATGCCACCCCATTAACACCTGAAGGGAAAATATATGCCCAGCACTAACCACGTGATGTGACTATCAAGGAACTGCTGCATCCAAGTTATGGGAAAAGGACTTAAGGGAAGAGTGAAAAGTATGGAAAGGAAAGGTGAAATCCTTAATACGCAGCTTATATTGATCATGAAAACAAGATTGTAAAAAATACTTATACATATACACATATATTTGTTTTTATTTATCTGAAAGGCAGAGAGAGAGAGAGAGAGAGAGAGAGAGAGAGAGAGAGAGGACTTTTCATCCACTGGCTCATTCCCTAAATGCCTGCAACATCCAGGGCTGGGCCAGGTAGAAAAGTCAGAGCCAGAAATGACCGGGGTCTCCCACATGGGTGGCAGGGCCACAAATACTCGAGCCATCATCTGCTGCATCCAAGAGTGAGCATTAGCAGGACATTAGAGAGGAAGTGGAGGTGGGACTCAGACCCAAGCACACCACTATGGGACAGGTGCATCCCGCGTGGAGACTAACTCGCTGCACCACAATGCCCACCCCTCAGTATAAATTTTACACAGGACAAATCCACTCCTATGAGGCTGTCTTCCCGTGTTTCAGATTCTTTTCTAGCCTTTGTCAATATGCATATATACTTATGTAATTACAGCTACAGACTGTGTGTACTTTTGTACTGGATTAACTTTTGTTGGGAAATGTCCCATGGAAATTACAGCTTGAAAAAGGGTTTTCATTTACTTCTCCATTTTTGTTTTATCTGTACTCTCCCATTCTTCTTTAGTCTATATTTGCTAGAGATGTATTATAAATTTTTATTGTAAGAATGTAAGCAATGAATAAATAATTTAAAAAATGTGCTAAGCCACATTCCTCCTTCTCTCCTCCATATACATCCTCTTATTTCCCATCAGTCGCCCTTCTAGGAGGGATTCACTGCTGGAAGAGTTTAGTGTGTGTATGAGAGTTCATGGACTGCAATTAGTAGATACTCCCTTGAGCTAACGCAGGCAAAAAGGAACATACTGGAAGGATAGTCAGGGCTCACAGACTCTAAAGAAAATGTAGAGAATCAGTCATGGGCATGGACTAGCACATAGCAATTCCAGAGGGCCAGAATGACAGAGCAAGGAATGGTCTCTGGGGGGGGGGGGGGTCAGCTGGGCAATGCCCTCACCTGGATGAGTCAACTTCAACTATGTCTCAGAAAGAATTTTTTTTTTAAATGGGGAACTGAAGGCCACCTGCTCTCCCTCTGTGACTCTGCTAAGGCAGGGGCTGGGTTTACCCTCCAGCAAAACTACACAACTCTAGATTGATGGACATTTCAAAGTTACTCTCCAAAAAGAGCTTTTCCAGATTCTAATTATACCAAGAGTGAATATTAATCATACAGCTTTTTAATTTATATGTATTGGATTGGAATTAGGGTTGAACAACTTTTCAGTTGTTTATTGGATATTGGTTTTTATTTTTCTGTGTGCTGCCTATTTATTTTCTTTACCTAATTTTTCAACTGGGCTCTTTGTGTTTTTTTTATTGCTTCCTAAAGACCCTGTGTAAAGTAAGAAAACTTAACCCTTTAGATCATGCACTATAGATATTTAAAAAAAAAAGATTTATTTATTTATTTGAAAGTCAGAATTACACAGAGAGATGGAGAGGCGGAGATAGAGAGACCTTCATGTGCTGGTTCACTCTCCAGATGGCTGCAATGGCTGGAGTTGAACCGATCTGAAGCCAGGAGCCAGGAGCTTTCTCCCAGACTCCCACGCGGGTGAAGGGGCCCAAGGACCTAGGCCATCTTCCGCTGCTTTCCCAGGCCATAGCAGAGAGCTGGATGGGAAGTGGAGCAGCCAGTACTCCAACCTGCGCCCACATGAGATGCCAACACTGCAGGCAGTGGCTTTACTGGCCACAGCGCCAGCCCCAGTATTTATTTCCAATTTGCTGTTTTCTCTTTAATGTGACTTTGTGTTTTTGTTTTTGCTGTCATGTACTGCACAATGACAACTGTCAACATCATATTTGATTATTCCCATGAGATTACAATGGAGCTGAAAAATTCCTACCACCTAGGATTTATACTATGCATGTTCTAGATTTAGTATGAAAATGCTTAGATATGCAAATACAACTGCCTGCAGTCAGTATTCAGCACAGAAACACACTATCCAGGGCATGTCCCAGGAGCAGTGGGCTACACCATGTAGCCTCAATGAGTAGTAGGCGGGACCATCTAGGTTTGTCTAAGTGCATTCTATGACATTGCACAATGACCCAATTACCTAATGTCACACTTCTCAGAATGTATCCCTGCTGTTAAGCAAGACATGACTGTTTTACTTCCCTGTTGTAAAGCCATTCAGAAGTTGTCAATATCCATGTAGTAAAGTGAGATTATAAATTCCACAAGGCCAGAGATTTGTCATCACCGTATTCCTGGGGCCTGTCACCAAACCTGGCACACTATTAACCTTCAAAAATCGTGTTAAGTGAATGAATTTCTCAATCATGTCTTTCACAACTTCTGTTCTTAAGAAAGATCTTCTTTACTACAAGTTATAAAAATACTCCCCAGTTTTCTCCCAGATGTATTTGGGTTGTTATGGTATAAAAGCATGGAAAATGCATGTTATGAAACACTTAGGCATATATTTCAAAAAATTTTGCACCAAAATAAACCCATCACTTTGTAATTCCATTTTCCTTGAAGAATTATTCACCTGAGTGACAAAGAAAGCAAGATATACGGAGAGACAGAGAGAGAGAGAGGGAGAGAGAGAAGGAGGGCGAGAGAGTGAGAGAACTTCCATCTATTGGTTCACTCCTCAAATGCTTTCAAAGGCTAGGATTGGTCTGGGACTGAAGCCAGAAGTCAAAATTGCTGATTTCTTTGAAGCATCATCCCTGTAAACTTTTTGTAGAGCAACAATGATTTCATTATATTCTTCTGCCCATGCTTCATCATAAATTTTATGTTTCTTTTTGCTTCAGTTTCAGCATAATTCATGTTGCTCCAATAGGGACTTTTTTTTCAAGCTGATGTCTTGTTCTTAGTGTTTCAAACTAGGTCCTGTTCAAACATGTTCTATCCAATTAGTGTGAGTTCATTGTAGATCCAAAAATCCCCAAGATTGAAATCCATGCATAGTTTTGTCATAATACACATTTTACACAAATACTTTAAAGACTGTGTACTGTGTATAACTGGATCATTTTTTTTTTTTGTTTGTTTGTTTTTTTTAACAGGCAGAGTGGACAGTGAGAGAGAGAGACAGAAAGAAAGGTCTTCCTTTGCCGTTGGTTCAGCCTCCAATGGCCACCGCGGCCAGCATGCTGCGGCCAGCGCACCGCGCTGATCCGAAGGCAGGAGCCAGGTACTTATCCTGGTCTCCCATGGGGTGCAGGGCCCAAGCACTTGGGCAATCCTCCACCGCACTCCCTGGCCACAGCAGAGAGCTGGCCTGGAAGAGGGGCAACCGGGACAGAATCCGGCGCCCCGACCAGGACTAGAACCTGGTGTGCCGGTGCCGCAAGGCAGAGGATTAGCCTATTGAGCCACGGCGCCGGCCTGGACCATGTTATTTTGTTCATTCTTCTAATTTCTGACTTTTGATTAGAAAGTTTAATTCATTTATATTTAATGGAATTACTGATAAGAATTTTCTCCTGCCATTTTGCTGTTTTATGTAAGTCTTACACATTCTCCCCCATCATTTTTTGATTGTTATCTTCTTTTAGTTGAGTTTTTGCAGGAAATTATTTTGATACTCTTCTCATTCTGTGAATCTGTTAAATATGCATTCTTTATAACTAGCATGGTGACTACATCTGAAATCACAAATGTTTAACAATCTAGTAGGATAAGATGGCAATTTAACTTCAATGCTTACAGAAGCCCTACTCCTCTAGAGCTCCAGTCCCTTCTATGTTAGTACTGGCAGAAATTACAGCGTTAGATATTGTATACCGAACCTCACAGACTTATAACCTATTTTTTATCTATTTGTCTTTTATATTATGGAGGAAATAAAGAGTGGACTTACAAGCAGAAATGTGCTGATAATGGTTTTTATATCTTCCCATGTAGTGAACTTTACCAGAGATCTCTGATTGCTCATCCAGCTTTGAGCTACTGTCTAGTGTTTTTTTCATCTCAACATGAAGAATTTCTTGTAGGCTAGTCTATAACTTAAAAAAAGTCAAGTATTTTATAAGTTTTGCTCTTTTGAGAATAGGATATTTTCTTCACTGTATTTTCTAGTCAATTATTTTAATACATAAAGAAATGCTATTTCATATAGTTTTTTTTTTCATTTTAGTTTTTGGTTTTGTTACTTGATCATCCTGTTAATTGTAAAATTTTCTCATTTTTTTTTCTGGATAATAATTTCATTTATGTCCAAAGGTGATTTTGACTCTTTAATTGTGATATATGTCTTTCACTTTTAATGATCTCAATTGTTTTGTTAGAATCTTAGTTATGGAAGTTATCATTTTGGTGTGCTTTTTGGCATTGTTGCCTATTAGAACCTTTATAACATAAATATTATGTTCATTTCTTTGGAATTCTACTTGCCAGCTGCAAGTGTCTTACCTTCTCTGTACTTCAATTCTTAATTTATAATTTAGCAATAACAATATTGTCTACTGATAGGGTTTTTGTGAAGGTTAAATGAAATAATGTAAGAAGTCAGTTTATACTTCTATTATAATGATAGCATTATTTATTTTTATGATTGATTGCCAATTAAAGTAGCCTTTCTTTGCTTCCGGCTTACTAAAGTTATTGTGAATGGATATTTCATATCAAATGCATTTTCTGCATCACCTAGCATTTTCAGTTTGCTGTTTTGAGTTACTGAAACAATAATAAGAGATTAGCTATGAATCTGCCTTGTACTCCTAGTATAAAACCAATTGTTCACAAAAATTCTTTCTTTTAACAGGTCTTCAAAGAAGGAGATACCTTTCTCTGAAGGGAGGAGAGAACCTCCACTTTGACTATGACCTTGTCTAAACAAGATAAGAATCGGAGAACTCAGAGGGCTTCCATAGCCTTGGAAACTCATGACTGGAGCATAGGGAGATTACTGATGCCATAGACAGGAGTGTCAATTGGTAAAGTCAACAACAGGAGTCACTGTGCACTTACTCCTCATGTAGGATCTCTGTCCTTAATGTGCTGTGCATTGAGATTTAATGCTATAACGAGTACTCAAACAATATATTTCACTTTGTGTTTCTATGGGGGTGCAAACTGTTGAAATCTTTACTTAATGCATACTAAACTGATCCTCTGTAAAAAAAAAAAAAAAGAAACTATTGACTCTCACTGGGATTAAACATGACAATAGGTCTGATCTGATTTCATCATCATTTAAAAAAAATCATCTATTATTTTTCACTTTATGTTTCTGTGTGGGAGCAAACTGTTGAAATCCTTACTTAATGTATACTAAGCTGATCTTCTGTATATTAAGATAATCGAAAATGAATCTTGATGTGAATGGAAGGGGAGAGGGAGTGGGAAAGGGGAGGGTTGTGGGTGGGAGGGACGGTATGGGGGGGAAGCCATTGTAATCCATAATTCGTACTTTGGAAATTTATATTCATTAAATAAAAGTTAAAAAAAATAAATAAAAAAAATTCTTTCTTTTAGTATACTCATAAAACCAACTTTTCTAATTCTATATTTAGAATTTTCCATCAACAGTTTAGGTGGATTTGTGTGACACATTTGACAAAGATTGCTATTAAATTATATTAGCTTAATCAAATAGATTGATAAAACTAGCTATATATCTTGGCTTTGTTTTTTTTGTGTGTGTGGTTTTTTTTTAGATTTATTTTTATTTATTTGAGAGGCAGAGATAGAGAGAGAGAGGAGAGAGAGAGACAGAGAGAGAGAGAGAGAGAGCGAGAATCTTCCACCTGCTGGTTCACTCCCCAGATGGCTGCTATAGCCAGGGCTGGGCAAGATTACCAGAAGCTCAGAGCTTCTAGGTCTCCTCTGTGGGTTCAGGGGCTCAAGGATTTGGACCATTTTCCATTGCTTTCCCAGGTGCATTAGCAGGGAGCTGGATCTGAAGTGGAGCAGCTGGGTCTCAAACTGGCACCTACAAGGGACGCTGGAGTCATGGACAGCAGCTTAACCTGTTACGTCACAATGCTGGCCCCCTTGGCTTTGTTTTAATAACAGAGAATGTTGCCTCTGTAGTATCTACAGTTGGAATTCATTTAAAGTTTTGAGGTATAATATGAGCACTCAGTCTTTATAAATGCCTCATTCGCTCTGGGAAGGAGGATGTATTTTGTGTAGGGAATAAAATTTGGCTACCTCTATAGCTGTAGATATTCAGTCTCGCCAGTGTATTTGGGTCCTCTTCACTCTGACTTATTTTATTTTATTCATTCACTTGTCAAACAGCAAAACAGGTGTTTTAATGCTGTCTCTATTATTTTA
This sequence comes from Oryctolagus cuniculus, assembly GCF_051225735.1. Classification (NCBI taxonomy): domain Eukaryota; kingdom Metazoa; phylum Chordata; class Mammalia; order Lagomorpha; family Leporidae; genus Oryctolagus; species Oryctolagus cuniculus. Next base: position 62,160,738 of record NC_142880.1, on the reverse strand, counting down.
TTCATGATTTACTACGTTTATTGTTTTGCCTATTTTAATTGAATGCTCTTCCATTAAAAAAGATTCATGATTGAAATTCTTATGAGACTACCGTCTTTGTTCCATTTATTTTTTCTATGAGGAATAAATTCTTCAATGCTATATGGATATTGAATGACTTTATATTTATTTGCATTTACTTATCATGTCTTTTCCTATACTATTACTCCCAAACTTTTTCTGCCACTTAATTTTAGGTAAATTTTTATAAATAGAATATAGTTAGAATTTGTGACCATTTATTTGGAAAATCTTGAGCTCTTACAGCGGAATTTAAGTATTTATTTTTCTTGTAACTAGCATATGGTTAATGTAGCTGTCATCTGTTTTGTAGAAATTTTTTTTACTTTTGCTTCTTTTATGATGTGTAACATTTTTCTGTAGATTCCTTTACGTCGGGTATTTTAGAAAATGTGTATCATATATTAAAATTTTCTACTATTTATCTGCACATTTTTCAAAAGAATTCTCTAAACTACATTTATTTGGCAAAGTGAAGAGTAAAAATATCATTATTTTACATTTCTGTTTGCCACTCCCCACCCATTTAGATACTTATTTTCTGGTGAACTGCACTTAATAAGATCAATTAACCAAGGAATGTTTTGTGAATAGCTTTAAGGTAACTGTTGTTGGTTATAATGTGTCCAAGACAGGAAACTAGAACATAGAGCAGGGGAAACCAACAGAAACAGCTGGAGCAACACTGGATTCTTGAAATTTTTTTCACTATGCAAAGAATTCATTCACTGTGAGTCAGCTGTCCAAAGAAAATTCGGGTTCTTAATTTTTCTGCAACAGATCTCATCTGCATGAACCTGACCCTGACAGGGGATAACAAATATTTCATTCATGGCTTCCAGGTTTCTTTAGTAACATATTGGTCTTCAGGTGTAATGCTCAGTATATTGAACATTCTCTCTCTCTAAGATCTTCCCGGGGTGTGTTGAAGTCTTGGGGATATGAGAACTTAATTTCCTGGGGGAAGAGAAAGGGAGCCCCAGATTTTGGGGTTCCCCCTTTTCCTGATAGGTCTCTGTCACAGGGTGCCAAGTCTGGTTTGGTTTCCGAATTGGTGTTCTATAGTTTCTTCTTGTCTCTCCGTTCCCTGGGGACTTAATGACAGAATTCAGGAAGAAAATGAGATTCCCAATAGTTTATATGAAAGAGAGAGACAGAGAGAGGGAGAAAGCAAGGTGGGGGTGGTTCCGATGAACTTGTTCACTCCCCAAATGCCTACAGTGGCAGAGATTGAGTTGGACCAAAGCTAGATCCCGATCTCCCACATGAATGGCAGGAACCCAGTCCCTTGAGCCATCACCACTGCCTCCGAGGATCTACGCTAACAGGAAGCTGGAGTCAGGAGCTGGAGATGAAAATTGAATTCAGGTGCTCTGATATGGGATGTGGGCATCTTAACTGCTAAGCTAAACACCTCTTCCTTTAATTGTTTTTTTAATCATTACAATGGGAAATCAAGATGATAAGAATATATATGAAGCTTCCTAGTGCTGGTAAAATAGAAAAGAAAGAGCAAATCTAGAATATGATCAAATCATAATTAGATGTAGCCATTTCACAATGTAGAAGATATACTTCAAAATATATTGTACACAATACACACCATTTTAAAATTAATCTAAAAAGAAATTTAAAAAGAAAACAATAAAATTCTGAATGGTTTGTTATTTAGGTTCCACAACTCAACATTTGTACATACAATCACATTCCTTAGCACTTTTTACAAAACCTCACACATTATAGATGTTGGATAAATGCTTTATGAATGAACAAAATAATGAATGGAGTGGGCAGACATGTGGAGGAGCTGGAGTTACACTGTCTCTTTCTGAACTAGGAATACAGAAGCAAATACAGTAGCAAACTAGGAATACAGTAGCAAACCTGGCATACTTTGCACCCAGTACAGGCCTCCAGAATGCAGGGAGAAGGGGGAGGGCCACTGCTTTAGAATCTCCATTTCTTGCTTCTGGCTGGCACCTCCCCCCATTTCCACCCACTCTTCACTGATGAGTGTCAGGAAGAGGATAACACGAGTAAAGGGAGAAGAGTGAATTAGAGTAGTAGTTATTTTTCTGTCAAAGAACTAGAAAAATTAGAACTTGAGAATGATGATAGCTACATTCTGTTTTCTCAGTGGCTGGATTTCCCGCAGCTAGTCATGCATAGAGCCCCAGGACAACAGGAGGCTGTAGGTCTCCGAGGGCTGCGAGCATTTGTTATCAGTTTCAGATACTCAGCACCAAGCAGTGTCTGGCCCGTAGCAGACATCAAAGGTGTTTGTTCACCTTTTTTTCTGAGAGTTAAAGATCAGCTCTTTTGTAACAAATAACTATTACAACACTTGCAGCTGGTGACACAGGACCAGCTTTGACTTTGATTTGGATTATATTAAAAAGACTGTGACTATTTATTGTCATTATAGGATATTTCTCTGAGAAATAACAACTTCAAAAAAAGGAGACAAGAGGGTACACTTAACTTCTAATGAATGGCAAAATAGTCTGGGTGGGCATTCTGTTTCTATATTCATATAGCACTTACCCATGACTTTCAGCTTTCATTCAAAAGTTGAAAGAAGGGTGAGTGTTTGATGTAGTGACTGAGACACCACTGGGACGTCCACATTCCACACTGGAGTGCCCAGGTGTGAGTTCTGGCTCCACTTCTCATTCTAGCTTCTTGCTAATGTGCACCCTGGGAGGTGGAAAGTGATGACTCAAATACCTGGGTCCCTGACACCTGTGTGTCGCACTTGGATTGAGTTCTTGGCTCCTGACTTTTGCGTGGCCCAGCCTTGGTCTTTGCAGACATTTGAGGAGTTAACCAACAGATCAGAGATCTCTGCATGCCTGTGTGTGTCTCTCTCTGTCTGACTCGCAAGTGAATAAATAAATAAATAGATAAATAAGTAAATTTGCAAGGATTAGTAGAGAAATGATAATGTTGTTATGGCTGTTACCAATTCTGACCAAGATTCTAAAACAATATGGGTGTCTGATTCCCAGCAGGAGACACTGAGGCAGGAGACAGAATCATACACTCTGGGAGAAGTTCAGTCTGTAGGGTACAGTGTGACCTCCAAGTGCCTGGATGATGGGATTGAACAGAGTCTGGACTGCACAGGTGCTCTTTTAGGTCTCCTTCCACTCATAGGTAAAACTGTAGGCTTCTTCTTCTTCTTCTTCTTTTTTTTTTTTTTTTTTTTTTGGACAGGCAGAGTGGACAGTGAGAGAGAGAGACAGAGGGAAAGGTCTTCCTTTTTTGCCGTTGGTTCACCCTCCAATGGCCACCATGGCTGGTGCGCTGCAGCCGGCGCACCACGCTGATCCGAAGGCAGGAGCCAGGTGCTTCTCCTGGTCTCCCATGGGGTGCAGGGCCCAAGCACTTGGGCCATCCTCCACTGCCCTTCCGGGCCACAGCAGAGAGCTGGAAGAGGCAACCGGGAAAGAATCTGGTGCCCCGACCGGGACTAGAACCTGGTGTGCCGCGCCGCTAGGTGGAGGATTAGCCTATTGAGCCACGGCACCAGCCAACTGTAGGCTTCCTATGAATGATCCCTTCCTCCTGCAGAGTGATGTGTGCAGAACTCTTGCTGCACTTATCTCAGATTTGTCTTTCAGAGTTTTCTTGGGATTACTGGAGCTGTATTGTTGACCTTTTCCCCCTCTGATTATTACTGTTTTAGTCAATGAGGGCTGCTTAAACACAATACCATAGACTGGGTGACTTAAACAGTAGACATTTCTTTCTCACAGTTCTGGAAGCAGGGAAGTACAAGGTCAAGTGCCCACAGATACAGTTCTTATGAGGACCTTCTTTCTTCCTGGCTTTCACACGGGCACTATCTTGCTATGTGTGCATATGACCTCTTCTGTGTATACAGGCACATGGAGAGCACATGATCTGATGTTTCTTCCTCTTCTTATGAGGGCCCTAATTTCCTATGAGGTACTACTACACTTATAACCTCATCTAAGCCTAATCACTTTCCAGAGGCCCAACCTCTAAATATCATCATCATGTTGGGGGGTTAGAGCATCAACGAATGCATTTCGGGGTCACATAAACAGTCCCTGGCAGCTCCCTATGCACTTGTATTTTTCACAGACTGTTCCCAAGTTATCACACTGTTTTATATTCCTGTTGAACCACCCTGATAGACACGGGCAAACTCTGCCCAATTCCATGGGTCAAATTCTGGACCATTGGTCCAGCAATGAAGTGTGATATGACTCGAGATTTTGTCACTGAACGTAGTTTGGATGAGATTTCCAGCTCAAGCACTTGCTAGTCAGATCTGAGTTTGCTTGCCTGCAAAAAGGGCTTAATAATAAAAATACCTAGGTACATGCATACTCTGTGAGACACTGAGTCAAACATCTTTTGAAAACATCTCAGTTAATCCTCATGAAAATTCTCAAGGAAGTACTATCATTATACTCATTGTAGACTTAGTGAGCTTAACGCATTTATTGAATATTACACAATTTGTTTGTCAAGGAGTATGGTTTCAACATAGCTCTGATTCTAAGACCTAGCAGTCGTAAGTAAATTCTACATAAGTTGTTTATGAAGTGCTTATTTGTGATTGTTATTGTTATTTTTATAATTATTGAGGATGAAACTGCTATTTCCAATTCATTCATTCATTCATCACTCACTCATTTATTCATTCATTCTGTATATGGACTCCCTATTACAATGTGAACCAAGCACTCTGGCACAGCCATGGTGAGATAGACAAGGCCTCCACTCTCAGGAAGTTAATATCCTAAGGAGAGGCAGGCAGAAAATTGTATGGAATTATTTCAGGGAATTTTCAATGATCTGAAGGGAATAAGACCTGATGAGGGAATTAAGAGTGACTTGGGGTGAGAGGATCATGAGGTCCATTAGGTCAGGGAGTCTGGGAACCTGAAGACCTGTGGGAGGCAGGATACGGATCCACGAAAGATGTCTCTGTCCTACTGCCCAGACCTGTGAATATGCTCCCCTACATGTCAGAACCGGAGTAGGATTGCAGATGTCATTAAGATAGGGAGATTACTCGGAATTATCTGGTTTCTAATCACAAGGATTGCTAAAAATGAGGGCAGACAGAGGTGGAAAATGTTAGTGCAATGCCTTGTTAAGAAGCACTGGGCTCTCTATTGTTGGCTTGGAAGATGGAGGAAGGAGACCACGACTAAAAACTGAGGAAGGCTCCTGGGAGTTGGAAAAGTCAAGGAGATGGATTTCTCCCTAGAGTCTCTAGGAAGAACACAGTTCTGTCAAAACCTTGATTTTAGCCCAGTGAGAACCATTTTGGACCTCTGACCTCTGGATGGTAATACAATTGTTTTGTTTAAACCACCACTTTTCTAGTTAATAGTTATACCAGCAGCAGAAACACGCAGAAAGAGGTGTTGGAGTTGATATCTGATTGAAAAGAAGGACTGCGCGGTGAGAGAGAGCATGCTGAGATGCAACAGAAAGGAGAGCAAGGAGTGAGACAAAGAAGGGAAGGGAAGGATGGCACAAACTGAGTGTGCGGAGCCAGCACGGCTCAGTCATACAGGACTTTGTTGGCTGTAGTAATGAATTTGGAAGTAAAGCAGTGATGTACTACATTTATCTAAAAAGAATTGCCTATTTGAAAATTTGCTATGGAGAACCAAGGTGGTGGCCAGAAGACTGATAAGGGGGTGTATGCCTTAAGCTTGAGCTAGGAGGCAGCAGTGGAAACACAAGGTTGTGGTAGCCATGGGGCAAGGCTGCTCCTATAGCTGGGATCATGCCGTTGGTCCCAAGGTCACACATGAAAAATCCCTGGGCCTCGCTAGCGTTGGTTCTATGCTGTGCAGCTATGCAGAGGCTAAGACCTCCATGAAGCCAGACAGGTGATATCTTAGTTATGACATCTGCCTTTATTATTACAAGCAATAAGCACTAGATAAATCCAAGCAATAAAAAATAAACATTAAGATTTTTGTGTAGGGCAAAGTACTGAGCACTGCCTGAAACAGTCAAAATTGGAATTAAATTTTTTTTTTTACATTCTGAAAACTCAAAGGCAGCTTGATTGGAAGGGGGTTTTTGGGCACAGAGCCAAGAAAAGTTTTTCTCCTTCAATCATTCTGTCCTACAATTGCGGAATTACGGCTCCTTGTAGCTCCCACGGATTTTTTTTTTTTTTTTTTCAGTCAGCAAGTGCCAAGTATGTACGCAAAAGTCAAACACAGCACAAATACAGCAAAATAGAACGGCTGTCTTTTGAACACAACTGTTGGGCTAGATTCTGACCTCCCAAGAGCTGGGAGTTGCACAGGTGGACTTTAGGGAACCTTTGATGATAGAACATCAGAGCTTGCAAACCAGATTCCAGAGTTCTGCTTTCGGAGTTCCAGGGACGGAGAGGGACTCGGAGGTTTCACAGCTGACGAGGGGCAGCTCCTGGGCCAGTGCCGCGCACTGGGCGTTCCCAGCCCACGCATCTTTGGTCCCAAGAGAATCTAGTGTAGTTCTGTCCCTCAAAGACCTTTCATTTACAGCAATCCTTTCTGTCCGTGGCTCCCTGATCTAATCAAGGGTTTGACTGATGAAACAGACGGACAAAGAGACGGAACTGAAAATGGCCTTTGTGCTGGCGCCGGAGGAAGATGTCTGCGTGGGGCTTCGGGGGTTTTGCCTGGAAGTGGCCCCCACAGGGCAGGAAGTTTCTTCCCCTTGCTCCCCTCTCCCCTGAGCTCCAGATCCAGTCACATTTATTTCTCTTCGGGGTCCTTTTAGTTGCTGCCTAAAGAGACCGGTGGTTGCTGAGCGTTTGATTGACGCACGGTTATGTACAGCTTGTATTCATCTTCCTGAGAAAGGACATTGCACAAGAAAGGATTGCCCGGGGCAACCGTGGTGGCATTTCTGAGAGCAGCCGCAGCCTTCCCGGCGGCTCCGTTCCGCACCCCAGTGGAAGGAAACGCCAGGCGGAACAGCGGATGCGGGATGGCGGGAGGCGGGCTGCTGAAGTCATTAAAAAATTCCCGTGCAGAGCGCCTCGGGATCTTTCCTGGCCACCCTTCAGATCTGCTCGCTTTTTACCCACATGCAGTTCTACCGGTTTCCAGGACACCTGAGCCAACACGGCTGGAGGGAAACACTCTTGGAGCAAAATCCAGTCACAAATGAGTTACAACGTCTCAATTGCCTCAGTGGATCAAACACGACTTCCCTGTCAGCTTGGGGCATCAGAATGAACTGATTCCCTCTCTAAAGTCCCCCAGCTAAGAGATGCAAATTTTGGCGTGTCTATAGCAAGGTCCCCAGCATGGCTCTTAGAGGCTGAGCCAAACACAGTGACTTGGAATAGCGCTTGTTGGGCATGCGGCCTGAGTAGGGTAAGCTGGCTGGTCTCAGCCCTCCTGCTTCAGGCCAGGGAATATTTGTCAGGCTAGGGATAAGGAAAATGAATGTCACTTACAGTGTTTCCCGCGCCTTGCACAGGGTCGGGGTGGACAAGCGAAGCACTTTTTTGTGTTGGTAGCAGTTTGGGTAGCTCCAGCTAAGCTGGCTCCCTGTACAGGCCTCCCTGTGTTTCTGTCCTGGCTCCCCCCACCAGAATTCTGTGCACTGACATAAATATGCATACAACAGGGCATATCTCCTTGTTTCCAGTGAGTCTTGGAATGAATAGAGCTGGAAGGTCTTCCAAATCCAAACTTTAAAAGCAGGTAGATTGAGTTGAGATTTATAGAATGGCACTTCAAATTGAAAAACAAAAACAACCATATTTTTATAGAGGTATAATTGACATAACAGCATATAACCAAATACATTTTTATAGGTTTTAAAGTATTTATATTCCAGTGGATGGTGGTGAAATTGCCACCACTATCAAGATAATGAACATACTCATCACCACCCCCAGTTTTCCTCTGCCCCTTTGCAATCATTTCTGTCCCCCATTCCTGCCCCTTACCTACTCCACCCTGCATATTTCCAGGCAACCAGTGTTTTATTTCCTCTTGCGGTAGATTTCATTTTCTAGAAGCTTCTGTGAATGGGGTGATACGGTATATATTCTTTGCTTTGGCTTCTTTCCCTGAGCATACTTATTTTGAGATTCATCTACATCAAGTAAGCTTTGTTAGTTTGTATCTTTCTTTCTTTTTCTTTTTCTTTTTTCTTTTTTCTTTTTTTTTTTTTTTTTTTGACAGGCAGAGTGGACAGTGAGAGAGAGAGAGACAGAGAGAAAGGTCTTCCTTTGCCGTTGGTTCACCCTCCAATGGCTGCTGTGGCCAGCGCACCGCGCTGATCCGATGGCAGGAGCCAGGTACTTACCCTGGTCTCCCATGCGAGTGCAGGGCCCAAGCACTTGGGCCATCCTCCACTGCACTCCCGGGCCACAGCAGAGAGCTGGCCTGGAAGAGGGGCAGCCGGGACAGAATCCAGCGCCCCGACCGGGACTAGAACCCGGTGTGCCGGCGCCGCAAGGCGGAGGATTAGCCTAGTGAGCCACGGCGCGGGCCCAGTTTGTATCTTTCTAAGAACAGATCCATTTTGTGTAAGCTATTTATTGGCATAGAGCTGCTCATACGATTTCTTAATTATTCTTGTGATATCTGTCGCCTCTTTTGTTCCTAATATTAGTAATATGCATTTTTTCTCTAGTTTCCCTTTTGATCTTTCTGGCTAGAGATTCATAAATTTTAGTATTTATACATCAATTTTCTTACTCTTCTTAAGTAAGTGGTTTTGTTTTCATTGTTTTCTTCCCATTTTCTATTTCTTTTCAGTTTTCTATTTGTTGATTTTTGCTCTTATATTTACTATTTATTTCTACTTTGCTTCCCTGGTTTAAGTTGTTCTTTTTTTAGTTTCTTAAGGTGAAAGCTGAAGTCATTGATTTGGGAATTTCCCTCCTTTTAATACAATTTCCCTCCTTTTAATACAAATACAGATGTTACTGCAATCTATTTAACTGTAACTACTGCTTTAACTGCATCCCATACATTTTGAAATGTGTTCTCATTTTAAAATGCTTCCTAATTTCTCTAGTTTTTCTCCTGATCCCTGGGTTTTTAAGGTAAATATTACTTAGTTTTTAAATATTTGTTTTTTTTTTTCCCAGATATTCTTCTGTTACAACACAGTCTTTCCAATTTAATTCCATTGTGGCCAGAGAAATACTTTGTATAATATGAGTTCTCCAACATTTATAGTTTTTTTAATTGCTGAGTACAGTCTGTCTTGATAATTGCTCTTTGTGCAATTGAAAAAATGGTGTATTCTGCTGTTATGTTGTATGTTCTATAAACATTAGGCCAAGGGGATAATGTTCAAGATATCTCTATCTTTACTGATTTTCTGTATTCTTTTCATATCAGTTATTGAGGGATGCAAATTGAAATCTGAAATTGTAAATATGGATTTTGAAAATTTCTCCTTGAAGTTTTACCAGTTTTTGTTTCATGTTTCCTCAGAGCTCTGTTATTATCTGATACATTTTTGGAATTGCTATGTCCTATCGAGGCACTGACTGCTTTATCAGTATGTAAAGGCTTTTCTATCTGGCAATATTCAATATTCTTTACTTTAAAATTTGTCTGCCTGATATTGAAATAGCCATCCTAGCTTTATTTGGATTAGTGTTAAGATGATATATCTTTTCCCATCTGTGTTAGTTTCCTATGGCTGCTGTAACAAATTATCACAAACTTAGTGGTTTAAAACAACACAATTTGGGGCCAGCGCTTTGGTGTAGTAGGTTAAGCCTCTACCTTTGGCACTGGCACCCCATATGGGCAGCAGTTTGAGTCTGAATGGCTGCCTCATTTCTTCTCCAGCTCCCTGATGATGGCCTTGGGGAAGCAGGAAGATGGCCCAGGTGCTTGTAGTAGACCTGGAGGAAGCTCCTGGCTCCTGGCTTTAGATTGGCCCAGCTCTAGCCATTGGCCATTTGGGGAGTGGACTAGCAGATGGAAGACCTCTTTCTCTGTCTCTCCTCTCTCTCTGTGGCTCTGACTCTCAAATAAATAGATAAATCTTAAAAACAAAAACCACAATTTATTATATTATAGTTTTGGAGGTCAGAAGTCTAAAATTAGTCTCATTGGGCTAAAGTCAAAATGTCATCAGAGTTGGTTGCTTCCAGGGAACTCTACAAGAAGATACATTTTTTTTTTTTTTTTTGACAGGCAGAGTGGACAGTGAGAGAAAGGTCTTCCTTTTCCGTTGGTTCACCCTGTGGGGAGCAACTCGGACTAGACTAAGTTACTGGAATTAAGACTTATTCTGTGCATCTGCTCTCCCACAATATGGCACTGGGAGAGGAGAAAACAGCTTCTACACAGCTGCCTCCAGTTCAGCCAATAAACTGTAGGACTTGCTCCTGATTGGAGGAGAGCAGCGTACTCGGCGTGTGGGCAGCCGAGTTGGGATTGGCAGAGGAGGACTATAAAGGAGGAGAGAGACAGCATGCACCAGGAACATCTAAGGGGAACACCTGTGCAGCCCCCGAGAGAGCCGGCCGGCGGTGTGCAGCTCCCCCACGGAAGTGGGGAAAGTGGCCAGGGGGAACCGCCCTTCCACGGAGGTGGAAGGGACAGTAGCCAACCCGGGAAGAACCAGCAGCAAACCCGGGGAGGGCCGAGCAGACGAAAGAACAGCGCAGGGTCCTGTGTCGTTCCTCCACGAAGACGGGGAGCGACACACCCTCCAATGGATGCTGCGGCCGGTGCACCGCACTGATCCAAAGCCAGGAGCCAAGTGCTTCTCCTGGTCTCCCATGTGGGTGCAGGGCCCAAGGACCTGGGTCATCCTCCACTGCCTTCCCGGGCCACAGCAGAGAGCTGGCCTGGAAGAGGGGCAACTGGGACAGAATCTGGCGCCCCGACCGGGACTAGAACCCGCGGTGCCGGGGCCGCAGGTGGAGGATTAGCCTATTGAGCCACGGCGCAAGCTGAGAAGATACATTTTCTTGACTTTTTTAGCTCTTAGAGGCCTTGGCTCTTAGCTTCTTCAATTTAAAGCTAGCAGCATGACCTCCTTACAGGGAGATAGGGAAAGACTGACTGACAACTGTGGTTAATGTTCTGTGGTTCATGAAGAAGTAAATCTGACAACCTCATGTGGTGCTGCCACTGTGTTGTATATTAAGGCATCTGGGGATAGTCAGCCTGGAGAAGTGAATACCCCATAAAATAAGATAGTTCCACTGAATTATATAAAGAACCTGAAACAAATGCTGTGATGTGGATGACTAGTAAGACCTAACTCTTTCCAGTCCCGTGAGGGTGCTACTCACAGAATCAGATGTGACCTATGGCCACTGGGAAGGGAATGTACTGTTTCACAACCTTGGGTATAGGGCGGAGGAAGATGTTCAGGATTGCTATTTGTAAAAAAAAATTTACTTGAAGGGGGGAAATAGTTAGACATTGAGATTTTCCATCTACTTGTTCACTCCCCAAATGCCCATAACTCCCAGGGCTGGGACAGGCTGAAACCAGGAGTTTGGAAGTCGATCCTGGTCTCCCACGTGTGTGGCAAGGACCCAAGTACTTGTGCCATTACCTGCTGCCTCCCAGGGTGTGCATTAGCTGGAAGCTGAATCAGAAGAGGAGCTGGGACTCAGTCCAGGTGCTCCGATATGGGATATTAAATTCTTAACTGCTGCACTTAATGCCTGCTTCTAGGAGTTGCTATTTGCACCTGCTCGGATCTCCTCTGGTCTTATCATTGTGGTGTCAGCCTTCTCACACCCTAGGGATCTCTTTCAGGGAAAGGGGTATGGGGCAGGGAGAAGTGTCAGGATTAGTTCCATGTGCCTCATCTGGGTGTCCTCAATCTGTGACAGAAGAGCTTGTACAAATCCTTCTGCTTCCTGGTCCCCTGCGGTTTGATGACTTCAAGGTACAAGTTCTGACTCTTGGTGTTCCCAAAGGGGCGAATGCTGCCATCACAGTAGAAATCCACTCCAGCATACACCGTGCATTTGGTGCCTTCTCTTTCCTGTCTCACTTCCTCTCTTCTCTCCCAATGTTTCCTGAAAGCACCTCCCTCCCAAACTCCTTGTTCTTGAGTCCTTGTATAGGATATACAACCACACCAAGCAGGTAAAGTGAAGGGAATAGGAACACAATGAAAATCACATCTGATGGTCCAAGTCCTTGGGCCCCTGCACCTGCATGGGAGATCCAGAAGATCCTGGCTTCAGATCTGCCCAGCTCCAGCAGTTGCAGCCACCTGGGGAGTGAACCAGCAGATGGAAGACCTCCTCCTCTCTCTCCTTCTCTCTCTCTGTGTGGCTCCAACTTTCAAATAAATAAATAAATCTTTTTTAAAAACCACATCTGAAATACTCTTACATTAAAAGCAGAACTTCAGGGCCGGCGCCGCGGCTCACTAGGCTAATCCTCCACTTAGCGGCACCGGCACACCGGGTTCTAGTCCCGGTCGGGGCGCCGGATTATTTCCCGGTTGCCCCTCTTCCAGGCCAGCTCTCTGCTGTGGCCCGGGAAGGCAGTGGAGGATGGCCCAAGTGCTTGGGCCCTGCACCCCATGGGAGACCAGGAGAAGCACCTGGCTCCTGCCTTCAGATCAGCGTGGTGCGCCGGCCGTAGCATGCCAGCCGTGGCGTCCATTGGAGGGTGAATCAACAGCAAAAAGGAAGACCTTTCTCTCTGTCTCTCTCTCTCACTATCCACTCTGCCTGTCAAAAAAAAAAAAAAAAATAGCAGAACTTCAGAAGGAAGGTTGAAAATCCCACAGTGAGGCTCTGCGGCTCTGAGTCTGAGCATAATGGAGTTACTGGCAAGAAGAATGATCCTTTAAATTCCCTTATGACAAGGATGCGGGATCTTTGAAGGAAAAAAACGACCTGTTGTGGAGAAGTGCTTGTTCAGGAACAGAAAACAGATGCTTTTCAACCCCTATCAGCGGGGCTGGTAGTCCAGGGGCTTTGACGGTTCCAGTCTTGTGCATTATTTGCTGGCAGTGCAGTTTAGCTTTGCCAGAGCTCCAGAGTTGCCATAGTATTTATACACAAACTTTGTGATAAACTCTGGGGGTGGTATGAAGATGCTAAAGGAAGTCTGGGAGAGGCAGGGTGCGCTTCCTAGGAAGGAGGTTTGACAAATGACATCTTGCAAAGGTCACAGAACTCAGAGCAATGGAACTGGCTGCCTGCTGATGGGGATCAGCCCCCTTTCCTGCCTCCATTCCCCCCGTGCCTCTCTCCTGCAGACTTTTCACCGTTCACAAAGAGGAGATTGAAGGGAAGTCGCGGGAGGCAATATCCCTGGTGCCACCCACGGAAAGGCCAGAGGCATCACCTTCTCTGGGGGCTCAGAGGAAGGAGAGCTAAGCAGGATCACTTCCTGCTGCCTTCACTCCCTGACCAGGCCGACTGAGGAGGGCAGGACAGCCTCCTTTGCTGTCTCCTCTGAAAAGTGTCCATTCCACCAAGAGTTCCTGTGCACAAAATGCAGCACCTGGTGCTGGATACTCGGGAGTATGGAGGTGGTTAGCATACAGCTCGTGTCCTCAGGAGACCACTGTTAGGGGGCAGACTACAGGGTGAAGAGTGCACCAATAGTCACTTGGAGTTGCGACAGAGGGAGGAATGGATAATTTGGGAGTGTGGGGGCTCCTCTTTGAAGGAGAGGTGGAGTTTATGATAATAGTATTATTGAGCATTTACTGTTGCCAGATACTATTCTCAGCATTAACCTCTAAAAGGAGGCTTCAAAAAGTTCATGGAAAATGTACTTTCTTTTAGTTACATTTCCCATAAAACTCCCTTGTATAAGCTAATATAAAGGTACTTTAAAAAGTTCATGGAAATGGAACTTAAAAATAAGTTTACTTGGGTGGGTGCAAAAAATTTAGAAATCTGAGTGTAGTTTTTCATAATATATATTTTCTTTTTTTTAAAAGATTTATTTATTTGAAAGTCTGAGTTACACAGAGAGAAAGAGAGGCAGAGAGAGAGAGAGAGAGAGAGAGAGAGAGAGAGAGAGAGAGGTCTTCCATCTGCTGGTTCACTCCCCAATTGGCCACAATGGCCGGAGCTGTGCTGATCCAAAGACAAGAGCCAGGAGCCAGGAGCTTCCTCTAGGTCTCCCACACGGGTGCAGGGGCCTAACCACTTGGGCCATCTTCCACTGCTTTCCCAGGCCACAGCAGAGAGCTGAATTGGAAGTGGAGCAGCTGGGACTCAAACCAGCACCCATATGGGATGCTGGCACTGTAGGCGGTGGCTTTACCTGCTGTGCCACAGTGCTGACCCCATAATATGGATTTTCAATGAGTTTTTGGAAGCCCCCCAGATGCATACATTTCAAAATTTTTTCAACAATATAAACTTTTTAATGTAAAATTTTATTTGTTTGAAAGGGAGAGAGAGGGAGAGCTCTCCCAGCTTCTGGTCCATCCCCCAAGTGCCTTCAGCCAAGGCTAGGCCAGGCTGAAGCCAGGAGCCTGGAAATCAATCTGGGTCTCCTATATGTATAGCAAGAACCCAGGCCCCCAGCATCTGCATTATCAGAAAGCTGGAATAGACAATGGTGTCAGGGCTCAAACTTAGATATCACAAATAGTGTCTTCATTGCTCTGCCAAACACCTGACCCTAAACTTATCTTTTAATTCCATTTTCCATGAACCTTTGGAAGTACCCTTGTATAAATATCTATGAGAGAAATACCACTTTTATCCCTGAGGGATCAAAGTGAGAAGTCAAATAACTTGCTCAGGTCACACAGCTGAGCCAGGATTCAAGGGAAGGAGAGAGGGAAAGGAGGGGGGAGGGGAAGGAGAGGGAGGGAGGGAAGAATACTACATGGTCAAAAAGTTGGGGGAAAAAGCTGCACTCTGGGACCTTGGAAGGCTGACTTACAGAGAGAGAGAGAGAGAGAGAGAGAGAGAGAGAGAGAGAGGCAGGCAAAGAAAGAGGGAGAGGGAGAAGAAGAGGGAGAGGGAGAGAGAACCTTCTATTCACTGATTCATTTCCCAAATGGTCACAACATCTGGGGCTGGACCAGACCAAAGCCAGTAGCTTGGAACTCCATTCATGTCTCTCATGTGGGTGGCAGGGATCCAAGTACTTGGGCTATCTTCCACTGGTTTCTCAGGTGCATTAGCAGGGAGCTAGATCAGAAGTGGAGTAGCTGGGACTTGAACCAGTGCTCATGTGGAATGCTACTGTCAAAGGTGATGATTTAACTTGCTGTGCCACAATGTCAGCACCTCAATCCATTCTTATTTCAGCTACTTGTTGATTTCTTGGTGCAGATCAAATGGATTATCTCTTTCTTACTTAGGGCATATATTTGTATTTTCTTCTTTGCAAAATCTTGCTCTTAGTGCCTCCTCTTATGGAATGTAAGCCTTTTGGATTTGTGGCTTAAGAAAAAAGTCTCTTTACCAGTAGATATGTTTTGAGAGGAGAAGAAAGTAGACGGTTGTCTTCAATCTGCCAAATTTATCAGAGATCACCTATATGCATTAAAAAATTTTTTTTTATTTGACAGAGAGAGAGAGAGAGAGAGAGAGAGAGAGAAAGGTCTTCCTTCCATTGGTTCACCCCCCAAATGGCTGCTACAGCCAGCGCTGTGCCGATCAGAAGCCAGGAGCCAGGTGCTTCTTCCTGGTCTCCCATGCGGGTGCAGAGGCCCAATTTAGTTGGTGACCACAAAATACTAACTCCAAGAGTCAATACGGATGGGACATGGGTTCAGTCAGGAGTCTGTCTAGTTGGCCAGCCAACCAGCCAGTCTATCCATCAGTGTCTTGGGAGAGGCCGGCTCCCCATGCTCAGGGACTTATATATGTTACTCATGCTTATTACTGATCTTGGCTTCTGAGAGGTTAAGGCAGACTAGGGTAGGAGGGCAGAAATAAGAAAACCCCTTCCTTTTTGGGGAAAAATAGTGAGTCTCCAGGCCCTCTTACACATTGAAAAAGCTTTCTTCTATTCTATTTTTCTGGACCCATCCCTTTAGAATTATATCATCAAACGGGCAACTCATAGGATCTCCAGAGTGCGTAGCAACAGAGGGTACAATTTGCCCATTAAATGCATGCCTGCAATTGAGGGCAGGAGTCCAGCAAAAATCCTGATGAATTACTGATGAATCTGGGTATGGGACTCAAGATGGTAGCAGGAGTGGAGCTGAGAGTATGGGTGTCAAAGGAAAACTTGCCCAGCTTCCCAGGTGTGGTGACTAAAGAGCCTTGTGGATATCTGTCTCTGGCCAAGACAGAAGAGCTCTTCTTTAGAGCACTGGCAGATGCAAAGTAGATCAGAGCTGAGAGCGAGTGGATTCCAAGGAAATAGTCCTAGGAGTGCATCTTCTCTGGGTGCCAACTTCCTTCGGCTTATCTCAGTTCCTTGGGCTGGGTGCCCTACTTTATGGCTTCACTGCCAAGTCTTGGAGCGTCTCAGGGTTGTCCGGTCTCACAATTAGTCAACAGCCATCAGGAAGTCCCAGCAAGAGTGCCTACTTCAGGCACGGGAAGGAAGAGCTGGGATTGCATAGGATTTATCTTCATTCTCGGAGTCATTCTGGAGGGTTGGAGTAGCACTTCCCATGGAATCGGAGATTTGGTCATCAATGGAAGATGTTCATTAAAAGTGAAAATTTCAAGTCTCTTTCTTCTAGATCTCTCAAATTAAAATTTCTTGAGTTAGAGTGGGTGTGCATGGGAATTTTATGTTTTTTAAAAAAGGTCCTCACGGCCCGGCACTATGGCTTAGTGGGCAAAGCTGCTGCCTGCAGTGCTGGCATCCCATATGGGCACCGGTTTGAGTCTTGGCTGCTCCACTTCCCATCCAGCTCTCTGCTGTGGCCTGGGAAAGCAGTAGAAGATGGCCCAAGTGCTTGGGCCTCTGCACCCACATGGAAGACCCAGAAGAAGCTCCTGGCTCCTGGTTTTGGATAGGGACAGCTCCGCCTGTTGTGATCATCTGGGGAGTAAACCAGCAGATGGAAGACTCTCTCTCTCTTTCTCTCTCTCTTTTTGCCTCTGCTTCTCTGTAACTCTGCCTTTCAAATATATAAATAAGTCTTGAAAAAAATGCCCTCAGGTAACTCATATACATATCAAACATTGGAGAAATTTTGGGCAGTGTTTCCTAACTTCCAGATGATGTGATTCACTTACTTTCTAGACCTCTTCCCCCAAAGTTTGATTCAGAACATCTGGGATGAAGTCTGGGGAATTGTGTTTTTGGCAGGTATCCCTAGAGAAAGTTTGAGACATTGCCTGGGGCTGGCACTGTGGAAAAGTAGGTTATGCCTCTACCTGTGGTGCCAGCATCCAACATGGGCCACAGTTCAAGTCTTGGCTGCTCCACTTCCAATCCAGCTTTCTATTAATGGCCTGAGAAATCAGTGAAAGATGGCTAAAGTGCTCAGGCCCCCGTACCCATGAGAGACCTGGAAGAAGCTCCTGGCACCTGGCATCAGATTGGCCCAGCTCCAGCCATTGCAGCCATCTGTGGTGTGAACCAGTGGATGGAAGACTTCTCTCTCTGTCTCTCCCTCTCTCTGTCTTTAACTCTACCTCTCAAATAAATAAATATTTAAAAAAAAGAGAGAGAAACTGCCTTAGCCTAAGATATGCAGAGGCATCAAGAAGCTGGCTCTGCGCTGCTCTTCTGACTAACCCTTGGAATTACCTGAAAAGTTAAAAGCATATATACATGTGGCTCATCCTGATGATTTTGATAAGGTAGGTTCTTATTCAGAAAACAATGATAATTATACCCATGTCTGGGCTAGAGGCATGACCTCTCCCCTCCTTCAAGTTGGCTGGATTCCTATGGATTGTAGAGGATACTTTTCACCACGGAGAAGTAGGAAGCATATGACAAGGATTTCCTTCCTGTTCTGGAGCAGGAATCCACTTAAGAAACAATGATGACAATTTCATGTCAATTCACAGATGACATACGCTTTGCATGCTTTTTCTGACTTGTCACAATGTAGAGGTATAGTTGCGTACGTATTTTCACTCTGTCACTTTGTGAACGAGGAGACTGGGGCTCAGAGAGGCTAAGTCACCTGCTCAATTTTCTACCATCTTTGTGTGGATGGGTATGGAAATGGCTCTTTGTCCCTGGCCCCTTTAAAGCAAAAAGCAGATATATGCAAGAGAGTGAATGAAGGAACATTTGCCCAAGGGATTAGGGTAGCAGTGACATGGGTCTCCTCTATGAGTGACAAGTCCTCTAGGATTGGGGACAGAAGAGGAGGAAAACGGTTATGACACTAATATCTTAATTCTGTTATTGTCCTGCTGCTGCTGAATGTCAGAGGTGGGATGTTCCCTTTAGAAGTCCCCACCACCCTTCCTCCCAGGAGGAACATGACCTAGACCAGCCTACACTCTGTGAAGGCCAGAGCCAAGTGACGCTCCACAGTCTGTGATGAAGGCCAGGAGTAGTCAAGACTGCACAGCACATTTCCCTTTATACCAAGCTTCTTGGTCATTTGGGAAGTGATCTTTGATGTCGTTAGGACCCAGTGAGTGTGGCCAAGTGAACCTAACCACCCAGATCATAATAACTCTGACATAATAGCCACTGATGTTTCCCAAGTTCTCAGGTGCTCCAGGAGGTTGGCAAGCTATAGAAGTGGATTCTTCCTCCTAAGGCTCATTATTTGAAAGGGAGAGAGAGAGAGATAAAGGCTGTCCATTGGCTGGTTCACTCCTCAAATGGCCTCAATACCCAGGACTGGCAAGGCTGAGGCCAGGAACCTGGAACTTCAATCAGGTTTCCCATGTGGGTGATAGAGACTCGAGTACTCAAGTCACCATCTGCCGTCTTCCCAGGCACCTTAATAGCTAGCTGGATTGGAAGTAGAGGAGCCGGAACTTGAACTGGCATCCTTATATGGGATGTTGGAATCACAAATGGTGGCTTAACCCCCTGTGTTACAATACAAGCCCTTACATAAAACAATTGACAAACAAGTGTTTATTGATTTGTTGAACAAGGACTTTAAGTCATGTCCTGTGCTAAGCACCAACTGACACCCACCAAGGGATGAGAAGACTGTAATCCTAACATGATTAAGGGCCTTGACTTGTACTTTGGACTCTGCCTTATACTCTTATTCACAGCCACATGCATCCCAGCCAGGGAGGTCCTGGGGAGGAGCAATAGACTCAGAAAAGAAAGAGCAACAGGGGCCTTGACACTCTTCACCAGGCCCATACTTGGAATTCGTGTATCAGTGTTAGCTGTTGTCATGCAGAGGAAAACAAGAGTAAGGGCTGTAGTGTGAGTTGGAGAAACGAATCCAACAGTGGCTGGCTCCCTGTGAGCTTTGATTGTATTGACCTACATTTTTTGGCTGCCAACTTGTTTGAATCCAGAAATGGCATGGAATTGCTGGCATTAGAATTCTCTTTACCACACTGGGAAATAATCCCAAACACTTGGAGTAAGATGTGCAGCGGAGGTTGAGCCAGGTAAGAGGTAGAAAGAGCAGAAGGGTGCAGAATGAAGAAGTTCAGAATCAAGAGAAGCAGGTGTGCATTTTCTAATCTCTCCCATCAGTGGGATCACAGGTCCTTGAGTGGGCACAGGAAAGGAAAGAATGAAGGTGAGGGGAGAAAAAGAGAGGGGGTAATGGAAATCCAAGGTATTTGGAAACAAACTCTGAGGATAAAGGGGAGGAGGGATGTGGCTCAGCTTTTATGTTTCTGAGGTGTGTGCATGCATGTGCATGTATATGCCTGTACATACATGCATGTGTGTATGCCCCACACCCCTCTAGCTTCAAGGTACAAGCTAACCAAAAATTAATTTTTAGATTGTTCATCTTCACCATCCTCTTTTAATCAGTACATTTCTTTTTGCCTTTGTGAGTCCCTTTCCTGAAACCACATTACTGTGCACATTAATAGATAATTTTATATTTACTTTACTCATGTTTACTTTTTTTCCTCATAGCCATACTTTTGACCTCTACTTCAACATAAATGTCTTTCGTGATGGAGACACTGTTATTTACTTCCAAATCCTGATCCTGAAGGACTCTGAAATATTCTAGAATTTTCTATATTCTTTGCATATACTAGGTGTGTCATGAATACCTAATTGGCTATGTCCTCACAGAAAGGAAGGGGCCTGTGGCTTTCCTAGATAATGTTCAGGGTGGCTGGACTTGGCTGTGGGCCCAGCAGCAATTTTTCCCATGTGAGCCTTTGTTTTGAGTTCAAGAATATTCTGCCTACTTTACAGTCACCTGGTCCCATAAATGTCAGCTTCTCTGGTCATGGGCTACCCTGGCCTGGCCTGCTCTCACTTGGAACCCTGCAGTATGAGCGCCCTTGGGGTCTCTTTTCCAGGCCTGTGCTCTGAGCAACACTGTGTTCTCATACAGTACTTCTGCTAATCTAACTTCCTTGGCTAGGGCCCAGCAAGGGCCTCTGTAACCCTGAGCTCTGAGCCAAGGAAGTCATGTCCCAGCAAAGATCCATGAAGCAAGAATATCCAACTACATTCTTTACAGAGAACTTCAGAAAAGTCTGTGGATCTTCCAAGATTGCCATCTGCTGAAATTCTTTCTCATCAGCCCCACCCTGTGGATTAGTGAGATCCTCCATCCATTCTGAACCACATTCCAATCTCCTACTGAACTCCCAAGGGAGAGGGAAAACACACCTGTTTCAGTCTCACCCACTTGGAATTACACCCAAAGAATCCATAACGCCACCAAACTAAAAGGCAAATGAAGAAGATTCTTACAGATTCACTGCTGAAGGGCTTTATAATCTTGGCTTCATCTAGTGGACACTAGGTGATGGGTGAAGCCCTTCACCTGATGACTGTGTAGGAGACATGGGGAGACTTAGGCCCTGAAAAGATAACACTCAATGCTGATGGGAGGAAGCCAAGCCTGCCTGCCAAGAAGGCAGCCCAGTGCTGAGCTTGTTGGCATGTGTAAGTGTAGTCACAGGGGATAAGTGTGTCCATTAGGAACTTGATCCTTCCGCCCAAATACACCTGTGAGGCCCTGTGCACTTCTTGGAGGAAACATGCCGTGGGCATGGCCTTTAGGAGTCTTGCTCTGCTGTAGTGGCTGCAGGACTGCAGCTGAAAATAGACAGATGAGATGGGAATGAGCAGGGATATTCAGGGTCAGTAAACCTCCTGGACAGTCATATTTTATTGTTTTCTTCTTTAAAAAATGATTTATTTATTTATTTGAAAGAAAGAGCAACAGAGAAAGGGAGACACAGAGAGAGAAAGAGATCTTCCATCCACTGGTTCATTCTCCAAGTGGCCACAATGGCCAGGGCTAGGAGAGGCTGAAGCCAGGAGCCAGGAACTCCATCTGGATCTCTCATATGGGTAGCAGAAGCCCAAGTACTTGGGCCATCTTCCACTGTCTACTCAGGCACATCAGCAGGGAGCAGGATTGGAAGTGGAGCAACCTGGACTCCAACAGATGCTTTGATATGGGATACTGGCATCACAAGTGGTAGCTTAAGCCAATGTGTCACCATGTTGGTCACTTTACTTATTTCTTGTATGTGAATATTTGCTATATTATCACTGTTTTAATCTATCCCAGTTATTCTAGAATTTGGGGTACCTAAGAGCTTCCTAAGGGGCTTGTAAAAAAGGCCTATTTCCTGATTACTACCCCAAGAGATTCTGGTCCAAAGGTCTGAATACACCTAAGAAAATCTGATGCAAAGAGTTCAGAGACTGAGCTGAAAGAAAACCAACATTTGTCAACCCCAAGGGCAGACCTTGTTCTTGAACACCTTAATCACTACCACTTCTACCACCAGCACCAACAACAATACTACTGTTATCACCACTATCACTATTATCATCACTATAACACAACAACCAACATCAACACCACCACTATCACCTCTACTACCATCACCACCATTACCATCATCCACCACTGCCACCACCACTACCATAATCCTCACTACCACCACACCAATAATCAAACTGCCTGGGAAATATGTATTGTTTAATAGCTTCAGGTTCAACTCATTGCCAAGCCAGCACATTCCTTACTAGACTATATAGGTTTTCAAATTTCTCAGTGCCCATAAAAAATACGTGCTGGACATGATTCTTAAATACCTGAAATATGGTAAGACTGAAGGCCTGACATTCTCATTTTATTTCATTTTATCTACTTTGAATTTAGGTAGCAACATGAGTCCAGTGTCAATTGCATTGGATGGGGCAGACAGGGCAGAACTAGAGTTCAGAAGAAGAACCTGATCAGCTCAGTACCTGCTAGAGCATCAGGTCCAATCCCATCAAAACGCTTCTAAAAAACCAATAAAAAGGCTTGGGAACTGTCCCAAATTAAAAGAAGCATGACAGCTAAATGTATGATCCTGAATTTAATCCTGGATCAAAAGAAAAAAAAAAAACAGGTGTAAAAACTATCATTGGAATGCTTGGTGAAATCTGAACATGGATGATATATTAGGTAATAATATGGGGTCAATGTTAACTTTTCTGAATATGGTCATGGTATTATGGTTATGTAGAAGAATACACTTGATCTTAGGAGATACATGCTGAAAGGCTAACATGTTTCTGTATCTGCATTAACTTTCAGTGGTTCAGTAAAAGTAAAGAGCAAATAAGTATGCATTTTTGTGTATTGAAATAAAGAGGTAAAGCTAATGTGCTTAAGTGCTCACAACAGATGAATAATAGGTGAAGGGTAAACAGATATTCATTATTCTATTCTTGCAACTTTTCTGTAGGTTTAATATTTTTCAAAACAAAAACTTGGACTGAATAAACAATAAACATGAAGAAACAACAACAACAACAACAAAAAACACCTAAGAGTTGGGTGGTGAGGGACTCAGGAATGCTTGCAGGAAATGTTGGATAATGTGTAAGAATTGACCATTTCTCCCACATCTTCCCCCACCCACTGCCTTGCTGACCTTAACCCATCACCAACCTGTTACCATTCATTGATGCCCTGTCACACCACCTTATGATGCCTATTTCTGTAATGAGCAAAGATGGGACTTTGTGTCATGAAGAATGAGAAAAAAATTGGGACAATAATGAAGCCAATCCTTGAGGCTACAGCACCTGGATTGTCTAATCTGATAATATGGTACAGTATTCAAGAATCTGGGCCCAAGAACCAGGAGTCCTGTGTTAAATCTCATCTCCACTACTTGCCGTCTTCTGAATAATCTTGGGAAAATTACCTAACTTCTCTAAACATTGTTTTTTTTTTTTTCATCTGTGAAATAATGCTATGGTTTGAGCAGGATTTGGCTCCTGAATACATGCAGATATTTAATCCCCAGAGTCATAGGTTGGTGGTACTAGGAAGATTAAAATTAAATCAATTGTGATGTTCATAAGGTAGGTCTAGAGGCAAGTAAATTGGGTCTTTGGGGTAATGCCATTGAGGGGTGATTCTTAGAAGTTTGCCTACAAAAGTCTGAGTTGGGTCCAATTGCTCTCTTTGTTTTCTGGCTCACCAATATGATTGTTCCTCATCACACATTCTGCTGTTGCCAACCTCTTTGGTCTTGCTGGACAGCTGAACCAGCAAGCCCTGCCTAATCTTGGACTGTGAACCTCCAAAACTGTGAACCAAAATAAACCTGCCTTTATAAGCAGCTATCTCAGGAATACCATGATAACAGTAGTTTCAGTTTCATTGAGGTATAAAAAGTCAGCAGTTCTCAAACTTTTCAGTCTCATGATTCCTTTACACTTCTAAGAATTGATGAAGAACCTATAAAAGAATTTATGTCTTTTGTGGGTTAAATTTATCCATGTATGCTATATTAGAAGTTAAAAGCAAGGGGGCCAGTGCTGTGTTATAGTAGGCTAAGTCTTTGCCTGTGGTGCTGGCATCCCATATGGGTGCCAGTTCATGTCTCGGCTGCTCCTCTTCTGATCCAGCTCTTTGCTTATGGCCTAGGAAAGCAGCAGAAGATGGCCCAAGTGCTTGGGTTCCTGCACCCATGTGGGAGAACTGGAAGAAGCTCCTGGCTCCTGATTTCAGATTGTTCCAGCTCTAGCCATTGTGGCCATTTGGGGTGTGAACCAGTGGATGGAAGACCTTTCGCGCTCTCTCTCTCTCTCTCTCTCTCTCTCTCTGTATGTAAATCAACTCTAAAATAAATAAATAAAATCTTAAAGTTAAGAGAACACTAAAATAGTAATTTAATTTTATCAATGACCTCATTGTACATTAACAAAAGAACATATTTTTGTGAAAAGTTACTATATTTTCTAAAACAGAAGTTAATGAAAGTGAGACATGGCTTATATTTTTGGATTTCTTTGATGTCTGATATAATAGAAGGCTGCTAGAATTTCATCTCATCTCTGCTTTTGCATTTCATATGTTGCAATCTGTTGTTTTGGTTGAAGTATCTGGCTTCATACAAGTATGAAATTAGAACAGAAGAGTATTTTCAGATGATTTCAGATGAGAAGAAAGTAATATATGTGTAACCTTCTGGTACTTCCTTGCCTATCCCAACAGTGAATATATGAATATGTTTGCACATCTTTGTAGGATTGTGGGGACATGAAGAAACATATGGAAGGATCCACATTAATTTGTGACTATGGTGTGGCAGATAACATTGGGTTGTTGAGCCAACCTAATTCCTTACCATTTTTACCCAGCCACTTTCCAGCCAGAGCTGGCCATGAGATAGAGTTCCGGCTTAAGAGATCAAAGTAGAATTTGCTGGTTGTCCTGTCTCCTCCCTCCTGCTTCTTGACTGTGGAATGGTTATGATACATGAACTACAGAATCCATGAAAGGTCAACAGAATTGCCAGCAACAGAATGCTTCTACGGCTCCTTAGTATGAGAGGAAAACAAAATCCCTGCTGTTTTATTCACAGTCAATGTACCTCCTGTGACACATATGTGTTTCAATACGTATATACAAAGAGGGGGATGTAAATCGAGACAGAAAAGAAAATATAATGATGTTTTAGAAATTGTGTGTATTATATGCATTATGTATGCTTTAATACACATGAGGGTAGTTCAAAAAGTTGTGGGAAATGGAATGAAAAGATAAGTTTATTTTCGTGCAAAAATGTTGAAATCCATGCATAATAAGGTAAAGCTCATGGAGAGGGGGCCGGCACTGTGGCACAGTGAGAAAAGCTGCTGCCCACAGTGCCAGAATCCCATATGGGCACTGGTTCAAATCCAGACTGCTCCACTTCTGATACAGCTTTCTGCCTGTACTGGAAAGCAGTAGAAGATGGCCCAAGTTTGGGCCCCTGCACCCACGTGGGAGACCCGGAAGAAGTCCCTGACTCCTGGCTTTGGATCAGCACAGCTCTGGCTGTTGTGGCTATCTGGGGAGTGAACCAGCAGATAGAAGACCTCTTTCTCTCGCTTGCTCTCTCTCTGCCTCTGCCCCTCTGTAACTCTGACTCTCAAATAAATAAATAAATCTTAGGGCCAGCGCCGTGGCTCACTTGGTTAATCCTCTGCCTGCAGCGCCAGCATCCCATATGGGCGCCAGGTTCTAGTCCCGGTTGCTCCTCTTCCAGTCCAGCTCTCTGCTGTGGCTCAGGAAGGCTATGGAGGATGGCCCAAGTGCTTGGGACCCTGCACCCACATGGGAGACCAGGAGGAAGCACCTGGCTCTTGGCTTTGGATCAGTGTAGTTCCGGCCGTAGCAGCCCTTTGGGGGTGAACCAACGGAAGGAAGACCTTTCTCTTTGTCTCACTGTCTGTAATTCTACCTGTCAAATAAATAAATAAATAAAATCTTTAAAAAAATAAATAAAAGTTCATGGAGAGGTAGGTGCTTGGTGCAGTGGTTAAAATGTTGCTTTGAAGTGAAGAGGCAACTAACAGAATGGGAGACATTATTAGCAAAATATGCAACTGATAAAGGATTAATAAACAGAATATATAAAGAAATCAAGAAACTCAACAAAACAAACCACCCAGTTAAGAAATGGGCAAAGGACTTAAATGGACATTTCTCAAAAGAGGAAATCCAAACGACCAACAGACACATAAAGTATGCTCAGTATCACTAGCCATCTGGGAAATGCAAGTCAAAACCACAATGAGGTTTCACCTTGCCCCAGTAAGAATGGCTTTCATATAGAAATCAACAAACAACAAATGCTGGTGAGGATGTGGGGGAAAAGGTTCCCTAATCCACTGCTGGCGAGAATGTAAACTGGTATAGCCACTGTGAAGACAGTATGGGGGCCAGTGTGGTGTAGTGGATAAAGTCACTGCCTGTAGTGCCAGCATCCCATATGTGCGCCGGTTCAAGTCCCGGCTGCTTCACTTCCTATCCAGTTATCTACTGTGGCCTGGGAAAGCAGTACAAGATGGCACAAGCCCTTGGGCTCCTGCAACCACGTGGGAGACCCAGAAGAAGCTCCTGGATCCTGGCTCCTGGCTTTGGATCAGTGCAGTTCCGGCCGTTGCGGCCAATTGGGGAGTGAACCAGAGGATGAAAGACCTTTCTCTCTCCTTCTCTCTGTGTGTAATTCTGCCTTTCAAGTAAAATAAATAAATAAATCTTTAAAAAAAAAAAGAAAGAAAAAGACAGACAGTATGGAGAAGATACCTCAGAAATCTGAATATAGACCTACCACAGGACTCAGCCATCCCACTCCTGGGAATTCACCCAAGGGAAGTGAGACCAGTGTATGAAAGAGTTATCTGTACCACCATGTTTATTGCAGCTCAATTTACAATAGTTAAGTTACGGAATCAACCCAAATGTCCATCGACTGAAGACTGGATAAAGAAATTATGGGATATGTACACCATGAAATAATATACAGTGGTAAAAAAATGAAATCCTGTTGTTTATAACAAAATGAATAAAACTGGAAAACATAATACTTAGTGAAATAAGCCAGACACAAAGGGACAAATACCACATGTATTCTCTCCGATCTGTGATAACTAATAGAGCACCTAAAAGGTAATCTATAGAAGTGAAATTGACACATTGAGATTCAATGACTTTGAACAGCTCTTTTCTCAACTGTTGAGGAACAGTTTTTTCCATACTTTTTGTTGACTTCTTTACTTAGTATAGGGTTGATTGTATGTGCATAAAATTAATAGAAAATAGATCTTAGTAAAAAATAATAGGAGAGGGAGGAGGAAGCGGGGTGGGAGTATTCCTAAAGTTGTATTTAGAAATGCATGAAGTTTGTACTCCTTAAGTAAAAGGCTTCTGGGGAAAAACAAAAAATGTTGCTTTGGACATCCACATCCCTATCAGAGTTCCTGGGCTTCAATCCCAGCTCTCATTTCCATTCCTGCTTCCTGCTAATGTGAATCTTGGGAGGCAGCAGGTGACGGGTTAAATGGCTGGGTCCCTGCTACCCATATGAGAGATTTGGATTGAGTTCCCAGTCTGGGCTGTTGTAGGCATCTGGGGAGTTAGCCAGCCCATGGGAGATTTCCCTTTCTCCTTTTTCTCTATCTCTCCTCCTTTCAAATAAAATTATTAGACAATTTTACATAACAAGAAAAACTCAGAAATTCATGGAATATTATTTTATGGGAAAACTATAGATTTAAAATTTTGGGGTCAAAATAGACTTATTTAATATCTATTTGAAAGGCAGAGTGACAGAGAGATATTTTCCTTTCATTGGTTCACTCCCTAATTGGCCAGAACAGCTGTGATTGAGCCTGGGCCAGGACAAAGCCTGGAAGCCTGGAACCAGGAACTCTTTCCAAGTCTGCCATGTAGGGGACAAAAATACAAGTACTTGAGACATTACTTACTGCTTCTCAGGCACGTTAGCAGGGAGCTGAATCAGAAGTGGAATAGTTGGACTCAAAGCAGCACTCCAATGTGGGATGCAGATGTCCTAAGTGGTGACCCAACTCACTGTACTACAACACCAGTGCTTTATCTTTTAATTCAATTCCATGAACTTTTTGAAGTATCCTTATATATAAATGATCAAATATTAAAAATAAAATTATCCATTTTGTTTTAAGTTTTGTTGGCATGACATTATGTAATAAAAATCACTTCTTTACTTATGTCACATTTAAAATTCTGAATATTTTGTATCTTTTTTGCCAAATATTTATTTTATTTACTTTTTAAAAAAGTCTTAGAATATGTTGACTTCTACTTTTTTTTTTTTTACTTTTTTTTTTCTTATCTTTTTTTTTTTATCTTTTATTTAATGAATATAAATTTCCAAAGTACGACTCATGTGTTACAATGGCTCCCCCCCCCATACCGTCCCTCCCACCCACAAACCCCCCTTCCCACTCCCTCTCCCCCTCCATTCACGTCAAGATTCATTTTCGATTATCTTAATATACAGAAGATCAGCCTAGCATACCTTAAGTAAGTATTTCAACAGTTTGCTCCCACACAGAAACATAAAGTGAAAAATAATAGATGATTTTTTTTAAATGATGATGAAATCAGATCAGACCTATTGTCATGTTTAATCCCAGTGAGAGTCAAGTTGGGAATTGATAATTAATTTTTTTTTTTTACAGAAGATCAGTTTAGTGTACATTAAGTAAAGATTTCAATCGTTTGCACCCCCATAGAAACACAAAGTGAAATATACTGTTTGAGTACTCGTTATAGCATTAAGCCTCAGTGTACAGCACGTTAAGGACAGAGATCCTACATGAGGAGTAAGTGCACAGTGACTCCTGCCGTTGACTTCACAAATTGACACTCCTGTTTATGGCATCAGTAATCTCCCTATGCACCAGTTATGAGTTTCCAAGGCTATGGAAGCCCCCTGAGTTCTCCGACTCTTATCTTGTTTAGACACGGTCATAGTCAAAGTGGAGGTTCTCTCCTCCCTTCAGAGAAAGGCACCTCCCTCTTTGAAGACCTGTTCTTTCCACTGGGATCTCACTCACAGAGATCTTTTTGCCAGAGTGTCTTGGCTTTCCATGCCTGAAATACTCTCATGGGCTTTTCAGCCAGATCCGAGTGCCTTCAGGGCTGATTCTGAGGCCGGAGTGCTATTTAGGACATCCACCATTCTATGAGTCTGCTGAGCATCTCACTTCCCATGCTGGACCACTCTCCCCTTTATCCATTCTATCGGTTGGTGTCAGCAGATACTAGACTTGCCCATGTGCTCCCCTTGACTCTCAGTCCTTTCATTATGATCAATTGTGAACTGAAATTGATCACCTGGAATAGCGAGATGGCATTGGCACATGCCACCTTGATGGGATTGAATTGGAATCCCCTGGTATGTTTCCAACTCTACCAATTGGGGCAAGTCAGCCCGAGCATGCCCCAAATTACACATCTCTTCCCTCTCTTATTCCCACTCTTACGTTCAATAGGGATCACATTTCAGTTAATTTTAAAAATATTTTTTATTTATTTATTTGAGAGGTGAGGGGAGACAGAGAGAAATGTCTTCCATCTACTGGTTCACTCCCCAGATGGCCACAACAGCTGGAGCTGAGCCAATCTGAAGCCAGGAGCCAGGAACCTCTTTCAAGTCTCCCATGGGGTGCAGGAGCCCCAAACTCTGGGGCCATCTTCCACTGCTTGCCCAGGTTGGATTGGAAGTGGAGCAACTGGGACCTGAACTGGCACCCATATGGGATGCCAGTGCTGCAGGTGGAGGATTAACCTACTGAGCCACAGTGCCCTGACTTTTCTGATTCCTTAAATTCTTTATTACCCTTGCCATTTTCTTCATCATACATTTTTTGGAGTTACTGTGTTCATTTTTTAATTCCTTGACTTCAATGTTCAATCATTAGTTTTCAGGTTTTTTTTTTTTTTTTAATTTACTAAATCCTAGTGAAAACACAATTTTTGTCTAACACAGTTGGCTTTCTCTTCCATTGTCTCTCCAGCTCCTGCTCTTAATCAGTTCTCATCTTCTGTGTAGATAAGAGAGGACTGGGTAGGGGTGAAATGGTAGGCAAGGGTTATAGAGTGGGTCCCCAGCCAGTTACTGGATCCTCACCACCAGGTGGCGATCAACCTCAATAGGGACAGGGATGACTTTAGAATTAAAAAAATTATTTGCGGTTGACACACAAAAAATGTATGGAGAAAAGGGAACCCTTACATGTTGTTGATATGAATGCAAGCTCGTATAGTTATTATGGAAACAGTATGGAGGTTCCTAAAAATAAAAAATAGATCTACCATATACTCCTTGGATGAATTTTGGATTTGATTCAGAAACTGGACCTCCAGAATTTCTTGTCCAAGTGCTTGTTTTCATTCCTCCATCCTCTTTCTCTTTTTCCTTTTCCTCTTCCTCCTCCTTTCTTTTTATTGCATTTATTAATTACACTATTCCTCCTCCTATTCGCTCAATATTATTCTTTTTATTTCTAGTATTTTACTAGCTACAGTAAAATCTATACCATGCATAGTTGATTAGTTACTCAACATTCTTTGGTTCTTATTCCCCCAAATACAAGGATTTTAAACACTCCCAATCACTGGCTCCTGGCTTCAGATTGGCTCAGCTCCAGCCGTTGCGGCCATCTTTCATTTTACTTTCCCTTAGTATTTTAATTTGACTTCTTTTTGGGTTTTCCAAATGAAACCTTCTTCTTGTTTTAAATAAATGCTTATTAATTTCCTCATTCATTATTTTTTCATGCTTTGCCCTATTTTGAATCCAATTTGCTAATATCTTAAGTACATCAAAATAATAGTTTTTTTTTCAACATTGGATGTCACTTGTAAATCCTTTTAACATTATTTCACTCTCATTCTGAAACACTTTAGTTGGATATAAGAGAAACTCTTCTATTGTTGTCAATGATAACTCTGTGCTTAGACTAATTAGCATTTCTTTTGAGATTCTCTCTCCCTTTTGGTTCTTTTAAGAGTTTCTTTTTATTTAAAAATTTGGTTCCAATGTGTATGGTTTTGTGGCCTTTTTGTCTGTTTTCTTTTGTTTTATCTTCTGTAAAATGTGGATAATAAAAGGACTTATCTTTTAAAAATGTTTATTCATTTTTATTTTTGATATGTGAGAGAAAGAGATAGAGATAGATAGATAGAGATAGATAGAGAGAGAGAGAGAGAGAATTATCTTTTATCTGCTGGTTCACTCCCCAAGTGCCCGCAACAGCAAGGGGTGTACCAGGATGAAGCCAGCAGCCAGGAACTCCATGCTGGTCTCCCATGTTGGTGGCAGGGACTCAGTATTTGAGCAATAAACTGCTGTCTCTCAGGTGCATTAACAAGGAGTTGGATTGGAAGCAGAGGAAGAGGCGAGACTCCATTTCAAGCACTCTGACATGGAATATGGGTGTTCCAAGTGGTAGCTTAACTCAGTGCAAGAAAACATTCCTCTCCAAATTACCTATCTTACAATGTCTATTTTACATATGAAACATGCATATATATAACATGCATGCAAGCTCCCTTAGCAAGGTACTTGGTCATTAACACTAAGGAGTAGAATGAATTTTTTTCTTTTTAGTGAACAGCTATTTTGAATTAAATGAATTTTCTTTATTGAAGAAAGTTTCCAGGAATGAATAACTTCTAGGTCAAACTTGAGCCCAACATTCATTTTGCTATATGATTTTTCCAATGATCCTTACAAATTAAAAAACTGCATTTGTCAGGCATCTAAATTGTAGTCAAAAGGACTGTCTGCCGTCCACACAGTGGACACCACGAGGAGCATGATTCTGCAGATCTTTCAGGCCAGTGTCCCTGATTTCTGGATGACACATTAGAGGAACTTCTTTTGCCTCCAGTTCATAAAGAGTTAAAAACACAACCATACAGGGTAAAAATGAAACAGAAACATGAGAAGAACCTACAAAGTCTAACACTTGGTATGGGTTAAAAAAATAAAGCAACTCTGAAGCAATACCAAGCACTATGTTAGACTGAGCAGACGGTCCTTGACGGAAGCAATCACGTCATTGATCCTGCATCTGCCAGTGGAGCTGCAGCTGAGCCTCCTGTGGGTGACAACACTGGGCCGTGCCAGGGGGTTGCATCCTCTCCCTGGCGCTGAGGCAGCCAGGTCCTTCCAGGAGTCTCGGGATTCAGTGCAGGGAACAGCACTCAGAGAGCGGCAGTGTCAGGAAATGAAGGATCACTTTACCCATGGGGACCACAGGAATCTTGGTTGGGCAGAAAGTAATCATGAAAATTGCTTTTGGCAAGGTGACTTGGGTCGGTTCTCTGGGTCATGAAGAACATTCTGCGATCTATAGAGTGTTTAATCACATTAAACTGCTCTGTGGTTATGAGACGGCTGGTTTACAATGAGTTCAAAATACAATTCTGCTGTAATATAATAATAAGTTGACGTGTAGTATTCTGCAAAGGTGAAAACAAGTGGAAGAAATGTATTTTTTTCCTAAGATGCTGAAATTGGCTGACAGTTCAAAGTTTATGCACAAACAACACTTAAAGGTGAAAGCAAGAAATCTCAGAAGCCAGGAAGAACAGGTTACAGTTCTTCCAAGTGTATATACTGTAGTAAAACAATGTCTCTTATTCCAAATACTGTATTCTCATTTGGAGAGTCACAAAGATAGTAGCATGTAAGAATCAGAATACCAGTAGCTTTGCCTGATGCCAAGTTTCACACATGTGATTAACTTCAGCACCTCTGCCCCGACCCTGCGCAGTGATCTGGAGTTTGGATTGTTTGGTTGAAGCAGCAGAAATCAACTCTAGCTAAAGAGAGCAAGTGAAAGGCTCAGGAAGAATGCTGGGAGCCTACAGGCTTGTGAGGGAGGCTCGGAACTGCCGCTTTAGGTGGTTGGCCTGATGGTGACATGACACAGCTTGACACTGGGTCACTGCAAAGACTGGAGGGGCCCTGACACACCAGGCAGGGAGGTTTGTGACGGCACGGATGAGCACGCTGAAACAGAGGAGACACAGCTTAACCCAAGTCACCTGGTGAGCCGTGGGCTCCGGCGGTAGCTGTTACTGCCATGGCCCTTCCTCCTCTGTCCGTTCTGACCTTGTCTTTGAGGAGCAGGGAGTGTTCCTTAGAAGCACAGCACTCCATCATACACAAAGGGGAGCAGCCAACATCTGAGTGGTTGCTTGGCAACCACTAGCTTTTTCGCAGACATACTTAACTTCTGCCTCAACCTAACTCAGTAGGAGACATCAGATTTACAAAATGACATTATATATATATATTTCACAAATATTTTCAAAAACCTAGATGATGTTGACATGGCTCAACATATTCCTACAAAAGCCATTCTGTTGGTCTTTTGCAGGTTTACAGTTTTCCATAGCCATTATTCATATGAAGTTAAAGACACAGTCCTTAACTTTCCTCTTTTTTCTTCCTTCCCACTATCCCACATCTGGAGAAAAACTACTTACCTCTGAGACTCACTTTTTCTATAAAACATTGTCTACTACTTCATTACTGTCCTTGCCTAAAACACACCATTCTGAGTTAAATTAGAACTTCAGATAAACTATGGAAAATGCTTTAGTGTAAGTATATCCCAAATATTGCATGAGATATACTTATCCCAAAAAGTATTTTTATTGTATGTATCTGAAGTTCAAATTTTCTCCGTATATATGCTTGCTAAATCTGGTAAGCTGATCTCACCCTAAGGAAGTAGCTCCTCTGGTCTCTTGTCCCCCTTCTCTAATGCCACAGGAACAGTTCTCGGCACCATGCCTCCCAGGCAGCAAGCATGCCAACGCTCTTCAGTATCTTTGCTGTTCCTGCTCTCTGCCGAGTATTCCTGTCCATGTGCCTGCAGCACCTGAACATGCTTTACCCTGGAGTGGTTCATCTTTGCCTTTGCCATCAGTCTGTAAATGTAACGACAGGAGAGGCCACGTGTTTCTAGTTTAGCTGCTGGACAGAGCTGGTACGTAATAAATACCATGAGCTTCTCTTAAGGACATGACTTAGAAGTTGTTCATATCACCTCCACTCATATCCATTGGCCATGGCCAGCTGCAAGGGAGGATGCAAATATGGTATTTATTCTGAGCAGTTGTATGCTCAGCCATTAATAAAATAAAAAAGGAATGGAGTGGATGTTGGGTGCAGCAGTTAAGTCGCTGTTTGGGACATCCTCATCTTCTATCAGAGTCCCTGGGTATGAGTCCTGGCCCTGCTTCCAATCTAGCTTCCTGCTAATGTGAACTCTGGGAAGCAGAAGGTGATGGCTCAAGTCCATGGGTCCCTGCCACCCATGTGGGAGACCTGGATTGAGTTCTTGGCCCTTTGTATCGGCTTGGTCTAGCCCTGGCTGTTGTGGGTATTTGGGTAGTGAACTAGCAGATGGGAGACTTCTCTCTCTTGCTCTCTCTCTTTCAAATAAAAATAAATAAATAAATAGAAGAGTGATTTGGAGCTTTGGTGAAATAGCTTATCTCAATCAGTTCATTACCTTGGTCCTGTCTCTAAGATGAATTGGTAATCTATGCTTCTCCTATTCAAAATGTGCTACAATCTGGATTCATCACTGCTAGGCTGAATGGGTCTGTTTATCTCTCCACTGTATTTCCTAGACTACGAAGAGATTCTTTGGTTCCCTGTTTATCATATTTCCATCAGCTTTTCTTTCCGGTCTCATTGCCAGGCAGTTGGGGGGCATTTTCCTGGGCTGACAGTCTAGCTCTCAGAACTTTTTCTTCTCCCATGCTTGCCCATCCCTTCCCTTTCTTCACATACTTACATATTTGGCATTAGCACTTTTTTCTAGATAGAAGTATATGTACCACAAAAGCAAACTGGATTAGGTGAAGGCTAACTTATTGCAACTTTTGTGATAAATCCACATTGGCTGATCGTGGTGTTGCTGGCTTATTTTCCTGATTCTCAATAAAGTTAGAACAGCTGAGATTGCTCGATAAGAAAGTCTTTGTGCTAGAAGGAGAAGAGAGGAGGCACAAGGAAATAGATCAGTGATGAGGGAAAATTAAGCAATCAGAAAAATGCAGTTTTGTAGGGAATTTTGCCAAAGGGTGGGAGGAACATGCCTCAAACACCTAGGTAGCCCTTGTCTCAACTGTTGAGAAACAGTTTTTTTTTCCCCCTACTGTTGTTGAACTCTTTATTTAGTGTAGGGTTAATCTTATGTGTATAAATTTAATTGAAAATAGATCTTAGGAAAAAATAAGAGTGGGAATACGATAGGGAGGGGGGAGAAGGGTGGGCATGTGGGTGAGTGGGAGGTAGAGGGGGAAAATCACTGTCTCTAAATTTGTATATGTTAAATGCGTCAAAGTTGTATACCTTACATAAAAAAAGAATAAAAAGATAAAGCAGATAAGGAATATAACTGAAACAAACATGGGAAAGGAGATCAAGAAGCCAGAGAGTCAAAGCAATTTTCTTAAATCTTTTGAAATAATTATAGCTCCTGAGTGGGCATCTGGAGCGTTCATTGCAACCATGCTTCGTTCCTATTGAAAACTCAGTTTGGGGGTGGGGAAGAGTGTCCAGTTTGTTCAGGCTGTGGCTTAATGGAAGTTGGGAAACACAGCTTCTGGAGTTAGTATGCGGCTCCTCGTCCTGCAAGCTGCAAAGAGGCTATTAAGATGCTGGTCAGCCAGGTCGCCCCGGCAAGCAGCGCAGGGGAGCTGAATGGCGGTCTCCGCGCAGGCCATTCTAATAACTAATCCTTTTTGTAACGGTCGATTTACATGTTAGAAGATCTAAAAGGCAGGAAGCAAAGAAATGGGCTTTGAATTTTCTTCCTTAGATTTTGTTTCCAATTAATCTTTCTGAGACAAGAATTGCAATCCACCCCAAACTGTTTTGAAGCTTTCAAGAGCAGGTTTTGCTACTTCGGACAAGATGCTAACACATTAAAAAGGAAGAAAACAACTTAGTGCTGGGTTGAATATCTTCTCTCCACAAATATGAAAACAACTTCTCAATATCAATCAAGGGGCAGTACAGAAATTTTATTTCAAGTAGACTTTTGGCAGCTTCCTTAGAATAACAGGACTGGAGAGGACTGTCCGGGTTTTATGGAGCTGAAACAACTGAGCCCAGAGACATCCAGCCATTCTCTGAAGGTTGCTCAGCAAATTGGGGGTGGAACTGGGATTAAAACCTTGTCTGTTGGTCCCTCAGCACACTCGCCTGCCGCTTCATCAGAGCCACATTCTGTGATGCAGGAAGTGGGTGGCATCCCCAGCCTGATTCGTTTCTCTGAAATTCCTAAAGAAAGCCTGCATTTCCTTTGAGTGCAAAAGTTTTGTGTTCAAAGAAAAACACTTGCATCTGAGAAGAGGAGATAAAGCCGTCGCTGCCCCCCCCCCCCCGCCCCAATATGGAGGCTGGGAATGTGATCTCAGGGGCCACGAGAGGCTGTGTTTCCTCCCCAAAGAGTCTTTCCTGCCTCTCGGCCTCGGGACTGACAGCCCTGTCATTATTATTTCGGGAGGCAAAAGTATTTAGCAGATGTGATGGAGACATCCCATGGTGGGTAAGGGAAAACCCTCTACGACTATCAGCTCTTAATATTCACCAGCGATAGCTTTAGCCTGTCTGGGCAGCCCTGGGTCTAGTTTAGAATCTCATGAGCGCTACGGCACTTCTTCCTATCGGCATGCAAAACTGTACCATCTTGAGGTCTTCACAGTCTCTGGAGCCCGTCTTCGGACTTGTTGAAGGGCTCCTGCCTTTAAGTAAACAAGCCTGTCTCATTGCGTTGCCCAGCCCGTCTTAACCAGCAGATACTCACAGGCATGAGACTAATTCTCCATGAGAGAAAAAGGGCAAAGGCGCTTCCCTGAGGGACAAGAAGCCAAGATCGAGAGCCCTGGCTGAGCTGGCAGGAAGGTAACCCAGGAGACCAAGGAGACAGAAGGTTCTCAGGAGGAGTTTGGAGGGAAGCCAAAGACAAACGTCGCAACTTCATCACCTTGTCTAGAGTTGGCCATCTTTATGATTTCCAGGCTTTCTTAATGTGCTTTGTCAAACTCTGAAATGGTTCCAAAGTCACACACCTTCTTGGCGTTCTTCCCTAAGACACACGGCCTCTCAAAGGCAGCCCTGTGCTGGCGAGTGAGATGTCTAGATGAGAGCCGAGTCCGTGCTCCCTGGCTTCTTGCCACAGAGGCTGCTCATGGGTCTTTTTTGGACCCCTACAAGGGGTGGGAAGTTCCTTGGACGAGCTATAGGGAGATGATATATCACCCCAACTTAGACATGATCTTGGCACGCGTACTA
Source organism: Oryctolagus cuniculus (assembly GCF_051225735.1). Classification (NCBI taxonomy): domain Eukaryota; kingdom Metazoa; phylum Chordata; class Mammalia; order Lagomorpha; family Leporidae; genus Oryctolagus; species Oryctolagus cuniculus. The sequence goes on along the minus strand of NC_142880.1, from coordinate 62,123,522 downwards.
GGTAGTGATGTATTGATAAACATCAAAAGAAGTAGGGAATTCCAAGCAAGAAAGTGAATTGGAGTAATTCCAGTGAGCCGGTTTATTTCATTTTTAAAGACAGAAGGTGATTTGTAATGGTCAGCAGGACGTGGCTGAGTGTGTGTATGGACTCCTGTGAGCGGGGGAAGAGCTGCCACAGAGCAGGACCCGAGCCACCAGGATTCGTATGTTCCCTGGACTCCCTGGCAGTTCCGAAGGAGCGACTTTGAGGTGCAGTGTGAGCGCGGAGCAGCCATTTCAAGAACCGTCCAAAGTTGCAGCAAATGATGGCTGTGGGCTGTTATTCAGGACTCTACTGATTCCATCCTTTTTTTTTTTTTTTTTTTTAAATGATCAGGTTCTCATAGATGGGAACTCTTACATCAAGAAAGGGACAATGGAAGAATCTCAGTTTTACTGAGAGGCTGGATGGATACTGGGAAGTCTGGTGGTTGGCGTATCTAGTCAGAAATGCCCAAAAGAATTTATGTAAAATGTTCTATAATCTGTGTTGCTCAATGGGTCGCCAGTAATTCCATGTGGCTTTTGAGCATCTGAAATGTAGCTAGTGCAACCAAGGAACTCACTTTTAAGTTTCATTTAACTGTAAATTTAAATAGCTCTGCCTGGTTTGTGGCTACTGTACTGGACAGTACAGATCTGGATCTAGGGCTGCAACAAGTCAACACTGGGTCACAGGATAGGCCCTCTGCTGGAAATTAGCATCAACCACTGTTCATTTCTCTAACCCCTTAGGCAGCAGGGGTGCCTGGACCTAAGAGAGTCTAGGATCCTGATTAGCTCTGTACCCTGGGTCCCTGGGGCCTCTAGAATGGAGTCAGGCATCTCATCTCCAGTTCATCCAAAACACCCCACTACAGGCTGACAGGAAGAGCGGTATTTCCTGTTTTCTTATCTTGGTCAGGTTGCTGATCGTCCTTGGTCTGGTTCTTCTCCATTCCACTTTGGTCTCACTCCCCTGGGGACATTTTGGCTTCAGTTCTCTTCCTTCGTGTCGCTTCCCCTCTTCGTGGAGGAACGACACAGGACCCTGCGCTGTTCTTTTGTCTGCTTGACCCTCCCCGGGTTTGCTGCTGGTTCTTCCCGGGTTGGCTACCGTCCCTTCCACCTCTGTGGAAGGGCGGTTCCCCCTAGCCACTTTCCCCACTTCCTCGGGGGAGCGGCACACCGCCGGCCGGCTCTCTCGGGGGCTGCACAGGTGTTCCTTCAGATAGATGTTCCCCTTAGATGTTCCTGGTGCATGTTGTCTCTCTCCTCCTTTATAGTCCTCTTCCACCAATCCCAACTCTGCTACCCACAACACTGAGTACGCTGCTCTCCTCCAATCAGGAGCAGGTCCTGCTGCTTATTGGTTGAACTGGAGGCAGCTGTGTAGAAGCTGTTTCTCCCTTCTCAGCGCCATATTGTGGGAGAGCAGATGCATAGAATAAGTCTTAATCCGAGTAACTTAGTCTAGGTCCGAGTTGCTCCCAGTTGCTCCCCACACTTCGTATGTGGAGTTGCTCATCTTTCTTTTTACCAGCTGGCATTATTATTATTATTATTATTATTTTTTACTTTCTTCTCTACTTCAGTCGGTAAAATGGGCATTTTGGGTATACTCTATGATCACAGGGAGGCTAGGCTAAAATCTGTAAGTCATTATGAGGTTTATAGAAATATGGAGGAGCCGGCACCACGGCTCACTAGGCTAATCCTCCGCCTTGCGGTGCCGGCACACAGGGTTCGAGTCCCGGTTGGGGCGCCAGATTCTGTCCCGGTTGCCCCTCTTCCAGGCCAGCTCTCTGCTGTGGCCCGGGAAGGCAGTGGAGGATGGCCCAAGTCCTTTGGCCCTGCACCCACATGGGAGACGAGGAGAAGCACCTGGCTCCAGGCTTCGGATCAGCGCGGTGCATCGCGCTGGCTGCAGCAGCCATTGGAGGGTCAACCAAAGGCAAAGGAAGACCTTTCTCTCTGTCTCTCTCTCACTGTCCACTCTGCCTGTCCAAAAAAAAAAAAAAAAAAAAAAAAAAAAAAAGCCAGACATGAAGAGTCTCTGTTCTTGTGGGGGATAATTCCCTGGTGTGGATCACTGACCACAAAGGAGGAAATTAACAAATAGAATAAAATGTCAAGTGGAGACAGTGCTATACAAATGAAGTTGGGTAAGGCTATAGGTGGTGACTAGTGCTATGTTGGATAGGAAAGTTCCCTCTGAGGGATACTTGAGTTGAGACTCAAATGAAGAACACTGGAGTTGAGACAAAGTTAGGAACAGGGACAAGTGATTACTTGGAGGGAAATGTATAGGCAGGGGGAATAGCCAAGGGCTCCGGCTAGGGGTGTATTTGGCTTGTTTGAGGAACAGCAAGTGTGCAGCAGAATAAGTCTGTGGGAAATGAATCAGAAAGGGAGTCAGGGTCAGAGTGTGTTGTGTTCTAGGTTGTAGGATGAACTTGGGATGTTTTTATGTAAAAATTGCCCAATTTAAAAAACTGTTAAAAATTCAAATGAAACACCCCCCACACACACACACACACAAACATGCACACATGGTACAAGTGAAAGGAAACGTATATGCATATAATAGACCCAGTCTGTACCTTTTACATTAGACAATCATTTCCAAGGAGTTTGGATTTCCAGGTAAAGTGCTTCAGAGAAAGAAAATTCCAAACAAACCCAAACAAAATCACTAGGATATAATGGAATAACCAGTGTCATGTCCACTGTATGAGCCTAACCGCAGAGGACAGAATCTACCTTTACAAAGTGGCGCCTTCCTGTTAGGAAGTAAGAAGATGGTTGAAATAAAATTTATTTGGAAGAGAGAGGGAGGGAGGGAGAGAGAGAGGGAGGGAGGGAAGGAAAGAAAGAGAGAGAGAGAGAGAGAGAGAGCACTCCCATTCTGATTTGCTCTCAAATGCTTGCATAGCTAAGTCTGGAGCCAGGCTGAAGCCAGGAGCTGGGGACTCAGTCCAGGTCTTCCAAAGAACGTGAGTACTTGGGCCATCACCTGCTGCTTCCCATGGGCTTCATTATCAGGAAGACTGAATTGGGAACATAGCTAGGACTTGTACCCAGGTACTCTAACATGGGATGTAAGTTTCTCAAGTGGCATCTAACCATTGTGCCATTCACCCCTAGATTCTTCTTATAACTGGCAAGAGCAATAACATGCCCTACCACAGGTTTCCCCTCAAATATCACACATTCAAGTCCTAGTGCTCACTTGTAGCCTTGTAGACGGCAAAGGTAACAGTTATTTTATGGGCCAGATTGTAATTTCTTGTGCAGATCCATATAATAATTCTTTTTTAAAGCTCAGAGTGATTCTTAACATGCCAATCAATGATTATAAAACACAAGTTACTAAGGATTCGGGTGAATTCTATTTCTTGATTTCTTCTGCTTTCCCTACCTGGCCTTAAGACTTTAGGAGAGCAGTCAATCATTACCTCCAAATTTACTTGTATAGTTAATTCTTGATAATCTAGTATGAGAAGGAAGAAGAGGAGGTTATGGGTTACTCCATATACCCACATCAAACAAAAGTAAAAGAAATTCTTTTGTGATTAACTGTAATCCAGGCACCTCGGAGGCCTCCCTTTGAGGGCCATGTATTAAGGTTGGGCCTAGCCCTGGAGACTTGCCAGGGGGAAGTGCTATTGGAGCAGCCAGTGGAGGGCCCAACTATTCCAATTAGAGCAGTTCAGTTGATGATTCGATCCCTTTCTTCTGGCCCTGATGGGTCAGTGTCTGAGTAAATTTGCTGCAGTTCTATCTATGCCTTGTGTCTAAGAGAAAATTTTAGATGTGCAGAGCAATGGAAAAATCTAAGGACAATTGAGTTCAGAAATGCAGACGGGGTGTTCTGTCTCCTGAACTCCAGTTCTTGGGAAAGACATGAACAAGGCAGGACCTTAGTCTTGAACTGTGGTACAGTGTGGGCTATCAGAGCAGTGGTTAAGGACCGAAACCAAGGAAGGTTCTTGGATTCCCACCACAGCTCCAGGAATCATAGGTCAATGTGACAGAGACTGCTCATTCTCTTTCAGTATCCTTCTCCCCTTCTCCAGGGTACAGGATATTTAGCCAGACTCAAAGTCACTCAAGAAAACGCTACTCCCTAGCGTTCCTTGAAGCAGTATGTAATCACCTGATTGAGTTCTAGTTTATGGTAAACCAGTAGGCATGGCATGTACACTTTCCTGGAGGGATAGCTCTTAGTCTGCTTGGGCTGCTACAACAAAATATCACAGACTGGGTAGTATTTAAACAGCAGAGATTTATTTCTCACAGCTCTGCAGGCTGAGAATTCTAAGCTTGAGTGCTAGCATGATTGGGTCTAGTGAGTGTCTCTTCCTGGGTTGCAGATGGCTATCTTCTTGCGTTGTCTTCATGTGGGGAAGAGACAGAGCAATCTCTCTGGTCTCTTTCTGTAAGGGCACTAGTCCCATCATGCAGACCTCATCTAAACTTAGTTCAGAGGCCCCACTTCCAAATGCCATCACATTGGGCACCAGGGTACCAACATATGAATTTGGAAGGGAGACAAATGCTCATTCTATAACAAGGTTTTCCTAACATTTCCTCTCTTTCCACTGGTTGGAACAGTGACATATAGGTGAGCCATCTCAGACCAGGCAGATAAGGGCTACAACCTAGAGACTGGCAGAGCAACAAGGTAGGAGGAATCTAGAGTTCTAATCAGCTGGTCAGCAGCCACCATCCCAGCTCCAACTTCTACATTACAGAGAAATGTACACCAGCTAGTGTAATCACTATTATTTTTGGTCTCTGTTATAAGCATCTGCTTCTAGTCTTAGTCATGTGTCTTAAAAATGAGGTATAAAAATCTCTGTGGGATAGATACCCACCATGGACTAGGAAAACCCTTACAATATTTTTTTTTGACAGGCAGAGTTAGACAGTGAGAGAGACAGAAAGAAAGGTCTTCTTTCCGTTGGTTCACCCCTCTAATGGCCGGCACGGCCGGTGCTGTGCTAATCTGAAGCCAGGAGACAGGTGCTTCCTCCTGATCTCCCATGGGCCCAAGCACTTGGGCCATCCTCCACTGCACTCCTGGGCCGCAGCAGAGAGCTGGACTGGAAGAGGAGCAACCGGGACAGAATCTGGCACCCCGACCGGGACTAGAACCCGGTGTGCTGGCGCCGCAAGGTGGAGGATTAGCCTAGTGAGCCGCGGCGCCGCCTCCTTACAATATATTTTTTTAATGATTTATTTATTTATTCACTTATTTGAAGGGCAGAGTTACAGAGAGGCAGAAGCAATGAGAGAAAGGTCTTCCATCTGCTGATTCACTCCCCAGATGTCTGCAACGGCTGGAGCTGAGCTGATCTGAAGTCAGGAGCCAGTGCCTCTTCCAGGTCTCCCATGCTGGTGCAGGGGTCCAAGGACCTGGGCCATCTTGTACTGCTTTCGCAGGCCATAGCAGAGAGCTGGGTCGGAAGTGGAGCAGCCGGGACTCGAACCGGCGCCCATATGGAATGCAGGTGGAATGCAGGTGGCAGCTTTACCTGCTATGCCACAGCACTGGCCCCAACCCTTACAATTTTAAGAGAATCAATTTCCAGACACTCAAAACTTCCATAAGAATGTTGATAGTAGTGGGTATTTGGCACAGCAATAAAAACGCTGCTTGGGATGCCTGCATCCTCAATTGGTGTGGTGGGTTCAAGTTCAGGCTCTTCTTCCAAGTCCAGCTTCCAGCTAATGTGCACCCCGGAAAGCAGCAGGTTGTACCTCAAGTATTTGCATCCTTGTCCCACACATGTGAGACTCAGTTGGAGTTCTGGGCTCCCAGCTTTGGCCTAACCCAGGACTGGCTATTGCAGGCATTTGGGCAGAGAACCAGAGGATGGAAAATCTCTCTCTGTGTCTCCCTACCTTTCAAATGAAATGGAAAAAAAGTTGATGATAATAATGATGATGATAATACCTACTCAAAATTAAAAATTAACTATGTTCGAGGCACTTA